>NC_089505.1:116479575-117079575 GCF_036850995.1 Saccopteryx leptura | reverse complement strand
GGCATATCTCCCTGAAAAGATCAGGGGTCAGCAGGTTCATGGAACAGGTGGTATTCTAGCTAGGACTTGCAGGACGGGTTAGCAAGATGGAGACTCACAGAGATGGGGAGCCCACTACCCACTGAGAAGGCTGCGGCAGGTCTAAGTACAAAGGTACTTTTGTATCACATTTCAGAGATTTAGGGGGAAAGAGGCCCATCCAGCTTGTTTTCCCGAGAAGCTCAGAGGTATAAAGAGGACCAGAGTGGAAGTGATTCTGGCAGAGGAAGAACCAGGTCTAAACAGTCAGAGCAAAGATGGGGCTGGACTGATGCTGAAGGCCAAAGGCCTGGACTAGAGGGAAGAGCCCAAGCTGGAAGTTGGTCTGAAAGGCCAATATTTGGGTTCTTTAGGGTCAAGTCAAGAACTAGGGGGCGGGCGGGGGTTAGAAAAGGGGTAGAGGGTCTTGGAAAGGCCAGAGAAGGAACTGTACAGGGCAGCTGAGTAACGGGTCAGCAACATAGGAAGATCAAAGGAGTCAGAGGGTCGGAGGTGGTCAGGAGACAGGGCGCGGACGCTGCGATCAGAGGTGCAGGGGACCCGGGCCCATGATGCTGGGTTGCATGTTGCGGGTACGGGAGAAGCCCGAGGCGGAGTCCAAGGGTAGGTGCGTTCTGGGGAACAGGGACTAGGTTCCGAGTTGCTGGCGGGCTTGGGGGCGCGGGGTGGGAGAGAAGGGGCTGACCCCGAAGGTAAGGTCAGTGGCAGGGTGACTGGAGTCCTCAAAAGCCAACAGGAAAGGGCCGGAGAGTAAGAACTGGGACCAGCAGGGTAGCACGCCGGCCGAGGGAGGAGGACACGGGTCGGGATCGCAGGGCCCCATGTACCCCCACTAGGTCCCGGGAGCAAAGCCACAACCTCCGGCTCCCGGGAGAGATGGCCAGAGCCAAGCTCTGAGTCCCCGCGAAAACATGCCCGCCTCCCCCGCTGTGTACTCGGGCCCAACCCGAACGCACCTCACTCCCGTCGTTGGGTCAGGGACAACACAGCCTCGGTGGGCCGGGGGAGGAGCCGGAGCCGGAACCCGGAAAGGATCTACCCTACCTCTCCAGGATTGGTTTCTGAGGACTGTCTTTCTTTTCCATTGGCTGTACAAACTGCCACAATGCAAGAAAACCGAGCGGGACCACCAATAAGCTTTTGACTCCGGGGGTGGCCTGCTGGGAGTTGTAGTCCTGAGGAAGGTGGTAGACTCGGAGAAGAAATGTGCCAAGTGTGGAACCCAGCGATGGGTACTGCGTTTCGTACTAAGGTCGTCAGATTTTCTTCTGCGCTTCGGCCTTAAAAGCCCTACGGGCCCTGGCCAGTTGGCTCTGTGGTAGAGCGTCGGCCTGGCGTGCAGGAGTCCCAGGTTCGATTCCCGGCCAGGGCACACAGGAGAAGCGCCCATCTGCTTCTCCAACCCTCCCCCTCTCTTTCCTCTCTGTCTCTCTCTTCCCCTCCCGTAGCCAAGGCTCCACTGGAGCAAAGTTGGCCCCGGGCACTGAGAATGGCTCTGTGGCCTCTGCCTCAGGTGCTAGAATGGCTCTGATTGCGGCAAAGCGACGCCCCAAAATGGGCAGAACATCGCCCTCTGGTGGGCATGCTGGGTGGATCCCCGGTAGGGCGCATGTGGGAGTCTGTCTGACTGCCTCCCCGTTTCCAGCTTCGGATAAAATACAAAAAAATAAAAAATAAATTAAAAAAAATAAAAAATCCTACGTGCAGGGTGACTGGTCTGAGAAGTCGTGGGATATGTGGAGCTAACCTACACAACCTACATGTTGGTGACGCCTGTCGGTCCTGTACACATTCCACGAAGCCTAGAGTCCTGAGCCTCAATTGAGGTTCATAAAGGTTCATAATTTAAAGCAGGGGTCGGAAACCTATGGCTTGTGAGCCAGATGTGGCTCTTTTGATGGCTGCAACTGGCATGCAGACAAATCTTTAAAAAAATAATGTTAAAAATATAAAACATTCTCATGTATTACAATCCATTCATCTCCTATGGCTCATGTTCATGGTTGCGGTGGCTGGAGCCAATCACAGCTGTCCTCCGGGACAACACCAAATTTTTATTGGATAATGCATAATGTACACGGGTCGTTGTATGGCTCTCACGGAATCACATTTTAAAATATGTGGCATTCATGGCTCTCTCAGTCAAAAAGGTTCCCGACCCCTTATTAAAGTAAAAGTACTGTAGAACTGGAAAAGAATTTAAAGATCAACTAACACCATCCATTTGTCAGAGAAGCTAAGCGTTCCCTGTCCAAGAGCCATCTCCGGGTCTCCTAACACCCCTGCACAGGTCCTATGTTGCTAAACCTCATTGTTGCTCATCAGTCCTGATAGAACAAGACCACTAATGTAGATCAGGATTAGGATTTTTTTCCAGGTTTATTTTTTAAAAAGCCTAATTGAATAGATTGGCTAAAATTCTACAGGCTTCTCATATTGATATCTGCATGGTATTTCAGTACAAAGAGTATTGTTTGAGAGCTAGATAAAGCAGATTACAATCCCAGTTCTAGCACTTAGCCATTTGGAGCACCATTTTCTCTATAAAATCCCAGGCAGAGTTGTTGTAAGGATATATCAAGCTTCTGCCCCCATAAATGTCAGATCTCTTTTATTTATTTTTTTTACACAGAGGGAGAGAGAGAAAGTCAGAGAGAGGGATAGATAGGGACAGACAGACAGGAAGGAGAGAGACAAGAAGCATCAATCATCAGTTTTACGTTGCAACACCTTAGCTGTTCATTGATTGCTTTCTCACATGTGCCTTGACCACGGGCCTTCAGCAGACCCAGTAACCCCTTGCTCAAGCCAGCGACCTTGGGTCCAAGCTGGTGAGCTTTGCTCAAACCAGATGAACTCGTGCTCAAGCTGGCGACCTCAGGGTCTCGAATCTGGGTCCTCCGCATCCCAGTCCAACGCTCTATCCACTGCACCACTGCCTGGTCAGGCTGTCAGGTCTATTTTCTGCTGGTAAATTCTCCTGGGTGCAGCCAGTGTGAACAAGGTTAGTTTTAAGAGTGAGATAGTCAGAAAACTAAGTTTAAAACAATATGGATGAGTAAAATGAAGGTGAGCAATCGTCCTCCTTTAGGGAGGACAGTCCTTCTTTTGTACGTTCCATACTCCCTCGAAAAGGGTCCTCCTACATGTCCTCCTTTTTGATATTGGAAGACTATAAATGTCTGTATTCGATCAATGCAGTCAATCCATTGCATGTGATGTGACATATTTGTATCTAAATGAGTACTTTATTCTTATTATCATTAAAAATTAATAGGCATGTAAGCATAATTACAATATAAAATATTACAAGTGTTTTTATTATGCATTTATCATATCATAATGTATTATTGTTGCAATGAATAAAATGTATTTTATTTACGATATTTTCTTCAATTTATTTTTGTCCTCCTTTTCACTGTAAAAAAGTTGGTCACCTTAGTAAAATACAAATATACTACATATTAATTTATAAGTTGATTTAAATAAAATGATGAGACAGCAGACTCAGAAATAAAACTGTGGCTTTACTATTTAACTTTATTATTTAAATCTTGCTTGGGTGGATTTAAGGCTGTTTGGAAACCAATCCCATAATGTGTCATTAGCCCAAAGCATTTTACTACAACTTCTCATTCATAAAGAAAATAACAACAGTGAATACCAAACTTTTATTTAAAAACTGTACACAAGCAAATGAAAAATTCTACTCGGGCACTGTGCTGGTTAATTTTATGTGCCAATTTGACTGGCTCACAGGTTGCCCAGATATTTGGTCAAATATTTTTCTGGATGTTTCTGTAAGGGTATTTTTGGATGAGGTTAACATTTAAATCATTAACTTGAATAAATCAGACTGTCCTCCCTAACATGGGTGGGCTTTATCCAATCAATTGAAGGCCTGAATAGAACCAAAAAGCTGACCCTCCCCCTAGTAAAATTCTTCCTGCCTGTCTGCCTTCAAACTGGAATTATACCATAGGCTGTCCTGGGTCTTGGGCCTCCAGACTCAGACAGGAACTGAACCATTGGCTCCCCTGACTCTCTCCAACCTGCTGGCTAACCCTGCAGATCTTGGGATTTACCAGCTTTCATAATCACATGAGCCAATTTCTTACCATCTAGCTCTCTCTCTCTCTCTCTCTCTCTCTCTCTCTCTTTATGCATTTGAAGTTTTGCTTCCCAGCTCCTTGACTGTGCTCCTGAGACTTTTCAGGATTACAGTTGCCATGTTTAAAGCCCCTGTATTTTGTTATCATCAATAGGTAAATTAGCTTTGAAAACATGTACATTAACTCACCAAACTATGTTGTAAACAGCATCAAGGAAATAGAAAAAGATGTTGTGTTTGAGCCTCTGGTCCCCCCGTCCCATAGTCCAGAAGGGTGAAGGAAAAGTGTGTGACCCAAAACTGGTTTACTTTTTAAAAACTGGTTTTGAGGACTAAAGTCCTGAATTAGAGAGAGAGAGAGAGAGAGAGAGAGAGAGAGAGAGAGAGAGAAAGAAAGAAAGAAAGAAAGAAAGAAAGAAAGAAAGAAAGAAAGAAAGAAAGAAAGAAAGAAAGAGAGAGAGAGAGAAAGAAGCAATTCTTGATGAATTAAGTAAGAAGTCAGGGACTGGGCCCCATAATAATTTCATGACTAAAAGCCCAAGTGCAGGATGAGATAAGATGAAGTCCTCCTAAATAGCCCCTCGAATGGGAAACCCCTGGACCTGTGACACCCAGTCAGCATCATCACTTAAACATAATCTGATTGTTCATGTGGTTTTCAAGATTTCTTCCAGGGCAATGCCAACTTCAAGTCCCCAGAAGGAGATACGGCTCAGAACTGGGGGATAAAAGGTGGCCCAAATAGAAACCTCAAAGGGTCTGGATTTGGGGAAAGGAGACGAGCTGATCCAGAATCCAGTGTTGGGCCAGGAGACTGAAATCCAGAGCACTAGGATGGCGCGAGGGGAGCAGGTAATGAGGCACCTTCCTAAAAAGAAGGAGCCTTGAGCCCCTGGAGGGCCGCGCCCAGGTCAGGGGGCCAGGACATGGTCATGTCACTGTGTGGGAAAAGCTCCGGTGTCTGAGGGGCCAGTAGGGAAGAGTCCACCTTCAGGGCCACATCTCCATTAGCATGGCTTTTTTTGTCTGGGTTGGGGACAGTCGATTCCTCCAATTTCTGGAGTTCTGAACAGATGATTAGAGGTGCCGTGTTTTTCCCTCCATCATGAAGGCAAGGTTCAAAGAAAGGGCGAAGGGGGCCAGTGAAAGTGTGGGTGAAAGTAAAGATGTGGGATTTGTTGGTCACATTGTAGAAGGAGATGATTCCTGCTTCGTAGTCCAGGAAAATCCCCACACAGCGTGGGGGATCTTTCAGGCGGAAAGACGTCTGCGGGGACGTGAGAGCTTCGTACTGGTCCCCTCGGCTCTGTCGCAGAAGCCAGTGTCCATTGGTGGGTGAGGCAGTGACCTTCCCCTTCCTGCTCACTGACTCACTGCACACCCCCAGGATCCATTTGGTCTTGTCTCCCACATACACCTCCCAGTAGTGACAACCAGCTACGAAGTACTCAGAGCCCAGGACGCTGACGACGAAATCAAATCTCTGGGGGTTGTCAAGCACAGCCTGCTTTTTGTCTCCAAGCTTCACACATCTGCGATCCTCAGACAGGATGAGTTTGGGATGCGCCGTGTCGGGGTCCAAGGTCACCGCCACTGCAGAGAGGCACAAGACGTGTGGTTTGGGAAAGCGCTAGGTCTTATGGGATCTTTGTAGGGAAAATTGACATCTGGGTCTGCAACCCCTGTCATTTATCCATTGGACAGCAATTCATGATTCCCTCTATCCTATACATCCTGGAACCAAAGAAAAGTGTCTTCCAGTCTCCTTGATCTCCTGACCGTGTGTTAAGTAAAAGAGGAGAAAGTTTTTTTTCTGTCTCTGAAGCTGCCTTAATCCTTAGGAAATACTGCCTTTGTCTTCGGTGGGCCAAAGGAATCTAATGTATGATAATAAATATCAGCTCTGATGTTAAACCCAGAAGCCACATTGGGAGTTTGAGTTCCAGCTCTGCCACATGCTAGTTATGTGACTTTGGGCATGTTATTCATCTCCAAACCTTAGTTTCTTCATCTGTAAAATGGGGGAAATGGCAGCACTCACATCATGTGTTGTGCACATTTGATGAGCTAATACATGAGACAGTTCCTCCTCCACCCAGTGAGTGTGTGGTGCTCACTTTGTTAGCTAAAATTGTTGCTGATAATTATTATTTTTTAAATGTTAATAGAGAGAGAAGGATGCTTCCTTAAAATTCTGGAAGGTCATGGTGACCCTCCTTCTTGCCCTCAGTACAGAAAACAGACTCTTCTTGGAGAACTAACTCCGTGAAATGTGTACTCTGCCGAGGTGGTGAGCATAAGTCAGACTGTGAATGTGAGAAGGGTTTGTGAGTCCTCAGAATGTCAGCCAAGGTGACCTGGTGTGCTTTCAAGGGGCTGACTCATGTACCTGCCTGATGGAAGATGGTACAAACAAAAGGGGATGAACAGCCTAGAAAATGGATAAGGACCCAAGCAGCGAAATTAACAGAGCTCATCGGGACAGCAGCAAAAAAATGCAATCATTGAGGAATAAATTCAAAAACAGATTGCAAATCTTTTAGACTAAAACTACAAAACCTTTCATAGTCTACCTTGTTGGGGCATCTGTCCAAACCATTCCCTCCTTCTCTGAGAATCACAATCACCAACCCCCCACGCTCCCCAAAAAACTGATCTGCAGAGCAAGGAGAATGTAGCAGGTGTGTAGACAAAGAGAGGAGCACTGGCTCTTTACCCAGCTGTGGGCTAAGGACTTCCAAAACCTGAAAGCACAGAAGAAACTACACAGGAAAAGATTAAAATTTTTGATTACATCAAAAATAAAACACTAATGCATAAAAAAATAAAATAATATCTATATGGAAATTAAAATGCAAATGAAAAACTCAGAAAAATAATTTGTGACAAATAGGACAAAAGAGTTTCTATACTTTATATAGAAAGAATCCTCACAAATCAAACAGTAGCCAGAATAGAAACAAGACTAGACAAGTCACCAAGAAGACATGCAAATAACCAATAAACTTTCTAAATCTGTGACCCTCTCCACTAAAAAAAATCACAAAAATTTTTAAAAATTGGATAAGCAGATAAACACGTTTGATAATATCTAAATAAATAAATAAATAGTCAGTCTGCATTCCAAAAGAACAGAGCACTAGGCTCTGAAGAGTGGATGGATTTGACAGGTGTAACTTACCAAAGTGCAGGCGAGCCCTTCTCCAGCCTAAAAGACATAAAAGAAATTGTAAAAGTGATGGACAAATGAGAACCCCCAGAGGGCGAGAGTCAAGCACCAGGACAGCGCATCTCACCTGAGTTGGCTGCAGCTCTTTTCAACTCTATAAAAAAAAGAAACAAAGAAAGAAAGAAAAGGGGTGAGCTATCACTGAAAATATAGAATAACAGGCGAGAAGTAAGTATGCAAGTTATAAGAACATGAGAAACTTACTCAGTTCACTCCGGAGTTTCTCTAAAGAATGAAAACAGTTGGACCAATCAGAATGAAGACTTCCATATTTCCGTAATGTTGCAGTCCCACCCCCACCACATTCCCACATTAGATCCTCACCAGCAATACCCTGACCATCCCCAAGACAGTGCTTGCCACAGCAGTGGCTCCCAGCTGTGCAGCATTAGTCCGCTGAGATGCTGCAGAAGTTCAGCACATCCCTAAGTGAGCCAAACCGGACTGTGACTCGTTATACAACACACCTCACACATCTAGGTAATGACAATGTACATGTATATAGATGTTGTGAGAGAAGAATAAAAATTCATTTAAAACTATCACTGAATTTCTACTAAATTTTCTTATGCATATTTTATCAAGGTGTAAAATAAAATAGACATGTCTGAAGGTTTATTATTATTATTATTATTATTTTGCAATAAAGAGGTTCTCTTACATGAGATGATGGAGAAACACTGCTCCACATATTTGGTTTAATGAGGATCCATCCACCTTGGATCCCACCTAAGGGAATGTCATGTCTGAATATAAAAGGGCTTCACCTAGGGGAGCTACATCTCTTTTTGGTTAAACATTTCCCATTTAGAGACTAGATAACTGTTGTGCAGGAAAGGGGAGCAGGGAATCCGTTGGAAAAGAAGACTCTGAGAGCCAAGGATCTTTAACCCCATGGTTTAAAGTACGCTGGCCCCCTCTCTTCTGCCCCAGGAAATGAAACCGAGACACCCAGACTAAAGGGAATGTGTCAATGTGTCGGTAGAGGAAGGTCTGTGCATGGACGAGGAGAACTTACTGAGGGCTTTATGGAGCCTTCCTAAAATAAAACAGAGAAAAAGGCATGAGTGAGCAGATGTTCTGCTTTACACTTGAGCCCAGGAAGGCTCATCACTGCATCCTCCCCCACTCGCAGCGGAAAAGATGAGCCGCAAGTGCAGTCATATCCCCCAAAGGGCAGACGGGGAAGCCAGTCTGCTGGCGCACTTTCCCCAAGACCTGACTGCCGGGGTCTGTGGTTCCTCCTTCCTCTTCCCTCCCTTTCTGTCTGGTTTCATTTCCACTGTCTGTATGAGTGTTTCCGCATGTTTGTGACCATGTGTACAGGAGTTCATGCCTTGCTGCCCTTTAATAACCTACTGTTGATAATATCTACAGTGAAGTCCTCACACTGACTTGTGGACTCGGCTTCATTATTCTCTACAGTAACTCCCCTGAAGTCCCATGGAGAGATCACAGATTTGGAGACTCCCAATGATTCGGGGACATATGTGTGTGCTTCACATGCTTTGGGGGAGTACCTGTGGCTTCTCCAGAGAGGCCATCTGGTCCACATTTTATACGTTTGAGTCCACTGCCAGGCTCTGTGCTAAGGGTTGGGCATGTGTTAAGCGTTAGGCATTGGGGCCATGAAGCTGAATATGATAGGGCCCCTAACAAGCTAATGGTTTATGTTTATATCAATGTTATTATTACAATTATGTGATGTTAATTATATTAGTGATTAATTATATTATAATAATATATATTTTTATACATTATTTCTATGTAATGTCGATACATTTCCATTACTAATAGCCTCTATTTATTGTGTCTTGTTCTCATAATGAGGTAGGCACTAACTCCTCTCAACAGTGCGAGGTGCATATAATTATTATTCCCATTCTGCAGAGTGGTGGTCTGAGGCGCAGAGGGACATAGAAATTTGCCCGGGTCATCCAGTTTGTAAGTTGCCAAGGAGGCAGGATTCAAGCCCAAGCCTGTCTGACTCCTCCTCGGAGACCCTTGCCACTGCATCATGCTGTGCCTTCTGCTCTTGGACAGAACAGCCACCGTGTCCTTATGTTGTGCAGCCCGATACTCTCCCTCACTGGGAGGAGACATGAGGGAAGAGGAGAGGGGACGCCCAGATCATTGCATCGGGAACCATTGCCGAGCCAGTGACTTGTCTACGGCCATACCACCCTGAACGCGCCCGATCTCGTCTGAGCCAGTGACTTGTTTCTCAGCTACATTTGTCAAGTGGCAGGGACCCTCCTGATTTTTTGTACCCTCGGTGTCTTACTATCAATGTCCCAGAGCAATTAATGAAGATGAAATGGCAATAAAGGACAGGAGTTTCAGGCACTGAAATAGGAGAGTTTTTAAGCTCTTTTAATCCTGAAAGCAATAGGATGAGGCGATCTATCATTCCTGTTTTACATATGAGGAAACCAAAGCTCCCAGCAGTACAGTGACACATCCACGGCTGACCGGTGGTCTAACCACATGTCGCTGACTCCAGAGCCTCTGACATCCCCACTGTATCATGCCGCCTCTCTGAATGCAAAGGTCGTATGGATCCTTGAGAGTGTTCATACACATCAGATGAGCATATTCATACCTTTGTAAATAGAATATAGACCTTCTTTTTAGATGATTGGTGGAAAGGCTGGTAAAGGGAGCTCGTGATAATCCAGACCTGTGAACTTTTACCATCAGCTTCCCCTCACCCGCTGCCACTGATCCCACAGCCTTTTCATATGGGAAGACCAATTCCACTATTAGTGGAGAATATGTGTGTGTGTGTGTGTGTGTGTGTGTGTGTGTGTGTGTGTGTGCGTGTCTGCGTAATGTATGTATAATCAGGCTGTCAGCATTTATGTAGAGGGGGAAAGAATATGTTATTTGTTTCCTAGCCCTTGTTTTATACTTATAATTACCTTTTTCTTTTGCATGGTCTGAGAGAAGATTTTCTAGAGGGAGAGAAGGGGAAAAAAATGGGATTCTGTGTTATTACCTCAAAGATCATTGATTTCTACTGATTTTACCTGCTCATGAGCCTGTCCACCTCTATCACCACCTCCACCTCCCTGACCCAGGCCACCATCACCTCTCATCTCAATGACAGGACTAGTAGCCCAGATTGTCCCCAATCCTGTCTTGCTCCTTCTGGTCTCTTCTCAACACTGCAGGCAGAGAGAGAGTCTCGAAGCACAGTTCTGATCGAGATACCCCACTCACTGCCCAGAGGAGAAAGACTACAGACCTACATGACCTCACACAGCCCGGCCTCTGCCTGACTCCACAGCCCCGTCCACCCTCACTTTTCCCTCCCTTCTGCACTGTGTCTCTTTCTCCAGCTGTTCTCTCTGCTGTGGATAGTTTCCTGTTCCCTCTTCCCTCATACCTGCCCATCCTCCAGATCAAACCTCACTTCCTCTGGGGACACCTCTCTGTCCCTGAAGCTTGGTTGGTCCTCTTGGTCATAATCTTCACAGCCCACAGAACTCCCGTTCGTGGCATTTGTACAGTTGTACTTTAACATTTATTTGTGCAATTATTTAACTCATGCATACCTTACCACTCCTGCCTGGAATGAAAGCCCCAGGAGGGCTAAGACTGTCTGCTTTTACCTACCATTGTATCCTCAGCATTTAGTATAGTCCTGGGTACTTAGTGAATAATTATCAATTATTTGTTGAATGGATAAAAGCTTCCCCCATGTTAGACCAACATGACTCCCCATAGAATAAGATCAAGCAATGAGTCCACTGACGAAAATCATCAAACACACTGAGAGGCACGCTATACAAGTCAGAGTCAGCAACGATTGCCGGTGACAGGGGTTGACCCCACACCGCCGCTGCCGCCCAGGACAGCAGATGTTGGGATTTTCAGGTTCAGAACTTAGATGAGAGGGCACTGGAGACACAAAAGTGAGTAAAACAGAAAAACACCCCCACCCATCTCAGGGCACTCACCTACCTCCATCAGCTGTTCATAGAGAAGCTTCTCTGGAAGGGGGACAGAGAGAGAGAGAGAGAGAGAGAGGTCAGCTCAGCTTAAGGAAGGGCTTTTTCTGCCAGGCAGAGTCATGCAGGGACAACAAGCTGCCTGAGTAGGACTTCGCTTGCTCCCTGTCACTGTGGATTTGTGACCATTTGAAAGAATTACAGGGTCTCCAAACCATCAGATAGGGAAAGGGGCATTGGATTAAGTGTCTTTCAAGGTGCTATACGACCCTAAGATTCTGTGAAATGCAACCATATTTATGAGCATTTTATCCAATGGATAGAATGGAATTTTTAATTAGTGAGAAAACTGGTATGATCAGTTATTTTTAATTACTCAAAAGATGAGAATTCACAACTCTTTTCAGAAGCTTTTTGCAGTTGTTTTGACCTCTGCAATAACTCTCCCAGAGCATTGCTCTGCCCAGTTTCTCCAAGCTAATTGGCAGGGTCTCCAATCTATGGACAATCGTCACGTCTATGTCGCCTTCCTCCCAGCCTTTTCCTAGAGAAGCCAGGGTCCCATCTCCTGCCACCCCAGGCTCCCTTACCACTTAATTACCTTTTGATCGTCTTTGTTTCCAGATGAAGTAAATGCCCACTGCGATGAGAAGCCCCAGGACAGGCAGGGTCACAGCGAGAGCCACTGCTGAGGCGGAGATTCTTCCTGGAGATGGGGCTGAAACGGAACCACCAATGAGCACCCTCAGGAGATAGCGCAGAGCGTCTTCCAGGCCAAGGGCCCCACCTCATGTGGAAGATGGTTCAGGCACATCCCACTGTCTCTGTCACCTCTAGGGAGAGGCCTCCAGCCAAGATTTGGTGAAGCTCTTTGCCTCTCTCAATAACATAAACCCTGGATGACTCGAGGATAAGTTTAAAGTGAGATAGATGTTCATCGCCCTGGCTGGATAGCTCAATTGGTTAGATCATCGTCCTGATACACCAAGGTTGCGTGTTTGATCTCCAGTCAGGGCACATACAAGAATCAACCAATGAATGTATAAATAAGTGGAACAATAAATCTATGTTTCTCTCCCTTCCTCTCTCTCTAAAATCAATTAATAATTGTTTTAAATTTTTGAAGAAATACTTTAAAAAATAAACAGAAACGTACATCTCTCAGGAGTGGTTTTGATTGTCCTGCTTGAAGACAATGGGTTAAACTCAGCTTCCCAATCACAACCTCATCCTGCCCTATAATTCAATGATAAAATTATCCAGGTTCTTTGAAGAACTGGCAGTGCCTCTCCAGAACCACCTGTAGTCTCCTCATGAGCATCACCGGCCTCCCAGCTCAAACCCTCCCTCTGCGGTGGAGCAGCAGTCAGCCTTGGGCTCAGACAGACCCCTCTGCCCTGAGCCGCATCAGCAGGGGCCAAGCTATTTCTGTGAGGCTACAGCAGCTAGCCCAGTGCCTAGGCAGGAGAAAGAAAAGAAGAAATAAAGAAGGAAAAAAGAGCAGAGGAGGCACGATGACCAGCGGTGAAGAGCCAAGCTGGGTGTAGTCCTCGTTCACCCACCGTGGGACCCTAGGGAGAAGACTGAGCCTCTCCAAGCCTGACTTGTCAACTATAAAATGGTGATGATAATAATCCTAGTCCCACTGGGTTGTTGGGAGATGTAAAGAGAAGAGGATGTAAAGTGCTTAGAACTAGTGAGAGGCAGTGGCAGTATAGGAAGAGAGGGGAGGGACAAAGAAAGAAAGGGAGCAGAGGTCCCTGATTACACCTTACCTGGGACCTCAGGCCACATTCTCTTTCTTGGCTCTAAAACCACCCTTCTCTGCCACATGGCTCTGTTTCGAGGGGTCTTTAAAAGGTTCATAACTGTTTGACCCATTAATTCTACTTCTAGAAACAATCAGAATCACTTCCCAAATTGTGTACAAAGATGTTCATGGCACTGTTGGAGGAAGAGTTAAAACCATCCAGATGTTAAGAAATAGGGCTTTGCCTGACCTGTGGTGGCGCAGTGGATAAAGCGTCGACCTGGAAATGCTGAGGTCGCCTGTTTGAAACCCTGGGCTTGCCTGGTCAAGGCACATATGGGAGTTGATGCTTCCTGCTCCTCCCCCCCCTTCTCTCTCCCTTCTCTCTCTCCTTTCTAAAAAAATGAATAAATAAGAAAAAGAAAAAAAAAAGAAATAGGGCTTTGCTTAATTTTATTACACACAATGGAATGCTATGCAGCCCTTAAAATTATGTTATAGAGAACTATTTAAGGTCATGGGCAGAAAATGCTCATGGCCTTGTAAGTGGAGAAGGCAAAAAAAAAAAAAAAAAAAAACCTTAGGCAGAAGAATACATATATTAACAGTGCACACTCAGAGATATATGCATAAAAGAAAATTTTAAAAGAAATGCCCCAAAATGTTAACAGTGGTTCTCTGCAATTTATGAAATTTTAGGCCTTTTTTGTTTGTTTGTTTGTTTGTTTAAAATATTCTGTATTTTTAAAGTTTTCTACAATAAACATGTGTTATTCGTAGTATTTTAAAAATTCATGCCCTGAACAGGTAGCTCTGTTGGTTGGAGCATCCTCCTGATAAGTCAAGGTTGCAGGTTTGGGTTCTCAGCCCAACACATACAAAAGGCAAACAATGACTGCATTAAAAAGTGGAACAACAAATGGATGTTTCTCTCTCTCCCTTCCTCTCTCTCTCTCTCTCTCTCTCTCTTTCTCTCAAATCAATCAATCAATAACTTAATTAAAAAAATTTTTCAACAAAGTTTCCACTACAGTAAGAGTTTTCTCTAGAACCACCAGAGGCTTCGAACCTGTTTTCTGCCCCAAACCTTTACCTGCTATGACCATGGCTGTGGTCTTCTCTTGGCCAAGGGCCTCGTTGCGGATGATGCAGGACACGCTGCCCACAGTGCTGTCCCTGACTTTGCTGGATACCGCTGTTTGGAAGAGCCCAGCTTTGTCCAGGGAAGAGGTCTCGGGCTCGGATGGAAGCACCTTGCCGTGAGGGTCTCTCCACTCCGTCAGAGGCGATGGGAACCATCCCGCCGACCTGCACACCAGCTGGAGCCACCCAGCGTCGTAGCCCTTCACGTGGATGTAAGGGTCAGAGCCTAGAACTGAAAAAGGAAACCGCCTGTCAGGGCGTAGGCAAGAGCCTGACTCCCGCGGGAGCCCTCTGCTCGCTCCGCCCCGCGGTCGGTGGATGGGCGGGGCGGGGCGGGGCTGTTAATCGCACCTGAAGCCTGCCTCCTCCCTCCCCACCTGCTCCTCCCATAGGGATGAGACAGTCTCTGGCTGCATCCTAATACCTTTCCAAATCCACCCTTACCAGAACCTACATCCCATAATTTACTCCCCTTTGAAAAATGACTAACCTGCCACTTGCAGGGTCACGGTGTCCTCTCGACTCAGGTTTCCAATCTGGACATGACAAATGTAGAGCCCTCGGTCCTCCAGCCGGACGTCGCGGATCTCCAGTGCGACACTCCCCTGTTGGTGGTCTCTCAACAGCGCTGTCCTCCCCTTATATTCCTGCACCACATCTTCCTCGTAGTCTTTTCCATCCCGGAACACGTGAACCACCAGGGAGCGCCCCGGGGACGGAGACTGCAGCCACCGCACCTCGGTGAGAACCCGTGCGGGCCAGAGGGAGATAGGGCAGAGCAGCTCGGCTCTGCCCCCTAGTGGGGCCAGGTGGAACTTGCCGGAGTTCCCTGTGCAGCGAAGACAAAAAGGGGACAACGCAGTGTAGGAGGGATGGGAGAACGAGAGTTTGGCAAAGGATGAAGAAGAGATCTCAGGGAAGAGGAGAGCCTGAGAAGGGCACTGGAAAGGATCGGGGTTAGAACAGAACCCCAGAAGAAGGAAAGCCTGTCGCCAGGCCTCCTTATTCTTGGAACTTGTCCCGGGCAGGGAAAGAAGTACAGAAGCCCCTACCTGACAGGTATATGGGCTGCTGGAGGAAGAGGAGTGTGATGAGGCCGCTGCAGAGCCAGGAGCCAGAGGAACTTGCCTTCTCCATCCGAACTAGGAAAATAGACAAGGAGATACCAGAGACGGTTGGTGAGCCAAGAGGTGGGGTAGAGACGAAGGCTGCATAGCAGGTGCTCTGGAAGCACACAGACCAGGGTTCAAATCCCAGCTCTGCTACTTACCGCTGTGTAACATTGTGATTTAACTCCCCCAGGACTCTGTTTCTCCATTTTTAAAGTGGGTATAAATGTGCCTCCTGGTAGGATTATTGTGAGCACTGAAGGAGGAAAGTGCTCAACCTGGAGGCTGGCATCATAGCTAAGTTTATCAATGCCATGTGTGAGGGCTGAGGGGGAGACACTGAGTGTGCCCTAGAAGGCATGAGGCGGAGTCTGGAAGATTGAGAATGTATATCCAGAACTAACCTGGTAAATACCAGAGTATTGGCCTCTTTTTGCATTTAGTGTCCCAGACCAGGCTTGGGAAATGCTAGAGGCCAATCTTCCAACCACAATAGGGCCTGAAGCTCTTCCCTGACAGCCTTTTCAGTTTGACTCTTGAGAAACAACAAACCAAGGCAGTGACGTCCCTCCATTTCCATCATGAAGGCATTGATTTTACAAACTCGGGGTCTTGGGTTAGAAAGACCTGGGTTCAAGTCTCAGCTCACCCAGGTACTAGCTCATGTTCCTGGAGAACTGTATAACATCTGTGGGCCTCCAGGTCTTAATCTATAAAGGGGGAGCTTTCTTCACAGGGACTGTGAGGGTTCAAAGAGGGTCCACAGGCATGTAAAGCACTTGCCACAAATGCTTGGTAGAACAAGTGCTCAATAAATGTGCTGAGAGGTATGGGTACTGAGTGCATTCACTATAGGGAGACCCTAAAGCAGTGGTCCCCAACCTTTTTTGGGCCACGGACCGGTTTAATGTCAGAAAATATTTTCACAGACCGGCCTTTAGGGTGGGACGGATAAATGTATCACGTGACCGAGACAAGCGTCAAGAGTGTGTCTTAGTCGGATGTAACAGAGGGAATCTGGTCATTTTTAAAAAATAAAACATCGTTCAGACTTAAATATAAATAAAACAGAAATAATGTAAGTTCTTTATTCTTTCTCTGTGGACTGGTACCAAATGGCCCATGGACTGGTACTGGTCCGTGGCCCGGGGGTTGGGGACCACTGCCCTAAAGGATTCCTTACTGTAAAACTCTTTCCCCACCTACCTGACTGCCTGAAATTCCTATAGCAGGAAACAGATCTTTCATGTCACCTTTGGGGAAGAAGTTTAAATGTAAAAGGACTCCAAGGAAGACATCATCTTTTAAATGCTCCACAGGATTTCAAATCCTTTCCAAAGAAGAAGTCTCTGTAAAAGTTATCAGGCCAGGACCCGCAAGGTCTTGGAAGAGGGCAAACATGGGTGTTGGAGGAATTGGAGCTGTCACTGAGAAGTTGGGAAACTGAAGATGGACTTCAGCTCTGAACACATTTCCCATTTTGTTTTCCTTGTAGCAAACAGCATGGTTTAGGGTTGTTTGGGGGGTTTTGTTTTGTTTTTTACAGAGAGAGAGTCAGAGAGAGGGATAGACAGGGATAGACAGACAGAGATGAGAAGCATCAATCATTAGTTTTTCCTTGCGCGTTGCAACACCTTAGTTGTTCATTGATTGATTTCTCATATGTGCTTTGACCGCGGGCCTTCAGCAAACCGAATAACCCCTTGCTTGAGCCAGCGACCTTGGGTTTAAGCTGGTGGGCTTTTTTTTTTTTTGCTCAAACCAGATGAACCCGCGCTCAAGCTGGCAACCTCGGGGTCTCGAACCTGGGTCCTCTGCATCCCAGTCCAATGCTCTATCCACTGCGCCACTGCCTGGTCAGGCTGTTTTTGGTTTTAATCATGATGCGTATAGCATACTCCTCTAATCCCTCAGTGTTGCAAGTGGCAGTATAACACTAAGGTGTAGTGAAGTAGAATCACAGTTAGTCTATATTTTTTGCCTCAATCCCACCCATTTTCCTACAGGTGGCCAGCTCCTCAGAAACTGAACGGGAGAAGTTAGATAAATGAGGAAAGCTCTCTACCTTATGAGTTATCATTGAAGGTGGAAGTAGGCAGGGCCAAGGATCCCCTGGAGTTACCACAACCCCCAAAACCCTCAGTTAAAATGTGCTTTTAAAACATACTCTTGCCCCTGGTCAGTTGGCTCAGTGGTAGTGCATCGGCCCTGCGTGTAGAAGTCCTGGGTTTGATTCCCAGTCAGGGCACACAGGAGAAGCGACCATCTGCTTCTCCACCTCTCCCCCTTCTCTCTTTCTCTCTCTCTCTCTCTCTCTCTCTCTCTCTCTCTCTCTCTTCCTCTCCTGCAGCCATGGCTGAATGATTCTAGCAAGTTAGCCCCAGGCACTGAGGATGGCTCCATGGCCTCCCCTCAGGTGCTAAAATAGCTTGGTTGCCCAGCAATAGAGCAGCGGGCCCAGATGGGCAGAGCATTGCCTGGTAGGGGGCTGGCTGGGTGGATCCCAGTTCGGGGCACATGGAGGAGTGTGTCTCTCTGCCTTCTCTCCTCTCACTTAATAAAAAATAAATAAATGAAATAAAACATACCCTGAGTAGACATGCCTAGAGTGACACATAGTTGCACACTGAACCCAGCTGCTTGAAATCAAACAAAAGGAGCCCTCCCCACACCATGACCCTCTTCCTAAATTTGGATTGCTTATTGTGATTAAGAGGATGGGCTCTAGAGTCAGCCTGGGGCCATGCCCTGGCTCTGCCATTACCTAGCTGCGTGACCTCAGACAGTGTAGTTTACTCCTCCAAGTCTCCTCTCATTAACACATGAAGTCAATACTAGTACTGACTTCACAGATGGGACTTCAGTAAGGAATCGTAAAAAATACAATGTGAAATGATTTATGCCAGACTCAAAGATGAAAAGGCAAATGAAATCCCCCATCAGACTGTTGCTCTGTGCAATGAGGGCAGTTGAGGTGACTTTAGCAAGGGAGTCTCCCTGAAGTGTGTCATCACATTACTGATTAATTGTAAGCAGCCAAAAGAGCAAGCTAACCCAGGAGAGGATGACGTCAGAAAGAGATTTTACTCTCTAGTAATCAGAAATGCAAATTAGGACTACAGTTAGATAAAATTTGTCTTCCTTCCAATTATCAAATGTTAGAAAAAAGTAATACCCAGAGTTATCATACCTATGGGCAAACTGACTCTCTTGCCCACTGCTAAACAACTTTCATGAGGACAGTTTAGGAATAAGTATCAAACGATTTACAAATATGCAAAAATTTTAATCCAGTAACTTTTACTTCCAGAAAAGAATCCTACAGAAATAAACAAGGATGTGCATAAGGATTTGATAGTGAAAAATATTCATTACAAAGTTATTTCTGCAAAGGAAAAATTAAAAACAACTTAAAAGTCCATTAAAATAAGAATGATTGACTAATTGTTGCACATTCTTGCAATGAAATACTAAACAGCACTTCATACTTACATGATAGAACAATCTTTAAGAACTCTGGGAAATTTTCACAATAACCCAAACAATAACTTTAAAACACGGTGGATAGTATTATACAATTTGGGGAGAAAATGCTTAGAAAAAGGCAAGAATGTATATCTTAAACAGAGATTACTTCTGGGGGTGGGAGAAAACATTGCAACAGAAGTTCCTTGATAACTTCAAGCAACTTAAGAAGACCCTACAAATCTACAAATGATCATTCTGAAAGCACACAGCACAGGACCTGGCTAACATTACTTAGTTAATAATGATGACAATAATACTTAAATGAGTCTTTAGACAACCCATCCAGACCCCTTGTCTCTTGTCCCCTTTTGTGCTCTTCATTTTCCACTGCCCCATTTTGTCCTTGAAAATATTCTTGTGAGAAAGGAGAAAGGAGATAATTTCTCCAATGAATCCGAGGATCCTAAGAAAGTTAAAGGCCTAAAAAAGCCTAAAAAAAGTGAAGAGAGAGGAGCGGGAAGAGGACTCACCAACCACCTTTGGAATCAGGGGCCTTTTGACCGTCAGAGCTGGACCCTCTCCTCCATTCAGGGAGATCAGGCCTCAGCAGAAGGATCAGGAAGGGCTCTGGATGTGGGCCTGGGAAAAGTTCATCTTTTCTTCTAATGCCCGCAGCCCTCAGCCAGGGACTCCCTCTGTCTGCCCCACAGACTCCCTCCTAGGCGTCTGTGTACACCAACAAGCCACGCCCTGCCTGTCGGCCCCTGATAAAGGAGTAGAGCCGAGAGGAGCCTCCCTAAAAAATGAGGGAAACTCCGTGTGCCACCGGGGGTGAGGGACCTTTGGCTCAGCACCCGTACCCTCCCAACCTAACTGTATAGCGATTCCCTTTCATACAATCTAACCCTAAAGCACCCTTCCTGAAAAGCTTGCTTCCATTTACTTTCTAAATCTGAGTCAAATTGAAGATGGGTTTCAAAGACATCCACCAATCAGCCACCTTCCCTGACTCGTCTCCTTTATCTCCAGCTGCACCCTGACGTGTGCCTTCTGACAAGCAAACTTGCTTACCACCCACCAACCTGTGATAAACCCTTTCCTGCCTGCCTTGACAGCTTTCATAACATCCATAATTATATATGCATAACGTCCATAATTGTATCCTAACAATGCATTATAAAAACAAACAAAAACCGGACTCATAGAAACAGAAACCAAACAGATGGTTACCAACAGGGAGGGGGTGGAAGGATGGATGAAATGGGTGAAGGGGAATATAGTCAATAATATTGTGATAAGTCTACATGGGACAGATGATTACTAGTATTAGTGGGGTGATCAAATTGTAAGATATAAAAATGTCAAATCAGCCTGACCAGGTGGTGGCGCAGTGGATAGAGCGTCGGACTGGGATGCAGAGAACCCAGGTTCGAGACCCCGAGGTCGCCAGCTTGAGCACGGGCTCATCTGGTTTGAGCAAAAGCTCACCAGCTTGGGCCCAAGGGCGCTGGCTCGAGCAAGGGGTTACTCAGTCTGCTGAAGGCCCGCAGTCAAGGCACATATGAGAAAGCAATCAATGAACAACTAAGGTGTCGCAACAAAAAACTGATGATTGATGCTTCTCATCTCTCTCTGTTCCTGTCTGTCTGTCCCTATCTATCCCTCTCTCTGACTCTCTCTCTGTCCCTGTAAAAACAAAAAACAAAAAAGAGGTCAAATCACCATATTATACTTCTGAAATGAATATAACCAATATGAGATTGGTATACAATCTTAAAAGTACACCAACAATACTTAGATAAAAAATAATAAATTTAAAAATAAATAAATAAATAAATAAATTTTAAAAAATGGTTCTCTCTGGAAAAGGCAACAAAATTAATGGGAGGAAAGAGGGGGGGAGGGAAACTTTCATTTTTACTCTTCACAGTTTTTACAAGGAGCACATATTACTTACATGATCTTTAGATAATAAAATATATATGGGGGAAACCCAATGTATTATATACTTTTATGTATTTTTGAACCTTATGAAAATGGAGCACACTCTAATTCTCTGTAATTTCCTATTTTCACTTAACATTAGTTTCTGAGTCTAGCTGACACCTGTGGTGGCCCAAACCATGTCCACTCAACCCACCCAGTTTTGGGGTAGCTGAGACGTGCAGACACGCTGCCAGCATGGCACCCCAAAGGCCACAGCAGCTCTCGGCTCCTTTGACTTGGGCTTTGGGAGGCTGTTTGGCTCATGTGCAGCCCAGGAGTTCAGGAAAGTTAATGCCTCAGGGATCAACCTGCGGTGACAGGAGTGTGTGGAAAACGCTCCAGCCTCCCACCTTCAGAGAGCTAGTTCCATCTGTGTCCTATACGACTCAGGGAGTTCCCAGCGGGAATAAGCACAGTAGCACAATCATCAGTAACTCACTCACCACTCCTGACTCCTGAGATCACCTCCTTAAATATAGAAAGACTTGTCTCACTCTCTGCCTTGGGTGGAGTATGAATTAAAACACTGAAATTCACCCAAATTAAGACTGATTCACAGAGCTCCAGTACATTCATTCACCGCTGTGTGGTAGAACATTGCATGAATATACCAACAGATTGTCCATTCCCTTGATGATAAAAATGGGTTGTTTCATTTCTCTATCCCTCATGTTTCTTATAAACTGGAAAGCTAGAGGTTTAACTAGAGTCAGGTTCACTTCTGAGCTGTGTGATCTGGACAAGAGTTGTAACCTTTCTGTGTCTCATTTTCCTTTTTGGTCAATTGAGAGTAAGAATGGTAGCTACCTCACTGGGTTGGTGTAAGGATAAAATTAGTTAAAATATGTGCAATACTTAGAAGAGAGCTTGACACCAAATAAATGGTAGCTATTATTATTATCTAAGGAAAGTCTCCAACTTGAAAGTCACAGACCAAAATAAACAACAAAAACAGTATAGGGAGTGGAAGAAAATGACAGAAAATTACAATTGATATCTTCAGAAATATAAAATAAGAGAAAACCTGAACCCACAACACAAAAGCAAGAGGCTACCAAAAGGAAAGTCAGGAAACCAGAAAATTAAACTTTTTTCTTTCTTTCTTTAGCACACAAAAGAGAGAGACAGAGACAGATGACAAGGGAGATTACAGTGGACCAATGTCTTTAAAATTGGGAGGAAATGATTTCCAATCTACAAATCTGTACCCTACCTGACAGTCAAGGGTGAAGGTAAAATGAAGCCATTTTTAGACAAGCAAGGTTTCAAAAGCTGACCTCCCGTGAACCCCTTCTGGGGGAGTTACTGGAGAGTGTGCTTCTCCAAACCGAAAGAATAAACCACAAATAGGAAGGTTCAGGAGACAGGGGATCTGGCACCTGAGAGAAGAGATGGGAATCCCCAGAATGTAGTTAAGGGATGTCCTAGGTCAGGCGTGGCCAACAGTTTTTGCCCCCGGGCCAGATTAGAAAGAAAACATTTTTCACAGGTCGGATGAAATATTAAAATTAAAAAATGTTAAGTACAAAAATGATTCATTTAAGTAAACAAAATTTTATTATGTAATTTGTTTAAGAATGTGAGTGAAAAAAAAAGGAATGTGAGTGAAAAAAATTTTAATATACAATATTATTTTAATAAAAATATATTTTATAAAAATATAATTACATACAGTATAAATATCCAAACTGTATCACAATCAATCAAAACAATATTTAATTAATAGAATGAGCTTGAAGGGGTTATATCACAAATAAAACAATTATTTCGTTTTACAAACAGCCTGGACACGTTTTCAGTTATCAACTGCAGCTATTGTCTATGCTACAATGCCACTAGATTCAGCACCCTTGACCACAAAAATAACGAATTGTTTGACCTTGGGTGCGCACTGACAAACTCCACCTAAAAGAATGTGGGTTTCATATCGCCGCCACTAAATGTCAAACTGTTCCTATAGAGTACAGACGAGTACAAAAGTTGTAAATCTTTATAATGGAATTTTTTTAAAAAATAAAGAAGAATCGCGAATCCATTCGACCAATTATTGGAAGTTAACCCTAGATTAGTCACACGTGGAATTCTTTTCCACGTATCACTATCTTTTTAAATATCTCGATTTCCAATAATCAAAGATGCTTTCGCTTCTGAGTAGCTGAGATTTTAAAGTAGCGGAGAATATTAAAAATTTAATCGCGGGCTGTATGTTGGCCATGCCTGTCCTCGAACAACAGCTGGACAGCGAGGCCAAAACTACAGTTTGGAAGGAGAGGAGGTTGAACCTAGAGAAGGGAGTCTCCAAGAAATAAAAAAAGATATTGAAAGACCACTAGATTCATGTGACCAGATCAAGAGATGCTTTATAGTCCTAATGGAGAATTTGTGGAAGAATGAACACAATTGATGCATAAGTAATTAAGCACATTTTTTAAAACAGGCAATTTTTTTACTTCAGAAAAAAAACAAAGGAGCTATTCAATAAAGTGAATGTAATCCTAGTATGGTATACACCTCAACTGTAAAAAAATGTTATACCTATATTAATGTAAACTCCAATTCAATCATTCAGGGTATTTTGTAGATTGGCCAAGGGCATATTGATGGTCACAAGAGAGAGAGAAAGAAATCATAAACTCATGGAGGAAAAACAGGGAGGGGACTTTCACCCATTCCTGGCTCCAGCCTTCACCTTCCTGATGCAGAATCGGAAACTAATATCCTTTCTGGAGCCACATACTACTGGATGACTTTTGCCCATTGGCATATATAAGTGTAAACTCTCTCTCTCTCTCTCTCTCTCTCTCTCTCTCTCTCACACACACACACACACACACACACACACACACACACCACACACACACACACACACATGTATCCTTTTCCTCATCCTTTCCCTAGCCAACTCACCAAACTTCACTTTTATCAGTAGTGTCACTATTTTTTTAATCTTCTAGTTTGGCTTTCCCCCACCTACATAGTCTATATCTAGTCTGTTTAGTTGGCTTTTTAAAGCCTTCCAAAGATCTCTGCCCTGTCTCCAGCTGTGATCTAGCCCAGAGTTTATATAAACTTTATAAACTGTACAACATGACACAAATGTAAAATACCACCACTATAGACTCTGGCTTGGTAACTTTTATTAATAATAATAATTCAACCAATCAGCATTTGTGTACGATTTTTAAAATAACATTAGATTTTCTTCTGATTGAAAGAAGAAAGTATAAGTGTTGTTAAAGTACAAATGTTTATTTTGGAAACCCAGAAAAGCACAAAGAATATAAAAATAACTTCTATTCTTAAAATAACCTGGATTTACATTTTGCTGTGCTCTCATACAGCCTCTTTTCCATGTGTATATGATAATATCTTTTTTAGGTGAGAGGAGGAGAGACAGTGAGGCAGACTCCCACATGTGCCCGGACCAGATCCACCCGGCAGCCGATGCTCAAGTACCCAGCTATTTTTAGCTCCTAAGGCTGACTTTATAGCTTCTGAGACTGACATGCTCAAGCTATCCTCAGCACATGGAGCCACACTCGATCCAATCAAACCACTGGCTGCAGGGGGGAAGAGGCAGAGAAGAGGGAGGTAGAGGGGGGAGAAACAGATGGTCACTTCTCCTGTGTGCCCTGATGGGGAATCAAACCCAGGATGTCCATACACCCGGCCAACGCTCTCTCCACTGAACCAGCCAGGGCCTATATGTTAATCTTTTTAAAAATATGTTATATGTGCTTCTTTGTAACATTTTCATTTAAGAAACTAAAAGCATTTTATTACATCAATAAATATTCTTCTATGTCATTTTAATGGCCACAAAGAATCCCATGATAGCTATTCTATCATTTATTTAATCAACCATATTTTAAATATTTTGCTGGTTTCTGATTTTTACTCTTAGGAATAGTGCTGATTACAGTATTTAGTTAGGTTCACTTGGAAGTGGAATTGCTTAGTTAAAGGTTATGCTCTTTTTAAAAATTTGGTAAAAAAGGCACTTGTGATCTAACATCTTAATCATTTTTATAGTCACACTGCTGTGCAATAGATCTCTAGGACTTTTGCTTCTTGCAAAACTGAAACTCTATCCATTAAACAACCCCCCCACCCACCCAGCCCCGGGCAATCACCCTTCTACTTTCCAGGAGTTTGACTAGTTTAGACATCTCATATAAATAGAGTCATGCAGTATTTGTCTTTTTGTGCTGTTGTGCTCATTTTTAAGACTTTTGATATGTAGTACCAAACTGATTTCCAAAAAAGTTATGACAATTTACTTTGAAAGTGTATTTGACCTGACCTGTGGTGGCACAGTGGATAAAGTGTCGACCTGGAACGCTTAGGTTGCAGGGTCAAAACCCTGGGCTTACCCAGTCAAGGCACATATGGGAAATATGGGAAGCAACTACTATGAGTTGATGCTTCCCACTCTGCCCCCTCTTTCTCTCTCTCATCTCTCTCGCTCTCCCTTCACCATAAAAAATCAATAAATAAAATTTTAAAAAAGAAAAAGAGAGTGTGTGTGTCCCCCTGGGCTACGCTGTTTGCTTAGCATCCATCATTTGTTTCAAAAGGAACAAAAGTAGTGGGCCTGAACATTCCTTAGGCAATTGTTTTCTCTAGAATCCTGGCTGAAATACTTGCTGGGGCGCTTAGCTGTGTGACCTTGGACAAGTCACTTCTTAGTGTCTGTTCCTCTATCTGTAAAAGGGGAATAATAATAGCATATTATTATATTGTACGTTATACATACTGATCATGAGAAATACATGAGTTAAGAAACATGAAACTCCATCTGGCTTGTGGTGGCACATTGGATAGAGCCTCGACCTGGGATGCTGAGGTTGCTGATTGGAAACCCTGATCTAACCCGGTCAAAGCACATAAGACAAGCAACCAATGAACAATTATAGTGAATCAACTATGAGTGGATACTTCTGGCTCCCTGCAACCCCTCTCTCCTCTCTCTGTAAAATCAATCAATAAAATCTTTTTTAAAAATGTAAAGAAAAAAAGTGGAACTCTAAGAAAAGTACCTGGAACATAAAAAGCCCAGAAGTGGCTATTATTGTTGTTACTGTTGTTAGATTGAACAGGATTTCTGTTGTCAAAGCATTTATCTACCATTTTCTTCAATGCTTGATAATCTAATAAATGAAATATGACATCCAGCTTTTTTTGTTTGTTTGTTTTTTGGTCTATGGGCTGACAGCCATCTATTTTAATTTGTAAAATTATTTTAAATAATTGTAAACTTGTAATTGTAAAAATTATTGTAAACTATTAGCAGTAAACTTGAACTCTATGTCTATACTGGCTGTTTATACTTCTGTCACGATTTTTCAAAGTACTGCGGCAAATAGGATCGCACTTGACCTCCCTAATAAGCTCTAAAATCAAGAAAAGAGCAGTCATCATCCCCGCTTTTCGAATTAAGAAAATGAGGCTCAAAAAGTTACAATTCTAATCCCAGGTTTTAGATATTACACTTTAAAGCCCAGCAGCTGTCCCAGAAAATATTACCGGGAACCACCTTTCCCAAACCGGCCCTGCCACAGCTAGAGCCCACGCAAGGGATACAGACAAGCGCTCTGCGCGTGCGTGGCCCTGCCTGGGGGCGAGGCCTAGGAGCGCCCCGGCCCCGCCCAGTCCGCGGCGCGGCGGCCCCTGACTGCGGACCTGAAGGTAGGGAAAGGTGAGGATTCCCCTGCTGGGGCGGTGTCCGCGATGCGGCGGGGCCCCAGAGTCTTGAGGCCAGGGAGGAAGGTGCCGATTCCCGAGACCCGCCTGCCCCCGCCGCCATTTTGCACCGGGAGAGGGCAGCGGTGGGAGGGGAGGCTCCCCTGGGGCCGGGATCGGGCCCAGGGCGGGCCGGCGTTGGGGGCGGGCCGCGGACCGCGGAGGGCGGGGCCCTGCGGCTGGATTGGGACGGAGCTGTCCGTCAGGACCGAGGGAGGAAAGCCCTGCTGGAGACAGTGCAAGGCTCGGACCTCCCCGCTGCGAGACCGGCTGGCTTGTCCTTCTGGGCCTCGGTTTCCTCTTAATTATAACAGTCCCACGTTGGGTACTGCAAGCTCCAGTGTATGAAACGCTTTCACGTGGGTCTTCTTATTTGGTCCTTACAGAGCAGCTCTTGGGAGGAGGCCAGCGAATGGAAATATTGTCCCATTTTACAGATAGGAAACTAAGGCTCGGAATGGGGAGATATGTCTAGAGACACCCAGCGAGGTCGTGCCGATGGGCGTCAGGTTTTTTTTGTGTTTTTTTTTTGCATTTTTCCGAAGCTGGAAACGGGGAGGCAGTCAGACAGACTCCCACATGCGCCCAACTGGGGTCCACCCGGCATGCCCACCAGGGGGCGATGCTCTGCCCCTCTGGGGCGTCGCTCTGTTGCATCCAAAGCCATTCTAGCGCCTGAGGCAGAGGCCACAGAGCCATCCTCAGCGCCCTGGCCATCTTTGCTCCAATGGAGCCTCAGCTGTGGGAGGGGAAGAGAGAGACAGAGAGGAAGGAGAGGGGGAGGGGTGGAGAAGCAGATAGGCACCTCTCCTGTGTGCCCTGGCCGGGAATCGAACCCGGGACTCCTGCACGCCAGGCCGACTCTCTACCACTGAGCAAACTGGCCAGGGCTGGGCGTCAGGTCTTACCCTTCAAATACAGCGCTTTTTGCACCCGGCCACTCTGCCTTACCTGTCAAAGGAAGGGGCAGAGCTAGTGGATAAGTTAAGTCAATGACTAGCAATTCTTTTCTTTTTTCCTGCTTTCCTCCTCTTCCTCTTTCTTCCCCCTCCCCTCCCCTTCCTTCCCTTCCCTTCCCTTCCCCTCCCTCCCTTCCCTAACCTCCCCTCCCCTCCCCTTCCCTTCTTCCCCTCTCCCTCTTTCTGCACCTACCATCCAGCTCAGAGCTGACAAAGAAATATTCAGAAGCCAAGTCATGGATCCACCTGCACGTAAAGAAAAGTCCAAAGTTAAAGAACCTGTCAGCAGAGTGGAGAAGGCCAAGCAGAAATCAGCCCAGCAGGAGCTGAAGCAAAGACAAAGAGCAGAGGTGAGACTGAGGAGGGGCCATATACCTGTAGTCTGCTGGAGACTGTGCTAGAAAAGAGAAACAGTAGAACTGTAATTGGGGAGCCTTACACGCCTCCAGGCAAAACTGGTCTCCCTCCAGGTGTAGAGAGATGATTGTTGAGGTCCGGAATGGTGAAGTGACAGCCCAGAGTCACACGCCAAGTTAGTATCAGAACCCTGACAAGTACCAGGTCTCCAGATGACTCCTGGAGCAGAGCGTTTGTGGTATGACCCAAGGGAAGGAAGAAAAGAAAAAGAAGGGACATGTGAGGGAGGCGGGGTCGGAGTGAAAGAGGTCAAGAGTCAGACACCCCAGCACAGATGTTCTGGATTTAGCCGGAGAGGAGCTGCTCATAACCAGGAAGGAGAGGCCCAAGCTCAACACACACCAGTATGTCCTTTGTTCAGTTGATACTTACCATCCGTTTGTGAATGAGAGGCTTAAACTATTTACACTGCCTATGTTGAATCACATCCCGATGTGCGTATTTTATTTTAGTATTTAAGAGCAAGGGAAAGCTTGCTGCACTTTTCCCTCTTTCTGTTTGTTTTGTTCATTCTTTACTTTTTTTGAGAAATTAAAATACACAGAAAAATAAAATATAACAAGCACTTAGGTACTCGGCACCCCAGATTAGAAGTGGTTAACATTTTGTCATATTTGCCTGGAGTGTTTTTTTAAATAAGATAAAAATTCTATATAAATTTGAAGTCCCCCTTGTCCATTTCCTATCTTACACTCTTTTCTCTTACCCTTGAGCAGCCACTATTTTTTAATATACTTATACATTGAAAGACTAGATACCCTTGAACAATATACAGTATTCTTTGGTGTTTAAAATTTTGCATTAATAAAATTCCATGTTTTATTTTGCTTACATTATGTTTTTTAGAACTATTTTTTGTTAATACAGGGGTACCTTGAGATACGAACAGACCAACATATGAATTTTTAAGATACGAGCTGCGACTCAGTCTGTACTTTTGTTCAAGATCCGAGCGAAATTTTGAGATACAAGTTGTGATTAGGGAAGCTGCCACTAGTTGGTGCGTTGGCGCACAGGTCCAGTATCGGCAGTTTGATATACAAGTTGACTGACTTACAAGCTTCGTTACAGAACGAATTAAATTCGTATCTCAAGGTACCACTGTATAAGAGTCTAGGCCCTGGCTGGGTAGCTTAGTTGGATAGAGCACCATGTTGAGATGCCGAGGTTGCAGGTTCAATATCTGGTCAGGGCACATGCAAGAGTCAACCAATGAATGCATAAATAAGTGGAACAACAATGTTTCTTGCTCTAAAATCAATAAATTTTAAAACTTAAAAAAAAATAATCTAGTTAATTTCTTATCACTGTTTATAGTGGTCTATTTTATGAATCTACTTTAGTGCATTTACCCATTTCTCCAGTGCTGGACATTTAAATTATTATTTTGTTTTGTTTTTGCTATTACAGACATTGCTGTAGTCAAAAACATTTAAATGTCTCTTTTGGCACCTGTACTAGAATTTCTATAGGGCATATTTAACTAGAAATAGAACTACTGGGTACATTTCAGTTTTACTAGACAATTGCCAAATTGCTTTCAAACAAATTGTACAGTTTGTACCTGCATTAGCAGAGTGAGAGAGTTCTCATTGCTCACTTCTTTCCCAACACTTGATAGGAGCAGACTTTACATTTTTATTAATCTGGCCCATTCATTAAACACATATTGAGCTGCTACTATGTACCAGGCACTGTTGTAGGAGCTCGAGGTACATAGACCAGGCAGAGGAGAATCCCTACCTGTAGGGCTTGCGTTCAGTGCAGATGGCAGATAGTGACCATAATAAGTAAACTTAAGTGTGTTTGAAGTTAATCCATCAACTGAAATCTGCATTTGTATTAAGGCAGGTCATCAGAGAGCTGTGCGCCTGGATCCCAACAAATTGTTTCCCTTTTCTTCACCTCCTTGTCCCCAACTGGATCCAGGCTCCCTGACAATTTTACTGCACTGCACTTTGGTGAACAGTTGGAAGCCTGCTATCAGAAACAGCCCTGAGGAACCTCCCTTGTGCCTACTGTAGGGATAGATGTTGTTGAGGACATTGTTCATGCTCTTATTGACCCCCAGTGAGGTTCCACATGTTAGATTTATTCGTGTGACTTCTAATCCCTACTCCTCCATAAATCCCACTTCTTCCCATGTGACCTTGGATCTGAGTCCTCTCTGAACCTCAGTTCCTCAGCCCACCTTGGTAAAATGATGATAATAGTATCTGCCTCACCAGATTGTTATAAGGAACAGAAATGTTAAATGGCAAGTTCTTAGCACAGTGCCTGGCACAGAGAAAGCACTCAGGGAATGGCCACAGTTGTTACCCGGAATCATCAGCTTCCAGGCAGGCGTGTGCTCTCAGTGTGGACGTGGCATTGAGCAGCTGATCATGTGTATGTTGACTTGCTGAAGTTGGAGTTGCGCTCTAGCGACAGCTGGCACTTGTTGAGCTGTTCAGATGTGCCAGGCATGGGGCCAACCTGCATATGCATGAACACATGTAGTCCTAGTTACTCGGGTATTATTTTCACTCCCTTTTTTTTTTATTAAGTGGGAGGCGGGGAGGCAGAGAGACAGACTCCCGCATGTGACCCAACTGGGATCCACCTGGCAAGCCCTCGATGGGACGATGCTCTGCCCATCTGGGGCATTGTTCCATTGCTCAGCAACTAAGCTATTTTAGTGCCTGGAGCCATCCTGGGTGGGGGGGAGTTGCTCAAACCATTCAAGGCCATGGCTGTGGGAGGGGAAGAGAGAGAGCAGGGGAGAGAAGCAGATGGTCCCTTCTCCTGTGTACCCTGACTGGGAATTGAACCCGGGACTTCCACATGCCCGGCCGAGGCTCTACCACTGAGCCAACCAGCCAGGGCCCCATTTTAACCTTGGTAAATCCTTCCTGCAATAAAATTAGGAGAGATTTAATACATAACTTTGTAAGGTAAAAAGAAATACTCTCATTTTGAAGTGAAGCGATGTGACCAGAATCCCTAGTTAATGAGGGATTGAGGGGCAGGACTGCCATCTAAACAGATAGGATGTTCTCCTGCAAAAGCACTTTGCCTGCAGCTGCCTTGCTATCTTCTTTATTTGTGTTGTCTGGACTGTAATCTCCTAAAATAGGAATGTGACAAGACCCCTTGGGGGGAGAAAGAGACAGTTTCCTTTCAGTTCTGCAGGGATGCCACAGTCCAGAAAGCTAGATGTGAATGAGAGATGCGAGGGTGAATGGGAAGAGAAGGCACAATGGGCAGGTGAAGCAGCATTTGACAAAGTCAGTGACCCTTTCCATCCTGAAATTCTCTCATTTGGTTTAGACCTCCTGACCCATTTTGAGTCTCTTCTTTCTCTTCTTATTTTATTTTCCCCCTTGCTCCTTCCAGCCTGTCTCCTTGATCTGGAGGTCTCCAAGAAGCCATTGAATATCCTTCTCAGTCCCTAGCACAGTAATGTGCAGATGACAAATGCTCACTAAAGCATCAATGAATGAAGCAGAGGTTAAAATAATGTGTGTGTACAACTTAAACAAGATGAGTAAAACAAACACCTTTGTACCTACCACCCAACTACAGAGGCCTTGAGCCCCACTCTAGTCATGTCCCTGACCCTTTCCATTAGCAGCACCCTCATTCCTTAATTTCATGCTCATCACTCCCTTGCTACAATTTCTGTGTGTATGCCTAAGTAATACTTTGTGGTGTAAGAATATATTGTCAAGCTTTGCATGTTTCTGACCTTGAACTATGTTATTATAGTCTGACTTTTTCATTCAGCATCATTTTTAAACCATTCAAATTTATTTTTATTGTGGTTATATATATATATATATACACACACACACACACATATGTACTGTATATATATATATATATAATATATATAATGTAAAACTAAGCCTTTTTTTTTTTTTTTGGTGGGGCATTAGCTTTAATCCTGGCTTGCACCTAACGGGCAAGAAATACACCCAGCGGGAAAACACTTCCTTTTCCATTCAGGGCTCCCAAAGCCACTGACTTATCCGAGTTTTCCTTGGATCAAAGGTATCTACCTCACCAGCCTTATTCACCTCTGTTCCCCATCTCCTCCTCTCTGCACAAACTCTGCACAAACGGGCTTCTCCTTCAGCATTCCACCATCTTAGCTGCTTCTCCTCTCCTCCATGTGGCCTTTCTCTGCTCTCCTCCAGCATGGGCTCCTCCTAGAACATAATCACTCTTCTCCGGAACAACGTGATCTCTTTCTTTTAAAACCTTTTGGTGCGAAAGCCCTCCCCCAACACACATTAATATAATCATGCCTGTCCCAAGCAAGAAGGGCAACTAATATTATCACCGGGGCGACAGGCTTCCACGTGGGCAGCGCCATCTTTAACAAAGTGACCAAAATATATTTTATCTGCCCAACACAAGGACATTGCACAAGCAATTCTCTCCTCTCTTTCCTACAATATCACTTCTTTTGTTCTCTTCTGGGTCATTCTCAGTAGCATAAAACCAAACATCTATTGTTTTTTGTATCTTAAAAAAACCAAAACATCTTAAATTTACTTCCTCAGCGAGCTGCCATCTTATTTGTTTAGTCTTCCTTGAACAAAATTCCTTGAAAGAGTCATCTATAGTTTCTGTCCTTAGTTTCCTTCCTCTTAGTCTCTTCCCTCCCAACACTGTATTATGAAAAGTAAATTTAAAAATATTGTACAGTTGGAAGAAGTTTATGGGAAACACCTGTATGCCCATCAGCTAGATTCTACCATCAAAACACTACGGTACTTGCTTTCTCACATACCTAATCGTCTATCCATTGCTCTATTCATCCATCAATCTAATTTTTTATGCATTTTAAAGTAAATTGCAGTTATCAGTACAGTTCACTCTAAATATTTTAATATACATATTATTAAATATATAATACTCGTTTATAATTTTTTCTTTTGCAGCAAAATTTACATTTCTTTACTTAAAACTCTGCAGTGAGTCTCAGATCATTTTGAAAAAAAAAAAAAAAAGACTAAGTCCTTACAATGTCCTAGAAGGCTCTCCATGAGCTGGTGCTGTTATCTCTCCGACCTTGGACTGCTCTCTTTCTTCTCACCAAACTTTAGCACACTGTCTTCCTTTTTTTTTTTTTTAATAAATTTTTATTAATGTTAATGGGATGACATTAATAAATCAGGGTACATATATTCAAAGAAAACATGTCTAGGTTATCTTGTCATTAAATTATGTTGCATACCCCTCGCCCATAGTCAGATTGTCCTCCGTCACCCTCTATCTAGTTCTCTGTGCCCCTCCCCCTCCCCCTAACTCTCTCCCTCCCTCCCTCCTATGTCCTCCCTCCCCCCACCCCTGGTAACCACCACACTCTTGTCCATGTCTCTTAGTCTCGTTTTTGTGTTCCACCAATGTATGGAATCATGTAGTTCTTGTTTTTTTCTGATTTACTTATTTCACTCCGTATAATGTTATCAAGATCCCACCATTTTGCTGTAAATGATCTGATGTCATCATTTCTTATGGCTGAGTAGTATTCCATAGTGTATATGTGCCACATCTTCTTTATCCAGTCTTCTATTGAAGGGCTTTTTGGTTGTTTCCATGTCTTGGCCACTGTGAACAGTGCTGCAATGAACATGGGGCTACATGTGTCTTTACGTATCAATGTTTCTGAGGTTTTGGGGTATATACCCAGTAGAGGGATTGCTGGGTCATAAGGTAGTTCTATTTGCAGTTTTTTGAGGAACCACCATACTTTCCTCCATAATGGTTGTACTACTTTACAGTCCCACCAACAGTGGATGAGAGTTCCCTTTTCTCCGCAGCCTCTCCAACATTTGCTATTACCCGTCTTGTTGATAATAGCTAATCTAACAGGGGTGAGGTGGTATCTCATTGTAGTTTTGATTTGCATTTCTCTAATAACTAATGAAGCTGAGCATCTTTTCATATATCTGTTGGCCATTTGTATCTCTTCCTGGGAGAAGTGTCTGTTCATGTCCTCTTCCCATTTTTTTATTGGATTGTTTGTTCGTTTGTTGTTGAGTTTTATGAGTTCTTTGTAAATTTTGGATATTAGGCCCTTATCTGAGCTGTTGTTTGAAAATATCATTTCCCATTTAGTCGGCTGTCTGTTTATTTTGATATCAGTTTCTCTTGCTGAGCAAAAACTTTTTAGTCTGATGTAGTCCCATTCATTTATCTTTGCCTTCACTTCTCTTGCCATTGGAGTCAAGTTCATAAAATGTTCTTTAAAACCCAGGTCCATGAGTTTAGTACCTATGTCTTCTTCTATGTACTTTATTGTTTCAGGTCTTATATTTAGGTCTTTGATCCATTTTGAATTAATTTTAGTACACGGGGACAGGCTGTAGTCGAGTTTCATTCTTTTGCATGTGGCTTTCCAGTTTTCCCAACACCATTTGTTGAAGAGGCTTTCTTTTCTCCATTGTGTGTTGTTGGCCCCTTTGTCAAAGATTATTTGACCATATATATGTGGTTTTATTTCTGGGCTTTCTATTCTGTTCCATTGGTCTGAGTGTCTATTTTTCTGCCAATACCATGCTGTTTTGATTATCGTGGCCCTATAATATAGTTTAAAGTCAGGTATTGTAATGCCCCCAGCTTCATTCTTTTTCCTTAGGATTGCTTTGGCTATTTGGGGTTTTTTATAGTTCCATATAAATCTGATGATTTTTTGTTCCATTTCTTTAAAAAATGTCATAGGAATTTTGATGGGAATTGCATTAAATTTATATATTGCTTTGGGTAATATGGCCATTTTAGTTATATTTATTCTTCCTATCCAATAACAAGGAATATTTTTCCATCTCATTGTGTCTTTTTCTATTTCTCTTAATAATGCCTTGTAGTTTTCATTATATAGGTCCTTTACATTCTTTGTTATGTTTATTCCTAGGTATTTTATTTTTTTTGTTGCAATCGTGAAGGGGATTATTTTTTTGAGTTCATTTTCTAATATTTCATTGTTGGCATATAGAAAGGCTATGGACTTTTGTATGTTAATTTTGTATCCTGTGACCTTACTGTATTGGTTTATTGTTTCTAATAATCTTTTTGTGGAGTCCTTCGGGTTTTCGATGTATAGGATCATACCATCAGCAAAAAGTGATACCTTTACTTCTTCTTTTCCGATATGGATGCCTTTTATTTCTTTGTCTTGTCTGATTGCTCTGGCCAGAACTTCTAGCACCACGTTAAATAAGAGTGGAGAGAGTGGACAACCCTGTCTTGTTCCTGATTTAAGGTAGAAAGTCCTCAGTTTTATGCCATTTAATATGATGTTGGCTGATGGTTTATCATATATGGCCTTTATCATGTTGAGATATTTTCCTTCTATACCCATTTTGTTGAGAGTCTTAAACATAAAATTGTGTTGTATTTTATCGAATGCCTTTTCTGCGTCTATTGATAAGATCATGTGGTTTTTGTTTTTTGTTTTGTTGATACGGTGTATTACGTTAACCGTTTTACGTATGTTGAACCATCCTTGAGATTCTGGGATGAATCCCACTTGATCATGATGTATTATTTTTTTAATATGTTGTTGTATTCCATTTGCCAGTATTTTGTTTAGTATTTTAGCATCTGTATTCATTAGAGATATTGGTCTGTAGTTTTCTTTCTTTGTGCCATCCTTGCCAGGTTTTGGTATGAGGGTTATGTTGGCCTCCTAAAATGTGTTTGGAAGTATTGCTTCTTCTTCAATTTTTTGGAAGACTTTGTGTAGAATAGGAACCAAGTCTTCTTTGAATGTTTGATAGAATTCATTAGTATAACCGTCTGGGCCTGGACTTTTATTTTGGAGGAGGTTTTTAATAGTTTTTTCTATTTCCTCCCTGCTGATTGGTCTGTTTAGGCTTTCTGCTTCTTCATGACTCAGTCTAGGAAGGTTGTATTGTTCTAGGAATTTATCCATTTCTTCTAGATTGTTGTATTTGGTGGCATATAGTTTTTCATAGTATTCTACAATAATTCTTTGTATATCTATGATGTCTGTGGTGATCTCTCCTCTTTCATTTTGGATTTTATTTATTTGAGTCCTGTGCCTTTTTTCCTTGGTGAGTCTTGCCAAGGGTTTGTCAATTTTGTTGATCTTTTCAAAGAACCAGCTCCTTGTTTTATTGATTTTTTCTATAGTTTTTCTGTTCTCTATTTCATTTATTTCTGCTCTGATTTTTATTATCTCCTTTCTTCGGCTGGTTTTGGGTTGTCTTTGTTCTTCTTTTTTCTAGTTCCTTAAGGTGTGAAGTTAAGTGGTTTACTTGGGCTCTCTCTTGTTTGTTCATATAGGCCTGAAGTGATATGAACTTTCCTCTTATTACTGCTTTTGCTGCATCCCAGAGATTCTGATATGTCGTATTTTCATTTTCATTTGTCTGTATATATCTTTTGATCTCTGTGCTTATTTCTTCTTTGACCCATTCATTTTTTAGAAGTATGTTGTTTAGTTTCCACATTTTTGTGGGTTTTTCCCCCTCTTTTTTGCAGTTGAATTCTAGTTTCAAGGCTTTATGATCAGAGAATATACTTGGTACAATTTCAATTTTTCTAAATTTGCTGATATTGTCTTTGTGGCCCAACATATGGTCAATTCTTGAGAATGTTCCATGTACACTAGAGAAAAATGTATACTCTATCGCTTTGGGATGAAGTGTCCTATAGATCTCTATCATATCCAGGTGTTCTAGTATTTTGTTTAAGGCCACTATATCTTTATTGATTCTCTGTTTGGATGACCGATCTAGAGCCGTCAGCGGTGTATTGAGGTCTCCAAGTAGGATTGTATTTTTGTTAGTTTTTGTTTTAAGGTCAATAAGTAGCTTGTCTTATATATTTTGGTGCTCCTTGGTTTGGTGCATATATATTAAGGATTGTTATGTCTTCTTGATTCAACTTCCCCTTAATCATTATGAAATGACCATTTTTGTCTCTGAGTACTTTTTCTGTCTTGTAGTCAGCATTATTAGATATGAGTATTGCTACACCTGCTTTTTTTTGGGTGTTGTTTGCTTGGAATATTGTTTTCCAGCCTTTCACTTTGAATTTGTTTTTATCCTTGTTGCTTAGATGTGTTTCTTGTAGGCAGCATATAGTTGGATTTTCTTTTTTAATCCATTCTGCTACTCTGTGTCTTTTTATTGGTAAGTTTAATCCATTTACATTTAGTGTAATTATTGACACTTGTGGGTTCCCTATTGCCATTTTATAAATTGCTTTCTGTTAGTTTTGTATCTTGTTTGATTCTTCTCTTTTGTTTTTCTATCATTTGTTTTTGTTTGTTTGTATTCCATTCTTCTTTCCTCTGTTGCTACCTTTTTTAAGTCAAGTGTTTTTGTGGTGGTTTTTTCAAGGGTGGTTACCATTAAGTAATGAAAAGGGTACCTACCATATTCATTGTAAAAACTAAGCCATTTTAACCATCAGTATTAACATTTCTTAGAATGATTTGTGTAGTTTGTCACTATTTTCATCACTGTAGAATTCCATTTTTCCTAAACATTATAGAATCTTGCCACAATAAGAAAAAAAATTTGTGAAAAAAAAAAGATCATAGGCCTGACCAGGTGGTGGCGCAGTGGATAGAGCGTCGGACTGGGATACTGAGGACCCAGGTTCGAGACCCCGAGGTCGCCAGCTTGAGCGCGGGCTCATCTGGTTTGAGCAAAGCTCACCAGCTTGGACCCAAGGTCACTGGCTTGAGCAAGGGGTTACTCAGTCTGCTGAAGGCCTACGGTCAAGGCACATATGAGAAAGCAATCAATGAACAACTAAGGTGTTACAACGAAAAACTAATGATTGATGCTTCTCATCTCTCTGTACCTGTCTGTCTGTCCCAGTCTATGCCTCTCTTTGACTCTCTCTCTCTCTGTCTCTGTAAAAAAAAAAAAAAGATCATAGGAGTATTCCAACTTATTATTCTAGTTAGTTTTGATCATTTGACTTTCTAGGAGTTTATTTCATTTACCTTTTCAAACTTATTGACACAAAGTTCATAATGTTTTGTTGTAATCTCTCTTATATTACATAGCACATAATTAAGTGGTTTTTGTTTAAATTCTAACAGTGTGTGTTTGTACCCACTCCCTTTTTTCTTGGTCAGTGATGGTGGAGGTTTGCTTTCACATTTTCGGAGAGCCACCTTGCAGTTTTTGTGATCCTCTCTATTGTACATTTGGTTGCTTTTCCATTCATTCTGCTCTTCTGTATTTTCTGTGTCTCACTTCTCAGGGTGTTCCCCCCCTTTCTTGTCTTTTTAATTAATCAAGGTATTTTCTCTATACACAAACATGCCCCTTCATTTTTTTCTTCTACAAATTGGGAAGCTGTATGGCGTTCCTGTCCTTTAGTGGACAGAGTAAGACTGCAATGATAAAGAAGGTAAGGAATAGGTAAAGCCCCTGCCTTTCACCTTAGAGTGTCTCTTGTAGTTTCTGTCCCAGCCCACTGCCTGCCCTGGGTCCCCTTCTCACTGTGCAGTAGATGCCTCCTGGGCGGCCTGGAACCTCTCCACCCCCTCCATCCCCAGTGTGGTCTCCAGTTATCTTTCCAGAAGCCCAGATAGAATCAAGTTACTCCCCTGCACACTTATCTTCACTGGCTCTGCAGTCGGCCACATAAAGTCCAGGTCCCTTGGCATGGTATTTAAGTCCCTGACATACTCTTCCTGCTCTCTCTAGCTCCCAACCCCCCCCCCAAATCCTTCAGATTAGCAGACTTGAAGTTACCAGAACTAGTCCTGTACTTTTTTATCATATTTACTTAATCATAGTATCTCTTCCCCCCTTCCTCCCCATCACCTATCAAGTTCCTTCCCCAGTCTCTACCTATTCACAGCCTATTGATCCTTTAAAGGCCACATAAAGACACCTGTTTTACTGCTGCTTTCCTGATTCCCCAAATGGAATTATAGTCACATCTACCTCTCCTGTTCGCTCACTGCTGTGGTTCTGGCACTTTCAAATGACACAGTCCATTGGTCTGAGAATACGTTGAGCAGCTGCCTCCATTGCTGACATCTTTTTCTCCCATTCAGATTTATGCCCTCAACAGAGTCATGACGGAACTGGAGCAGCAGCAGTTTGATGAGTTCTGTAAACAGATGCAGCCTCCTGGAGAGTGAGCCGAGGTGTTCAAAGGAGATGAGACCCTGGAGGCTTTTTGTCTGTGAGCTCATTACCAGTTTTAAGCTGAGATGGCCCATTTGGAGCCTTACAGAACTAATCAAGAAGGCATTTGTATTATTCCTAAAACTGGATAAAATTCCTGTATGTAACTTGTGTTTCACTGGTTCTTCCAATTTGAATTGGCCCAATGCTTGCTGAAGAGATTTGTTTTATTCTTCTAATACAGTGTTCTTTTTAAAAAAATAAAAACTTTTTTCTATTGTTTGAGAAAAATCAGTGTTTCTTGTGAAACTGTAAATCTCCAAAAATACAAATAAAATAGGAATACCATGTGCATTTGCTCCTACTTTAGTTTGGGGCAGGATAGCAATGAGAAGTGGGTCAGAAAGAATGTTACAGGAAGGAGAAGGTGGGGTGAGCAGAGGGACCCTGCTTCTGCAGGAGGGGAGTGGCGGAGACAGCGGAGAGACATCTGACCGCTTCCAGTTCTCATTCTTCCTGGGGCTGACTCTAGGCAGCCCGGCCCTCGGCCCTCCAAGGGCCCCCCCGTGTTTAGCCACACAGGATAGGCCTGTGCACCTCTCCTCCCAGAGGAGCCGCCACCCGGGATCAGAGCTTGGTCAGAGCTCTCGCTCTGGGAATGGGGACAGCTTGCAGCAGGCCTGCACCAGCAGGTTGGGGAGCGCAGGCCCTTTTGCTCTTGCACTTGCGGGTGACTTTATCAGGCCCAGAAGCAGGTTTATTATGGGGGTATTCAGACTGGAATGTCTGAGCTCATGGAAATTTGTAAGATTCTTACTACATTACAGTAACCTTGTATCTGGCACAACTAAAGCAGTTCATCTCCAAAGTAAACATTTGAGTGCCAGGTGCTGGCCGTCAGCAGAAATCCAGAAGCACAAACTGAAGGAGTTAAAACATAGTGGGACAAAGACAAAGTCTCCTAACTGAAAAAATACGTAGGATAGATGGCGAGAAAGCAGTGGGGAGGAGGAGGGGCTATCTGTTCCTTAGAGCCACATCAGAGCAATGTGGATGTCTTTGGATTTTTATTTTTAAATCCTAATTTTAGATTTAATGCATATTTGACACATACATTGTTCTACAAAGTCCAAGAAGTTAGAGCTGAGGTAAAGGTGCTCTGGTGGTCTGGTGCCCTAGTGAGGAAGGGGTGGATCGGCCAGCAATCCTTGGTTTGTTGCTTTCAGTGAACCAATGTTTGCCTGGCCTGTGGTGAGGCAGTGGATAAAGCATTGACCTGGAGCACTGAGGTCGCCGGTTCGAAACCCTGGACTTGCCTGGTCAAGGCACATATGGACGTTCTGCTTCCTGCTCCTCCCCCTTCTCTCTCTCTCTAAAAATGAATAAGTAAAATCTTTTTAAAAAGCAAACCTATGTTCTTTTTTGAGGGGCAGCTTTAGGGTTCCATACAATACTGTTTATTCATTTTGGATTTTAGAATATGAAGTAGCATTTGAATATCGAGTGTAGTATTTTAGAGCATATGGGAAAAACCCTAACATCCTGGAAATGAAATGGTGCCCTCAAGCTTCTAGTATGTCTAATCTTTAAATGAAGTAAAGGGCAGACGCTTTGATTATTGAAATAATTACAGAATTTTTAACAGAAAAACCTATACACATTTAATTTGGGCAACATGATTGTCCTGTGACTAGCTCTGCTCTGTGGGACCTGAGTCTGTAAGTTCAAGGCAGAGTTATTTATGGTAGCCAGGATATGGAAGCACCTAAGTGTCCATCGATAAATGATTGGTTAAAGAGGTGATACTTATGTATATGCAATGGGATCTTACTCAGCCATAAAAAAATGAAACCTTACCATTGGTGACAACATGGATAGAGCTAGATGGTTTCACCATATGATTTCACTTGTATGTAGAATCTAAAAAAAATTAATAAATGAACAAAAACTCATAAAGGGTTGGTTGCCAGATGGGAGGGAGATTGGGGGACTGGTTCAAAAAGCTGAAGGGATTAAGAAGTACAAATTGGGCCCTGGCTGGTTAGCTCAGTGGTAGAACGTTGGCCTGACGTGCAGGAGTCCCGAGTTCGATTCCTGACCAGGGCACACAGGAGAAGCGCCTATCTGCTTCTCCACCCCTCCCCCTCTCCTTCCTCTCTGTCTCTCTCTTCCCCTCCTGCAGCCCAGGCTCCATTGGAGCAGGGTTGGCCCGGGTGCTGGGGTTGGCTCTGTGGCCTCGGCCTCAGGCGCTGGAATGGCTCTGGTTGCAACAGAGCAACGGCCCAGATGGGCAGAGCGTTGCCCCCTGGTGGGCATGCCGGGTGGATCCCAGTTGGGCGCATGCGGGAGTCTGTCTGACTGCCTACCCGTTTCCAACTTCAGAAAAATACAAAAAAAGAAAAAGAAAAAAAGAAGTACAAATTGGCCCTGGCCAATCAGCTCAGTGGAGTGTCAGCCCAGCATACTGACATCCCAGGTTCAATCCTCAGTCAGTGTACACATGTGAAGTGACCATCTGCTTCTCTTCCCTCCCTCTCTATCTTCTCATTCTCTTCCCCTCCCACAACCAGTGGCTCGATTGGTTTGACCGTAGGCCCCGGGTGCTGAGGATAGCTTGGATGATTTGTGCATCAGCCCCAGACAGTTGCTGGGTGGATCCTTGTTGGGGCGCATGCAGGAGTCTATCTCCTCTTTTCTCCGTTTAAAAAAAAAGGTTTTAAAAAAGTATAAATTGGCAATTACAAAATAGTAACAGGAATGTAAAGTACAGCATAGGGTATACAGTCAATAAGATTGTAATAAGTATGTATAGAGCCAGGTGGGTAGTAGATTTATGGAGAAATTACTTTGTAAATCATATAAACGTCTAATCACTCACTATGCTGTACACCCAAAACTAATGTAATATTGAATCTCAACTGTAATTTTTTAAAAAAGCAAAACTTTTTTTAAAGAAATGCTTTAGTGAGCCGAGTTCCACCCACCACTGGAGTCATTAGCAATCGACAAAGCCAAGGTCATGGCTGTACCAATTCTGAGGGGTTTCACTCCTTTCCAAGGGATTAACTTTAGTGCACGGGGTCATCCAGCTGGCAACAGAGCTGAAACTAAAACCCGGCCCAAACTGAGCTTAGAAAAAATTCTGTTCCATCTGACATAAACCACTTGTCCTCCAGGGATTCAGAGCCCTGAATGAAGGAGAAAGAGGGAAGGGGCTGGCACTACTGTGGGCTGTTCTGGTTCAAGGCACATGAATCTACCACAAGCACAACACAGGGACTAGGAAAGATTTAGTGAGGATAAGGCAAGGCTTGGCCCAACAGGCTGGCACAAACCCCACAGAGGCCAGCGGGAGTGGCTAGAGCTGTTTAGTTTCTTAGGTGCCGTGGCCTAAGACACTGTGTCCTGCCCCACAGAGCATCAGGAAAGAAGATGTAGGAGAGCGACCACATCAGGCAGTAAAAAGCAGTTAGCGAGAATGGAGACAAAAGCAGCATGATGGTACCTGGGAGAAGAAGAAAATACAAACACTCCGTTTTTATGAAGCTCTCTTAATTATGTCCCACCCTCTACTCTCCCATCCCCACTCACCTCCCAGATAAACCATTTTTTTCCAGTTCTCAGACTCCAGGATTTCGTCATGTGGGTAGTAGCTCTGATCTAGCATGAATAGAATCATAAGTGAGGCCATGCAAGAGAGAATGAATGTGTTGCCTTTGGTCAGAAGAGAGGTGGAGGCCAAAACACAGGAAGCATAGGAGCAGGGCAGACCCTTGTATGTGAAGGAAATGCCTGCTAAGGAAAGAAAAGGTGGGGATTAGCTGCTTCTTGCTGATTTCAAGGTATCTGCATGAAGCAAGCCACTGTCCCTTTGGGTTTTCCCCACCCCACGCTCCAAACGCCCTTCACCCCAGGAGAGTAGCAGGTTCTAAAGCATTTAGTTATTCACAGAGATGATGTGTGGGCTTTGCATTGGATCCCCAAGGTTAAAGCCGGCAGCTAGGACCAGGTGTGTACCCTGGCCCCTAGGAAGCCTCCGTAGAAGGGCGCTCTGAGATCTAGTCTGCATCTCACTCCCTTGCGTTGGGATCTTAGGCAACAGCCCTCGTCATAGCTCAGTATTGCAATCTGTTTTGGGAAACTGGAGTATGACCTCTAGTTCTAGAGTCTGAATCCATGTGTTTTGTCCAAAGGTCACATAGCAAGAAAAAGGTACAGCTGGACCAAGAACCAAAAGCCCCCACCCCCCAGACCAGGGCTCTGCCAATGCAGCCCGCAGCCTCCAGTGGGTCTGAGGCTCAAGAGAAGGAAGAAAGAGGGACTTTATAAAAGGAAGTTACTGCATTGCAAGCTTCTGACATCCAACAGCTCCTCCCCTCCGTGGTTCCCTAGCTCAGCCGTAGGCTGGGTTCCACTCACCAGCTGAATAAAAACACAGGCGGAAAGCAGTAGCTAACACATAGATGATGACCAGGAACCCATTCAGAGGCCCCTCCACACCTAGGAGCAGGGCTGAGGCCAGGCCGAAGGTGGTGAAGACAGCAAAGTCATTCAGCTCAGCTCCTGCTCCAGAAGGCCAAGGTTAGAACTTACATATCTTATTCATTAGTCCCCTCTGGTCAGGGTGCTGGAATGGTGACAAGCAGGGTCTGAGGTCCCAGAGGGCAACATCTACTCCCCCAAGTGGTCTATAGATCAAAGACTGGTCTCCTTCTGGCTCTACCTTAGACTGACCATGTGGCCTTAGGCAAGTTGTACCGTGTCCAGGTGTTAGTTCATCCTTTAACATGTAAGGGTTGGACTAGAACTGGATACAAATTAATAAACTATAGAACTTTTTTTTTTCAAGCAAAATCTGACACAGAAATATTTTACTGTATTTTCAATTAGCTGCTCTATTTGGAGTAATTTTTCAATTCCCCTCTCCCCTACCATCCACCCCCACTTCCAAATCCTGGATCAGCCCCAAACAGGGATACAGGGCAGACAAGAACACTGAAAGCCAGGCCAATGGCGGGCCAGAGATCAATAACTGAGCCAGCAAAGGAGCTACAGCTAGGCCAAGGGGTTCCAGCTCCCACCCTAGGGCTGCCTCCTCTTTACTCCAGGGATGTGACCAGGACTGTTGACTGATGAAGGCCTGTCAATGTTAGAAGATGAAGGAGCTGACCTGACATGGGTGCTCCTGAGGCCGGGGGTTAGGGGTCTGAGGCCTGGACTCACCCGATTTGGAGCAGATGTTGAGGTGCCTGGTCATTGTTCTGACTACTATGTCTAATAGGAAGCTGATCAGAAGCATCCAGGAGGCACAGTGGGACTTCCTAGTGTAGGCCAGCAGGCCCAAACAGGACAGCTCTTTCAGTCTCCACTGGACAACACACTGCACACTTCCAGTACACTAATACACTTCCCACACTTGCACGTGCGTGCACACACACACACACACACACACACACACACACACACACACACCTCTGCAGGTTCCCCACACTCACATCCTTTCTGATATACACCACTTTACACACCATGCATGTGTGCACACACACACACACACACACGTACCTATATTCCTTCCATATTCTGAACCCACAGTCTTGAAGGGGTGCCCCAGACTCCCAAACCCCCTAGGTAATCACCAAGGTCCCTTCCAACTCTAAATTTCAGGTATATTCAATGGCCCTGGGGTCCTAGATTCCAGCCTAGCCCTGCAACCATATTAATGTGAATTCTCAGATAAATCACTCGCCCTTTTCTCTAGGCCTCTGTTCCTCCATCTGTAAAATGAGGGGTTTGTGCCAAATGGTTTCTTTTGCTGTTTTTCTTAGCATAGAAGAGAGATAGAGAGAGGGATACATGGGTACAGACAGACAGGAAGGGAGAGAGATGAGAAGCTTCAAACTCATAGTTGTGTCACTTTAGTTTGTTCATTGATTGCTTCTCATATGTGCCTTGACCAGGGAATTCCAGCTAAGTCAGTGACTTTGCATTCAAGCCAGCGACCTTGGACTTCAAGCCAGTGACCTTTGGGCTCAAGCCAGCAACCATGACTTATATCCCATGCTCAAGTCAGCAACCCTGCACTCAAGCCAGTGAGCCTGTGCTCAAGCCAGATGAGCACGTGCTCAAGCTAGCAACATTAGGGTTTCAAACCTGGGTCCTCAGAGTCCCAGGCTGATGCTCTATCCACTGCACCACAACCGGGTCAGGCCCAAATGATTTCTTTAATACATATAGGCCTATTCAGATGGTCTATTTCTCCTACTGTGAGTTTTGATAGCTTAAGTCATTTAAGGAATTGGTCCATTTCATCTAGGCTATCAAATTTGTAGGAATAGAGTTGTTCATAATATTCTTTTACTCTACTTTTAATGTCCATAGGATCAGTAATAATGGCTCCTCTTTCATTTCTGAGATTAATAATTTGTGTCTTCTCTCTTTTTTCTTGGTTAGCTTGGTAGATGCTTATCAATTTTATTGCTCTCTTCAAAGAACCAACTTTTGGTTTCACTGTTTTTCTCTATTAATTTCTTTTCAATTTAATTGAATTCTGCTCTAATTTTTATTATTTATTTTTCTCTTACTTTGGATTTAACTTTCTCTTCTTTTTCTAGATTCTTAAAGTGGAAGTTCAGGTTATTGATTTTAAATCCTTCTTCTTTTAAATTTTTTCTAAGACTCTTTTTTTAGGGAAGTTTTAGGTTCACAACAAAATTAAGAGGAAAGTACAGAGATTTCCCATTTTCCCCTTCCTCCCACATATGCATGGCATCCCTCATGATCAACATCACTCGCCAGAATGGTACATTCTAGTTCTTGGTACATACCAAGGATGACCTACATTGATACATCATAATCCGCCAAAGTCCATAGTTTACCTTAGTACTCGCTATTAGTGTCATACACTCAATGGGTTTGGACAAAAGTATAATGACTTATATCCATCATTATACTAGCATATAGAGTATTTTTACTGTCCTCAAAATCCTCTGTGTTCTACCTATTCATGTCCTCTCCAGACCACCTCCCCCCGCTTTTTGGCACTACCAATCTTTTTATTCTCTCCATATTTCCTTTTCTAGAATATGCAGTCTTTCAGATAGGCTTCTTTCACTTAATAATATGCATTTAACTTTCTTCCATGTCTTTTCATGCCTTGATAGCTCATTTCCTTTTGGCATTGAATAATATCCCATTGTCTGGATGTACCACAGTATTTTTATCCAATGAAAGACATCTTGGTTGCTTCCACGTTTTGGCAATTGTGAATAAAACATCATAAACATCCAGCACAGGTTTTTGCATGGACATAGTGTTTGATTCATTTGAGTAAATACCAAGGAGTGTGATTACTAGATCATATGGTATAAGAGTATGTTAGTTTGTAAAAAACTGCCAAACTACAGTGTGTCTGTAAAGTCATGGTGCACTTTTGACCAGTCACAGGAAAGCAACAAAAGACGATAGAAATGTGAAATCTGCACAAAATAAAAGGAAAACCTTCCCTGTTTCTGTAGGATGATGTGGCAGCATGTGCGCATGCACAGATGATGACGTAACATCTTGTATACAGCGGAGCAGCCCATGGCCATGCCAGTCAAGATGTGGATGGTACAGAGGGGAAGTTCAGTGTGTTCTGTGGCTCACTAAATTCAAATCCGTGACCAAAGTGCAACGTGAATATCATATCACGCGTTTATAACAAAGCGCCACCACATAGGAATAACATTACTCGGTGGGATAAGCAGTTGAAGGAAACCGGCAGTTTGGTGGAGAAACCCTGTCCTGGTAGGCCATCAGTCAGTGACGAGTCTGTAGAGGCTATACGGGATAGCTACCTAAGGAGCCCTAAAAAGTCTGTGCGTGAGCCCACATCGAACTGCACTGAATAGGTATGAAACTGGGAGAGTTTTCCTTTTATTTGGTGCAGATTTCACATTTCTATCGTCTTTTGTTGCTTTCCTGTGACTGGTCAAAAGTGCACCATGACTTTACGGACACACGGTACTATTTCTTCCAAAGTGACTGTACCATTTTGCCTTCCCACCAGCAATAAATGAGAGATCCTGTTGTTCAACATGCTCACTTGTATTTGGTATTGTCATTGTTCTGGATACTGGCTATTCTAATAGGTGTGTAGTAGTATTTCACTGTCATTTTAATTTACATTTCCCTGATGACATAATGTTGAACATTTTTTCATATGTTTATATGCCATTGGTATTTGGTTGTTTCTTTTTTCTTTTTTCTTTTTTTTTATTTTTCTGAAGTGAGAAGCGGGGGGAGGCAGACAGACAGACTCCCACATGCACCCGACCAGGATCCACCCAGCATACCCACCAGGGGGCAATGTTCTGCCCATCTGGGGCATTGCTCCACTGCAATCGGAGCCATTCTAGTGCCTGAGGCAGAGGCCATGGAGCCATCCTCAGTGCCCGGGGCCAACTTTGCTCTAATGGAGCCTTGGCTGTGGGAGGGGAAGAGAGAGACAGAGAGAAAGGAGAAGGGGAAGGGTAGAGAAGCAGATGGATGCTTCTCCTGTGTGCCCTGGCTGGGAATTGAACCCTGGACTTCCACACGTTGGGCCAATGCTCTACCGCTGACTTAACCGGCCAGGGCCTGTTTATTTTCTTATTGTTGAGTTTTAAGTTTTGTGTAATTTGGATTATAGTCCCTTATCTGATGTATATTTTGCAAATGTTTTCTCCCAGTCTATGGCTTGTTTCCTGATCCTCTTGATGTATGTTGCAGAACAGATTTCTGTTCTAGTATACCCATTTAATGCTACAAATTTCCCTCTAAGTATTGTTTTCATTGCATCTCACAAACTTTGGAAAGTTGTATTTTCATTTTCTTTTCTTTTCTTTTTTATGTATTTATTTCTTTTTTAGGTGAGAGGAGGGAAGATAGTGAGGCAGACTCTTGAATGTGCCCCAACTGAGATCTATCTGGGGCCGATGCTCAAGTACCAAGCTATTTTAAGCATGAGGCTGATGCACTCCAACAGAGCTATCCTCAGCGCCTGGGGCCACACTCAAACCAATCAAGCCACTAGCTGCAGGAGAAGAAGAGGGAGAGAAGGGGGAGATGGAGAGGGGAAGAAGCAGGTGGTCGCTCCTCCTATGTGCCCTGACCAGGAATCGAACCTGGGATGTCCATAAATCAGGCCAATGTACTATCCACTGAGCCACCAGTCAGGGCCTTCATTTTCTTTTAATTAAAAATATTTTTAAATTTTTCTTGACACTTCATCTTAGATATTCATATCTTATTTAGAACTGTGGTTTTTAACCTCCACATATTTGGGGATTTTCTAATTATCTTTCTGTTCTTGATTTCTAGTTTAATTCCATGTGGTCTAAGAGCATACTTTATATGATTTCTATTCTTTTAAATTTGTTAAGGTGTATCTTATAGTTCAGAATATGATCTCTCTTTGTGAACATGGGAAGAATGTGTGTTCTACTGTTGCTGGAGGAAGTAGTCCATAAATATCAATTAGACCCAGTTGATTGATGGTGCTGTTCACTTCAACTATATCCTTACTGATTTTCTGCCTACTGACTCTGTCAATTATTGATAGAGGAGTATTGAACTATCCAAGTATGGTGTCAGATTGATCCACTTCTCCTTGCAGTTCTACCAATTTTTTCTAATGTATTTTGATGCTGTAAATGATTCCCAAGAGCTTTTTGAGCCCCTACATGAAGATTCTATGCTCTGTCTAGCACATGCTCCCAGACCTTTCTTAAAGCAGCCACCGCAATCTCAGGCAATCCTGCCCTAGAAGGCCATTCCCAAGTCTACACTCTGACTGCGATGCTGCAGCAGAAGCAAAAACAGAGAGCCTGACCCCAGTCATCTGCTGTCCCCAAACAATTTCAGCATTCCCTTTATTTAGAACTATACCTATATGTTTAAAGGGAACTGGGTCCCTATCATAGCATAAAAACCACACTCCCAGAAGATTAGGCTGAACTAAGAAGACAGGTATTTTCTGCTGCAGATATGCTTCACATTATGACTCCTAAAACCTAGACTTAGAGAATGATAAAATTTTCAAACAGGGAGGGAACTTAACTAACATCAAGTCAAATCTCTTTATCGATGAGACACAAATCCAGAAAGGTCACCTGCTTATGGTTGTAGAGATTCAAACAGATTAGGAGATGTCATTTGCATTATAAAGGATTTATCTATAAACAGTCAATTTGTCAAGGCCTTGAAATAGGATTCAGTTTTTAGAAATATCATTTGCTTATAACTTTTAACCTCCACATATTTGGGGATTTTCTAATTATCTTTCTGTTCTTGATTTCTAGTTTAATTCCATGTGGTCTAAGAGCATACTTTATAGGATTTCTATATGGGCATCCATATACATGTCTCAGATTTTCCAGAGCAGTGCTGATTTTAAATATTGTACCAGATCATGTGTCGGTACTTAAGAATCAAAACATTGGAATGGTAGCTTGCCTACCTGAGGATTGTGTAAAAGCTACCAAAGCAGAGCCTCTTGGTTTTCCTGCCATAGCTGGGAGGAACTAGAGAGATCATAGTGTGAGCTCCTTGTTTTAAAGATGGAGAAACTGAGGCTCAGGGATGTGTCATAGCCAAAGTCACATATCAGGTTGGTGGTAAGACTGAAGCTAGAATCTTGGCCCCTTGACTCCCAACCCACTACACTTTCTCCTCCCCATTTGATCTTCATGCCTCAGCGCCTAGCTTTCTAGATGCCCCGCTTCTGTCCTCATGCCCTTGGCTCTAGCTTTTGGCTAAGACCTTGCTGGGCCCCAGACCTACTTGCAGAAAGTGCAGAAGATGGAGAAGAGCCCCAGGATCATGTTGGCCAGGGACAAGCCATTGACAACATCCTTCCTGGAAAACTCATTCATCTGGTCGTTGGTCAGGAATAAACTGGTGCACTGACCTGGGGCCCCGGGGAGAAGAGCAAGTTCAAAGAGTCTGAAAAGAGGCTCCCTAAAAACCAGCTAGCTCCTGTTCCCTTAGATTTCATCCCGGAACTGCACCCTCCCAAGGCTGTGTCACTGGCTGGAATGAGGCAGACAGAGGAGACCCGGAAGTAAAGAAAGGTACAGAAGCTGAGTGCCCTGGGAAAGCCCAGGAGCAGAGCAAGCGAACCAGCACAACCAGAGTTCCCGCGCCTCTCTGATGACACTCCTGGCCCCCCCATAGCACAAACCTCCCTCCAGCACCACCACAACCCAGGGACAAACAAGTATGGGCCCTTCCCCCCGTCTGAAAGATGAGCCTTTGTCATTGAGTTCTATGTCAAAGATGAGACTTTTTTCTTTTTTAATTATAAAGCTACTTCCAGTACTTTGGGGTGAGCCCCACAGGAATAAAAAATACTGGAAAAGGGTACCACCCTCACCTCAGGAGTGGCCCAGTGGAAGAGAGGCTACCTGAGGGGAAGAAAGCACCGATGGGACCCGCTGAAGATGTGGGCTCCTTTGTCCCGCAGGTCACATTCACGGCCTCAGAAGGACAGGGCTGCAGCTGAGGTGCCTCAAGGTCCTGATTCTGACAGCCCCCAACCTGAACAGCAGGCCCAACTCCAGCGGGAGAAGGAGGAGATGAGAAACAGAAACAATGAATGTGTATGGCGTAAAACAGTCCACCAGGCACTGTTCTTGGTGTGCTCTCTTCTGATCTTGACAGATGATCATAAGTCTCCCCACTTAATCCTCACTCATTTCAGAGGCGAGGAAGCTGAAACTCTGCCTTTACTCAATGCCCTCCTGGTCTAGGCAAGAGCTAAAACAATCATGGTCCTTTCCCATAAACTACCACCATGATGTCAGGGCAGGGAGGGGCTGGACTTGAAGTTAGGGACTCGGAGTTTTTAGGACAGTGCTGTGGGTTCACTGCTCCCACAGGCCAGCCTTTCACCAAGGGGCATCAGCGGCTACATCACCAAAGCCATTGGGACTTCTGAGACCTCATGCCAGGGCCCCTCAAAACCTAAGACAGGAAGCTAAGTGAGTGAGAGAAATATAGGAGAAGAGAGGAGCAAAGGACTGGCTGCACACTCCCACCCCATGAACCCCTCCATCCTGGTCTATCCTAGAGCTCAAGGCTGAACCCAGCAAAACCAAACCCCTCTATCCCAGCCTCACCCACTGGTGCCTGGAAGAGCAGCCTGCCAACATCTCTGCTTCTCGGAGGCAGTCAGCAGGTACCTGGGTGTGCCTACCAATGACCAGACACATCCCATCTATACTAGTTCACTGCTCTTTTAAATGATCAGTTATCTACCAGGTTATATCTTTCATTCACGAAGCATTTTCACCTCCGTGGTTTCCATTGGCCCTGAGAGGTCTACCAGGCAAGGACCACTATCCCTCCTTGCCAGGGAAGGCAAAGAACACTCAGAGAGGGAAAGAACCTTGCTCAAGGTCACTGACACCCCTTGGAAGTGGCAGACTAAGACTTAAAACGTCTGTAAGTTCCCTCTGTATCCTGCTGTCTACCAACCATCAGGACCAAGAATTGTGTTCATTGTAAACTCAGAGTGAGCCAGGTGCTGGGAAAGCCTGGTCTCTGTCTTCATGGAACTTCCAGGCCACCCAGGAAAATAAGACTCATGCATGCATGTGGGGACTTACTCTGTTCCTGGTGGTACCTCATCTTACAGATGGGGAAACTGAGGCACCAGGATAGTTAAGCAACTTATCCCAATAAACGGTAGAGCCAGGATTTGCATCAGGCTTCCTCTTGCCCAGTTAAATACTATTTTTAGCAAAATGCACGGGTCCTAGGTATAAAAGGATGTGGACCTGAGAGTAAGGGCTATAGAAATTCAAGGGGAAAAAGGCACAATCCATTCATTCAGCAAACATTTAGTGATGAGCAAGATTTGGTGCCTGGTGTCTGGGACACAGAGAAGATTAACAAACACCTGGTCTCGTCTCTCAAGGAACTCAGTCTAGCAAAAGAATTCAACATTCCACAAGAGAAGTGACCAGGCTGCTAAGGCAGAAGAGGGGGCCAGCATGTTGAGGGGCTTAAAGAAGGTTTCTAAGAGGAAGGGGTCATCAGTAAGGCATTGCACAACAGTGGCCTGCAGAACTAGATCACATTACTCCTTAGCTTCTTGGAAGCCATCAGTGGCTCCCCAATGCCTTCAGGATGGAATCTAACTCCTTCATTTGGCATACAAGCCTTTCATAATGAGGCCCTGCTCAACTCTTAGCCTCCTCTCTCTACTTCCCCTTGATCCCTTCTCTGGCCCTCCCTCTTGGGTTGGGTGGTGGTCCTCTTTGGGAAGCCTGACACCCTCCCTCACCCTTGAACTTGTGAGGTGCTTCTTCTCTGTACTGCCACATCTCCTTTTGTGTGTTGTGTGGCACTTGGCACTCTGTATTGGCATTGCCTATCTTATCTTTTACCTCTCCTACAGGGGAAGTAACTTGAGTGAGGACAAAGGACCCCTGTGCCCACCCTGAGGCCTGAAAACAGAAGCTATTCAATCTAAATTACAGAGTACATCACTCTGGTGCTTCCCTGAAATCCTCTCACTGCATCAAATCACATCCCTCCCTGCATCAAAACCTGGTCAGTCTGTCCTCCAAGAAACCTGCTCAAACAAACTCAGCAATCCAGCCCCTTCGCTACATGTGACATCTACCCAACATTTATGATCTTCTGTTTACTCATTTAAAACTATATATTTGGCCTGACCAGGCAGTGGCACGGTGGATAGAGTGTCAGACTGGGATGCAGAAGACCCAGGTTCAAAACCCCAAGGTCGCCGGCTTGAGTGCGGGCTCACCAGCTTGAGCGCAGGCTCACCAGCTTGAGCGTGGCATCATAGACATGACCCCATGGTTGTTGGCTTGAGCCCAAAGGTTACTGGCTTCAAGCCCAAGGTTGCTGGCTTTAGCAAGGGGTCACTCACTCTGCTGGAGCCCCTGGTCAAGGCACATATGAGAAAGCAATTAATGAACAACATATATAATATATATATTTGCCCAGGCCTGCTCTGTTCCAGGCCTGTGTGTTCTGGGGACAGAGAGAACAAGACATGGGCTGCACCCTGAAGAAGCTCAGAGTCTGGTAGGGGAGGCAGTCCTGTGCAGGGCCAGTGATGGCAGGCAGCATGGCAAGTATTTAGGTTGGATGAAGGGACACATCCAGTTGCTGCAGATGCAAAGGGGATAAGAGACTCAGTCTGGGAGAAGGTTTCACTAATGTGATATTTGTGGAGAACCTCTAAGGATGAACAAAGGAGAGACTTTGGCAAAGAGAATTGTGTGAAAACAGAACGAGGAGGCTGGACTCCAGGGAGGGAGAGAGATGGCTGGAGGTAGGGAGGCCACAGTTGTGATATGCCCCTTGTGACTCTGAATTGCAGCCGGTGGGTAGGCAGTGATGTTTAGTAAGGTGGTGTCTTGGTCAGGTAGGGACTGGAAATGGAGGGTGGTCTGAAAGGGAGAAACTGCATAAAAGAAAACCAGCCGTGAGACTGATGAGATGTGAGTGAGGACACTGGGATCGTCTGATGAAGGTGAGAGGAGACGAGTATTATTAACTCGAGGTTTCTCCTGAAGGGAAATGAATGACGGAGCCGGTTCCTCGGTTCCTCGCTGGAAACTCCGGCGCAGCCCTGGAGTGAGCGGCTCCAGGTGGCACAGTCCAGCAGGCGTGGGACACAGGGCACAATCACTCTAGTTAGAGATGCTCCCCCAACACCCACACCTACTTCCTCTGCCCTCAAGGCCAGCATCCCCCAACAACAGAGAATCAGCATCTCCAGAGCTGTTCCTTTTGAGTTGAGGACAGGGGCTTCCCACTGTTCGGAGCTCAGTCCAGGCTCTCCTGGACAACAACCCACCCACCCGTGCGAAACAAGAGACGGGCAGGGGCTGGGCGCCTGCGCTTCAGAACTCCTCCCCCCAGGGGCCCGGCTGCGGAGAGAGGGACAGCTCTCTCGGGAGAGGGACGTTCGGCGATGCGTGTGCTCACCTGGGGACAGGACATTCCTAGATGGGGTGGGGCCGCACGCCTTCCCCGCTTCCTGTGCGGGGTGGTGGTGGTGGTTGTGGGGGCGGGTTGGGCAGCCCAAGCAAGGGCCAGTGGCACGGGCCCACAGCCTCTAACTCCCGGCTCTTAGCTCACAATCCCCGAAAGGCAGGGGAGGGGCAGCCGGCTTTAGCTGGCAAAATAGCAGCCTCAATTTGCACGGAGGCCCTCGGTCTTGTAGTCTTGTAGAGGGCGTGGTGCGGACTGGAGGGATCTGACAGGAGGGGACTCCTGTCACACTCCATCACAGCAAGTGTGGGCTTGGCAGGTGAAGAGACCGGAGAGCACGGTGAAATGGAGGTGGGCTGGAAGGGAGATGGGAAGATAAAACTGCAAAGGCATGGATGCTGGGGTTCAGACTGTTAAGGGCCCCTAGAATGGACAGGGGCAGGGCTTTGGCTCTGTGCGGCTCACTAGTGTATGTGTGCCTGAAAGAACATTCAGGCATATAGCAAGTCCCCCGCGCCCCACCCCAATATTTGCTGGATGAATGACAAGCTGAGTGATTTACACTCAGTACTGAAAACAGACATGGTCAGGCTGGTTTAGAAAGATTATTCTGGCAGTTGGTGTGGAGGAAGGCTCTGTAATATCACAGGAGATGAGGGGCAGGCTGGAGCAAGGCTGTATTGTTGGTCAGTAACTGAAGGGAATACGAATAGCTGGACTAGGGGCCATGGTGAGGTGGAATCCCATAGGTGTGGAAGAGCAATGAGAGGGAGAAGGTAAGATCCTCTTTCAGGTGGCTGGATGAACTCGAGTACTTATTATGTGCCAGGCACTATTTTAGGTGCTAGGGATACAGCAGTAAACCAGACACTGTTTCTGTCCTATTGGGAAAGGCAACTAACGAGTTCTGGTCATAGTAAGAGCTGTGGAAAACGAAGTGTGAGAGTTGGTATTTCTGACAGGGTCACCAGTGAAGTGGTACCTGAGCAGGACCTAAAGGATGAGCAGATGCAAACTATGCAAAGAACCTGGGAGGTATTCCAGGCAGATGGAACCATGGTGAGTACTGAGGGTGGTAAATCATGTAGTACCTTGGCAAGAAGTTTGGATTTTATTCTAAGTACAATGAGAAATGATTGGGTTGTTTTTATATAGAAGTGTTATGGCTTGCTTTATAATTTTCAAAGATGATGCTAACAGTCTCTGTGGAAACAGAATGGAGGGTGAGAATAGAAGCGGGGAGCCAAGTTAGGAGGCTACTGCGTTAGTCCAAGCTAGAAATGGTGTCAAAAATAAGGGGGCAGTGGTGGAGGCGGTCTGAAGCAGTCAGATTTGGATTTTAAAGACAGAGAGAAGATGGCTTGCTGATTTGTGTGGGATGAACAAACAGAATCAGGGATGACTTAGGTTTTGGCCTTGACAGCAGTGTGAGATAGGTGCCAATGGAAATATGTAGAGAAAACTGGTGATGAAACAGGTTTACGGGTAGAGCTCGACTTTTGTTTTAGATATGTTAAGTTTGTAATGATGGCAAGTAAGGCTGTCACATAAACAAGTCTGCGTGAAACGTGAGGGCTGTGCATGCAGTCAGCAGCATGTGGCGGTATTTAAAGCCTAGGGAACGGATTAGATCACCTCATAGAGAGAAAGTAGAGGGCCAAGGGTTTGGCCCAGAGCAGTTCAAAATGTGTCAGGAGACTTAAAAGGTGCAGTTGATGAAGGAGAAAAGCAGACGGTAATTCCAAATCAAAATGAACAACCTTTCAAGTAGGAAGTGCACAACTGAGAAAGTCTAATTGCTCCAGGCACTCAGGATCTCCTTCCTCCCAAATTCAGCTCCTTAATAAACGTTACCTTGTAAAGGGGACAGGTGCCCAATGGCTTGAGTTGTGTGGCCTTAGGTATTGGAGAGGGGAGAGAAAAAGTTGCCATGTTAGGGAGACCCACGTAGTAAGAAACTAAGGGCAGCCTCTGGCTATCTGTGTTAGTAAATAGAGCCAACAACCTCAATCCAACCTTTGAGGAACTGAAATCCTGCCAACTTAAATGAGCTTGGGAGCAGATCCCTCCCTAGTTGAGAGTTCAGAGAACCCGGCCCTGGCCCCTGGCCGATAATTTCATTGCAGCCTAGAGAAACCTTGAAGCATAGAACCTGTCAAGTGTGCCTGAACTCCTGACCCACAGAAACTATGAATAAATGGGTGTTGTTTCAAGATATTGAGTTTGTGGTGATTTATATAGCAATACATAATTTTTTTTTTTTTTCATTTTTCTGAAGCTGGAAACGGAGAGACAGTCAGACAGACTCCCGCATGCGCCCGACCGGGATCCACCCGGCACGCCCACCAGGGGTGACGCTCTGCCCACCAGGGGGCGATGCTCTGCCCATCCTGGGCGTCGCCATATTGCGACCAGAGCCACTCTAGCGCCTGGGGCAGAGGCCAAGGAGCCATCCCCAGCGCCCGGGCCATCTTTGCTCCAATGGAGCCTTGGCTGCGGGAGGGGAAGAGAGAGACAGAGAGGAAAGCGCGGTGGAGGGGTGGAGAAGCAAATGGGCGCTTCTCCTGTGTGCCCTGGCCGGGAATCGATCCCGGGTCCTCCGCACGCTAGGCTGACGCTCTACCGCTGAGCCAACCGGCCAGGGCGCAATACATAATTAATATCATGTATTATTACCATACAGATCAGAACCTTCTGAAAAGCTGAGAATCTTTCTGTCATCAAAATCAACTACTATACTAGTGTGTATGTGTGTGTGAGTGTGTCCCCATAGCATCTGTCACAGGCTTTTGCAGCTGACTCCACAGAGCATCCCTTATGAACTGAGTGACCAAGTTCCACCTGGTTGATCTCATCAGGTTCTAGCCCCAGCCCCATATGCGCTAGAACTTTGTGGATCATTTACAGCTCGCAAGGACTGCTGTATATAAAGCCATGAATATCAGATGGAGTTCAAGTTTCACCAAGCAGATCAGCACGAGGGACATCCATCCCCAGAATGGAACTTGGGTAAATGAGGTCCCAAGTACACATCTACCTTTCACAGCATGTTCTGATAGTACAGGCCACTGAAGGAAGTTGTGCCATGATTGATATATTCTATTTTTTAGTTAACTTCACTGAATAAACAGGAAGTGAGGTCGAGTCCCACAAGTGTCCAGTCAGGTTCAGAGTAACTCAGTCAAAAACCCCTGCTAAGTTCTGAAATAATTCAGATCAAAATGAGTTGCAATCTGAGTTAACTCATAATCAACAGGTTGACTATTCTTTCTTGTTTTTCACTCATCACCCTAGTCTCTCTTCCACAGTAATTTAAAGTTGTCATTTAAATAGATTTATCTTGCTGCAGATGGCTGAACTCTGAATCTCCTTCTCAATGACACTGCTGAATGGATTCATACAATGGTTAGTGGCAGCCTCCCAGATCTCTTCCAAGTCTAAAACTCCATGAGTTAGCGGCTGACCGTCCCCAAACCTAGCAGTCGCTGCTTCCTCAGATTCTCTCGTCACTCTAGCTAGGCCGAAAGAGCAGAGGGGCAAGCCAAACCTCATCAATAGCGCCGAAATACAGAATCACACACTCTCCAGTGCAGCCAAGCCAAGTTTATCAGCCTCCATTACCCAACATTCTTGTTCCCAGGTGAATTTGAAGCTGAAGTTGCTCCAACTGTTAAGTAGCCTAAACCCAATCTTAAAGACCAATTACAAAAAAATTTACAATAGCCCCCTTCTGGAAATCGTCACCAGTCTTTATATGGGAAGAAGAAATTCTTCTTTCTCTAATGCTCTGACTTATGAGGACAACAGAGGAGACTAAGAAGAAGGAAAGGACACTATGCTGAAACTGACTGGTTGTGTATCTATGACCCACAGAGGATCCCAAAAAAGACTGATGTGGTTCATTACCACAACTAAAATAATGACAGCATTACAATCGCACAAGGTTTCCTTCCAAGAAGTTTGTGATTCACCTACACACCCTCAATTCTCATGCCACCTCCCCTCAAGGCAGAGAAGGGGGGCAACAAGGAGGTGATAGGTCCTTGAATGAGAGCTGTTTGTCAGAGTCCATTCTCACTGAGTCAGTCCCTGGAAGTTGGGATCAGGCTTTGCCGGCAGGGCCATTGGCTGGCTGAGCAACTTGTCCACTATGCTGATTTTAGCATCTTGCTTCTCAATATCCTCATATGGGGTCCAGGACATGTCATGCTGTAGCTTGTAGGCACCAAGGAAGTCATGTGGACAACTTGTTCCCCATTCCTGGAGAAGGCAAAGGAGTCAGTTCTGATTAGGGTAAAATACAAAGACGTTTCTTAATCATGCCACAAGTTTCTTTTATGGCTTTTCACTTCAGACCAGTCAGAATCATCCTAGAAAGTATTACATTACACATCAGATTCTTCCCTTAACAGAGATAGTGGCTGTGAAATAATTTAAACACACATGTATACTTTTCAGAGTCATATCTGGGCTCATACCACCTCCCATTTTCTGGGAAACCATTTACCAGCCTCTATGCCTACATTTTCACATATACACCAAGAATTTCCCAAAGATTAGAGTAGATTTCTGTGTAAAAATAAGTGCTCTTACCTCTGGAGAAATAATAGAAAAATACCGCTGACCACTCTCCCGTTTATAAAGGTAGTAAATGCTGCCAGGTTTTTTCACTATATTACAAGCTACATGGTGCAAGTCAGCATCTCTGCGAGCATCTTCCAATACCTAAGAACCACAGAGAGGTAACCAATTAGGAATTGGAGGTAACAGGTACTCATATTCAGTGCTCATCCCAGTTAAAATCTAGAAACTGTTCTATGTTTATGATCTTGTAAAAACTCCTTTAGAAGAATTACATTTCAAAATGTTAAGCATTACTGACTTTACTACTTTTTTTTTTTTTTTTGCCATGGCTGGATAGCTCAGTTTGTTAGAACATCGTTCTGAAGCTCAGAGGTTGCCAGTTTGATTCCCAGACAGGGTACATACAGAAACAGATCAATGTTCCTGCTCTCTCCCTCTCTCCCTCCCACTCTCTCTAAAAATCAATAAAACAAACAAAATACTACATATACATATAGAAAAGTACCATTATTTCTAAAAAAAAAAAAGAGAGAGAGACCTTTCCCTGGCCAACTGGCTCAATGGTAAAGCATTGGCCCAGCGTGTGGATGTCCTGGGTTTGATTCCTGGTCAGGGCATGGAGAAGCCACAATCTGCTTCTCCACACCCCCTCCCTTCCTTCACCCATGGCTCAACTGGTTTGAGCACAGGCCCGGGGCCTGAAGATGGCTCCATGGAGCCTCTGCTTTAGGTGCTAAAAAGCAGCCCCAGATGGGCAGAGCATCAGCCCCAGATGGGGGCTGTCAGGTGAATCCTGGTCTGGCATATGTGGGAGTCTGTCTCTCTATCTCTCCTTTTCTCACTTGGAAAAAAAGAAAAAAAAAATTTTAAATTAAAATGAAAACCAAAAAAAAATTTTTTTAATTGATTTTTAAAGAGAGGAAAGGGAAGAGAGAGAGAAGCATTCATTGTTCCACTTAGCTGTGAATTCACTGGTCGCTTCCCATATGTGCCCTGCCCTGGGATCCAACCTGCAACTTCGGTATTTCAGGATATGCTCTGACTAAACTAACTGGCCAAGGCCAAAATTTCTTTCCTACTTTTCAGTAGTAAGTACATTACTTTTATAACTGAAAACATATTTTCCCCTCAAAATGATTTACTTCACTGAACTTCCTCCTAGTGAAAAAACTTAGCTTTTAACCTCTTGAGCTTATTCTATTTTACTCAATACTTCTCTATTTTTAGGAGGTAGTGAAGACAAGCTACAATAATTATAAGCAAGTTCAGTCAATCTTGTGAATTAAATGAAGAAAATAAAGGCCTGCCTATGACTTACCTTCCTGGCTTGCTCTTGCAAATGCTGGATTTGCTCAGCTATCACTGTCAGCTTGTTGGTGGCATTTGCCCGGGTGAATTCATCAGCCTAAAGGTGAGAGAAAACTAAACTGTGGGTTGAAAAATAATCAGACTTCCATGGTGTTCTTATTCAGATCCCAATGTGAAGAGTTACATCAGCATCTTTGCTTATGCTATTCTTCCTATCCTCATCACTCTCCAAGAACTCCCATCATCTCAAAGCCCAGCTCAAACAGCACTGCTTATGAGAAGTCAACCTTCACTTGACCACACACCCCCAAATTAAGTGCTCCTTCTCTTCTACCTCCCATAGCTTTCTACCCTTTTCACTCTGTGTTCTAGTCACAATGAACTTCTTTGGTCCATCAACATACCCTTCTTTCTCTTGCTACCAAATATATATGCCCTCTCCTCCATCTAATACACTTTCCCCCTTGCTCTCTGTCTGACTAACCACACTTACTCCTCAGGTTTCCATTTATTTTCTCACGCTTAAACATTTCTGAAATCAGGAATTTTATTTTAATTACAATAAAAACCCAAAGACACTTGTGATATGGCTCTTATTACCTGCTAGATAGCAATCTAGTATACACAGAAAGTATCTGTTAATATGACCATTAACTCAGTTGGACTTATATTTACATTCATAATTGTTACTTAAAATGTATTTTAAAAGATTTTGCTATGGTATAGACCTAAAACAAAGTTATAATGTACACATAAGACTGCCTGTGTGCTAGAAAATGCAACTGAAGGCAGGGGAAATTGCTCAAAATAAATCAAATAAATTTGAAAGCTAGAAGAGATGGTGGGACCTATTGATGTAATGGGAAGGATTATCATTCAGGCATCATAAATGTGTCAAAAACTTTGAGCTTAGGCCCTGGCCGGTTGGCTCAGCGGTAGAGCGTCGGCCTGGCGTGCGGGGGACCCGGGTTCGATTCCCGGCCAGGGCACACAGGAGAAGCGCCCATTTGCTTCTCCACCCCACCCCCCTCCTTCCTCTCTGTCTCTTTCTTCCCCTCCCGCAGCCGGGGCTCCATTGGAGCAAAGATGGCCCGGGCGCTAAGGATGGCTCCTTGGCCTCTGCCCCAGGCGCTAGAGTGGCTCTGGTCGCTGCAGAGCGACGCCCCAGAGGGGCAGAGCATCGCCCCCTGGTGGGCGTGCCGGGTGGATCCCGGTCGGGCGCATGCGGGAGTCTGTCTGACTGTCTCTCCCCATTTCCAGCTTCAGAAAAATACAAAAAAAAAAAACAAAAAAAAAAACTTTGAGTTTACGTTCAAGGAAAGCTGATTAACTTCCAGTGGTATACAATTAAGTTAAAGAAATTAGGTTAAACTTGAACCTGAACTAAAAAACATTAAGAGAATTTGTTAGTTAGTTGAGGGAGCTTAAGGTAAAATGTCCCACAAATACAAATTTAGCAACTACTGTGTGTCAGACACCATGCTGGGTACTGAATGCACTGGCAAAATGAGAGGTCCCTACCTTCATCAAGATTACACTCTAATACAAATATAGATTTAGAATAGAAAGCAAGTTGCAGATGTAATTTTAAATTTTCTTGTAGCCATATTAAAAGTAAAAATAACTAAATATAATTCTAATAATATATTTTATTTAACCCAATATATCAAAAGCATTATCATTTCAACATACAATTAACCTTAAAATTTGTTGAGGTATTTTAAATTTCATATTAAATGTATATTTCATACTTAACAGCACTTATGAATTCAGATGCTAAATTGTTATTGTAAATACTTGATCTACATTTAGACTTCATAAAATTTATAGCTGAATCAATCCCAATAGTCAAATTGTTACAAAATATACTTAAACGTTTCTAATAATTATCAGGATTTAAAATTTAATTAAAATTACATAAAATTTAAAATTCAGTTTCTCAGGTGCACTATACATTCCAACAGCCATTCGGTAGCTAGTGGCTACCATATTATATAGCACAGCACTAGCGAGTAATACAGACACCAAAAAGAAAGATAATTAAAGATAGTATCATATGTACTTGGAATACTGATGCACTATTATGAATGAAACAGCCCTAATTAGGTAGTAGAAGCAGATCAAAGAATTAACTGGTTTAATAACAACAACGAGTGGTGAGGCCTGCAATTGGAATGCATGTGTAGAGGCACTCAATAATACCGTCATTTAGATGGGGTAGGGGATAGCCTTCTACAGACAAAAGGCTGTTCACTAAGGATGTGACATTAATGGGTCTAAATAAAAGGACAGGGCAAGCCATGCAAAAAACTGGAGAGCCTGACCAGGCGGTGGCGCAGTGGATAGAGCGTCGGACTGGGATGCAGAGGACCCAGGTTTGAGACCCCGAGGTCGCCAGCTTGAGCGCGGGCTCATCTGGTTTGAGCAAAAGCCCACCAGCTTGAACCCAATGTCGCTGGCTCCAGCAAGGGGTTACTCGGTCTACTGAAGGCCCATGGTCAAGGCACATATGAGAAAGCAATCAATGAACAACTAAGGTGTTGCAATGCGCAATGGAAAACTGATGATTGATGCTTCTCATCTCTCTCCGTTCCTGTCTCTATCCCTCTCTCTGACTCACTCCCTGTCTCTGTAAAAAATAAAATTAAAAATTAAAAAACAAAACAAACAAAAAAAAAACTGGAGAAACTTTTAGGTATTTCTGAAGCCAAAGCAAAAGAATTTGCATTTTGTTCCAAGGACAATGAGGTTCCTTAGGTGGTTTACAGAACTAAAGTAGTTCCTTTTTGTTAAGGTGGAGGCAGCAAATCTCTGTTCCTTGTAAACACTTTAAGAGCCTAATTAAAACAGAAATGAGAATACTTATAATTACTAAGCACAAACTCTAGCCCCCAATCACTGAGGCCCTTTATATATATTATGATTTAATTCTCATAACACCTTATGAAGTTGGAGATGATAACTTTACTTTCTCATTTTAGGAATTAAACTCAGAAAGGTGATGCAACCTGCCCAAGGTTTCACAGCTAGTACATCGCAGTTGAAGATTTGAACAGAGATCAGTCTAACTACAAATCAGAGCTTTCTGAACACACGTTAGTACCTAAAAGGCATGTCAGAGGTCAGTCCTGCTGGGAAGTACATCTCAGAACACAGGCAGAAAATATGCTTGATTCAATCTGTTTGTATCTCGAGTGTTTTTTCTTCAGCTTCTCAAATAGCGATAACATGGGAGAAATGGCGGCAGCACAATAACATATCCTATTTTACTAGATTATAGGCTGAAGATCAAACACTGTGTTGTTTCAGGCCATTGTAATAAACATGATGGTTACTCAGTAACCCATGAAAATGTTTGCCTAAAATTTGGCCCTGGAAGCCTCCCTCCCAATAAAAGTGATCTGCTTAAACAGACACATGACATTCTTCTAATTCATAAAGGTTATACTTTGCTCCCCACCTCTTTAGAAAAGAGAAGGGACAAGGTTTGAATCAAAGGAACTTTCCTAAACATTTGAATATTTCTTAAGAAACACAAAACCTGAAGTATAGAGGAATATATGTGAGGAAATTTGAGCATATTAATTATTAAATATTTTTGTACAAAAACAAAGACCTCTGAACATAACCAAGGCCAAATGTGATAGTGTATACAAAGATGAGTGGATATCACAGCTTTAAGGGAGGGCCCAGTACAAATTGAAGAGGGTTCTACAACTGGAAGTACAAGAGAGTAGATGGAATTTGGGGGTCTTTTTGTTTGGGTTTTTTTTTTTGTTTGTTTGTTGTTTTTTTTAACAGGGACCGAGAGAGTCAGAGAGAGGGATAGATAGGGACAGACAGGAACAGAGAGAGATGAGAAGCATCAATCAGTTTTTCGTTGCAACACCTCAGTTGTTCATTGATTGTTTTCTCATATGTGCCTTGACCACAGGCCTTCAGCAGACCAAGCAACCTCTTGCTCGAGCCCGTGACCTGGGGTCCAAGCTGGTGAGCTTTTGCTCAAGCTAGATGAGTCCACGCTCAAGCTGGCGACCTCGGGGTCTCGAACCTGGGTCCTCCGCATCCCAGTCGGATGCTCTATCCACTGCACCACCGCCTGGTCAGACAGAATTTGGTTTTTCAAAGCTTTAGAACTGGGAACTCTCCTAGTTCAAACTCTGCATTTTAAAAAGAAGCTAAGGTCCATAGAAAAGTTATTTGCCTCAAGTCACAGTGCAAGTTAATATCAAAAGTAGGATTAAAACTCATGTGTCCAAATTCCAGTGCTTTTTCTGTTATTTCACATTTCCTCCTTATTTTACTTCTTTTAGCAATCAATGTCTAAGCACTGGGCTTGTTCACTACTATCCAATGAAAGAGGACAGAGGACAAACTTGGAGTCCTTGCCCTTCTAGAAGATGTCAAGTTTTAAAAGCTCCCAGGTAACAGGTAAAGATCTTACGGGAGACAGTTTTAAGTGGACTACTGCATTCCCGGCAGAATCTGCGTTAGAATGATCTTTGAACTTTCCTGGAAACTTCTCTTCACATGTCAAATGAGAAGAATAACTTCTGCACTGTCTACCTCACAGACCTGTCCTAAAGCCCAAATGAACTAATGAATATTGACAGTGCTGTACAAACCTTCCCACGAAGGGAGATTACGGGCACTCAAGTTGTAGCTGACAGGGCCTTTAGTCTCAGATTAGAGTCAAGTCAGGCCACTGACTCGCAATGACAGTTTCTCCCATGTAAAATGGAGGCAAAAAAAAATGCTTCCCCACACTTAAGTGGCTGTGAGATCCGACGCAGGGCCAAACGTGAACGAAGATGGTTATTTACTTCCCCAGCCGCACCTCCTCACCTTCTGCACCTGCTCTGCGAGCGCCACGAGGTCTAGGGGGTCCCCGGCCCGGTGCGTGTAGTAGGGGCTCACTAGGGCCAGGCCGCCGGGGGTCGGGGTGAGCTCCACCAGGGCTCCTGTGACACACACCCAGGAACACAGGCCATGAGCGCCCGCCCCAGGCCTCCCGCGGAGCCCGGCAGTCTAGCTGCCCTGTGAGTATCTCTTTCCCCCTTCTGCCTTCCGCCCGCGTACCTCCCCGTTCTGTCGCCGACTGAACTCGGTTTTCAGGAACGCCCTCAGTCTCCCCGGATATTGCAGAGTCCTCCATGACACCACCGTATCTCCCACACTACCCGGGATGCCCGCAGTTGAAGAGCATGCGCACAAGGCCCATGGGCGGAGCTTTCGTGTTTCCTGGCCATTGAGCGTCAGCGCTGCGGAGGTCGGAGGCGGGGTTTTGGTTGACGCACAGGGTTCCTCTGAGGGGCGGAGCCATGTAAACCCTCCGTACAGGCATCGCCCACCTTGGGAGGCGGGGCTTCACGCGGGGCGGGGCGGGGCGGGGCGGGGCTTCCCAGGGGTGGGACTCGGGTCTCCGTGGCGGGTGTCGAGCAATCTGGTTAGGTCTGAGGCAGTGATGGCGGCTCGCGTGTTGAAGCTGCTGACCACTCTGCTGGCGGTTGCCGCCGCTGCCTCCGGGACCCAAGTCGAGTCCGAGACAGGATGGGACATGTCAGCGCCTGATCGGCTCTTCGCCGATGGGACTGCGGCCTACGCGCGAGGGGATTGGCCAGGGGTGGTACTGAGCATGGAGCGCGCACTGCGCTCGCGGGCCGCCCTGCGCGCCCTCCGCCTGCGCTGCCGGACCCGGTGTGCCGCCGACTTCCCCTGGGAGCTGGACCCCGACTCGCTCCCGAGCCTGACGCAGGCCTCGGGCGCCGCCGCCCTCCACGATCTGCGCTTCTTTGGGAGCCTGCTGCACCGCGCCGCCTGTCTGCGCCGTTGCCTGGGGCCGCTGGCCGCCCACTCGCTCAGCGAGGAGCTGGAGTTGGAGTTCCACAAACGGAGCCCCTACAACTATCTGCAGGTCGCCTACTTTAAGGTGCAGACCTTTCCGGTGGCCGAGGTCCTTATGGGCGTGGTTGAAGGCAAGAAGGGGGATCTAGGGGGGGCCCGGGAAGTGTCCGCGGGGAGGGAAGTTGGTCTCTACACCCGGGAGCTCTCCTCGGACCCAGGGAGAGCAAGGACCCTGTCGGGAGACCTGCCTCGCCTGCTTTGCCTTCGGATGGTAATCCCAAAGGTCCAGCCTGGGGTTAAGGCACCCACCAAGCATAATTTGGCCTTTTTTCTCCGGGAGGCCTCCTATCGGGAACTAAAGCGGCAGCTTGGGTTTCTCGTCCTGATTTCATTGTAAGTGTCCGAGTGAGAAGCTAGGACTTTTCTACAATATCTTCCTTCCGGTTCCCTTTCCAGTGATGCTTTTCCTGCTGCCTGAGTGCTGCAGCTTTCTTTCAAGACGTGAGGTTGCCACGTCGCCAGTAGGGGCCGTCTGGTCCCTCCCTGTGGGGGGACCCTCTGGCTATTCTGTCAGGTTTCCAAACAAAATGAGTAATTTCAGGAGTACCAGAGAGCACTAAATCCAAGTGTATACATGAATTTAGAGTACTACTGGCTTACTTGATGATGGTGATGATGATGATGATGATTGATTGATGGTGATGATGATTGATGATGATGGCCAGCACATACTTTCAGGCAGTACTATTTTAAATACAATACCTTGCATTTATTAATTCATTTGCCCAGATCCTGGCAATATCCTGTAAGGTAGGTACTATTATTAGTCCCATTTTTATTGGGAGAAAAAAGAAGGAGCTGTGCTGCATATCTGTCATATCAGTAGTTTAACAGACCTTCAATTCAACTTAGAGACAGAAAATCTTGGAGACCTCAGAGTGCCACCTCTCCACAAGTATTTTGTGTATACGTTTCTGCTCCATTCCTCCTAGTTACTCAGAAGAATAGTGGACTTGAAACCAAAATAAGTGGGCTGCCTTTGGTTATGTCACTTAACAGCACTTTTTAAAATTCTTTGACAGACATTTATTGAGTACCTACTACATTCCAGTTCTTAAAATGCTTGACTTTGTCATTTTTTGTTTGTCTTGCTTTGCTATTAAGAATCACTATAATGGGGCCCTGGCCGGTTGGCTCAGTGGTAGAGCATCGGCCTGGCGTGCAGAAGTCCTGGGTTCGATTCCCGGCCAGGGCACACAGGAGAAGCACCCATCTGCTTTTCCACCTCTCCCCCTCTCCTTCCTCTCTGTCTCTCTCTTCCCCTCCCGCAGCCAAGGCTCCATTGGACAAAGATGGCCCGGGCGCTGGGGATGGCTCCTTGGCCTCTGCCCCAGGCGCTAGAGTGGCTCTGGTCGCAACAGAGCGACCCCCCGGAGGGGCAGAGCATCGCCCCTGGTGGGCGTGCTGGGTGGATCCCAGTCGGGCGCATGCGGGAGTCTGTCTGTCTCTCCCCGTTTCCAGCTTCAGAAAAATACAAAAAAAAAAAAAAAAAAAGAATCACTATAATGGCCTGACCAGGCGGTGGCGCAGTGGATAGAGTGTTGGACTGGGATGCCGAGGACCCACGTTCAAGACTCCGAGGTCACCAACTTGAGCACGGGCTCATCTGGTTTGAGCAAAAAGCTCACCAGCTTGGACCCAAGATCGCTGGCTCGAGCAAGGGGTTACTTGGTCTGCTGAAGGCCCGTGGTCAAGGCACATATGAGAAAGCAATCAATGAACAACTAAGGTGTCGCAACGAAAAACTGATGATTGATGCTTCTCATCTCTCTTCAGTCCTGTCTAGCTATCTCTGACTCTCTCTCTCTGTCCCTGTTTAAAAAAAAAAAAAAGAATCATTATAATGAAGGCAACTAAAAGGGTCTGTGCATGGGACTATGGAAGCACAAAGGAGAGACAAATCTAGCTGTGTCTCACAGAAATTAGAGAGACTTAAAAAAAAGAGGTGACATTTTCAGCTGATTCTAGATATTGCTAGAGGAGAGCAAGGATGACCATTCCAGGTGGAGGGAGGCCAGACCAGGAAGAGGATTTTGTAAACTATAGGGAACTGTCATCAAATTGGGCTTTATAATGCTAATCATGGCCCTAGCCAGGTAGCTGGGGTGGTTAGAGCACCATCCTGATACAACAAGTCAACAAGTTGCAGGTTTAATTCCTGGTCAGGGTACATGCAGGCATCAATGCAGACATCAACCAATGAATGCATACAAAGGGGAACAACAAATCAGTGTGTTTCTCTCCCTCTCCCTCTAAAATCAATTTTAAAAAACTGTTAAAAGAATGCTAATCCTGGAAGTCATGTGGAATAAGCCTTGGAAGAAGGGGAAAGTGGCGGCAGGGTGAGCCATTAGGAAGTGAGTGCAGTGGTTCACATGAGAGAAAGAAACGAGATGCCTCGTGCTTAGGGAGTAACGGAGGGCTCGGGTGGAGTGCGGAGGTGGAGAACAGAGGAAGCAAGAATGCTGAATGATGGGAGAGAATAAATCCATAAACTGAATGGACGTGAGAGAATTTATAATTAAGGAAACTGAGGTACAGAAATGGGGATTATTGGCCTTGAGTCACTTAGCTATTTTAGGGGTAAAGTCAGTACTGACTCCTTGTTTAGTGTGCATTTTACTAGTACCAATGATCAAAAAAGAAAAAATTTTAGCATATTAATAATATGCTATGATTTACATTTATTCAACACTTACTGTGTGCCCAGCCCCACGTGTTATAAGTTGCATATCTATTACCTGGTTTAACCTTCCTAACAATGCGTTGAGGTAGTGAATACTGTTTCCAGATAACAGGTTAGGGCACTGATTTATAAACTTTAACTTGTCGAGAGCCCCAGAAAGTGAGTAATGAAACCTAGATTTATCAGTGGTCTCTCTGACACCAGAGCCCATTAGTTCACCAATAACAGATCATCAGTGATTTATTTTGGATTCCGCATGTGAACCTGTGTAACTTTGATATGCTGGGGTCCATTGCTGTGGGCATTACTGAGACCTGTAGCACATTTCCCCCCTTCAGATATCTGACTAGTCACTTGTTTTAACCTCGTGAGTCCTGGATTTTGAGTCAGAAGATGCCATGTCTGGGTTTTGTGTAGGACCTTAGGATTTTTTCAACTACCCGCCTTTCTCCTGAATGTGTCAAAACGTTTATTTTATACACAAAAAATTTTCTTTTCCTAGGCAAATTATTAGGCATGGTCAAATTGTTAATTGCTCTTTCTCCCCTAACCCTAAATCCTTAAAGCCTTAGATTTTCTTCAGCTCAATCAGTACATCTGAATTTTGAGAGTATATTATTTGGGACAATCAGTCTTCTCTCAGGTTCCCCCTACAATACGACCTTTGTTTTCAAGTATACTATTTACACTGTTGATGCATTACCCCCTGTAATTTGGGGACCCCCTAAGCCTGATTTGGGAAATAGCTGAAAATTTGCCCAGGGCCCTGTGCTCCTAATCTCCGGTTTGTAGTTCCTGCTGTAGATGTTTTCTGGGGCAGGCAGGCGGGGGCACACTTAATGGAAGGCTCAGGAAGACAGATTTCCTGTTTACTGTGGACTGCACATTTGGACACAAACCTTCAGGGTTCTGATGTGAGAATCACATTCTTGTGCTTCGTTCTTAGATAAACAAGTTGGAGAAAGCCGTAGCAGCAGCGCACACCTTCTTCGTGGGCAATCCTGAGCACATCGAGATGCGTCAGAACCTAGACTATTACCAGACCATGTCTGGGGTAAAGGAGGCTGACTTCAAGGATCTTGAAGCCGAACCTCACATGGTGAAAAACTTTATCCTCTTCTCTCTTTTTATTAAAGTGACACTTTCTATGGTTGTTTTCTGATTACAGAAGTTATGTATGTTCATTTTACAACATTAGAAAAATAGCAACTAAGTATAAAATAGAAAGTAATCATTTATAATACTGCCACCTTAAGAAAACCAGTAGTTCGTTCATGTTTTGGCTTGTATATTAAGTTTTCTATATGTAATTTTTAAACATAATTAGCTGTCAAAATCTGCGTGTATTTTTATTTTTTCTCTCCTTATTTTATTCAGTGAGAGGAGGAGAGGCAGAGAGAGAGACTCCTGCATGTGCTCCAACTAGGATCCACACGGCAAGCCCCCTACTGGGTGATTGCTCCGTTGCTCAGCAACCAAGCTCTTCTTAGCACCTGAGGTGGAGGCCGTGGAGCCATCCTCAGCGCCTGGGGCCAACTCGCTCCAATCGAGCCATGACTGCAGGAGGGGAAGAGCGAGAGAGAGAGGCAAAAGAGGGAGGGGTTGAGAAGCAGGTGGGCACTTCTCATGTGTACCCTGACCAGGAATTGAACCTAAAACATCCACATGCCAGGCTGATGCTCTACCACTGAGCAAACCCACCAGGGCCTGTATGTATTTTTCATCATTCTTTCTGAACTAACCTTATATCATGAGCCTTTTCTCATGTCTTCAAATGTTCTTTCAAAACACAATTTTATTTTTGTTTTATTTTTAAAATTTATTCATTATTATTTTTAGAGAGATAGGAGAGAGAGAGAAAGAGAGAACTTGGGGGGGGGGGAAGCAGGAAGCATCAACTCCGATACATGCCTTGACCAGGCAAGCCCAGTGTTTCAAACCGGTGACCTCAACATCCCAGGTCGATGCTTTATCTGTGCCACCACAGGTCTCAAAACACAATTTTTAATGGCTGCATGATAGCCCATCTTATACATAGGTTGTATTAATTTACTGGTCACAGTATTTTGGTCATGTAGGTTTTGTTTTTCACTACAATAAGATGTATAGTATTCTCCAATGTTCTGTTCTATTTGTTTAGCAGGAAAGGTATGTATTCCATAAGAGAGAGTATCTGTGATGATAATATCATAATAGCATTTTTATAAAGAGTATATGTTCTCTTAAGGTTTAATCATTTAGAAATGGAGATCCTAGAAACTATCAGAATGACTTTTAGAAGTAAATTGTGTACTAGTATGTTATACAGCTACATGAAGTTTAGGTGTTTTGGGTTTTTTTTAGTGATTCTGTGACAAAAGTGGCATCGCCCACAGGAATGGGAGCTGCATCCCACTGAGAGGGAAAGAGAAGTCCGGGACCAGCTGCTGGCTGCTGCCCAGTCACCCCTGCTGCCAGAGCGGGCTCTCATCACCACAGACCACATTCTAATATTTGAGAATTAAACCTTTTTTCATTCAACTTTTATTTTAAAACTTTAGCCCACAGAAAAATGAGTGAAGCCAATTACAATGAACTCCCGCATCTTTCATCTAGATTTAGTAAATGTTTTTAAATTTCAAAAGAAGCAAGTGAAGACCATTTACAAAAGGCCTTCGCTATGTAGCAGCCATCTTTTCCTTCCACAACCAGATGAGCAGAAAATGAGGACCGTGTGAAGGTGGCAGGGACAAGGATAGAGGGCTGTCTGTGGCCTGCGTTTGAGTGCTCCTTCCTCCCAGTAGGATGAATTCCGACTGGGTGTGCGACTCTACTCGGAGGAGCAGCCGCAGGAAGCGGTGCCTCACCTGGAGGCGGCGCTGCAGGAGTACTTTGTGGCGGACGAGGAGTGCCGGGCCCTCTGTGAGGGACCCTATGACTATGACGGCTACAACTACCTCGAGTACAACGCTGACCTCTTCCAGGCCATCACAGGTGCGTGGGCATGGCGCCGGTCCTCGGCCGGGCTTGCCCAAGCCCTGAGGACAATGTGATAACACCCACATGGCATCTTCAGCCTTTCTAAATTTCTTAAATCTGACCTCATGGCTATTCCCCCTCTTTGATTCTTTTCAGATCATTACATCCAGGTTCTCAGCTGTAAGCAGAACTGTGTCACAGAGCTGGCTTCCCACCCAAGCCGAGAGAAGCCATTTGAGGACTTCCTCCCCTCGCATTACAATTATCTGCAATTTGCCTACTATAACAGTAAGACCAACTTTCCTCTGTCTTTGCTGCTTTTAAGTAAAAAGCCAAAAGCAAAGTAGGCAGAGATTGTGGCCACTGTGCTCCAACTCCTTTGCCTTCTCTCTGTGGCTCTGGGAGGCTCTGTGCCACATGATCCCTGGGTACTCAAACCACCAGCCAAGGAAGCCCACACCAGCAGCCTGAAAAGCTGGGAAAGGGAGACTCCAGGACCTCTCTCTTGTCCATTCTTTGACATTTATAATCACACTTTGCATCTGAATTAAGTTACCGCAAAGGTTAGGTTGTACTACCATTTAAACCAGCTCATGGGACATTTCTCAGACTTCTCCCTTGTATCACACAGTGCTCTCAGGGGCTCAGTCACTATCTAGAAAAACAAGTCAACAGGGCTTGACTGACTTCCTACTGTGCTAAACATTACAGCATACCCATGGGTATATGATGTCTATAGATGAATTGAGGAAACTAACACATGCCAACAAAGAAACAATCTGCTATTGTAATCTTACCCCCTCTTTTGAAAATCCATAGGGAAAAGCAGATAGGAAAACAGGCATATTCCTGAAATTGGTCTAACTTCAAGGCTAGTGTGAATTTAAGGCCAGTATAAATTACTTGTGAATTTTTGAAGATGTGGGCATGCATATTAGATAGCCCTGATGATATTGAGCACCCTAAAATCAATTCTATATTCTATATTTATACAACTTTTATATATATATCAGTCTATATAACTATTCTAATTCTCCTGTAGCATCTCCCCTCTAATCTGTGCTTCTCTGAGAATGAACATGAGTGGTTCCTGGTATCCAGGATTAGGCCCTTCTCAGCCATTTTTTTCTACCACTTTGCAGTTGGGAATTATACACAGGCTATCGAATGTGCCAAGACCTATCTCCTCTTCTTCCCCAATGATGAGGTGATGACCCAGAATCTGGCCTACTATACCACCATGGTTGGAGAAGAACAAGCCAGATCCATTGGCCCCCGCGAGGTGAGAGACTTGTATCAGTTAGGGCAGCTGTCAGCTGAAGCCAGACCAGAGGGCAGGAGGGGAGCCAATGCTACTTGTTCGCCATGGGGACAGGGTGCCCTGAGCACTCGTCACTTGGAGAATAAGGGAGCACAGGAAGTGTGGAGAGGGTGCTGAGCCTTAATTACTATACTTAGCATGATCTGGGCCCAGACGATTGTTCTCTGAGTTGTCAAAGAAAGGCAGAACTGCAAGGCAGCGTGTCTGCCCCTCTTCGGCACCCACTACTTTGAGACTTGATATGCCATTAGGCCAAGATTTATCATTTTAAATGTTATGCTCATTTTTTTTCACTCACAAGCTCTTTTCTCCATTTTCTTGCCCATCCTCTCTTCCTGCCACCGTCTGATGTCTCTCTCACCATTATTCCCATCTCCCTCCAAAACAAAGAGAAAAATTTGTATAATATAGTGACCAGAATGAAATGCACTAAAATGTTAGCAATGGTTATTTCTGGGTAGTAGAATCATGGTTGATTTTTGTGTTTTGCTCATTTAGATTTTCTGACTTTCCTGCAGTGAATGGGTATTATTTTTGTAATTAAAAACACGAAAAGTTCTTTGTTTTTAATGTGGTGAAATTTGATACTGTAAACCTTGATATTTGTACATATGCCTTGCACAGACCCTAGACCCCTTCCTTCTTGCGCCCAGAGCAATGAGGTGGATTTGAAGTCACTAGTCTGTGTTCAAATCCTCGCTCCTCCACTTACTGGCAGTGTGATATCGGGCACGTCACGGAAATCATAGGCACACTGCATTGCCCTTCTGCATCTTTCTTCCTCTATAAAAGGGGATTGTGTTCTTGCTCTGTCTTCAACAGAGAATGTATCTGAGATTCAAATGAGATAGTGAGCCAACAGGCATGATACAGTGTGTATAAAGTGCTATGTGGATGGGTAGCACCACGGGGGTCCTGCTGATGGAGCACATGTAGCAGGTGGCCAGTTTCTTCACTTCCGACCTTAGCCACTTTCTGAAACGGGGGTGGCTTATCACTGTGGCCCTCAATTACCAGTGTCCCAAACCCCATCTACAGTGTGTGTAAAAATGGCTATAACTTTGGACCTGTTTTCCTATTTGTTAAAAAAAAATAGTAAGTAGCTACATTTACTCTTTACTGTGTAATAGATGGTATAGGACTCATTGACACCGATAACGTTTTCCTTACTGCCTTCGTCTTTTGTTTCAACTGATGATGTCTTCTTTTTCTTTTCCTTCCTTCTGCTGCTTGGAAACTAGCAGGGCACCTAGAGAAAGGTGTGACCCCGGAAGGTACTTAGTGTCCCTGTCCTGGGTAAGCCCCGCCTATGAGCACTTGTGGGAAGGGCCAGATGCCAGACCCAGCTGCTCCTGCTGCAGCTGCCCGTCTCCAGGGAGGGACACGGCCTGCTCCGAGTCTGAGGGGAGGCAGTGGCCCAGGAAAAGTGCGTGGGCTTTAGGATTGGAAAGACCCAGGTTTGAGTGCAGGTCCCTGCTCTACCATTTCCTATGGTGTCCCCTAAAATAACCTGTATAGCCCCTCGGTACCTCAGTGGCTTCTTGTCTGTAGAATGAGGATAATAGTATACATCTCAGGAGGCTATCAAGATTCAGTGAATTACAGTCAAGTCACCTAACACCGGGGTTTCCTTTCTGAGGATTAAACTGAAAAGTCAAGAAGGAACTCTCGCCTGATCTGTGGTGGCACAGTGGATAAAGCGTCGACCTGGAATGCTGAGGTTGCCGGTTCAAAACCCTGGCCTTGCCTGGTCAAGGCACATATGGGAGTTGGGGTTTCCTGCTCCTCCCCCCCTTCTCTCTCTCTCTCTCTCTCTCTCTCTCTCTCTCTCTCCCCCCCCCCTCTAAAAAAAATAAATAAAAATAATTTAAAAAATAATTAAAGAAGGAACTCTCCTCTGAGAAATATGTTCATATACCCTGAGAAATATTAGATTTTCTGTCTTGGAAATTATTGGGGATGTCGGGGCAGGAAGGGGATTTTTCCCTTCAAGGGAAACCTGGTTTTGCCACCTCAGTGGTTCTGCTTGAGCATAGCAGTGAGACTTGTCCGAGGCTGGGGAACAGACACCCCTGTGCTGGGGAGAGGAGCCTCAGTTCCCACTGGGAGTGACGTGTGGAAAGGCAGCGGGCAGCCCCGAGAGGCAGTGGGCAGGGCCGAGTCCAGGACGTTCCCACCACTTTGTTTCTTCAGAGCGCCCAGGAGTACCGACAGCGGAGCCTGCTGGAGAAGGAGCTGCTTTTCTTTGCTTATGATGTTTTTGGAATTCCCTTTGTTGACCCGGTGAGCCAGAGTGGGGGGAATTTGGGGGGTAGAAAAGTGTGAGAGGGCAAGGAATGGGGGTGGTGGTGCACCATATGACTTTAGGGAAAAAATTTAGGGGTGAGCCAACATAGAATCTGTGAAACCGTGTCATTCTGTGAGACAGAATGGGCAGCTCGCTAGAGGTGGCTCAGGTTCAGAGACCTCTCGCCTCATCTCCCAAGATGAGGAGGTGACGTGGTGGGTTCTCCTGTGGGCCCTATTCTATGCATCAAGACCTGGCAGATAAACCAAGTCACCCTACACTGTTAATTTTTTCCTGACCTGTGTTTAGGATTCATGGACGCCAGAAGATGTGATTCCCAGGAGATTACAAGAGAAACAGAAGTGAGGACCTTGAAGAGACTGCATGCTTGGGTCGGTCTGATGGAGCACTGAGGCCTTCTGAGCCCAGGCAGACGCGAACTCCTGGCCAGGGGTGGGCAGGTCTAGTCCGGGCAGTAGGGGCGGGAGCCGGAGCCAGACCCGGAATACGTCCTCAGAATGGCTGTGCTCACAGGTCAGAACGGGAAACAGCCGTCCGCATCTCCCAGGAGATTGGAAACCTGATGAAGGAGATTGAGACCCTTGTGGAAGAGAAGACCAAGGAGTCGCTGGATGTGAGCAGGCTGACCCGAGAAGGTGAGAGGACAGTGCGGGGTCATCTGCGCTGTCGGATGCAGCAAGGCGGCCAGCCCCACGCTAGCCGGGAAGCGGCCCTGCAGCGCCACGCTCCTCGTGGGCCGCCTCAGGGTCTGAGCCAGCATGCTCAGGGCCTAACCTTGCCTTGGTGTCCCTCCTAACTTGCCAACAAGACTTCCACCTGGAGAGAGTGCTGAGAATTGGCTTTTGTTAAGAAATAGACTCATGTCACAGTAACATTAGTATTTGTAGGACAGAACTCGTCCTGTCTCCCTACTCCCAAATGGTTTTCTCCCAGCTTCCATATTCATCCTGTTACCAAACCTCCCCTTTGGGTTCCGCCCTCGCCCGTGGCCACCCTCCAGTCCTCCCGGGAGGCCTCCCGGTTGCCCCTCTGCTCTGTTTCTCCTCACACCCAGCCTTTTTCCTTTCCCAGTGCTGCAGGCCTGCTTCAGTCCCCAGCACCTCCTGTCTGCCCTTGTCTTTCCTCTTCCTGTCTGTCCTTGCCCCTTCCCGCATGGAGCCAGAGCAGTCTCCCAAACACAGGGGCCTTGACTGTGTCCTCCCTGCCGGCCCCTTGAAGCATCTGTTCTGCGCTCCCTGTTACACCTTCTCTTCATCCTCACTGGGCTGCTCCTGGCCTGGAGCCTCTCTCTGCCCCTAGGTCTTTGTTCATGCCTGTCCCCCTTCCTAATCTCTCCCCATGATCCCTGCCTGTGAAGTGTCTTACACACACCCTACAAAGCCTTTCTTACTCTCCTGGCCAGTTGGGACCCCTCCCTCTTTCTGTTGAACTTCAGGGCACCTTTCTTTGTTGTTCACAAGGTCTGTCTCATGCTCATTATTGTTATTGTTGGAACAGGTATTAATGTTATTGTTGGAATGGGTGCTGTCTTCAGGTGGAAATCCCTTGCCTTGTCTAGCACAGTGCCTGGCACATGCTGCCGCTTCAGTAATAGATGGGGTTGGATTGAGTCTCCGGTATGTCCCCAGCACAGAGAGACGGCATAAGAATAGAAGTGTCGGCCTTTGCTCTACAGCTGCTCAAATGAACAGTGATTAACTTAACAAGATTGGCGTGTGAAAGGAATTTGTCCAGACTTCCTTTGTTTTTGAGTGCTTTCAGTGTTAATTTGTCTTGATTCTCTTAACTGCCTGGGAGGTAGGTTGGGTGGATTATAAGATCCTCATTTTAAATGATGATGATGATAGCTAAACTTCTGAGCAATTACTCTGTGCCAAGTATCATGCTAAGCATTTAACGTGTCTTATTGTTCTTTAGATCAGACAGGCATCACATGAGGAAGACGCCATTTTTATAGAGGAGAAAATTAAGGCTCAGGGAGGTTAAGTAACTTGCCAACATCACACAGCTCATGAATACAGGAGTCAGACCCAGTTCTTTCTGATTCTTGAGCTCATGTTTTAGGAGAGTGAAGGTCTAACGAGCCAGCAGCTGTTTGGGAGTGGTGCTAGGGCTAGGACTTGGGTCTCCTATCTTTCAGCTCCAAGTTCTGTCCTTTGGAACTCCCAACCTTTGGAAGTGACCAAACAGGAGATTTCTCTGGTGAACAGGAATCAACTGGAATTGCTATTCCTCACAGGGAAGCAGTATCCGAGGAGAGTCTCTGGACAGAATGGCTGCTGGATTTAGGCTGATCTTGTCATTGCTTTTCAGGTGGCCCCCTGCTCTATGAAGGCATCCATCTCACCATGAACTCCAAAGTCTTGAATGGTTCCCAGCGGGTGGTGATGGACGGCATGATCTCTGATGACGAGTGTCGGGAGCTGCAGAGACTGACCAACGTAAGGGAAACCCAGTGAGCACAGCTTCTCCTGAGGGGCCCGGGCTCCGCCCACTCAGTGCCTCCTGGGCAGAGGGTCTGAGTGGAGGTGGTCAGCTGCCCTGGCTAACTCCACCTGTTTTGGGGGCTTGTAGGCAGCAGCAACATCAGGCGATGGCTACCGGGGCCAGACCTCCCCACACACCCCCAACGAAAAGTTTTATGGTGTCACTGTCTTCAAAGCCCTCAAGGTAGGGTCAGCACTTAGCGTTCTAGAGTGTGGAGAGGGGCAGGGGGAGGCCAAGCTTCGGGGAGGAGCTGGGGATGGTTGTGGGAAAGAGTAAAGATGTCTGCCTGTCGACGTTCCAGCTGCCATGGAGGGAGGGTAAATTAAGCTGGGTGAGGTTAACTTTTGACTATCCGACCAAGAATAATAAAATGAGGCAAGCAAGGTAAGACCAGTATACAAAGCTGAGAGTGCTTTCTGAAGAGTGGCTGACTCCAGGGCTCTGCACCTGGGCATGGCATGCACAGATTCCTCCGAAAGAGAAGTGGGAGAAGGAAAGTGTAATGTGTTGGGGCGTTATGTGTGGAGGCAGAGATACTGCACCTTCAGGGCAGGGATGAGGAGTGGGGCCTGGGGCCTCAGTGGTCCCTGTCGGCCCGCAGAGGGGTGTTCAGGGCAGGTGACCACTGGTCTCTTTGGCAGCTGGGACAGGAAGGGAAAGTTCCCCTGCAGAGCGCCCACCTGTACTACAACGTGACGGAGAAAGTGCGGCGCGTCATGGAGTCCTACTTCCGCTTGGACACGCCCCTCTACTTCTCCTACTCCCACCTGGTGTGCCGCACTGCAGTTGAAGGTGGGCCTCCTGCACCCCTGCGGCCTTTGCTAAGCACATGCTATGCCCAGGCCCTGGCTGGACGCTGAGGACATAGAGAAACAGGATATGGTCCCTTTCATTCTCACCAGGGAACCAACATAAACAAATAATGGCAACCCAGTGTGACAAGACAGCAGAGGAAGTTACAGTCATTCTACCTGGGCAGTCAGGAAGGCTTTCTAGAAGAGGTGATGATAGTTGTGCAGGATGACTAGGAGTTGTGGAGTACCTGAGGTTATGTTCAAGCCAGAGAGAACAGCATGTGCAAAGGAGCTGAGGCATTGAGCAGCCCAGTGGCTGGGGGAACTAAGAACGTTGCCATCCTGGAGAGTTGGGTTAACAGGGTGGGGGGCAAGCAGAAGAGACTGGTGAGGTCCTCAGAAGCCAAGTTATGGAATGCTGCATTCAAGAGTTTGTTTAGCAGTGATTCTCAGGGATGGTGTTGGGCATGCAGGTGGTTCTGTTCTGACGCCTGGACTGATGCATCTTAGCTAGAGACCCCTATTCATTGGGTATTCCCAAAGACCCAGACTCATTTTGGGAAGCACCCCCCATGCCAACAGGAGAGCTGCAGTATCTCCTGAGGCACCTCAGCAATAACGGGTGTCCCCTTGGTCCCAGAGGCCCAGGCTGAGAGGAAGGACAGCAGCCACCCGGTCCACGTGGACAACTGCATCCTGAACGCCGAGGCCCTCGTGTGCATCAAGGAGCCCCCCGCCTACACCTTCCGGGACTACAGGTGCCAGCCTGCCCTCCGAGCCCCCCAGTGCCCTGCTCTTTGCCCCCTCCCCCAACACACACACAGGTTTGGGAGCAGTTGTTCCCAGAATCCAACCCCTTGTCCCCAGACCCTCTGGATAGGAAGTCAGACAGTAAGGAAATCGTTCCAGTGTAGTGTGATGAGTAGGACAGTGAACGGTGGGCTTGGTACAGCAGCACCCCAGAGAAGGGCATGGTGGATTCTCTGGGGAAAGTTGGGAGTGATTTGTGAGGCCTCAGAGAAGGTTCTAGAAGGCTTTCTTCCTGTGAAAGACCCTTCCAGCTTCTGGGTGAGACGCAGGCCCTGGAGCAGTGGGTCGTCTGGGGAGCGGGAAGAGGGGAAGGGCTGTGTCGAGACGCTCTCTGCCTCTCCCAGCGCCATTCTGTACCTAAATGGAGACTTCGATGGAGGAAACTTTTATTTCACTGAACTGGATGCCAAGACCGTAACGGTAAGTGTGTTCTTGTCCCCATTCCTTACAGTCAGAAACCCTCAAAATGCCGGGCAAAACAGCCAGTTGGTCTTCCCAGTGGCCAGTGCTGCGCTCCCCAAACCAGGGGGACTGTGAGGTGTGTTGGTCACCCCTGTGACTGGTCACCTGGTTACTCTTCAGCTCTGGTCTTTGGGAAGTTAGCCTGAGGGCCTACCCTTGATGGTGGACCCAGTGACCCCATGTCTCTTCTGAAGGCAGGTCACAGTCTGTCCTATGTCCCCTTTGTCTTCAGGCAGAGGTGCAGCCCCAGTGCGGAAGGGCCGTGGGGTTCTCCTCCGGTACTGAAAACCCGCACGGAGTGAAGGCCGTCACCAGAGGGCAGCGCTGTGCCATCGCCCTGTGGTTCACTCTGGACGCCCGGCACAGTGAGCGGGTGAGAGCCGCCGGCACTGTGTGGCCCGAAGGGCTTGCTATGTCCGCCTGCCCCAGTCCCTGCCGCTGGCTTAGACAGGCAAGGCGCACAGGGCTTGGCGGCTTGGGAGTCCGGGGGGCTCCTCGCTCCAGCACTGTCATCATGGTCACTTTGCCTCATCTTCACTGGCCTTTCTTCCCTACTTGTAAGGGGGTTCCAGGTAAGGGGGCATGATGAGGAGTGACCCTGGTTCTTGGTTCCTTGTTGTGCACTGCCTTAGCTGGCTTTGCCCAGAGAGAGGACCTGTCGGGAAGGAGGTGAGCTCGGAGGCCCCTGAGGAAGGGCCTTCTTGTTCTCCGGGAGGTCGCCCCTGAGAGGTGGTGAGGATCTGGTCCAGAAGCCTCTCTGATTAGCAGGGCTTGTCCTTGCAGGACAGGGTGCAGGCAGACGACCTGGTGAGGATGCTCTTCAGCCCGGAAGACATGGACCTCCTCCAGGAGCTGCCCCAGGAGGCGCAGCGGGGCCCGCACCAGCCTGGAGAGGAGACTGTCTCCAGCAGTGAGCCAGGGCGCAAGGATGAGCTCTGACGGCGTCCAGCTCACCGTGGACTGTTAGACCCATGTGAGGAACTCCATCCTGCGGCCTGGCCTGGCCAGCTGCTGGGGGCCACGGAGCAGTGGGGCGCTTCCGTCTGCTGCCCAGAGAGGGGCCCCTGCTCACAGCCGTCCGCACGGTGCTGCTGCTCTTGGAGTGGACATGGCCAGACAGCCAGCTGCGCTCTGGACCCGGCTGAGGGCTCAGGATGCAGGCTCAGAGCCACCGCAGGTGCCGGCACAGGTAGCCATGTGACAGCGATACAGTATTTAAGTGTCTGTGTAGACAACCAAAGAATAAATGACTTGTGTTTTTTTACTTGGTAGTTTGTTCAGAGACTAGAAACATGCCCACCTGCCCCAGAAGTCGCACTGGGTAAAAACTGCCCTGGGCAGGCTCAATGCAAGGAGGCCTGGCTCAGGACCCCGCTTAGCGCCTTTCTGTGCAGCCCCAGGCCAGAACTTAACCTCGGGGACCTTGGAGTTGTCATCTCTATGATGGGGATCACAGTCCTCACTCTGCCCAGCATGTGGGCAGTTGTGTGTATCGGGTATGACAGTACTTTGTGAACTGGAATGCTCTGGGTGAATGGTAGGAATTATTATTAATCCTTCTCTGGCAAGGAGCAGCAGTCAGCAGTGCTGTGGCCTCTCAGCCCCGTGTCAGCCACATGCGTCTTGCTCTGCTGCCTGGCCTCGGTCCCCATACCTCAGGGCCTCCGTATGTGGGGCAGCACCCACCTCTGGGAGACAGAGAAAGAGCAGAACTGGAGATTCTGCTCTTCTGGCCCAAGTGCCAGTCCCCTCCTGGGCTTGAGATGCTGTGGGTGTGTTTGGGAGCCTGTTCCCAGTGCTCATTCATTCATTCATTCATTCAACCAGTGTCTATTGAGCCAGTGCTGGGAATGTTTAGCAAACAAAACAAGACCCCGCCCTAGGAGAGCTTATACTGTAGTAGGGAAATAGGTAAGAAGTGTGTGTGTGCATGTGCACACATGTGTAATCCTTGATGGGAAAGAATGCACGTCAGGCCCTGAGGAGGGAGGTATGTCCAGAGGGCAGTGTGGTAGCAGAGTTGGTAAGAAGGAAAACAGTAATGAAGTCAGAACCTTGGAGCCTAGTCGGCCACTGTGAGTTTTGACTCAGTGAGTCAGGACACTTGGAGGGTTTTGGTAGGGTTTTTTGTATTTTTCCAAGGTGAGAAGCAGGGGGAGGCAGACAGACTCCAGTATGTGCTGGACCAGGATCCACCCAGCATGCCCACTAGGGAGCGTTGCTCTGCTGCAACCTGAGCCATTTTAGCGCCTGAGGCGGAGGCCATGGAGCTGTCCTCAGCGCCTGGGCCAACTTTGCTCCAATGGAGCCTTGGCTGTGAGAGGGGAAGAGAGAGAGAGAGAGAGAGAGAGAGAAAGAAAGGAGAGGGAGAAGGGTGGAGAAGCAGAGGGGTGCTTCTCCTGTGTGCCTTGACCGGGAATCGAACCTGGGACTTCCGCATGCCAGGCTGATGCTCTACCACTGAGCCACCCAGGCTGATGCTCTACCACTGAGCCACCCAGCCAGGACCTGACACTTGGAGGGTTTTGAGCAGAGGCGTGACAGCATCCTACTTACATTTTGGAAGGCCTTGGTGAAGGTGTACGTGGGGAATGGGCTGTGGGGCGAGGATGGGAGAGGAGCAGCTCTGCCTCAGTGACCCGAGAGGGGACAGTGGTGTGAGCAGGGTGTCGGCAGTGAAACAGCTCTGGTGCTGGATCTGTTTAAGTAAAGCCAACAGCAGTGGCTGATAGATTGGATGGCATGAGAAAAAGGAGCACCAAGACAGTTTCTAGCCCAAAGCCGCAGGAGGGATGGTGATGTGGAAACCGGGAGTTTGGTTTGTACACGTTAGGCTGGAGTTTGAGGAGCCCATTAGGTATCCAAGTGGAAACACCAAATAGAGAGTTGGATATATGTGCCTGGAGTTCAGGGAAAGGGGAGGTAGTGTGACTTTGGGGGTCATTACTGGCGTGTGGATAGTGTTCAAAGTCAGGAGACTGAGGTCAGTGTAGACAGAGGAAGAATCAGAAGACTGAGCCTGGCTGGACATGTCAGGGGATTGAGGACACTGGCATCCAACAGACGAGAAGGGGACCCAAGAGCGATGGAGTCCCAGAAGCCGTGAGAGGTGCAGGTGGGAGCGGGCAGTGCTGTCGGAGCTGCTGAGAGGTGGAGCCAGGAAAGCACTGGGAATCCACTTCTGGATTTGGCGACATGGAGATAAGGGAAAACTTCAGCAGGGGACGTTTTGGTGAGGTGGTGCGGACAAAAGATGGGCTGGAGGGAGTTCAAGTGAGAAGGGGAGGTGATGATGGCGTCCCATCCTACGTGATGATGGTGGGAATGGACGGCTCTTTTCAGGAGTTTGGCTCAATGTGGGGCCAGAGGGATGAGCTGGAGGGAGATGTGCAGTGAAGGAACGGTTGTTTTTCAGCTGGGAGACGGCACTGTGTGTGAGCATGCTCATGGGAATGATCCTGTAGGGATGGTCCCTGTTCCTTTAGTCATTGGTCCTCTCCTGTCCTGTTTGGTGATTCACTCGCCCTACGGAGAGAGTACCACGTTACTGGAAAGAACATGAGCTTTGCCTGACCAGGCGGTGGCGCAGTGGATAGAGCGTCGGACTGGGATGCAGAGGACCCAGGTTCAAGACCCTGAAGTCACCAGCTTGAGCGTGGGCTCATCTGGTTTGAGCAAAGCTCACCAGCTTGGACTCAAGGTCGCTGGCTCCAACAAGGGGTTACTCGGTCTGCTGAAGGCCCACGGTCAAGGCACATAGAGAAAGTAATCAATGAACAACTAAGGCGCTGCAACAAAGAATTGATGCTTCCCATCTTTCTCCCTTCCTGTCTGCCTGTCCCTATCGGTCCCTCTCTCTGTCTCTGTTACACACAAAAAAGAAAGAACATGAGCTTCATCCACGTGCTGAGTGAGCAAGACACTTCCAATGCTTGGAGTTGTGTGATTTTCGAGTGTTTCCTGCAGTCCCGTCCTCCCATTGTGCTCAGCAGTATTCATGAGGGATGCTCTCAAAGCCCCTGGCACTGTGCTTAGCACCTAGTAAATACTCAACATTATAGAAAACTATACCTGCCTGATTCCAGAAGTTTCCACATCAAGGCAGATGACCTTTAGCATTTCAATGTGGTATGCTAACCACGTGAAGACAGCAGACTGTCTTAATAGAGCTCATGAAAGGCCAAATGTTTTCAAGGGGAACAGGACCAGAGGAAAGCGCATATAATTAGGGTGTCGTGTGGGCTCAGAAGCAGGAGGCGATGGCAGGGTCCGAGCTGTGACGCGATGTGGCTGTGTGTGTGGCGCTCATGCGAGGGCGTGTCGGCGTGGGGTAGGCTTCCCGGATGAAAGGAGAGGGCCCTGCAAGCTCCGGAGGGGGTGAAGGCAGCTCAGCAAACATGGGGAAGACGTGGACCTGGACTGTGGTCTCTGGCACCCCAGGCTGTTGACAGAGCTCTCAGCATGGGCACCGAGGCAGCCTGTGCTCAGGGTTGGTGGGAGTAGGAAAGGGCACCACCAGACAGCCACTTGTGCCACGGAGGCGCCCCACCCTGGGTTAGGCGTGGGGCACCGAAGTGAGGCTGGTAGCAGGGCCATGAGGTGCTTACAGTCCTCGGTCCTCTGGAAGGAGGCAAACAACATACCAAGTGCTGTGAACGGAAATACACAGAGCATTCCGGGATCCCGGGTCAGGGCACCTGACCCTGCCTGGGCCGGTGGGGCGGCTGGGGCGGCTGGGGCAGCCAGGTTGCTGGCTGCTCTGCTTTCTAGCTGGGTGCCCCGAGGCAAGTCTTCATCCTGAGCCTGTGGTTCTGCAGGAAAGTCAGACTCTGCGCTGGGGGCAGTAAGACCAGCTTTGTTTACCTCCAGGGTTTCAGGTGGCAGCTGCACAGAATGTGCTGGATGGCACCCGACGGCGTCCGACCTGGTGGTCAGTGGGAGAGGGCCCGGGAAAGGGTGCCAGTGCTCCACCCACAGGGAGGCGGGAGCACGGAATCCTCATGCCAACGAGTCAGTGTTCAGCACAGACCTCCCCCGCGCCCGCTCTCTGCTAGGCGCTGCCGGGCAGGAAGTGACGGTGGGCCCCCAGCCCAGTCAGCCCACCCACACCGGGATGAGAGGGCCCAAAGGGGAGACCCAGCCAGGAGGGCGTCTTGGGAACACACCTCATGGGCCACATTTCTTCAGACATATTGTTTCGCAAAAGCACTTCTCCCCATTATCTGATCCCTGTAAATACATCACAAACCAGACAGGGCAAGTGGTATTAGCCCTACTTTTCAGTTGAGAAACCAGGCCGAGAGGCTAAAGGCCTTGCCTAAAGTCACAGGGTTTTCCGTGGGTGGAGGTAAAGCTAAAACCCTAAGCTTCCCGCAATGTGTGTGAAAGCACTTTTGAACAGTGAAGTGTGACACCCCAGGGCAGTTTCTGGTTCACTCTCAGTGGAGGCTGGGTGCTCTGCAGCGTGCCTGGGAGTCACTGGGCTGGGGGAGAGGGCCGCCGGTGGTAGGAGCCCCAGGCCGAGAGCTCCGCCCGTTAGGGAACTCCAGGAGCAGGCCCTGAGTCCTAACAGGCCTTGGAACATTGGTGAGGGAAGGCCAGCAGAGGACGTTTTGGTAGAAGACTCAAGACCTCAAATAACAGGGAAGGAATCAGCAGAGAAAGGCTTTAGGGGAGAGGTGAACATCGTCCGGGTCCCAAATGTCTCTGGGTCCCTGTGAGAGGCTCTGGGGGTGTCCAGAATGGAGGCCCGGGCACAGATCTTCAACAGCCTCGGAGCCCTGGGACTTTCGCTCTGCAGACAGCCACTCATGTCCCCTCTTTAGCTCTCAGCTCCCTCATTCGTCAGCTGAGGGGTTGTGGCCGTGATCTTGAGGGCCTGTGTGGCTCTGACACTTGGTTTCTGTGTGACCTTGATACTAAAGCTCAAAGACCTGCCCCAGTGCTCAGTGGGTCCCCAGGAGTGTCTACTCTGGGCTCCGGCAGTGTCCTCGGCTCCCCCGATGTTGCTGTCTCGGCACTGACTATGGTGGGAGGGGAATCTGAACTCAGCACTTCTCTGCAACCCTTCAGACCCTCTGTTTGATTTTGGGGACGCACATGTCTTCCCAAGTACCCAGGTCCATGTGGCTCTGGCCTTCTCAGCATAAAGGGCCACAGGGGGCCCAATGTTCGAAACTGTAGGCCAAACAGCACCCACTCCTGACCCGTTAGAGGGCTGGCTGCTCCCCCAGCTCCCACTGGCAGGACCTCCAGGCCATACCAGGGGCCCACGCCTCGGACGGGCATACAGGGCAACCATTGTCTGCACACTGCCTGGCACCCTCTCGTTTGCATAGCCATGTGAAGAATGCAAGAGTGCAGGCTGGGGATGTGTCCCTGTGAGGGGAGCCGGGGCTGTGGGGGAGGAAGCTGGGGGTCAGCAGCAGGACCCTGCCTTCCGCAGTGCAGACGGCCCCTGGAGAAGAAGGGGCGGCTGGGGAAGGGGGCTGGCTGGAGTGGGAGCAGGGTTGTGACATTCCCCCTGCACCCACAGCGAACTGAACGTGAGGGGATTGCTAATGAGATCCAGCAGAGTTAAATATTCTCCTGCTCCAGAGGGCTGGGCTGGGGTGGGAGAGAGAGAAGGTGGGTGTGAGAGGGGGAAGCCTGAACCCCAGGAATGTTCAGAGGCCACTGCTCCCTTCCTCCCAGGCTGCTCTGGAGCTGGGGCCCAGGGCCCAGTGCCTCCGGCCCCAGCAGGAGCTGCTAAGCCAGCCAGCAAGGGATTAACGGGGCTGAGCAGTCTGCCTTCCTTCAGACCCCTGCCAGAAGACCGGTGCTGTCTCCACCTCCCTGCTGGCCCCTCACCGACTGGCAGCCAGGCCTGGCCCCGCCTTGATGGGGTCCCTTTCTGCCCCTCTCAGATCTCAGACTGCACAGTGCATATTCTCTGGTCTGGCTTTCTCTGCTTTTGATACACATGTCCCCCAGGTACCCAGGTCCCCCACTCCCTAACACCCTTTCCCCAGCTCAGTCTTTCCATATCTGAGCCCTCTCCAAAAAAGTTCTTCCTGATGTCTTACTCTAGTCTCAACTGCTGCACTCAACTGCTGCAAATTGGAATTCTATTCCCTTTCTGTCCTACAGGGAGAGAGGACAGAAAGCCCCCAGGGTCAGTTCAGCCATACCAGAGCAGTCTGTCATCTCAGGGCTGCTGTTTGGGGTAGGAATTAGGAGAATTTTAGGGCACTGGCATCAGGTTCCTAAAGGGGTTTCCCTGGCAGAAAGGCCCTGAGGACAAGCAGGGCCCCTCCTCCCAGCCCCTCCTTTCTCTATGGGGGGTGGGGGAGGGGGCACCCACCTGCTCTACAGCCAGCTCCCCACCCCCAGGGGGCTGGGCAGGAGCTTTGCTGGGACCTTCCCTGGCTTAGCTGGCTGCTGTGGGCGGGCCCCTGGCCTCGCCAGCGCCTAGGCCTCCCCCTGCATTCTAGAGCCCCAGCCGCTGCCATTGCTGCTGCTGTGGCCCGGCTGCCGCCTCTCCTTCTCAGCCTCTTACCACTGCTGCACCCCTGTCCCCCAACCCCCCACCCTCTGCCCAGCAGTTTGGCTCATTTGGCCATGACCCTGGCCCCCCCAGGGACCCTGGCCCAGCCCTGAGCCCTGGGACCCCCAGCCACCTCCCCTGAGCCATGGCCAACTCGGGCCTCCAGCTCCTGGGCTATTTCCTGGCCCTGGGTGGCTGGGTGGGCATCATAGCCAGCACAGCCCTCCCGCAGTGGAAGCAGTCCTCCTATGCGGGCGATGCCATCATTACCGCAGTGGGCCTCTACGAAGGGCTCTGGATGTCCTGTGCCTCCCAGAGCACCGGGCAGGTGCAGTGCAAGCTCTACGACTCGCTGCTCGCCCTGGAAGGTAGGCTTCCCACCAACTGGGCTGGGGTGCAGGCGGGGGAGAGGGAGGGCTGGAGCAAGCTCTCACACAGTCCGCCATCTGACTGCCCTCCACTCTCGAGTCCCCTGCCCTGCGCACTTTGAAAATCTAGGCCAGCTTGGTACCCCACAGCAGGCAGAGGCTCTAAGTTCTGGCAGCCGTGGGTCCAGATCCCAGCTCTGCCACTGTAACCTTGAAAATGCCACTGACCCTCCCCATGGCCCTGTATGTGTAGAGGGGGTGCTGTGGCTTTTACAGGCTGACGGGAGGGTCCGGTGAGATGAGAGGGCCTCAGAAAGGCTCGGTCAATGCCCCCCCTTCACTTCTCCCCATGCTTTGTATGCAGACACACTCATGCGCACATGCTGGTCCCGCCAGCTGGAAAAGCATGCTGCCACATAGGTGCACCCATGCACACATGCATGCACGCATCACATGCACGCACACACGAACATGCATGTGCACATACAGGTGGTCAGGACCGCAGGTCCCTCTCCTCCTCCTTCTGGGGTGTGGAATTGAGGCTGAAGATTTGCTGCATAAACAGGCATCACTGCAGCTCTGTCCCTGGCTCAGCGCCCACCCTCCCACCCTCTGCCCAGGGCCCCCAGGCCAGAGCTGGGCTGCCATGGCACAGCCCCTGTCACGCTAATCTGGGAAGATCATCTGGTCTCCCTGAGCTGCCCTCTGGCCCAGGACTGACCTGAGAGGCAGGCATATGGCTGCCATAGGTGACTCAGAAAACAGAGGGGAAGGTGATCAGAATCACATTGGTCAATGGAGATTGGCATCCCTGCCTGAGGCCATTCGGGCTGAATTGGGCCTCAGACGCTCTCCCTTTGCTGAATCTGAAAAGCCCCAGCAGAAGTTGCCTATGCTTCTTGAGTGGGGTACGCCAGGCCCTAAAGGGAGATCCCAGCCAGAAAGTGGCTGATGAGAGAACTCAAACTGGCCTGTCACCATACGCCAACCCAGAGGAGCCTGCAAGTGAGCTGTGAACAGTGGGTTATACAGGGAAGCTCTGCCCCACCCCCATCTTCACTACCTCCTCACACCTGCCCAGGTGGCAGTCCAGGGGGAGCTTGCAGCTCCTGCTCCAGCCCCTCCCATCCTGCGCTCCCCTATCCACCCACTTCTCCCACCACCAGCTCAGTTCCTCCTGCCCCCCAGGTCACATCCAGTCCGCACGAGCCCTGATGGTGGTGGCCGTGCTCCTGGGCTTCGTGGGCATGGTTCTCAGTGTTGTCGGCATGAAGTGCACCCGGGTTGGAGACAGCAACCCCACTGCCAAGGGCCGCATCGCCATCTCCGGGGGCGCCCTCTTCCTCTTGGCAGGTGAGTACCCTGGCTCCTTCACCATCTTGGCCATGACAGGTAGCCCCGCCCTGGTAGCCAGCTGGGGGCAGAGCTGAGCACCGCCTCCTTTGTCCTTAGGCCTCTGCACCTTGACTGCAGTCTCATGGTATGCCACCCTGGTGACCCAGGAGTTCTTCAACCCGAGCACACCTGTCAATGCCAAGTGAGTGCCAAGTCATGGCTTGGGCCAGGGGACAGGCTGGGCCTCCCTTCCCACTGCCTCTGGGGAGACTGGCCTTTCTCCTGCAGGGTACATGGAGGGGGAAACAGGGGACAGCCCCAGGTGCTGTCACAGAGAAGCTCTCTGTGGAGCAGGGAACCAGGCAGGGAGTGGCTGGGCCCTTCAAAGGGACAGGAGGTCTGTGGAGGGCACCCCAGGAGCTAAGTGCCTGGCTCTGGGTTTAAACCCCAGCTCTGCACATGGTGGCTGTGTGACGGACTAGTTCCTTAATCTTTCTGTGCTGGGCTCCCTCTCTGTAAAATGGAGCTAGGACTTGAGGACCCAGCTCACACATGGTTGTGAGGGTTCACTGAGATATGCAGGTGAGGGACTTAGCACAGTGCCTGGGCCCTTGAGAGCACCCAGCCAAGCTGAACTGTTGTTATTCCTGCACGAGGCAGCATTATTTCAGGTAAGAAGGGGGTTGAGGCTGGAGAAAAGATAGGGCAGATCATAGAGAACCTTGCAACCATAGAAAAGTTGTGTTCCCCAGCCTGGGGTGGAAGGCAGCTGTCAATCCCTCCAGCTGTGGTGTGAAGAATGGTGGGGAAGGCACAAGACCAGTACGGTGCTGTTACAAAGGCCTGGAGCAGGGGCTTGGGCCAGGGGCTAGCAGTGGAGAGTAGGTCAGAGATATTTAGAAGGCGGAATGGTCAGGACAGGTAAGGCCAAGGGTGTGGGGGCTTAATGTGCAGCTTTGTGAAGAACCTGGGCCCCTATGGCTCCTCCTTCACATCTCAGTTCTGCCAGGATCAGAGCTGGCGGCAATATCAAGCCCAGACATCCCCACAGGCCTTGAACAGGGTGGGGAGGGGGAGGGGAGAGGATGAGAAAAGATGCTGGGCTGTCCCAGTTGGGAAGGCCCCCTGGAGGAGGGGAGAGGTGTACAGCTGAAATGAGACCTAGGGTGTACAGCTCGTCCCCTGAGGCTGGCCATTCTAGCCATGAAGACCTGCCAAGTAAGAGGCAGCTCACGTTGGGGATGCTAGGCTAGCACTGTGCCTTCATCCCTTCAACACTCCGCAAGGCCGCCTGGGTGGCAAGTCCTGTGCTGGGTCCTGGGGATACGGACAAATCGGGTGTTGTCAGCCCTCCAGGCTCTCCCCAGGCAGCCGAACCAGCAGGGGACTGAATGGCCACCTCGTGCGATGCAGCGCCCTTCGCAATTTCAGGGAGCGCGGCGGAGTCTGGTTAAGTCCTCTCCAGGTGGTAGCGTCTTAGCTAGGCCCTGAAGGCGGAGCACGTGGGGCGCAGAGCAGGAGAAACTCCAGGAGGGGGCGTTTCGCGCAAAGACAGATGTGGGGAGACCTGGGGCGCCGAGAGGCGGGCGGGCTGGCGGCTAGCAGGCCCGGGCGTGGCGTGGAGAGCCTGGAGTGCCAGGTGGAGGGTTCTGCCCTTCTCCGGAGGGAAGTGGGGAGCCCTGGCTGGGAGATCTGTGGACCAGACCGTGGCAGGGATCGATCTGCTCTCCCGACCCGACCTGCGGGCCCTCCCACACCCCCGCCACTTGCCGGATGGGGAAAGGGAGGGGCCCGAGGTTGCACCGAGCAGCCCCGTGGGTCTGGGGAACCCTGTGCAGTGTCGGCCTGCTGGGGTCGGGGCGGAGGGAGGACGAGCATCCATCCCAGCTTATCCGGAGAGGGTGCTAAGGCTTAGGAGGCACCCAGTCTCGGCTGTCCCACACCCCGCCCGCCCCCTGCCAGGGCCGATGCTAGGGAACCTCTGGTGAAGACTGACGTGGCCTGGGGTTGCAGCCACACCTGATGGCATCCTCCCTACCCCTTACAGGTACGAGTTTGGCCCGGCTTTGTTCGTGGGCTGGGCCTCTGCCGGCCTGGCCATGCTGGGGGGCTCCTTCCTCTGCTGCACTTGCCCGGAGCCGGAGAGAGTCAACAGCAGCCCACAGCCCTACCGGCCGGGCCCCTCAGCGGCTGCGCGAGAGTATGTCTGAGCCCGCCAGCCCCAGCCAGCAGTCTCCCACCCAGTACTCTGCCGCCCCTGCAGCATTCTGGGAAGGGCTAGTAGGACACAGTGTGTCCCTTGTGCCTATTAGAGCTCTGAGCAGCCTGTTTCCACCATAGGCATCCCCCCTTGGCTCTGAGACCCAGACCCTCAGAGAGAGGCCGGGGCGGGACCTAACCCACAGGTGCGTGCTTGTCCAGGTGCAGGCATGGCCCTGGCCACAGTCTCATGCCATCAGTGTTTCCCCAAGGTCAGGTGCCAGCCCTTTCACCAGCAGCTTATTTACTGCTGGGCTCTGAGAGTGTCTGCACCATGCCGAACCTGGGGACATAGCGATCAAGACGGACCTTGGGCTCCAGTGCCCTGGGGTGGCCACCCCATGAGCGAGGCAGTGCTGGGATGATGAATGTTCCCACATTACATACAAGGGAACAGGTTCAGAAAGACTAAGAAGCTTGGCCCCACTGTCTCTGAGTTCAGGTCCCAGCTCCTCCAGCACACCCAGAATGGCACGGACACCCAAACAGAGGGCTGGGCCAAACCATGCCACCCTCACCCCAGGAATGGGCCCCAGGCAGGGCTGCTGTGAGGGCCAGGTCGGCCCCCACTGGCCAGGCCCTGTGCCTGGGCCCGAACCCCACAGCCCTGCCCCTCCTTTCCCCGCTTCTGCTCACCCCACTAACCAGCTTTCCTCTCTTTTGACTTTCAGACCAATTCTTAAATTGTCCGCCTCCTCCAAGGCCCCCCTGGGTGTGTAATGTCCAGGCCCCCAGCCTGTCTCTGTCTCCCTGCCACTCCCAGACTGTGTGTTTGATATTTTTTGGAAAGAGAAGTGAACATCCCGCTCCAAGTGTGGTGTCATTTGATTTGTCCCTAGCATGGCCAGGGTGGGGTGGCCCAGAGGGATCAGCTGATCCCTGGGATTGTTGGGGAGACAGAGGTCCAGGATGGGTTACACAGCGTGACCAAGGCTGACCAGGACTCCTGCCCCTGCCGAGTAACCTCCTCAGCCTGGCTTTGGGTTGGCACCAGGACCTCCTGGATGGGAGACCCCACCCTGAGGCCTGGCTCAGCACTGACCACCGGCCCTGGGGCCAAGGAGCCCTTGAGACACAGTCCCACCCCTGTTACTTGGCCTGCCTGTGGAGCGCCTCTGGGAGAGGAGACAATCCCTGGGAGCCCCCCTCCCCGCCCCGCTGTGTTCCAGGGAGCAGAGCGGGGGGGGGGTCACTCTGTAGGATTGCCTGTTGGAGAAGGGACTGGGGAAGGACATTCGGGCTTTTAGGCATTGGGACCATCCTGAGGAAGGTTGGAAGCCCCAGGCTCAGCCCCACCCCAGTGCCAGCCCTTTTCCACACCCACCATTCCTGTTCTCCGGTCTGCTGAGGCCCCACCCCACCCCGTTCCCAGCCCGAGCAGGGAGGAGGCGGTCTGCGGTTGCCCAAGACTGTGACCGGAGCTCAGTCCTCACTCAGAGGTGCGGTCAGAGCTGGAAGGGCTGTTGGTCTTGAAGCGCAGGTAACTGCCCGCTAGTCAGAAAGGGGCGTTTCCTCAGAGGAAGGCAGGGAAAATTAACGCGCATCAGTTCCTCCCTTCATGCTCAGGACTCTCCACCCCAAACCTCCTTCCCGGACCCGAGTCTCTCTCTGGCCACTGCCTTCTCTCTCCCACGTGGACAGAGCTGACCAGGGCTGTCTCTTGCCTGCCCGATGCCCTCCTCAGCCAGCCTCATTCTGGCTTCCTCCACCACCATTTTGTGACCACATTTCTCACCAAGTCACAAATCCCAAGCACACGACTCAGCCTCCTCCCTGAGCTGGACTCTGAGAGATGAACTCAGACAAGATGACTGTCGTGGATGCTCCGGGGGAGGGGAAGGACGGGCAGAGGGAAGAACTGCTGTGGGATAATCTGGGTGGCACCTGGCTGGGCAGCTGCCGCACACCATGGGGAGCCTCGGGAATGGCTGTTTCATGAGGCCTGTCAGCCTCTGGCCAGAGAGGACCCTAACTGGGTTTCCTGGACGCCTACCCCTCCAGTCACGAATGAGAACTCCGAAAGAGCCTGTCTAGGTGCCCGAGCTCTAACTGAGTAGTCTGGGTACACATTCCAGTTACCTGGGGAGCTGACACTCGCTCCAGCCCCGCCCTCCTCTCCTAATGGGCTGCGGGTAAACCTGGCAGCTCCCAAGGGGCTGCGGTGGGTGGTCAGCACTGCTGCGAGGCCACAGCAGGGGCCACATTTCTCTCCACTGTGAGGGCATCTCAGAGGGAGAGAGGCACCAACAAGAAGAGGTGAGGAGAGGAAAGACGAAGGGAAGCCCTGTCTCCCTCTGCCCTTCCTGAGACCAGGCTGTTCAGTGAGTCTCTCAATAAATGTACCCCTTTGTGCTGAAACCATTGTGAGGTTGATTTCTGTCAAACACCAGCCAAAAGGGCCTTAACACCGAATCTGGAACCTGCAGTGAGGGTTCCCGTCACTGGTGCTGGCTGAGCAGGGTAGGACATGGGGCCCTGAGGCTCGACCTCTCCGTCCCGGACTGGGGACCTGACAGCTCTTGCTATCTGGTCATGAAGCAGCTGGCCAGGAAACTGCGTTTCATCTCCTAAGGTTCAGAGTCAGCCAGAGGCTTAGAACTGTTGTGTGGAGCAGGTTCCGAGTCAGCCTGCAAGGAGACAGGAGGCGTGGCTCAAATCTGTCTTCTTCAACTCAGAATACGGGGCAGGATTTTAAGGGGTAACAGTTAAGGTTTCACAAGTGTTACTCGTAAGTGGTGTATCCAAGGGTTAAACATTTGTTCTGGGTCTTGTTAGAAAGCAGGAGAGAACCAGGTTCTGCAGGTATAGGACTTGGTAGGGAGATGTCAGGATAGAATGTGCTGGCTGCTTCTTGACGGATTCAGGGACGGGCTCTGAGAGAACTGAGCTCCGTGCCAGGGTGCAGGCCTGCCAGCGAGGCAATAACAAGCTCCCCTGTGATCTTTCCTGAAGGGAAGTCAGAGATCGGAGAGGCAGAGGGTCAGATCCTCACACACAACCTAGTTCATGCTCTGGTTAGCCACGCGGGGGCGTGCTGCCAAGGGGAAGAACCTGGGAGGAGTTAGAAGGGATGGAAGCCAGAAGAGTTTGGAAAGCCTGAGCCCCCAGGTCTCTCCTGAAGCAACATCAAGCTCTACATCAAGGTCAAATGTCTGCATCAAGGTCACCTGGGCTACCAACCTGCAGTAGGGTCAGCTTTCTGGGTCTTAGATTCTGTTTCTTGTCCCAGCCTCAGTGCTAAAGAATTAGCCGAAGAGAAAGGTATGATCCTGAAGCTTCTGCCATTGTTTAATAGCAAACACTGTTCCCCCCAAAATAAAATTGGCCAAAAAAATACAGTTTTGGGAGGGAAAAATATACCTGTGTGCTTGGCCCCTAAGGAACTTCCAAGTAGCTGAGGGAAGTAACCCTGGGGCACTGGAGTAGCTGGCGGGGGTGGGGAGGAGCTCCTCTGTTGCCTGCATCTGAGGGTCTGGATACAGACCAAGTATTAGATGATGTCAAGGAATTACAGTTACTGCTGTGTTATATGTAGTGTTCATTTTGTGTAATAATGACACTGTGGTTATTTATTTATTTTAACCCTTATCTGTTAGAAGTGCATGCTGACATAATGGCTAACTTTGCTTTAAAATACTCTGGGAAAGCCTGACCAGGTGGTGGCGCAGTGGACTAGGATGCAGAGGACCCAGGTTTGAGACCCCGAGGTCGCCAGCTTGAGCGTAGGCTCATCTGGTCTGAGCAAAGCTCACCAGCTTGGACCCAAGGTCACTGGCTCGAGCAAGGGGTTAATTGGGCTGCTGAAGGCCCACGGTCAAGGCACATATGAGAAAGCAATCAATGAACAACTAAGGTGTCACAACAAAAAACTGATGATTGATGCTTCTCATCTCTCTCCGTTCCTGTCTGTCTATCCCTCTCTCTGACCCCTGACTTCTGACTCTCTCTCTCTCTATCCCTGGGGGTAGGGGGGAAGAATTATAAAAAAAAAAAAAAAGGCCCTGGCCGGTTGGCTCAGCGGTAGAGCGTCGGCCTGGTGTGCGGGGGACCCGGGTTCGATTCCCAGCCAGGGCACATAGGAGAAGCGCCCATTTGTTTCTCCACCCCCACCCTCCTTCCTCTCTGTCTCTCTCTTCCCGTCCCGCAGCCAAGGCTCCATTGGAGCAAAGATGGCCCGGGCGCTGGGGATGGCTCCTTGGCCTCTGCCCCAGGTGCTACAGTGGCTCTGGTCACGGCAGAGCGACACCCCTGGAGGGGCAGAGCATCGCCTCCTGGTGGGCAGAGCGTCGCCCCTGGTGGGCGTGCCCGGTGGTTCCCGGTCGGGCGCATGCGGGAGTCTGTCTGACTGTCTCTCCCCGTTTCCAGCTTCAGAAAAAAAACAAACAACTCTGGGAACAAAAAAGGTCATGGGCAGAGGAAGTGATAAAATAGGACTGGCAACCAGTGGTACTTAGGGGTTCATGCTGCTCTTCTCTCTGTGTGGACGTTTGCCAATGAAATAAATAAAAGGCTAAAAATCCCTTCAAGTGTTTTGAGTTGTACAATTTCATGTACCCCTGCTGACCACTGGCATGAGCGTAACAAATACTTTAGAGACTTGCTGCTCAAAGCACAGTGCTCCGGCAACTGCATCGCATCACCCCAGACCGAGTGAAGCAGACCTTTGAGGATCTGCAGGTGTTTCCTGCACACAGTGAAGTTTGGGGAGACGGAGACCTAAGCGGCCACGGGCAGTGTGGTGCCTCCTCTTTTCCAGATGAGAATTCCCTCCATCATTTGAACTAGTATATTGAAAGTGGGTCAATTTAAGATTTTCTTTAGAGTTGGTGAGATTAGAGGGAGCCCCAACTAAACCTGATCCAGGAAAATAAAGAATAAACAACACCCAAAGTCATGCTTCCTGACCTTTTTTCCTCCTTTAGCACATAAGTATATTTGGTTTCACTTATGAGATATTTCAGGCAATTTTATTCTGGATAACACTCCTACTGGGGAAAGTGTAAAAAAATTCTTCAAAGCATCAAAAGGCTGACATGGTGCTCTGGTGTCACCAAATCAAAGCCTGAGACGCACTCCCTCGCTCTCTAGGTCACATGGTGGCCCATGTGGTCACCACAGAGCTGGTGAAGAGTCCTTGGCTGGCAGGGGCAGAGATCAAGCACATATAATGGGATTGAACAAATAAGTAAATCTACTGAAAATAATGGGAGCCCCTTCTCACAGTCAGCATCAATTTACAAAGGTAGAAACGAGGGAGACTAGACTAAAATCCTGTGGTTTTGGATTGGAATCGGAGGTATCTGGATGAACACCTGGCTTTTAATTTATTCACTTTTTTTAGAGAGGAGGAGAGATATCGAGAGAGAGAAAAAGAGAGAGAGAGAGAAGGGGGAGGAGCAGGAAGCATCAACTCCCATATGTGCCTTGACCAGGAAAGTCAGGGTTTTGAACCGGCAACCTCAGTGTTCCCAGGTTGACGCTTTATCCACTGCGCCACCACAGGTCAGGCAACACCTGGCTTTTAATATGATATATCTAGATAAATATTGAAGTAGATCCAGTGTGTGTGTATGTATGTGTTTGATACACACACACATATATCTAGGCGCTCTATCCCTAGAAAGGGCTAGAAGCAATGACACTCTAGCAGCAAGCCCATTTCTTAATTTCTGAATACCATTCTCCACTAAAAGATACCAGAGCTCCACAGAGAAATGGCTGATTTGAGGGCTGGGGGAAGGAAAATTACAAAATAAGCTTGATGTTCCAGAACACGACAAAGTGCTCGAGGAATGTTGTCTAAAGGATACAGATGAAAGGAGTTCCCCCTGTCTTCCTCTGGGACAGCTTGAGCATCAAACTATAAATCATGATAGTAATGGATTTTAACTCAGGGAATAAAAATAAGAATTCTGAACAAAAATAAAAATAAGCCCAAATTGATACAAATAATTAAGTAAATAAGTAGGGAAGGAGAAAAAGCTCTATAGTAAAATGCCAACTAACATGAATAATTCATTAAACAGTAAGTACAAAATACTTCATATTACAGTGGTGAAATATAGCAGATACATCATAATCAAGCGATGAGAGTTAACACAACCAATAGTGGGAAAAGTCACAATTGTGCATCCCTTGGTAGAATGCACCGAGAAAAACACAGCCTCATTTATATGATATTCCTGCTAAAGGTACATAAACTGAACCTACTTATGACAAGACAGAAAAATCTAAGTTGGAGTTATTCTACAAAATAACTACGGTACTTGGATTCTTCAAAACCGTCAAAGTTATGAAAGACGAAGGCTGAGGAACTGTTCAGACTGAGGAGTTGGAAGAGACGTGAAAACCAAGGGCTGCGTCTGATCCTGGATAGGATCCTGGGCCTGTGAAGGACACTCTTGGGACAAACGGTGAAATTGGAACGGTGCCTTTGATTTAAATGGTAGTACCATATAAATATTAGTTTCTTGAACTTGATGGTTTATCGTGGTTTTGTGGAACAGTGTCCTTATATGTTTGGAAACACACACTGGAGTAGTAAGAGGATAATGAGGCATCAGAAAAAACATCTTTATATTGATAGATATCCACGAGGAAAGCAAGGCAAGTACAGTATTTGCAGTATAATATTAATTGGGCTATCTAAGTGTGGGGCATACAGGAGTTCTTTGAACTATCCTTGCAACTTTTCTCTAAAGTTTGAAATTATTTCAAAATAGAAAGTTTAAAAAAATGTCTAAGGAAAAGCTAGACTACTGACTAGGTGCTCTCCTCAGATGGCACTTGGAAATCCAGGCAAACGTAGACGTCTCCCAAGATGGCGCCATAAAGGAAAGCTTTGGGCTCCTATTATGAAAAATAAATTATTATTGAAAGATCTTTTTCACTGGGTATAGAATTCTGGGTTGACATCCCATCCCCTGGCTTTTAGTACTTTATAGATGTCATCCTAGTGTCTTCTAGCTTACACAGTGTTCAAATGAAAAGTCTGCTATAGTTTCTATTTTTGTTTCTTTGATTTTTTTTCTCCGGCTGCTTTCCAAATATTTTCTATCTTTGTTTTGTTTTTGTGTTCATTCTGCTGGGGTTTTTTGAACTTCCTGGATCTGTGATTTGCTATCTTTCATTAATTTTGGAAAAAATTTCAGCCATTTTCCCCCCAAAATATTTCTGCTACATTTTCCCTGTCTTTTTAAGCTACATTGTTGAAATGACACTGAAAGCCTCTGGAGGGTTTTCGGTGGAGAAGTCACCCCAAGTCTGACAGCTTTTTAAGACACCCTGGATGCTATGTTGAAAACTGATTGTAGGAAGGAAAGTGGTAGGGAGCTCACATAGGAGGCTACTACAGCAATCCTGGTGAGGTGATGGAGGCCTGGGTCCATGTGATTGGAAGTAGTAAAAAGTGGTCATATTCTGGATGTTTCTTTTTAAAAATTTATTTAGAAAACTATATTTAACAGGGTGACATTGATCAATAAGAGTACATATGCCTGACCTGTGGTGGCGCAGTGGGATAAAGCGTCGACCTGGAACACTGAGGTTGCTGGTTCAAAACCTTGGGCTTGCCTGGTCAAGGCACATATGGGAGTTGATGCTTCCTGCTCCTCCCCCTTCTCTCTCTCTGTCGCTCTCTCTCCTCTCTCTAAAAATCAATAAATAAAATATTTTTTTTTAAAAAGAGTACCTGACCAGGCAATGGCGCAGTGGATAGAGTGTCGAACTGGGATGTGGAGGACCCAGGTTCGAAACCCCAAGGTCACCAGCTTGAGCGCGGGCTCATCTGGTTTGAGCAAGGCTCACCAGCTTGAGCCCAAGGTCGCTGGCTCAAGCAAGGGGTCATTCGGTCTGCTATAGCCCCGGGTCAAGGCACATATGAGAAATCAATCCATGAACAACTAAGGAGCTGCAACAAAGAATTGATGTTTCTCATCTCTCTCCCTTCCTGTCTGCCTGTCCTTATTTGTCCCTCTATCTCTGACTCTGTCTCTGCCAAAAAATAAATAAAAATAAGAGTACATAGGTTTCCAGTCAATGTTTCTATAGCATTTGAACTGTTGATTATGTTGTATACCCATCACCCAAAGTCAAATCATTTTCCGTCACCGTGTATTTTTCCCTTTACCCCTTCCCCTCCCCCATACCTCCTCCTCTCCTTGGTAACCACTTCACTTTTATCTATGTCCATGAGTCTCAGTTTTATATCCCACCTATGTGTGAAATCATATAGTTCTTAGGTTTTTCTGATTTCCTTATTTCACTCAGTATAATGTTTTCAAGGTCCATCCATGTTGTCGTAGATGGCACTATGTCATCATTTCCTATGGCTGAGTAGTATTCCCTTGTATAGATTCTGGATGTTTCAAAGGCAGAATCTATAGGGTTTGCAGAATCATGGAATGTGGAGTATGAGAAGAAGTGAGATGTCAGGCAGAATGGACTCTGAGGGGCTGGGCCTGTCAGGATGGATTGGCTATTACCTGGATATAGGCAAGGCTGTGGGACTAGCGGTCCTATTCACCCTCAGTCTGCTCTTAGTACTGGATAGATGTCAATCTAGTGAAAATGCCCCCCCCCCCCATTTTCACAGGACTGCTCTAACCAGTGGTCTCCTTGGTGCTTCTCAGCTTCCACCTTCTCAGAACTCTTGGCTGTGATGCCAGCGGAACCATTTTGTTCTTTAGGATTCAATGCTGTCCACCTCTGGATTTAATATATCTTTCCCGGTTATCATTTTTATGTCCTTGGCCTTGTTCCAAAAGTTTGGGCCTCCACCCTTTGCTCTTCACAGATGCTCCTGAGTAATGTGACTTCATCCATGGCCATAGCTTCCTACAGCTGCCTGCTGAGTGTCAAATATCAGCATCAAGCTGTACTCTACTCAGCTTCAAGCCCGCTCCCTGCATACTCCCCATGGATGCCCCATGTACCCACACAAATAGCTAAAACTGAACAGACCCCGCCCCTTTGCATTCCCTGTTCCAGCAGATGGCACCATCTGCATCAACATTCTACAGTCATGCTGGCTTCTGTTCTTCATCACTACATGCAGAGAGTTACCTAGATTTGTCAACCCCATTTCTGAAAACATCTCAAATTGGACCCCCTTTTCTACTGCTGTATGTTTATATAATCTAGTCTGCAAGAACATCCAAATTGGTCACTTTTGATCAAATATTTTTCTTTTTTGCCCCACTTTTTAAAATGAAAAAAAAAAAAAAAAGCACTCTATTTTAAAAGAATCCAGATTCTCTACTACCAGTTTCTGAGCCCAGATCATATTAAAATATAGGGCTGTGCAGCCCTTTGCCCCAAGCCTGTGAGAGGTGCTAAAACATCACTTGAATAGGTATAAATATGGTAGAAGTTAAGTCTTACTTCTGTATCATTTATAGCCTTTAGAAGCAGGCAGACAGATTAAAGGGATGTAAGCAGACCCTGCTTTCCCTGGAGGACCATTCTGAGCAGGGAGAGGCAGAGTTCCTAAAACTGCTCCTTTCCAGCTGCAAGCCAGCCTGCCTCAGTGTCAGAGGAGTTCTTCCTCCAGCAGGACCGCAGGACTAAGCCTGTCACATGATTAAGCAGGACTAAGCCCCGTTTGCCTCACTCACTACCAGATGTTCAAGCTTCCCCCCTTTCAGCTGACACTACCTTAATTCCCACAAGCTATCTCCTATTCTGACCCAATATTGCTCCCTTCCCAAATCTTCCATTGTGCCCTCTGTAATTCAATCACCAGACTATTCTAAATGTTCTTTCACCTTTTTTTGTGATCCTATTTATACATAGGGTCTTTTTAATTTTATTTATTTATTTATTTATTATTTTTTTTACAGAGACAGAGAGTCAGAGAGAGGGATAGACAGGGACAGACAGGAACGGAGAGAGATGAGAAGCATCAATCATTAGTTTCTCATTGTGCGTTGCAACACCTTAGTTGTTCATTGATTGCTTTCTCATATGTGCCTTGACCGCAGGCCTTCAGCAGACTGAGCAACCCCTTGCTGGACCCAGCAACCTTGGGTCCAAGCTGGTAGGCTTCTGCTCAAACCAGATGAGCCCGCGCTCAAGCTGGCAACCTCGGGGTCTCGAACCTGGGTCCTCTGCATCCCAGTCCAATGCTCCATCCACTGCACCACCGCCTGGTCAGGCTCTTTCACCTTTTTTTTATAAAAAAAAAAAAAATTCCCATTTACTTGAGAAAGCGGGAGAGAAGCATCAACTCATTGTTTCAATTAGTTATTCCATTTAGTTGTGCACACATTAGTTGCCTTTTTTTTTTTTTTTTTTTTTTTGACAGAGAGAGAGAGTTAGAGAGAGGGACAGATAGGGACAGGCAGACAGGAAGGGAGAGAGATGAGAAGCATCAATTTTCCGTTGCAGCACCTTAGTTGTTCATTGATTGCTTTCTCATATGTGCCTTGACCGTGGGGCTACAGCAGAGCAAGTGACCCCTTGCTCAAGCCAGCGACCTTGGGCTCAAGCTGGTGAGCTTTGCTTAAACCAGATGAACCCACGCTCAAGCTGGCGACCTCGGGGTCTGGAACTTGGGTCCTCTGCATCCCAGTCCGATGCTCTACCCACTGCACCACCGTCTGGTCAGGCAGTTGCTTCTTTTTCTTTCTTTTTTTTAAGTGAGAGAGAGGGAGGGACAGACAGGGATAAACAGACAGGAAGAGAGAGAGATGATAAGCATCAACTCATAGTTGTGGCACTTTAGTTGTTCATTGATTGCTTTCTCATATGTGCCTTGATTGGGGGGCTCCATCTGAGCCAGTGACCCTGTGCTGAAGCCAGCAACCTTGGGCTCAAACCAGACCATGGGGTCATGTCTATGATCCCATGGTCAAGCTGGCGAGCCCACACTCAAACCAGATGAGCCTGCATTCAAGCCAGTAGTGACCTCAGGGTTTCAAACCTGGGTTCTCAAAGTCCCAGGCCAATGCTCTATCCACTGTGCCACCACCTGGTCAGGCACATTGGTTGTTTCTTCTTTTTCTTTTTCTTTTTTTTTTTTTTTTGTACTTTTCTGAAGCTGGAAATGGGGAGGCAGTCAGACAGACTCCCACATGCACCCAACGGGGATCCACCCAGCAAGCCCACCAGGGGGCAATGCTCTGCCTATCTGGGGCGTTGCTCTGTTGCAACCAGAGCCATTCTAGCACCTGAGGCAGAGGCCATGGAGCCTTCCTCAGTGCCCGGGCCAACTTTGCTCCAATGGAGCCCTGGCTGCGGGAGGGGAAGAGAGAGACAGAGAGGAAGAAGAGGGGGAGGGGTGGAGTAGCAGATGGGCGCTTCTCCTGTGTGCCCTGGCCGGAAATCGAACCCAGGACTCCTGCACGCCAGGCTGATGCTCTACCACTGAGCCAACCGGCCATGGCCTGGTTGCTTCTTGTATGTGTTCTGATTGGAGATCGAAACCATGACGGCATGCTGGGACAAAGCTCTATCCACTGAGCAACCTGGCCAGGGCTTCTTTCATCTTTTTACCCCACCTCTGACAAGACTCACGCACAGGGCACACTATTATTCCCTTGGAACCCTTTTAGTGATTTTTTTCTCCTCCTAACCCAAGTACTGTACCATGGTGTCCGGTGGAGGGCTAGGTCCCCTGTTACATCATTGCCACTTTTAAATCATCTTCCTTCCTCATAAGGCCTCAATAATTCTAATTTCTTTGAAGCCCACATCTTCAGATTAAACCCATTATCTAGAAGCATTCCTTGAAGATTTTAACTCCAGGGTCACTCACGGTCTCCTCACGTTTCTCTGCCATCGCTTGTGGCAATCTCAAAAACACAGAGGAGCCTTTGAAGATCACTGTCTATATTTGACCTTTCCACTTTCAGTAGTCTCTCTTCCTCCTGTCTCCCACTTACATAAACCTTAACCTACATGTCTTTACCAGTAACTGCACATCTCAAGGTTAAGCATGCCAGTCTGGAACCATCACCTCATATACTTCCAACTCCCTTAAATCAGTACTCCTGCTCCACTTAGTCAATTGAAACACTTGCCAACTCCTGGACCAATTCCAGTTACCAGAGAAAGCTATGCTCTTATTGGCGGCTAATCAGGACCCAACCCTGGATCTGGGGATGAAAGTAGATGCTGGGAATATTACTGTCAACTATAACCCTACACTCACTTTTTTCCCCTATTGATTTGAGAAGAAGAGGGGAGAGGAGGTCGGGGAATGGGAGAGAAAGAACCATCAGATCATGGCTCCACTCAGTCACTCCATTTAGTTGTGCACTCACTGGTTGCTTCTTATACGTGTCCTGACCAGGGATTGAACCTGCGACTTGGCGCATTGGGACAATGCTCTATCCACTCAACCACTGGGCCAGGGCCTATATTCACTTTCTCAGCTGGCAAAGCCCTGATTAAACCCAATTTCCCACCTGCTGGCAATGCTATTTCCCCAGTGTATTTGTTTTCCCATTTTCTTTTTTTTTATTAAGTGAGAGGGGGGAGGTAGAGACAGACTTCCCCATATGCCCTGACTGGGATCTACCTGGCAAGCCCCCTACCAGGTGATGCTCTGCCCATCTGGGGCTGCTGCGCCATTGCTCAGTAACCGTGCTATATTAGTGCCTGAGGTGAGGCCATGGAGCCATCTCAGCACCCAGGGCCAACTTACTCAAACCATTTGAGCCATGGTTATGGGAGAAGAGAGAAGGGGGAGAAGTGGAGAAGCAGATGGTTACTTTTCCTGTGCGCCCTGACTGGTTAATCAAACCCTGGACTTCCACACGTCAGGCCAACGCTCTACCACTGAGCCAATCAGCCAGGGCTATTTTCTAAGACAACAATTTCACAGTCATGCACTACATAATGTTTTGTCAATGGCAGACTGCATAAATGATGCTCCCAAAGATAATGGAGCTGAATTTCCTAAGAAATGGAAGGGTATATGGTTCAAATTTTTCTCTGATGTGATCATCATCTGTGGGCTTAGCTATAGATTCTTTCAAGTACCTCAATTTTGAGTGCGGAAATTACATCCCAGTCAGACTTGCAGTTTCAGCAGGGGAGGCTGACCCATCAACACGATAGCCTTCCCAGAACTACCTTGGTCTTCTGAGCACATCGCTGTAAATTCATCAAGGACCTCAGACCCTGTGCAGGACACAGGTCCATAGCAGCTACCTTAACAAGCATTCAGTGTCATTCTTTAGGTAAAAGCTTTTCGTGGTAGTGTGGTGCCAGCCTGTCCTGGTACTTGGAACATATTTTTGGGTTGTAATGATAAAAACAAGTTTTCCATCCATCAATTCAATGCCAGAGGGCTCTTTGTAACAGATGGGGTGATGAAGCAAAAATTTTCCAAAGTCAAAATACTGAGTCCTCAGTTCTACACCCTTATGCATACCAGGGTTCCTTAATCTGACCATTGTTCCAATATGTGATTAGCCAAAACCACATAGCCATGACAAGCCTGTGGTTCCTTTCTCAGTCTTAATTATCCCTCTTGACCCTCAGGCCATTTTCACTTCCCTCTTAGTCACTATCTCAGTGAGCTACACCTGGCCCAGCACTGTGGAATCTTGGTATTCCCATCAATACCGCTAACATCCTTGTTCAAGGAGCAGCACAGCCTTGGCATTCTTTCAGATCAGGTTAGCAAGCTCGGGGAGGGCTTGTGGGACAGTGCTTATATAATCTAGTCATGTCCTAGGCCTTTCATTCATCATGCTGACCCAGAACAACTTCCATTCACATTAAATGCCCTATACAGGTGTTACATCTTTACTCTTTTATACTGTATTTTTACTATGCCCTTTCTGTTGATACTATTGGGTATTGCCTACAGTATTCTGTACAGGTTTGTAGCCTGGAGGCAGTATGCTATACTACCTCATTTTAAGTGCACTCTGAAGTTCATAAGCCACCTAACAATGCATTTCTCAGAACATATATCCTTGTGGTTAGCAATGTATTAACATACACCTTTGTCTAACTTCCAGTATCTTTTCCAAGACCCCTCAAAGATTCTATTACTAAATTTAATTTTAATAGATGACACAAACACAAAAAACAATTTTAATGTCTTCAATACTTTTGCTGCCTCCCCGATTTTGAAAATTATCCTTACATTTCCTTGATAGTACCATGTTTTTTTAGTGAGGAGAGGAAGAGACTCCTGAATGGCCCAGACCAAGATCCACCCAGCAATCCCACTAGGGGGCGATATTCTGCCCATCTGGGGGGTTTGCAACCAAGCTCTTCTTAAGGGCCCGAGGTAGAGGCCACGGAGCCATCCTCACTAGGACATCCATAGGCTGGGCTGACGCTCTACCACTGAGCCAACTGGCCAGGGCCTGATAGTACCATGTTTGTTTGTTTTTTTACCAACATACAGAAAAGTTTTAGCCATTTACTGATCCATTACCCATTAACTTGACTGCAAACTCTTTTCTTCTGTTAACAGAACCAACGATACATGGCATCTTCTCTTTTCTAATCAGTTTTTTTTTAAATTTTATTTATTCATTTTAGAGAGGAGAGACAGTGGGGAGGAGCTGGAAGCATCAACTCCCATATGTGCCTTGACCAGGCAAGCCCAGGGTTTCAAACCGGCGACCTCAGCATTTCCAGGTCGACGCTTTATCCACTGCGCTACCACAGGTCAGGTTTCCAATCAATTTCTATTACACTGTACTGCCTAAGCCCACCAGTACCATCAACAGAAACCAAGACAGGAAGCATCCTCATCTTTCTCAAGGGTAACAAAACATATCACATATCTGCTGTGGTATGACATTTAATTCCCTACCCCTCTCATGCAAACTGTTCCAGCCACACAGGTCTTCTTATAAAGGAATAATGAAGTATCAAAATTAAAAGGCTGGAGAACCAGCTGGAGGCCTGTCAAAAGCTACAGGGCAGAGTTGCCAGATGAGGAATCCACTGCTGCTTGTGCTGCCAAAGCATGGTTCCCACCGCCTGCTGGCTTCTCCAGTCTTGTGCTGGTGCATCTGACTAGTGGACCAATGTTCTAAACTTGCATTCTGGCTGTAAGAAAAATGAATGCATCCTCCAAGTTCTCTTACAGCCACAGGTTAGCTAACCCTTACATAAGGTGAAGGGATTCATAAAAGTGCTGAACAGAACACATAATATAAAAAGTTTAGTGTGTAACACTGGCAGGAAGACTCATCATGGTACTCTTAATACAGAATATTTTCCTAAATGGCAGAGTTGGCCTCTTATTTGAAGACGAGCTTCAAAGAGTGTTGACTAATAGTCTAGTCTACTTATGTATTGTATCCCTAACTCGAGTAACCAGTCCCCTAAAACTAAAAAGAAAACATTGCAGTCAGTTCTACACCACCTTGAGCGTATTCTGGAAAGGGGCACCACGACCTGAACTGACACGGCACTGCTGGCCTCTCGGATGTGCCAAGCTAGCCTATTCTATATCCCCATCATCTTTGGAACAGGCTCCCAAAAGCTGGCCAAGAATGATCCAGAATGAATCTCTAGACAGAAGCCACCGATTACTTTACAAAGGAAGTTGAAGAGCATTTAACAAGACTGAAAACATAGCCAGAACAGGTTTAGTTTTCAAGGGAGTTAAGACTGCAAACCTCCCTGAGCTCCATGTTCTTTGGCAGACCTCTCAGGCATACCTTCTTCACTGCTACCGTCTTTCCTGACCCCCAGGAGCTGAGCACTTACAGAGCACACCAGGCTGGCTGAGATAACTCTCCCACAGACAGAATCCAGTCCGTCTCAGCCAGTCTGTGAACACTCCCCTTCACCACTGCCTCCCAGCAAAAGGAACTTACAAAAAGGAAAATGACAAAATTATAATTATTTTCTTATTTTTAGTATCAGCCCACAAGTATGTCACTCAATAATGAATTACACATTTTCGGGTATTTCCCCACAGTATCACCTATTTTCAGTTAAGCGTCCCATAAGCAGCTAAGGACTGAGAAACCAAATAAAACAAGACAGAAATTTACACAAAGACAATTATTTAAGACCTTTATTAACAGGTGCTTGCAGTTTGTTGACTTTTTTGAAAAAATCAAGTTGTAAACTTTTATTACAAATTAAAAATGAGGTTCTTAAAAATCTCAACTTGACCAGATATGAAACAATTTAAAAACCTTTAAAGGTGTATTGAGAAAAACCAGGCTTTTTCTTTTTCTTTTTTTAAAAAACACGTTTGTCATTACCAAAAAGAGACATCTTTAGGTAAAAATAATAAAAACCCCATGCTGCATAGATAATGCAGATAGTTCTAGTTATCTGGTCAACGGGCAAAAAGCAAGCACTTAAGGTCTTCAGCTCCAATCTTTTGTTCATTTCTTATTGCTGGAATTTCATATTCATGTCTTCTTGTTGGATGACTAAACTGTAAAAGAAAAAAACAACAACAAAGATTGTCATGCTCAAGTTGCAGTGTTCCTTCATTATACCAAACTGCTCCAGGTTACCTTAGCTAAGCAGGAAAGGCATTAACACATCTCAAACTGGTTTATCCTAAGACAGTGATTCAGAACAGGGGTGGATGGACACTGTGGTGACAAGATGGTTCTGGATGACCTTTGCCAAACAATAGTATAGGAGAACAAAACCCCAAAGCATCACTGGCTAGAAATGCCAATTCCAGAGCCAAAAAGAGACAATTAACTTACAAGCTTCTCAATATCAAGTAAAAAAGTAACACCTTAATTTTGAAATTGATAGTATGTCAAAGCTGCCACTTTCCCCAAATAGACTACACTGGTCATCATCATCATCTAGGTTAATTTAGTAGCTACCCCACTTTTTGAAAAATGCAGAATAACACAATGTAATTAATATACTTAAGAGGTTAGCAAGACTTTTCTCAACTGGTGAAATCAGAGTACATTTAGATAAGTTCAACAAAGCCCTAAAATGTTTAAGTTATAATGTGAACTGGGTTCTTCTCTTGCATTAATGAACACTGCTCATGACTCTTCAGAGGCCAGACGGCCGTTTAGACGTACCCGGATGATGGTAGAGATGGTAAGCCGGCATTTACTCAGCCCCGCCCTGCTCAGCCTCGGGAGCGGACGAATTTTCAGCTGGTGGATCGGCTGCTTTTGTCTCTTTGCCATCTTGTGGTTTAGGGTTTTCTGGGCGTCTGCGTCGGTAATTGAAGTTGCGGCGGTACCGACGTTGAGGTGGCTGCTGACCTTGGGTCTCATCTCCTTGATTTTCCTTATCTTCTTCATTGCCATCCTCTCTAGGCTGTCTTTGGCGAGGAGGGCCTCTGGAATGAACATTGTGCAAGCTTGCAATGATGAAACCTTTCTTGAACCCACGCACTAGTGTTTAACACCATATCTTAGTCTCATAAATCAACCATGAAATGACTAAAAATGGCACAATACCAAAAACAATTGATGTCATTTTATAACATTTTTAAATGGGCGTTATAGTAACCAAGTTTAGGTACAAGTGCTACTTACTTAACTTTTAAAGATGAACACTTGTTTAAAAGATGCCCTCTTCACATAAATAAAAGTAGTCATTGAGGCATCCACATTTATCCCTTAAAAAATGACATTGTGATATTATCTGTAACTTTTCAACAATGTTATCCACATCTAGGTTTAAAACAGCTTGAATTGGCCTGACCAGGCTGTGGTGCAGTGGATAGTGTTGGCCTGGAATGCTGAGGACCCAAGTTCAAAACCCCGAAGTTGCCAGCTCTTCCGACTTGAGTGTGGGATCATAGACATGACCCCATGGTCACTGGCTTGACTAGAGCCCCCGGGTCAAGGCACATATAAGAAAGCAATCAATGAATGACTAAGCTGCTGCAATGAAAAATTAAGGCTTCTCATCTCTCCTTCCCTGTCTGTCCCTGTCTCTTTTTCTTGCTCTAAAACAAACCCCAAAACAGCTTGATCTTTAATTCAGCTCAAGATCAACAAAGCCCAACAACTTGTCTGCATAAAGAATATTCCCCATCTTTCTCCAACATGCAGGACGAGGCTAACAAAATCTCCTGGTGGCTTGAAAATTAAAAATCTCCCTTTTTAGTGAACCAGCTAGAACTCCAGCTCATTTTAATGAAATACTGAGGACAAGACATAGATCAATAAAGTTAATGAAAAAATATATTTTAGATACTGGCTATTGCAAAACTCTAATTGTACATAAACTGAGATAGGCGGAAAAAAATTTTTTTTTTAAGTGAGAGACAGACAGGAAGGGATAAGATGCATCAATTCTTCATTGCGGCACCTTAGTTGTTCATTGATTGCTTCTCGTATGTGCCTTGACCGGGGGAATCCAGGTGAGCCGGTGACCCCTTGTTTAAGCCAGCAACCTTGGGGTTTTGAACCTGGGTCCTGTGTCCCAGGCTGATGGTTCATCCACTGTGCCACCGCCTGGTCAGGCTAGGCGAAAAATCTTAACTGGATTCCCTAATTCCTATGGTTTCACTGAGTGCTCCACCTTGGGTAAAATATACAAAACTCATGGCCAGAAACCGCCTTTCCTGTATTATCACAACGTATTTTGAAAACTTCTATATTGTATTTTGGTGCTTTTATAATAAGAAACTTGTTTCTTAATACTTATGTGGGCACTTACAGTTTTAACTTAGTATGTAAGTGATCATCACCTACCCTTAAAAGAAATAACTGTCACACCATTATTTTATTCTACCATTGTGAGACTGAGGATATTGCTTCACAGTATACTATAATTATGTATTAAACATGTCTGGCTGATGGAGTTCTTCTCCTGTATTCTAATAATATTTTTTAAAAAAGATTTTCTTTCTAATACCCAAGTAGGTAGGTTGGTTGTTTAATTCAAGTCTGGAACTGGGTTTCTTTTCCCCAAAATTTGAACTCTTAATGTGATGATTACATTTTACAACTTTGATGTGCGTGACTAAGAGCACATGCCTAAACTGAGAAATGATTAATGGAAAATTATGCCACCTCCACAGGTAAAACCCCATCCTTCATTTATGACACAGTTCAGATACTGCATATGCTTGAAAAGGTAACACTCACCTTTACCCTTCTATTTCCCAAGGGAGGTCTTAAAAGATATACTATGATACAGTTTAAACTATACTCTCACCTGTTCAAGGACAGAAAATTTTAAGTTCTACTCTTATTAGAAGATCTGCCAAAAAGAGCCCTGTATAAAATAGACACCACCCATGCAAGCTGTTTTTAATCAGAACCAGCCAAACAGATGCATGGAACACATTCTCAGAGACGACTGATTTAAGGTTCACCTGTTAGTTATCTGATGAAAGATAATGTGAAGTGTTAACAGAAAAAAGATTGCAGAAGCATGATGCTGCCGAGCCCCGACACATGCTGAGACAAATACAGAAACCATACCTGCGAAATCGTGGTCTGTAGCCCCGATACATATTCTGTCTCACTGGTCTGCCTTGTTCTCCTGCACCCTGGTTGTCGGCACCCTGAGAAGACAATGAAAATCAAGCCAACTGAATTAGTAACAGTAAAATCCCAGTTAGACAAATCTGAATACAGGAGTTAAAATAACTGTCATACGCTATAAGTTAATTATTAATCATTTTGGTCTATTAGGAATTAAAAAGTAATTCCCATCATGATTAGTATAGGTCCAATATAGGGGAAGACACCAAGAAAAATGCTTAAAATGCAGTCATATGAAAAGTGACCACAGTTGTTGATCCTTTTACAAAACTTACCTCCATCACTTCTCCCTGCACAGGAGGGTTGGAATACTGTGGTCGACGCCCATAGGGTCTCCGCATGTAGTAAGGTGGGAACCGTCGCCTGCGGTAGGGCCGGCGCTGTTGGGCCTGGCCTTCGGGAGCACTCTCCGATCCCTCGTTTTTTTCCCCACTCTCACTATTCTGGTAGTTCTGCTGGTAATTGCGTGGAGGACCCCTGCGACGTGGGTAGCGTCTGTAATGGTTACGGTCTGCTGCATATTTACTGCCTTGCACTGGAACTCCACCAGGGCCTGTAACATTTGCTGCCTCCGCACCCTACAAAAAGTTATCATATATTGACAGTGACAACGGGATTAAGTACACCAAACAAAATTTACAAAGTAAATAAAAAAGGGTCTATGGCCAGGGGTGCATAGAAATGATTAAATATTAGTTCCTCACTGTTCTGATGAAATTGCCCTCTAACTATAGCCAGCACATTAGGCTTGATGCACCTGTGTCCATGTGGTCACCTGACCCATCCATCCACACATTAGAGCCACCATCCTAATGGATGAGATCTCCAAAATATTTCCACACTGAAGTCAAACCTTTACACAAAAAGCATCCTCACCTTTTCTCCTTCAACAACATCAAACTCCACAGTCTCTCCATCTCCTACACTGCGAAGGTACTTCCTGGGGTTATTCTTCTTTATGGCAGTCTAGTAATATCACATTCCAAAAATAGATTAACAGGGGAGAATAATGTGCTTTTTCATTTAAATGTACCAAAGTCAATATTATTTTAGCTTGGCTATACACTTAAAATTAGCTTTAAATAAGACTAAACCATCAATAAATTTACAGAAACCAGGACCAATGCTACCCCCAACCTCAACCAAAATACTCCAGTCTTACAAGGCCCCAGCGTTTTACCACTATTTTCCAAACTAAAACCAGTAATTTAACACTCAAGACACAATATAGATATATTTAAATGCTTTTAGCAAAAGCATTATAACATATTGAATAAAATGAGGATATCCATCTATCCCCCGAAGACTGCACTTAATAGTAGAAGCTAGCCCACACAGAGCCAGTTTAGATGACAGGCGAGTTTAGTCTGACATGCTTCAAAGTTGACCAAATCAACTTTGTTCCTGTTACTGTATCAAACTCAAGTACAAATGTCAACCAAAATCCCTTCCAACCTATGATAATAATTCAATGTGATGTAATTCACGTCATTAACTATGCCACTTGTTATATTATCTGACTGCATGGGACAGTTGATTATTACTTCCCACAATACAATAAATCACACATTTACTTTTTTCTCCAGATTGCTATGGCAAAAAGGGGAAGAACAATACCTCACATTTGTGGTTGTAGCACTTCTACCTAGTTCTTCCACACATTATCTATTCACTCCTGTTATGACAGATGATGTGAGGTATTATTACTCCACTTTTACAGATAAAACAGGTTAAAAAAGTTTGGTGACTTGCCAAGGCCACAGATTAGTAAGTGGCAGAGTGTGGACTTTTCTAAATCCAGGTCTTAAGACTCCAGATCCCATGTTCATTCTACTACATCACAGCAGTATCCATTAGAGGATCACTCATGCACTTCCACTCCAAAGGAGGCAGGACAACCAACAATCTGACATCAATTAAGCTAAGTTGCCCAGAATGCAGTCTCCTTTATACATCACTAAGTCCTGAGCAGCCAAAGTCCCAAAAAACAAGTAAATGTTGAAACCACCTCCAAAATAAAGAGAGCATATTGGTGACATCTTGCAAGTCAGTGACAAGTGGGTGACACACACTTAGCCAAATAATTGATCTCATCTGTCATCTAAACTGTCACAAAGTGTTCATACCTTTCATATATAGCCAACTCTAAATTACCTGCAGTCATAGGGGATAGCAGAGTATGGATAACTAAAACCTTCAAACTCTTATTTCAGTTGGCACCTTTGATGCCCTCTTCAATCTCCCCAAACCCTTTAGCATTGCTAACAGGCAGCAAAACTATAAGTCTTGCAGTCTCTTGTTCCTAAGTCTGCATATTCCTTTGAACATGCAGAAGGGAAGTAAGGAACAGGTAAAAAACTGGTATTCAAATTTTATAAAACAAACACTTGTTTTAAAGTAACATTTTATCTGAGCAATCTTATATTTATGTTTAGAATTTAAATGTTTCCATACTTATAACTGACCCTATGGTTATCTGATATGGCTTTGGATGTACCGGAAATTGATCTGGCTTCCCTTTGATTGCCAGTGAATACTGTGCAGGACACTTCAAGAGACCTATAAAGCACCAACCCAAGAGAGCCCTTCTTAAGAAGCTGCCACCCAAACTCACACCAGCTTGTAACAAGATCTGAGTGTGCAAATAGACTTTAGTCTTTGAGGTCTGGATTACAGTTAAAAAAAAAAAAAAAAGTGGTTAAAAAAGTTCTTCAAGCGATTTTCAATAAAAGCTGACACTATTTCAACATTCTTACTAGGGGTGGCAGGGCGGTTGGTACCAGAACACATAAGTACATGTATACATACCCTGCCCTCTGCATACCTGTGAGGATATTCAAATTCAATGGAGCCTATAATACAATGTATGGAATAATGAGATATTATAGTAGTGACCTGACAGTGAATGCTCAGGGTTTTCCAAAATACTTTCCTTAAATGGTGCTTGGGAAAGTTCAGCATGTACACCCTACCTATTTAAGTTTTTCCCTCTCAAAACATGAAAGTCAATCTTTGCCATACCGTTTCTTCATTTAACCTTAAAACTTGTGAGGATTTCTAAAATTTCCAAGCAAGTCAAAATTCCCGAAAGTAAAAACATACCTTACCCACTCAAGGTGCTTTTAGAACAGAAAAACCTATATACTTTGCTAGTTTTCTAGCATTCATTTCAATTCACTGTCTTACAGCTTTGTCCTATTTCCTCCATCATTATACAGTGATCTGTCCTCACCACAGAGGTAAACTTAATAGGACTTGAAAATGTCTTAAAGTTCAAGATCAACTTAATGGAGGTTTTCTGCTCATCTGAAATTAAGTTTAAAAATTTAGTGCAGCCCTGGCCGGTTGGCTCAGCGGTAGAGCGTCAGCCTGGTGTGCGGGGGACCTGGGTTCGATTCCCAGCTAGGGCACATAGGAGAAGAGCCCATTTGCTTCTCCACCCCCCCTCCTTCCTCTCTGTCTCTCTCTTCCCCTCCCGCAGCCAAGGCTCCATTGGAGCAAAGATGGCTCAGGCACTGGGGATGGCTCCTTGGCCTCTGCCCCAGGCGCTAGAGTGGCTCTGGTCGTGGCAGAGCCATGCCGCGGAGGGGCAGAGCTTCGCCCCTGGTGGGCATGCCGGGTGGATCACGGTCGGGCGCATGCGGGAGTCTGTCTGACTGTCTCTCCCCGTTTCCAGCTTCAGAAAAATACAAAAAAAAATTTAAAAATAATAAAAATTTAGTGCAATGACTTGACAGATTAAACATTTTTTAAAAAAAGCTGTAGCTATTAACAAAAAAACAATCTGAAATACTACTCTTAAGTTAACTGCCAATAGCATGTTTCAATGTATACAATACATTTAAGTATGTATCACTCTTTGTATAGGAATTAAAATCAATTGCGTGGTTGTTGGATTTAACATTCTTCTCACAAGAAATAATAGTTGAAAAGACACCCCTCTCCTTCTCAAAAGCTTTGAGCCAGAAGTTTAAATATCCACATCCATACAAGGACCCACCTGGTGTACAAATACATCTTCCTTGGTGTCATTCCTGCAAGACAAAATCAAGTTCAACAAGTTAGAAAATGGAATATATTTCATGTCCCCAAAGATTAAGACTACACGGGGTCCTTTTATGCACCCCCCCCATTTTCTCTATTAGATATTAAGAGACTTACAGGCTGCCATTCAGCCATTAGGAAATTTAAGTAAAAACAAAACTAGAAGCCACTATTTCTGCTTTAAAGACTAAACAGCTGCCTATGCTAACTTCACCACCTGTAGAAGGCTAAATAAAACAAAGCCTAAAAAATCAAAATGTGACCTACTAAGCCATTAAGAGGGTAGAAGTGACTAGCAATATATATATTGTTACTCCTTAGTCTACTGAATATTACCAATGTTACAGCAAACCCCACTCTTACCTCTAGAGCATGGTTATTAACTTAAGTAGGAGACCACAAATATATTTCCTTCCATTAATTACTAGCTTCCTTTCTCACTTCATCCTCAATAATGTCCTCTTCACCATTTCATATTCCCAAATCTCCTTGAGGTCATAAAAACAACCACTTAAAAACCCCACAGGATGTACAATACCAGGAGAAAATCCTAATGTAAACTATGGACTATAGGTGATAATGGCATGGCCATGGAGTTTTCTGCTCAACATTGTCATGAACCTAAAACTGCTCTTAAAAATAAAGTATCTATTAAAAACACCACCACAATGAAGCACAAACATGGACACCACCAATATCCATCCACATCACTTACATGGCAAGCATTATACTGGAGGACTAAGCAGGTGAAGACAAAATTTTTTACTAGCACGCAATTCCATTCCACTTCATGTTAAGACACCATTTTGCATGAATCATTAGTCTAAGCAAACTATTGATAAATATAGCTTCCACTGTATTTGTTTCAAGACTAAGTAAATTCAATGGAAGTTGGATTCAAAATGGCTGGAGCCTAAGCAATATGGCTGTGTGGGAGGATAATCATCATATAAGTAAATAAGCCAGTAAAGGTTGTTAGGTAAAGGAATGGACAGAATAAAATTGGAAATTTTGTGGATAAATGGATGTTAGAAGTGAAGGAAAAGTGGAGAATTTTTAAAAATTTCCCTTAGAGAGAGAGGGGGGTAGAGGGGCAGGCAGTGTGTGGGGGGGATTATCACCTCGTTCCACTTAATTGTTTCATTTAGTTGTGCACTCATTGGTTGCTTTTTGCATGTGCCCTGATGGAAGGGGGGGGGGGCGCAACTGAACCCATGACCTCGGTGCACCAGGACGATGCTTTATCCACTGAGCAACCCTGGCCAAGGCAGAAGTGAAGAATTATTTGAGTTTTTATAGCTTGGGTATTATGGTGAAAGTGTTAATAACATAAGTAAGAACAACAACTGGAGGAGAAAAGGTAAACCAGAGTGAGAAAAGGTTCAATAGTAGTTCTAGTGTTTAATAATGAAAGGACAAACATCACAATGAACTAGACCAACTGGCTTATTGACTGTTGGCTTCTTGCTGATCCATGGAGCAAAGAATACACCTAAGAATCTATATATCTTGCAATACATATATCATTAACATGAAGTTATTTAATTTATGGAAACAGGACAAATTTAAAGCTTCAAAACAAAACATACACAACTGCAAAAGCTACTGAAGGCATGTGATCGAAAACTGACCTTATAAACTAAACTAGTTCATTAGAAAAACCTAGGGAGTTAATGGCTGGTTATAATGTCCATCTAATAAACTCCCAGTTATCACTAATTAGTTTTCATGTCTAACATGATGGATCTTTAAGTCCTAAGGATCTAAGGGGACAAACAAAAAATTGATTGAGGAATTTAGAAAACTAGTAGAGAAAAACAAAAAAAATTCACCAAGCCTAGAAGGCTGATTTTCAACAGGGACAGTTCTGACCACAAGGCATTTAAAGTTATTCCAAAGACTGGGGTCACTATTTGCATTTATGGGGTGCGGGGAATCGAGCTTGCTGGATGACTAGGCAAAGAATTATGTAGTATCCTACTTGTTGACTTTCATGTTAAGTAAATTTATTGAGTTTTGAATCTAGCATATATACTGTTTTAATATGCATTAAATTTAATAAAATAGACAAGTTCTGTGGACAGGGATTTTTATTACTGATGATAATGCTGCCAGTGTATGTGGGTAGCCAATATAGTGCTCCTTTTATCAACCCATATTTGTGGTAGCATCAACTATTCAGTCTTCTAACAAAGCTGCAAATAGGTATTTATATATTGATACATTACACCAGTATTTTTCAACCAAAAGTTAATTACCCGATGTTGTATCAAGATTATAGATCCAAAGATCTTAGCTGAATTTGCTGATGTTCAGGGTGATTACCACTTATCAACCCGTATCAACGAAAATACTATTGAGGTTGTTTTAGATATCTTTGGAACTGTTAGCTTGTTCTGACAAGTTTTTGCACCGTGCAGAACATTTACAAATCATGCATTTGGACAAACTTACGTAGTATTCAACGTATCCTACATGTGGAGTTCAGAAATCAAGCACCAGCTTGTACAGTGTTACACTGTTATGTGTGGTAAAATAAATTCACGAAAATTATTTATCTAGTCAGGATAATCTTCCTAATAATAGTACAAGGCAGCTCTCTTCTGTTTGACAGAGAGCTGCAACCCCGAGACATGATGGTGAAGGTTGGAGTGAATAGAGTTAGCTGTATTGGGCACCTTATCACCAGTGATGCTTTTAACTCTGGCAAAGTGAATTACTGTCACCATCAACGATCCCTTCATTGACCTCAACTACATGGTCTACATGTTCCAGTACGATTCTACCCATGACAAGTTTAAAGGCACAGACAAGGCTTAGGACAGGAAGCTCATCTTCAGTGGAAAGTCTATCTCCGTCTTCCAGGAATGAGATCCCACCATCAAATGGGGTGATGCTGGTGCTGATTATGTTGTGGAGCCCACCAGTGTCTTCACTACCTTTGGGAAGGCTGGGATTCACTTGAAGGGTGGAGCCAAGAGGGTTATTATCTCTGCCCCTTCAAAGGCTGAACCCACCCATGTTTGTGATGGGCGTGAACTATGACAAGCATGACAACTCCCTCAAGAGTGTCAGCGATGACTCCTTTACCACCAACTGTTTGGCCCCCCTGGCCAAGGTCATCCATGACAACTTTGGCATCATAGAAGGACTCATGACCACAGTCTATGCCATCACTGCCACTCGAAAGACTGTGGATAGCCCTCTGGGAAGCTGTGGTGTGATGGGTGAGGGGCTGCTCAGATCACCCGAGCTGAATGGGAAACTCAATGGCATGGTCTCCAGTAACCACATCCCCAATGTGTCAGTTGTGGATCTGACCTGCCGCCTAAAGAAAGCTGCCAAGTATGATGACATCAAGAGAGTGATGAATCAGGCACCAGAGGGCCCCCTCAAGAGCATCCTGGGCTATACCAAGGACCAGTTTGCCTCCTCTTACTAACAGCAACACCCACTCTTCCACCTTTGATGGTGGGGCTGACAATGCCCTCAGCCACCACTATGTCAACCTGACTCCCAGGTATGACAATGAACTAGGCTACAACAGCAGGGTGGTAAACCTTATGGTCCACACGGCCTCCAAGGACTAAGAGCCACCTGCACCACCAGCCCCAGGCAAAAGGAAGAGAGGCCCTCAGCTAGTGGGGAATCCTTGTCCCAATATCAATCATGGAGCATACTGAGAATCTCTAGTTTCCATCCCAGACCACTGTGAAGAAGGGAGGACTTAGGGAGTCCTACATGGCTATATACCATCAATGAATCAAGTTCACTGTATCGAGCACTCCCTCAAAAAGAAAAAGGGGTGAAAGAAAAGGAGAACAGTGTTATATCGTTACTGATGTGTACTATGCAGGTAGGCCTACAGTGATCACCATCTATACCAAGCAAACACGTACATTTTTCTCATCATTGTTCTCTAAATACAGTATAACAATTATTTGTATAGCATTTACTTTGTCCAGTCATGAGTTGCTTAACAGGGATACATTCTAAGAAGTGTCATTAGGTGATTTTGTTGAGCAATAATAGAGTGCACTTACACTGTACAAGATGCTAATATATGCAAGTGTAAGCACAATAAAAATACAGTATAAAAAAATGGTTCATCTGTGTAGGGCACTTACCATCAATGGAGTTTGTAGGACTGGAAGTTTCTCTGAGTTGCTAAGTAAATGGTGAGTGAACGTGAAGGCCTAGGACATTACTGTGCACTACTTAGACTTTATAAACATTGTACATTTAGGCTACACTAGATTTATTTTAAAATATTATTCTTTCAATAATTAACCTTAATTTACTGTACCTTACACTTCACTGTATAAATTTTTAAATTAAAATTTTAACTTAAGTTGGCTTTTTTTGTAACACTTAAAATAAAAACATTGTACAGTTGTACAAGAATATAAATCAAGACATAAACAAACACACATGAGCTTAGGCCCACACAGGGTCAGGATCAACATTATGTCTTCCACCTCTCTCTACATCTTTTCCCATTAGAAGGTTCTTCAGGGGAAATCACAGCATGGAGCTGTCATCTCCTCTGAAGGACCTGCCCAAGGCTCTTCTTAAGGAGTCACTCTTTTCAGAAATATGTCTGTGGTTTCTTTATTCATGGTAGATTTGCTGTCAGCAGATAATGCACCATAAACATTTCTATTAACCCTTTGAGTAGTACTAATGTTCATGTACGTCCTCGTGCCTCCTGACCACCCAGAGTATGACTGTACATATGTAAGGCAACATTTAAAAATGGCGATGTATGTTCTTCTTGTTTCCACAAATTGGTTATCAAACATGATTTTAAGTTAATAAAACTGTAACTAAAACTAATTTCATTTTTTGAAAAACAAAAACTCACTCCTGGGGATCAGCGAGCATGAAAAAAACTCACTTCTCAAAGGGTTAATGAAAACCTTTTGGTATTGGAGGGTCCATGTTTTCAAACTTTTTAACATGTTTGCTGAGGTCTGCAAAATGTTCTGGTAAACCCTTCACTGTGTGTGTGTTTGTGCATGTGTGTGGGGGAGTGTTCTTTTTTCTCCTACTTTTCTTTTCTCTTGCCTTTTCTTCAGCTGTGCGTTGGTTCCTGTTCCAGCTCCAAGAGCTCATTAGTCAGTTACTCAGGAACCACACCACATTCCTAGGAGCTCCTCAATGTCATCCTCATCCACACCCAGGTTCAAGTGTTGTTTGCCATCTTAACCACAAACTTGATGATTTTTTGCAACCTTGCACTAAGATGTTGTGATAGCTACAAGGTCACTAGGCAATCCTGAGCACCCTTAGGATTTTGGTACCCACAGGGTGTCTTGAAACCAATCCTCCACAAATAGGATAAGTGTGTGTGTGTGTGTGTGTGTGTGTGTAAACCAATACAGGTTAACAAATGATGTGAAGTCAGATGACACAGTACTCATTGATTCTGTTGATATTAAACTAGCTTACTATGAAATATAGTTGAGCTTCCCCCACCCAGTTTCCCTCTGTGGTCTGAAAATATTAAGTGGAAAATTTCAGAAATAAACAATTTGTAAGTTTTAAATTATGTGCTGTTCTTAGTAGTGATGAAATCTTATGTCACCCTGCTCCATTCCACCTAGAACACGAATCATCCCCTTCTGTCCAGCATACCCACATGGTACATGCTACCTGTTAGTCACTTAGTAGCTGACTCAGTTACCAACTCAGTACTATCCAAAGATTTCAGGCTCTCACTGAGGATCTTGGAATAAATTCCCTAAAGATAAGGGTGGGAAGAGGGGGGAACTACTGCATCATGACCCAAGTGTGTCTGGATTTTAAGAAGAAATTTGACAGCAACAAACTCAGTTTTTAACCGAGATAGAATACTATGGTTTAGATGCATTAAGTCAATCTAGCTGCAACTTGTTAAATGACTACCAGAAATTCAAGGTACTGCTAACAAGAAACCTGATTTATAAGTCCTCATTCTAGTATTAATAGCTGTGTAACCTTGGAAAGCTGCCTCCTCACTGGATCTTTCTTTACGTACAAAACGGGAGAAACTAAACCAGACACATAACAGCTTACGTTACTGAGGGTTTAAGTTCCAGACACTGTGCCAAGTGCTTTCACTGTATCATTCAATCCCCATAATCCTGAGGCAGGTACTATTATTAACCCCCCATTCTACAGAGGAAAATGAAGTATGTGGCTCAGTCGTAGAACCTGACTCCACAAACTCTAATCTTTACTATGTTGAGAACTCAAAAATGATTATTTTGTTAATCTTGATACTTTTGCTTTAGAGGTAGATCATTGTGTATAATTTCTCCAATTTCTGGAGAGAACCATGACAACTAACAAGTATTTCTTGATACATCCTCCTCACTTGCAGTACACAGTTATTTCATGTAAGCAGAGCAGGCCTCTTGCTCCACACATCACACCTACCTCCCCAATCCTTTAAAAAGGTAAAAACCTTTAGCTCACAAGCTCACAAGCCATGCAAAATAGCTGTGACTGCTGATTCCTGGATCTATAGAAATACATACTGGAAAAAATGCATGCAATGGCCAATAAGGATCTTAGTGTAGAGGAAAAAGCACCAACTACAAGAATATGACCAAAACGGCTCATCAAAAAGCCTATTTTTGTGCCTGACCTGTGGTGGCACAGTGGATAGTGTGTCAACCTGGAACCCTGAGGTTGCTGGTCCGAAACCCTGGGCTTGCCTGGTCAAGGCACATATGGGAGTTGATGCTTTCCGCTCCTCCCCCTGCCTTTCTCTCTCTCTCCCCCCCTCTATAAAATGAATAAATAAAATCTTAAAAAAAAAAAAAGGCCTATTTTAACTTTTGGCTATTAACGTAATGAAGAAGGGATGCAGGCATCCCCAACACTGCACCTTATCTTGTGGTATATCCTGAGCACCAACAGGCACATTTCTGCCTTTACCGTCTTTTGCTGAGGGTGGAAGGTTAGACAGCAGACTAGGTATGAGCTCCCCATTGGTGGCAAACACGTCATTGAAGACAAGAGATTGCGCCCTTTCATTTAGTCTCCAGCACCTAACAGGAACATGGCAGGCACCCAAAAAATTTATTTTATTTTTACTCATTGATTTTAGAGAGAGAGAAGGGAGAGAATGAAAGACAGAAACATCGATCTGTTCCTGTATGTGCCCTATAAGGATCAAACCCACAACCTTTGTGTATCAAGATGACACTCCAACTAACCGAGCTATCTAGCCAGGGCAGCATTCTATATCTGAGCTTCTACTATTTACTTAGTATTAGTCAACTTTTCAAGTTAAAATGTAATTATCACTTTTTTTAAATTTATTTACTTTTTTAGATTTTTTATTTATTCATTTTTATCAGAGAGAGAGGGGAGAGATAGAGAACAGGGGGAGGAGCAGGAAGCATCAACTCCCATATGTGCCTTGACCAGGCAAGCCCAGGGTTTTGAACCGCGACCTCAGCATTTCCAGGTCAACGCTTTATCCACTGCGCCACCACAGGTCAGGCTATCACCCCTTTTTACTTTTCTAAATTCCATTCTTTCATATTATTTCACTCTGTTGGTTCTTCCTCTAATCTGCCACAAGCCACTGGGCCTATAAAAGTATAGATAGTAAGTACCAGTCTCATTCATTCCTTTAATAAAGTACTTATTTGTGCTAGTAGCTAGGCACTGTGCTAAGCACCAGAAATAAAAATAAGACAGATATGGTCCACCCTTAAGGATTTCAATCTAGAAAGGCCACCAACTATGCAAATCAATGCAGCCAGTTGGATCACCAAATATGATTTTCTACATATTATAGCATGGTAAGCCATAGTAATCAAATAGACACAAGAAAGGGGCAGGAGGTACATAAAGCGCCAAGGTTGAGAGCTCCTTACTGGATCACAGGAACGCAAGGTTAGAATGCTGGCTATTCCATTCCTTAATTACATGATCTTGGCCAAGCTGCCTTATTAATAAAGTGGTGACTTTATAATATTAATGTTTACTAATTTATTTATTTATTTATTTGTATTTTTCTGAAGCTGGAAACGGGAAGAGACAGTCAGACAGACTCCCGCATGCGCCCGACTGGGATCCACCCTGCACGCCCACCAGGGGCAACGCTCTGCCCACCAGGGGGCGACGCTCTGTCCCGCAGTGACCAGAGCCACTCCAGTGCCTGGGGCAGAGGCCAAGGAGCCATCCCCGCTCCAATGGAGCCTTGGCTGCGGGAGGGGAAGAGAGAAACAGAGAGGAAGGAGGGGGGGGTGGTGGAGAAGCAAATGGGCACCTCTCCCATGTGCCCTGGCTGGGGATCGAACCCGGGTCCCCCGCACGCCAGGCAGACGCTCCACCGCTGAGCCAACCGGCCAGGGCCGCTTACTAATTATTTTTTAAAAGTCTAGTGAAGGCCATTTTATAATCAAACTTTAAGCTCTTCCATACTGTTGCCACTTGAAGTGATTTTACTTGCAGTCCAGTTTCTAGAACTGCTGTCCAATAGAAATAATACAAATATCTAAGCTTCTTTTCTGGTAGCCATAATAAAAAGTAAAAACAGGCAAAATTAACTTTATCGTTTCAACGCATACAGACAACATAAAATCTGAAGCACATTAATTTCTCTCTTCATACCAAGACTTTATAATCTGAGGATTTCACATTTATGGCTACTGTATTGGATGGCATAGGTCTACACTATTCCAACAGTGTCATTCTATGTGTCACTGACCAGTCATCCCCTTCTCCTGCACCAAGTGTATTCTCTGCTGTATTCTTCTACTCTACCTCTTTTGTTAATAATGGCCTTATTTACTACTGAAAAACACAGTTGACAGTTTTTTAAAAACCTATCTAGAAATATTGCCATTCAGAAAATAAGGACATAGCACTGACTTCAAGAAAAAAAGGAATCACACAGAGCTAGAGGTTGAAGAAAAAAAAAGGAGGGCGGGAGGGAATACAGTTTTAAGTTAGAATGCCAAAGAAAAATGATAGAATCCTGCTGGGATTTAAAGAAAATAGAAGTCTCTTTAAGTTCCTAATGTAGCACAACGGAAGTAAAAACCTATAGTCAGCAAGCACTACACATCTATACTACTAAATCTACCTAGATTTAAAAGCGTCCTTAGGTAGTCTAAAAATTTTAGGAAACTTCTTTTTGCCAACCCATAGCATTGGTTTAAATGAGACCTACCACACAAACTTATCTAGCCATAACGGAATGCTCTCGTGCTATTATCTTGTTGCAGATTACCACACTAAGTCAATTTTAACAGTTTAATTTGCCCAACTGCATAAATTAATTTATAACCCTTTGGTTACAAAACAAACTCCAGGATCTATCATCTATATGTGCCATAATCCAAATCCCGGCACCAATCTCCAAGTTCCGCAGAGTTGTAAGAGCAAAAATCCCACTTGCTGTATTTGTTCTCTATTAAAACACTCCACACACCTCACACACACTCCTAGTTCCCACATTATCTTCTACCATTCTGTCACCTTAGGTGAGCTGCACTGTAGACGCTTTCAATGTCTGAAACTTAATTCAGCAGTGACTGACCTCAGTACTAGGAAAATAGAAGGTGAATACACTAGTTCCTTATTCCAGATTTTAAAATGAAAAAATTTACACATCATTTTAAGATGAAAAAACTTTACAAATCATTTTAAGATTAAATGACCAGGTTAACAAAGGGTGACTTCTGGTCAACTTCATTAAGATCAGCGGTCAACATAACCAGTATATAAATCAACCCAAAAGTGATCTGTATACAAGTCATTGTCTTAAGAGCCCCAGTTCTGAAGAAACTAATATGCAGCGCTTGAAGACATGACTTGGGAACTACTTAAATATCATTTTATGCCTCTCCTAACCTCAAATCCCTCCCTTAACACATCAAGTCTTGAAGACTTCCCTAGTGTCCCACAGCATTTAGTCAATTACATTATATAGATTACCGATGACTTCTATGGCTTAAAGATCTCACTGTGTGATCAAGTTAGTATCAATCTGACTTTAACATCACAAGGTATTTGGCAATCATCTTTCCACAGGTTTACAAACTTTTAAAATTAAGAACTATATATAGTATTTAAGGCAATGGTGGGATTCAAATAATTTAACAACTGGTTCTCTGCCCTAAAGACCGTTTTAAGTATAAAGAAAGATATACAGAAAAGTAGTTTATTATTTCATGCATTTAGTACTTAAATAAGAATAAAAGAAGCAAACAAAACTAGATTTTTAAGAAAAAGTTTAAAAACATTAATGAAAAACTATAAATAATACCTGACAAAAAAAATACAACTGTTAAGATCTTTCCATACTGCTTCTTGATTTGGAGTCCTCACTTGCAATTATTTTCACCTATGGACGGAATGAACATTACTATGGGCGCTAAGAATACACTGTTGTGCAGATAAACATTAAAAAAGAGCAAGGAATGTACATTTGTGATTTCCACACTGGGTGGTTGCCCAGGCACCCACTTTAGAGAGAACTCTGATTACAAGTGCCATTTTAACAACTGGTTCGCCAAACTTAACAAAAAATTAGGTATTGGTTCTGTTGAATTGGTGCAAACCAGCTGAATTCCACCACTGATTTTAGGTTTTATGGGGGTCACAGACTCTACTGCATGCTCCTTTAACAACCCTTTAAAAAGGCAAACCTATTCTTAGCTCACAGGCCATATAAAACCAATAAAACAAGATTTAGAAACAAAATAAAGGTCTGATGTTTTCTCCTTTAATTCCTTAATTATTCCCCAACACTAGCTATCATGCCAGCCCTTTAATTTGTAAAGGCAATCTGTATGCTAAACTGAAACTATTATAGCAACCTCTAACTACATGAAACAGCAAAAAGTTGAAAGCGTTTAAAATCTGAAAATTGGTAATCAGCACACAGGAGCTCCAGCAACATGCTAGAGATCATTTAAGAGTCTTTCAATAGCTAAGAATAGCCACCCTAAGAAATTATCTGTAACTATATGGACAACAACCAAATTGAGGATGATTAGTGTCTATTTTCAGAGACAGTAGAACAGCAGTCAATTAACAGTGATTGTCCCCAGTCAGAAAATCCTGTCCAAATCCCAACTCTACCCATTACTAGCTAGTCTCCTCCTGGTGCAAGTTTATTCAACCCCTCTGTGCCTCAGAATGGTACTTGTATCTCAAATGTTTGAGGATTACATGAATTAGTTCATTTAAGACATTTAAATAGTGATAAGTAGTTGACATACATTACTTTTATTTGTTATCATTGTGCAAAAGAACTCACCCTCACGAATATACACAAGAAATCTCAAAAAAGGAAAAACACCCTCCCAACCCAGGTCAATGGAGACCAAACATAACAGCCATGACTCAGTATTTTTCTAAAGAAGGGTAGAGCTAAGCTGTAGCCTGGCTTGATTTATTATACATCTTAGAAAACCCTGAGGTCACTGGCTTGAGCAAGGGGTCACTGTCTTGGATGGAATCCCCCAGTCAAGGCAAGTAAGAAAAGCAATTAATGAACTAAAAATGACAAATAATGAGTTGATGTTTCTCATCTCTCTTCCTCTCTCAAAATGAATGAATGAACGGTTACAATTCATGCTAATATTTTACAAGTTTGGCAAGCATGGATCAATCCACAACAGCCGAAAGCAGAAGATAAAAACCAGGTTTCTAATTTTAAAAAGCAGAGATTCAAATCCTGAAACCACTGACCCTGATGGCATCTCTCTAATGGCACCAACAGTTTTGAGTCTAGTTTTTAACAATAAAATGAAAAATAATCTTGGGGAGCGGCTAAACAAGCCCCTCTGTCACATAATCAATCCAATTATCTTTTGTGTAGAAATCCTAAACTACACTGCCTAACAAAATAAAGCCAAACTTTTTGTTTTAAGACCTCTATACTAAAAAAAAAAGGGGGGGGGATAAAAACAGAACTCTATGCTCTTATTAACCATCTTTTATACAATAGAACCACAAGGAAAAAAACCTTTAACGAGCAAGTCTAACAAGGCTGTATCAGTGATTATAATAAAGAATTTAGATTTACACAAATGTTTGCAGCAAAAATATATTCCTTTAAAGGCAAAAATTTACATAAAACCCTTTAATTATAAAAATCTAAAGAACCTAAAACATATAATCATAGAACCCCAAGGTTAAAATTAAAGTCACAGCAATCATCTCGAAGACTGCATCTTCCCCTTTATAGAGAAAAAGCATGTGTGTTTCACAACACCTCCACTCCCCAGGTGTCTCCACATACTGAACCAACAACTGGCATCAAGAATTTTAGTGCTTTAAGACATACATTTTTCCTTAATCAAGGCAAACCTCTCATGGACTTAATTGCAGTCAGATTTTAGTCTTATTCAAAAGCCTCAGAACCATTGAAAAGACCAATTTAAAAAGAGAAAACACATTTGAACCATTTGACAAAATATACTGCTCACAAAAATTAGGGGATATTTCAAAATGAATATGAAGCTAAAAAAAAAGCATTTGATTTTTTTTATTAAGCAAGACCACCAGAAAAGCCAACAAGTCATAAAGTTGTTCAATTATGCAAATGAGGTGCAAACCCAACTTTTATTTCATGGGTGAAAATGCACTATACAAAAGGCTGAATATACTGGAGTATCTGCAGTTCCCTGATCCCTTCATTTTTGTGAGCAGTGTAGTTGAGGTCTGGACAGTTTCAACAACAGATCAAAAACCAATTCACCTATAATATGCCCTGGAGGATAATCAAATGAGTTGAATACAAGTCAGAACAAAAATATTCAAGCAATAGCATCTCATAAAATAAAAATTTTGAAATGTAAAAAAATGCAAATGTAAAAAGAACTCTTACATCTTGGATATCAACTGTTCACTTCAAAAATATCATAACCTATGTCCCCTTAACAAAAGTCAGCAATACTGAAGACACATGCTACAATTTTTAAAGAACACATAAACTGCAATCTAGGAACTGAAAAGGCTGCAAATTAGTCCTTTCTACTGTACACACCAGTGATATCTTATGATTACATTGGGTCAAGGTTAAAAACAATGTCTTTTAAGGTGTAACCCACAAGCCATAATCACCTGGAATTCTTAGTAAAAATGTACCTCAGACACAATGAATCCAAGCTAGAAAGGAAGAGCTTGCAATTTTGTACCCTTCCAAAGTAAGCACAGAAATTCAAAAGCCACTGTTAAGGGTTAGGCCCTTCAGAGGGAAATACTAACTGGAATGCTAAATACACATATCAATCAACTAAAAAGTTGTTAATTACAAGCACCAAAGCATTCTGTTCCTTCCTCACTAGTAACCAACCCATTATCAAAAAACACATGAAAAATGTAGCCTTGGCCTGTCAGGAAGGCAGACAGTGTAAAAACAGAGGAAAAATTCCTATAGGTTTTGGAAAAAATAAAACGTTTCCCCACACTGCAAACATGGAAAACAGACCATCAGTGCTTACAATTTCTTTTGCACACCCCCTCAAACGTTATGGTTGAGTAATGAATGGTGTTTTATCAGCCAATTATGTCAGTCTTGAAGGTTGATCTTGCCCTTTTGATTTCTTACAGTGCTGTGCCCAATTCACAAACATGTCGTATTACTTCTTACTTGTGTTCTTTTAAACCTCTAGTTATTTACTGCCTTCTAAAGTAAGAATGTGACAAAAGGCTAAGACGACTGTGCCATACCTGTAAGGCCAAAACTACTATTAGCACACAGGGTGCACTACACCCATGTAACCACTACTAGCTTTGGCAGCCATCTTGAAAATGATGCCCAGCTCACAAGGGAGACCATGAAAGAGTGAATAACCTGTACCATACCACCACTGCTGCTACAAATAATTATAAGCATTATCTCTAAAGATGTAGTTTGTACCTTTGCCTTCAAATACAAAGAAAACTCCTCTAATGAACTAAGGCCACTAATAATAAGCCACAACCAAAGCTTTCAATTAATTTAATAAAACTGAAATAACAGGTATGATTTTGGGACAAGGGAGTAGGAGAAATAAAGACTGGAAATGGCAAAGGCCACTTTATTCTAGATGTAATTTACTCTGTGAGCAAATGAGTAATTGCTCTTGTTGTCAAAGCAGTCCTAATATGCAATTCATTTTTTCATTCAAGACAGGGTATGCTGAAACGTTAAACAAAGGCAATATAACCTTAGTCAAGACGACCAGATCTCATATACATACTTCCATTGATCGTTAAATCACCTTAGGTTAACAAATTGTAATAACCCACTCACTTATCAATGAATCACATTTTCTAAGATCAATTTCAATAACGTATAAAATGATGACAAACACAAAAACGTGGCGGGCTCGAATCTAACAGAATTACACGAAATCTTAGTTTCATCATTTTGTTCTGTTTGGAGATGGCACTCATTCCGCTTGCCTTTAAAGTTGCTTTGCACCACAACAAGCCTTTTAACTTAGCTTTAGATTAATACTTAGTTGCAAATCAAAGACCTTCTCCAGATGGACTGATCCCTTCAGTCATCAAGGAAAACAAAAATCTCACTAACATCACACTACAGGCAGCAGCCTCTGCATGTTTAAACAATCCCAAGTCCGCAAACCCTGCAGCTTGCAGCAGAGCGTGCAAGAGATAGGGCGGTCAGCTCACCTGTTGATGAAACCATATCCGTTCCTTACATTGAACCATTTTACTGTTCCCAAAACCTTCGTTGCTGGAGAAGGAAAAAGAAACACCCACAATTACCATACATCCTTTTTTTTTAAAACCGCCACGCTTCAGCATCCGGCCCCTCGTGCATTTCTCTGCGGCGACCCGCGGCTCTGACAGCCTTTCTCTCTTCCGAGCCTCACTGCGCCTCCACGGTCCACGTGGGTGATCTCGAGGCCGCCACGGCCCGGGACGCGGGCCCACTCTGGGTGTGCGCGGAGACAGCGGGCGGCGACTGCGGGGCGCGGAGCACGTGAAGGGGAAGCTGCCCGGCCCACTCTGGCCTGCGTAGGCGGTGCGCCGCGCCCTCAGGGTACACGCGGAAGAGAGCGGGTGGGGGACGGGAACAACGGCACGCGGGCCCCAGCCGCACACGCGGTTGGCGCGCGGCCGTCCGGGGGGGAGGGGCGCGCGGCCACGCGGGGTCTAGGGGCGCGAGAGACGGCGCGCGCGCGCGCCTCCGGGGCACGCGGACCGGTTGGGCTGGCGTCTGCGAGGGCGCAGGCCTGGGGGAGGGGCAGCCGCGCGCCGCCGAGTCCGTCCCCGCCGGCCGCGCGCCCGGCGGCTCGACCCGCTTCGGGTAACGGTTCCGCCGCCGAGCTTTCCTACGGCCCCACCCCTGTCCCTGTCCGGTCCTCACCGATGACCTTCTTGTCCCCGCCGGCAGGCGCCGCCGATGTGAGGCCGCCCGGGCCGCCGCTCCCTGCGCCGCTGCCCGTGGTGCCGGGCTTGGTGTCGGCAGCGCTGAGGGTGGGGGCGGCGGGGGGGGCGGCGGGCGGCTGCTGGGTCTCGGCCTCGCTGCTCATGGTTGCGGTGATGGTGACTGGGGCCGGCTGCGGCAGCTGCGGCTCCTCCCGGGGTGTGATGGTAACTAGGCCGGCGGCGGCGGTGGGGCTGCTCAGGGCTCTCTGGGGTCCGCTCTCCGCTCCCGCTACCGATCGAACTAGCGAGAATGGCGGGACGGGCGGGATAAGCCCAGCGATCGACCCGCCCTAAGCATCGTTCACTGGCCAGGAGTATGGTCAATCTGGCCACCTGACCCCAATTCCTGATTTGTATTGGCTAATACTTTATCACTCCTCCACTTTCATTGGCTCTTAGGCGGCTAATTCGGCCGACCTACAACCGTTCCTGCCTCCGCCGCCGCCATAGAGACCGGAACTAGAACTAGAGTAGAGTCACCGCGAGAACCATAGAGTACCCGAGAGGACGGACAGAGAGAACGTGACTTTCACGCGGCTGTAGTAGGGTGGGTCGTACGTCCACCGTTGTGGCCCGCCTTGTCGGTAGGAAACGCGCTGCTAAACATCTAAGCCGGGATTACCCGGTAACCGGTGGGCTTGGAAGGGCGCCCGTCGACACCTTAGCCCCAGGTAGAGAGAAGGCCTCCCAACCCTTCCTGCTCCAAATGTGGTGCTTGCGACCTCGGAACCCTACTGCAGATAGACCCATCTTTTCTACAATGGCCGTGTACCTGCGTCACAGCCGAGGGTCTCTGAAACAGACTTAAATGTATGCATTCAAAGAGCGTCCGTTTTCGGAGGAGCAGACACCTTGGAGGGACCACGGAGGCTCTCCTACAGTTCCTGCTTGGAATATTTAGGGTGCAGGGTGGGGGTGTACTCGATAGGGACCTGCCTCCCCATCCATCCTACCAGGCACGTAAGGACTGTTAAGTGAATACGTCTTTTTGTATTGGCCACAAAACAAATTTAATTTCAACTCACGTTTACTTGAGCAAGGTAGGCATTTTCCTTGCATTTTATTCTTACAACAGCCACGTGATATAGGGAGTACTATCCACGTTTCACAAACGATTTACAATTGAGGCTGCCACATGCTGTAGCTGAAATCCTCCACCTTCATTCCTTCTTTATTAAGCGTCTAAGTGTTCGCCAGTTTCTGCCTTCTTAAATTCAGTCTAGGGATGAAGGCAGGAATTTAAACACCCACCACGCCAGTGTTGCAAAAGCACAAACCATTTTGGGAGTGGAAGTAAAGAAGGAGGTTTATCAAAGAGACCTCCAGGCAAGAAGAGATGGGATCTAGAGAAAATGCAAGGAAAGTAGCCCAATTAAACTTGAATAAAGACATAGGGTTATAGAGGTAGGCAGGGTAAAATTAGGGATATTTTACTTGAAATTTATCCTAAGGGCAATAGTGAGAAGGGCAATTTAGTTGTGAAAGTCGGGAGTGGCATAATTTTAATGGCTGCTGAGTGCAGAATGGGTTGTGGAAGGGCAAAAATGGAAGTAGGGAAAACGGGACTAGTGCAGTAAGTAGTCCTTGCTCCATTATTATCTATTGCTTAGAGCAGAAGTAGACAAACTTTCTATAAGGGCCGGATAATATTTTAAGCTTTGCAGGCCAGACGATCCTCTCAACTACTCAACTTTAGAGCCTGAAAGTAGCCCAGACAGTAAACGAATAAACCTGTGTCCCAAAAAAACTTATTGATGGGCACTAAAATTTGAATTTCGTGTAGTTTTTACATAGCAAAATATTTTTTAGTTTTTTTCCCCCCAACTATTTAAACATTTAAAAACCACTCTTGCCTGACCTGTGGTGGCGCAGTGGGATAAAGTGTAGACCTGGAACACAGGTCGCCGGTTTGAAACCTTGGGCTTGCCTGGTCAAGGCACATATGGGAATTGATGCTTCCTGCTCCTCCCCCTTCTCTCTCTCTCACTCCTTTCTCTCTAAAAATAAAACAACAACAACAACAAAAACCCCAAACCACTCTTTTGGTAACAAGCCATTGAAAAATAGGGAGATGGAATGCCAATTGCAGTTTGCTGACCCTGGTTTAGAGTACTGCTGTGGCCTCCTGGCCCATCTATAAAATTCTTCACAATCTAGAATGTTCTTTTGAAAACGGTTTGAGCATGGCACCGTCCTAATTAAAATCTTCCAGTGATTGTCCAAATTCCTTAATGTGGTTTGTAGGACTCTGTATGACTTCTCGTAACTTACCTCCCACTCTTACATTCTCTGTCCAACTCCCAGGTGATTGTTTAGCCCTTGTTTCCTTTGGGTCATCACTTACTCCTCCACTTATAACACTCTGCCTTTCTTCCTTCTCCTCTTTTGCCTGCTGAACTCTACATCCTTTAAGATTTGTCTCTCAGATGTTACTAGGTTAAGAGACCCTCCTATCCCAACTCTGTGTTGTACTAATTAAATCTACCCAGGCAGACTATGAATTCCTGGAGCATCTAGCAAGTACCTGAGACACACTTTTTAAAAAATATTTCCATTGATTTGGGAGAGAAAGAGAGAGAGAAGCATCAACTCATTCCATTTAGTTGTGCACTCATTGATTGTTTCTTGTAAGTTCCCTGACCAGGGATCGAACCCTTGACCTTGGTGCTCCAGGATAACGCTTTATCCACGGAGACACGCAGCCGGGACCCTGGGACACAGTATCTTAATACATTTGTTAAATGAATGAGATGCTGTAGAAAATGGATTGGAGAAGCAGATACTGGCAGCAGAGAGGTCACCTGGGCAGCTGCACTGGTGTTCCAGATGAAAAATGCTTGCTGCAACTCTGTGTATGGAGAGTAGGTGGATTCTAGAGCTGCTAGTCCTCTTCCAGCTCTAGATGACTTTAGATTGCTAAAAAGAAAATGTTTCCTCAAAAGGCCATTCTGTCAAAGCAAAGGACATTTAAGTGTGCCCTACAGGCTTGAGAGCTTCTTCCCAAAATGGAGTTACAAAGAACAATGGCAGCAGTACCTCAGAGTGAGCAACCTCCTTATGAAACTGTTTTTGAAGAAATGGCTTCTGAAGCAGAAATATAAATTCTGTGACATTTGTCTTTAAACTGATACTTAAAAGTATCGTTACTTACAGCTGATTTTTTCTTTTTAAAAATTTTTATTTTATTTTTTTACAGGGACAGAGAGAGAGTCAGAGAGAGGGATAGATAGGGACAGACAGACAGGAACGGAAAGAGATGAGAAGCATCAATCATCAGTTTTTCGTTGGGACTCCTTAGTTGTTCATTGATTGCTTTCTCATATGTGCCTTGACCATGGGTCTTCAGCAGACTGAGTAACCTCTTGCTCAAGCCAGGGACCTTGGGTCCAAGCTGGTGAGCTTTTTTTTTAGCTCAAGCCAGATAAGCCTGTGCTCAAGCTGGCAACCTCGGGTCTCGAACCTGGGTCCTTCCGCATCCCAGTCCGACGCTCTCTTCACTGCACCACCACCTGGTCAGGCTGATTTCTTCATCATGCTCAGTGGACAAAGATGGACAATTTTCTACTAGTTTTCTTTCTCTTTTGTTTTGAGAGTGACAGACAGGAAGGGAAAGATGAAAAGCATCGACTCATAATTGTGGCACCTTAGTTATTCATTGATTGCTTTCTTATGTGCCTTGACCAGGGGGCTCCACCTGAGCCAGTGACCCCTTGCTCAAGCCAGTGGCCTTGGGCTTCAAGCCAGCGACCTCTGGGCTCAAGCCACCAACCAGGGTCACGTCTATGATGCCATGCTTAAGCTGGTATCCCCGCGCTCAAGCCAGGACCCCGAGGTTTTGAACCTGGGCCCTCAGTGTCCCAGTTAATGCTCTATCCACTGCACCACCACCAGTCAGGCTCTACTAGTTTTCTTGTAGCTACCTCTCTACTGTAGAGATGAAGCACTGGAGAATAAACCACTTATGTCAAAATTCATCTTCTATTCCAAGGTGGAAGCTCTCAACTCGACAGTTCTGCTACTCTCCCTACCACTCTGAAATCTCACACTGCATGGTTACCACAGTTCAGACAACTCTGGTGCCTACCTTTAAGTGACATGAAAGGCAAGAAAGAGGGTTCATTCCAAGAATCTCCTTTGCAAAATAACTTTCACCTTGTCTCCCATCTGTAACAGAATCTGGCCCAAGAACACAATTCCCTCTAACTGAAAAGCCCTCCCCACTCTTAACTCCTGGCTAATTCTAATCTGTCAGTATTTACCTCAAATGTTCTCTTTCTCTCCCAGTCTCTCCACGCCACTCCTATAGTATCTTGTGCACACCATTATCATTCATGCAACAAATGTTTATTGAGCACTTACAAGGTACTAGATGCTTATCTCTTCTAGGTGCTGGGGACACAGCAGTAAAACAAAATGACTAAATTTCCTGCCCTCATAGGGCTCACATTCTAATACTCACCACATTGTATCAAAACTGTGCCTATCTCCAATCACAGGTATGGGCCACCTCTACTTATTTTTGCAGCTCCAGTGCCCAGGACAGAAACTGACGACTGACATAGAATGCAGGTACCAAGTATAACTCCCTTCAACTGAATGACCATCACAAGAACATCAGCTCGAGATCCCAGCTGCTCGTCCTTATTCCTACGTCTTTATAATTCCACTGTGTAGTTACTTGATCATAGTTCTTTCTTGTTGTGTTCCCTGAACCCTGTTTATTTACCTGTAGAGTTGCAAATATCTATACTATAGGTCCCTTGTATATTACACCATCTCTCTCGTCCTGCCAATAAACTGAAGTGGCACTTTTAACCAGGTTCTATTCCAGGGGTAATCAACCTTTTTATACCTACCACCCACTTTTGTATCTCTGTTAGTAGTAAAATTTTCTAACCACCCACCGGTTCCACAGTAATGGTGATTTATAAAGTAGGGAAGTAACTTTACTTTATAAAATTCATAAAGCAGAGTTACAGCAAGTTAAAGCATATAATAATAATTACTGACCAAGTACTTTATGTCGGATTTTCGCTAAGTTTGGCAGAATAAATCTTTATAGAACTTACTATAGTTAAATCTTTTTATTTATACTTTGGTTGCTCCGCTACCGCCCACCATGAAAGCTGGAACGCACACTAGTGGGCGGTAGGGACCAGGTTGACTACCACTGTCTATTCTGTCAGAGTTCATCTCTCTGCCTTCTCTGTGGCTGCAGTTGTCTGCTGCCAGTAGTTATGAGTCATCCTATCCACGTGCCAGGAAAAAGTAGAAATGGGAGAACACAGACATCGCCTCAGGGAAGGAACACCAGGGAACTCCTTTACCTCTTGAACGCTATACTCGGACAATTTTTTACACTGGGTTATTTCCTCTGAAAACTAACATTTGCAAGGCACGTCACTGTTTACAAGTTACTTTCATATCCATTCTTTTAACTGACCCTTTTAACAATGCTATGAAATAGCTAGATACAAAATTATTATTGCCATTTATAGATGAGGAGACTGGGACTCTGAAAGGAGCAGTGAACTTCTCAAGGCCTCAACAATTTTTAAAAATATGATCAAACGTTCAAATCAAAGTCTTTTTTTGTTTGTTTGTTTTGTAGAGATAGGAAGCAAGAGAGGTGAGAAGAATCAATTTGTGGTTGTGTCACCCTAGTTGTTCATTGATTGCTTCTCATATATGCCTTGACCACGGTCAAGCCGAGCCAGTAACCCCTTGCTAACGCCAACGACCATCAATGGGATCATTCTGATGATCCCATGCTTAAGCCAGTGACCTTGGGATTTTGAACCTGGGAGCTCAGTGTCCGAGATCAACACTCCATCTACTGCGCCACCACTGGTCAGGCTCAAATCAAGGTTTTTGACTAAATTATTCCCACTTTGTCATGATCAAGATACAATACATTCTACCAAATAGTCTGCCCTCCAAAAATATTCCATTAGTAAACCTCTTCCCACAGGATTCAGAACTAATCCAACTGAATCTACTAGGAACATCCTTGGAAAACGGGCCCCAGGGCGTGGCCTTCTTTGCTCAATCAGCTTGAACCGCAGAGGGGACTGCTACAACTACTTGTAAATCTGAGGCGTCAACTATACATTGCAAAGCTGTGGCTCCAGTCCACACTGGCCTTGCAGCAGGAGAGCCCATCCTCCTCACTGAAGCTAAGGTGTGAGGAGATGGGGCTGTCATTATGACAACAACACACACACCAAAAAACTCCCAAAACAAAAACTTTATTTACAATTGAAAAACATGGAAAATCTTGGGTTCTGAATCTGTGATACTTCCAAGGTCTCTTGATCAAACGGCAACAGCAGGCCAGGAAGCGAACACGAGCCAGTCCAAACTATCTTACGAGCGCGCGTCACCCAGAGCAAGGGCAGGCTCACCATGGCAGAGACGCGGAGGTCTGTGAGGGATGGAAGAGACAAGCAGCTCAGAGGACTGGAAGGGGACTCTCCATGGACAACATTGCCACCTATCCTCTATACTCCTGATCCTCTTTTTCCCAAAAGAGTAACAACGGTCTGATTCTTGCCTTAGGCCTGACCTTTGGTTCTTCAGAGCAAAGTTGAAAAGTATACTACACAATATCCAAGATGAAAGAAACTAACATACACAATATAGAATTAAGCAAAGGAGAAAACTAGGGTCCCAAGGAGTTTAATGGCTTCAGTGATGGAGCTTCCCGATGTACTGGCTCCAAAGCAGGTGTCTTTTTTTTTGTCAGGCCTTGTGGCAGTCTGGAGCTGCAGAACAAAGAGCAATCCTTACTTGCAGGTTTTAGTCCCAGGGTTACAGAGAAAGGAAATTCCACACCCTCTGTTTATGGTCTTGGAGTTAGCTCTACTAAAAGAACAGGGTGAGTACACTCAGATTCTATTGTCCCCCTCCCCCCTCCTCCAGAGTACAGGGAGTCCTGGTGTCATAGTGCAAACTCAAACAGAAGTTTAACTCTGGGCCCAGCGCAGATATACAAAAATGTAGAAATGCATTTTGTAAGTTGCATAGTGCTCTGGGACCTAAGTTCTATCATAGACCAGGCACTATTATCAGTCAGCATGGTCCCTGCCTCAAGTTCAGTCTAGAGAAAACCAGACAAATACATTGTGTTAAGTGTTGTATGAGAGATGAACCCAGTACTAGGAGCTCACAGGAGGGGACCACTGACTGCCTGGGCCAGGGAAGAGGAGATGCAGGGACAACGGAATGATTCAAACTGAGGTTAGCCACATCCTTCTGGGAGGGGCTGGTAGGAAGTAGGGTTAGTTTAAATTACAAATAAATGGTATATATTTATTTTAAGATACATGCTCAATGTAGAAAATTCAAGCATATACAGGATAATATAAATTAAAAAGAAAGTCTCTTTGCTATTTCTACTCTACAGAGGTAGCCATTATTAATAGTTGGCTATATATCAGTACAGAAATTTCTGTAGTTACTCAAATAGTGTTGTAGCTTATATAATGTACTATATCTTGTCACTTAAATTTCCTTGGAAATCTTGCCAGCACATACAGATACACTGTTTTCTTTTTAAGGCTATATAGTATTCCATTGACAGCTGGACCTTGATGCATGTAAGACCTTGTTACGGTGTCAGGAGCTTTGCTTTTGTATAGTCATGCACTGCATAACATTTCGGTCAAATAGCGGACTGCACATACAATGGGGGTCCCATAAGATTATAATGGAGCTGAAATATTTGCGTCACCTAGTGATGTCGTAGTCACTGTACTGTTGTAGTGCAATGCGTTACGTTTATGAGGATGCTGGTGTAAACAAACCTACCGCACTGCCAGTTGTATAAAAGTATAGCACATGTAATCGTGTGCACTGATAATGATAATAAATGACTGTTACTGGTTTATGTATTTACCACACTTTTTATTGTTATTCTACAGTGTACTCTTTCTACTTAGAAAAGCTTGCTGTGAAACAGCACGCTGTGCTTCACCAGCAGCTCATGCTTACATCTCCTGATTGTGTCATTTTCTCTTGTGCTTGATATAATTTCTTGTTTTACAGATTTACTGTGGCCTAAGTTCAATGACTATAGTCTACAGAAGTATACAGCAGTGTCTTTGGCCTTCACATGCCTCATCACTCACTCACCAACCCACCCAGAGCAACTTCCAGCCCTGCAAGCTCCCCTCATGGGTCAGTGCCCTACACAGGTGTGCTATTTTTAATCTTTTATGCCAGATTTTTACCGTACCTTTTCAATGCTTAGACATGTTCGATACACAAATACTTATCATTGTGTTACAACTGCGTACAGTACTCAGTACAGTACCATGCTGTACAGGCTTGTAGCCCAGGAGCAATAGGCTATACCATACAGCCTCAGCACGCAGGAAACCAGTATTTTTCAACTGCCGCTCCTCAGTGCGCTGGAAATTTCATGCTGGTCAGCGAAGGAGTTAATCATCCTGATGTTGTATGAAGATTACAGACCCAATGATCTTATTTAAATTCGCTTAGGCTCAGGGTGATTTCTGCTTTAGCAATCCCAAAATCATTCCATCTTCACCTGTCACTAAGTGTAAAAAGGTTGAAAACCACTGCCAGGCGTCCCCAAACTACGGCCTGCGGGCCGCAATGCGGCCCCCTGAGGCCATTTATCCAGCCCCCACTGCACTTCTGGAAGGGGCACCTCTTTCATTGGTGGTCAGTGAGAGGACCACTGTATTTGGCAGCCCTCCAATGGTCTGAGGGACAGTGAACTGGACCCCTGTGTAAAAAGTTTGGAGACCCCTGATAGACTATACCATCTAGGATTCTGTAAGTGCACCCTGTGCTTGCACAACAAAATCGCCTGATAACACATTTTTCAGAATGTATCCCTGTTGTTCAGTGCGAGGCTGCACTGGCCTGTGCTGGAATGGAGCCAGACATTCTCCTCTCCCCTCCCTTTTTTGCTGGCAGGGCTTCTGTTTTCAGGGCAAGGACCAAACAGTGTCACACACCCAACAGGAACGCAAATATTACTGCCAAATCTCTAGTGCTCCCAAGACCCGTATTTTCATGTGGAACCTTTCTCTTCCCTGGACTGCTGCAGTAGATACCTCCCTGGCCTCCACCCACTTTCCACATTGCTGCCAGAATCAAGTTCTGAGAAAATTCACTCACAATGTTCTGCCTCAAAATCCTGCAGTGGCTCCTCCTGGCTTGGTTCTTCTTGGAGGGTCATGCCTCCTTTTGAGAATTTTGGGAGCACAATGGACTGTCACCCCAGGGAGAGAAAAAAAATGTACATACTGCTTGAAGCCCATCCCCACCCTCCAGATAACATACGAACTGTTCAGCCTGCGCTGGTTCTCACAACTGGCCCTGGCCTCCGCTTTGGCCATATTGGATGATTTGCAGTCTCCCATACACTTCCTGCTATTTCCTGCTTTTGTGCTTTGCTCATGCTGTTCCCTCTGCCTGGAATGCTCTCCCCAGTTTCTGCCACCGGACAAGTTCTTATTCTTTTGTGCACTCAGCTGAAGCATCATCCCTCCCGCAGTCTTCCTACACCATTCCAGCCAGACACAGGCATTCACGCTTTCCTTACTTTGTCCTAAGCCCTCCAGTCTGGTTTCCCAAGAGAATGAGTTCCCTGAAGGCAGGAACTGGAAATCTGTAGCCTTATATGCTGCATGGAACCTAATTTTTTTTCAATTATAGTTGACAAACTATTATGTTTCAAGTGTACAACATAGTGATTAGACATTTACATATCTTAGGAAGTGATCGCTAGCATGAGACCTTTTTCGATTAATTGGTGCCGAGTTAGGAATGAAGGACCAGCTCATGTGCCACCAACATGTCTTTCATAATCTTTCTCTGCAGGCATGTATTACAACTACAGGTAATCCCAGATTGGGGGAAAGTGTTCTCTAAGTCCCAGTCGTTCCAAATAGCACCTCCACAGCCATTGCCATGCCTACCATCCACAGGTACAATTAATTTTAACCTAATCATTATTTGAACTTCAGTAATGCCTCATTATAAGCTATACTAATTATAAAATTATGTGTTGTGTTAATTACATATTTTTTCCTCAGATGCAAATATTAAACTCTCCAGGGGAGGGATCTGGGAATTAGTAGGTTTAACAAATGCCCCCAAGTGATCCTTCTCTTTAGGGCAGGGGTCGGGACCCTTTTTGGCTGCGAGAGCCATGAATGCCACATATTTTAAAATGTAATTCTGTGAGAGCCATACAACGACCCCGTGTATGTTATGCATTATCCAATAAATATTTGGTGTTGTCCCAGAGGACAACTGTGATTGGCTCCAGCCACCCGCAACCATGAACATGAGCAGTAGGAAATGAATGGATTGTAATACATGAGAATGTTTTATATTTTTACCGTTATTACTTTTTTTTATTAAAGATTTGTCTGTGAGCCAGATGCAGCCATCAAAAGAGCCACATCTGGCTCATGAGCCATAGGTTCCCGACCTCTGGTTTAGGGGCTTTTGGGAAACAATGAACTAAAGAACATTCTCTACTGCCTGCCGAAAGTACAGGAGGTGAGCAGCAGTTCAGACCAGCAGGGCTGCCAGAGCCGGCAGCACTCTCTTTTCCAAGACACTCCCAGGCTTTCAAAACAGAGGGTTCACCATCCCCCATGTGATTGTAAGTAGCAAAGACCACAGTTCAGACATGGCAGGAGAATCCTAAGGGCTAGGGATCATTAATGTATTCATAACCAAGTTTATCATAAAAAGCTTTTATAGGACCCCAAGATAAAAAGCAAGATTTCTACATCTAGAGCTGAACAGAAAACTTCATTTTCACCAAAGGAGTTCTAAAAGGAAGTGCTTCGTAGGAAGGTATACTTGATCAAGTGATCTCATTTGTCTTCTATCATCTTCCTATCTTCTTATATTTTCAATGTCTGGGCACAAAGCCTCAGTAAATGATTAGGAGATATCTTGATTTGAATGCAGTAGATTCCTGCTGGACCAGCATCGCCAAGAGATATCTCCTCCTAGGTCCTTTCTGATTAGAATATGGTGGATTCTCAATTACAAGGCAGATTCTGTTATTCCCATGTAGCTTTGCCACTCAAAGTCAGGATCAGCATCACCTGAGAGCTGCTTAGAACTGCAGCATCCCAAGCCCCATCCAGATCCACTGGAACAGAATCAGCATTTATACAAGATTTTGTGATTCATATGTGCATTTAAATTTGAGCAGCACTTCCCAATAGGGTTTGAAAATATCATCTGTACTGGCTGTCAACCAGTATTCTGCCCAGACAGCCTGAGGGATCCGAAACACTCCTACGCTAGAGATGCTTGTAACTTCACAGCTGGGATGAAGAATGATGAGACGGTACCTGCTTCCTGGGGAATTAATCGGCTCTTTTTCTTACTTTCTCCCAAATCACATCACACAGAAACCCAAGGTGGGGCTCCCATCTCTTGAACTCCTTTAGGTTTGACTGCCACCTAGATGCCCTATCACCTTAAACCAGCGGTTCTCAACTTGTGGGTCGTGACCCCGGCGGGGGTCGAACGACCAAAACACAGGGGTCACCTAAAGCCATCGGAAATTCCCATGTTTTGGTCGTTCCCACAGGTTGAGAACCGCTGCCTTAAACTATGATAGAGACTTTTGATAAAGTTAAATGAGATGATTCAAGTAAAATTCTTAGCTCAGTATTTGAGCACAAGTAGTATTCCATAAGTGATAACTACTTTTATTATATTGTCCCTAAATAGTAGCTATAAAGATTCAATTCTGAGCAAGCCAGGGTTAGGAGTCCAAACTAGCAATACCACATGTGGCTCCTTAAATTTAATTAAAATTAAATACAATTAAAAATTTCATCCTGGCCCTGGCCAGTTCGCTCAGTGGTAGAGCGTCGGCCTGGCGTGCAGGAGTCCCGGGTTCGATTCCCGGCCAGGGCACACAGGAGAAGGCCCATCTGCTTCTCCACCCCTCCCCCTCTCCTTCCTCTCTGTTCTTTCTTCCCCTCCCCCAGCCAAGGCTCCATTGGAGCAGAGTTGGCCCGGGCGCTGCGGATGGCTCTGTGGCCTCTGCCCCAGGCGCTAGAGTGGCTCTGGTCGCAACAGAGCGACGCCCCGGAGGGGCAGAGCATCGCCCCCTGGTGGGCAGAGCATCGCCCCCCTCTTGGGCATGCCGGGTGGATCCCGGTCGGGCGCATGCGGGAGTCTGTCTGACTGCCTCCCCGTTTCTGGCTTCGGAAAAATACAAAAAAAAAAAAAAAAAAAAAAATTCCATCCCTCAGTCACATCAGCTGCATTTCAAGGGCTCAATTGTCACATGTGACTAGAAGCTACCACAACAGCACAGATATAAAGCATTTCCCCCATCACAGAAAGGAATGTCTACTGGACAGTTTGGTCTAGAAGTCCTCTGGAACATCAAGTGGCCTCATGGAATTTGTTCTCCTGGGGCTGCAGACTGACACGAGGGGCTTTCACGGGGGTGAAGGTTTATGTGATCTTTGCTAACAGTGTGCGAGGAGGGGAGGGTTGATGACTACCACCCTCAGAAATCAAACCCTCAACGGGATTTCTAGTAACTTTCTGTAAGGGACTCAGAAAAATATAGAAAAGAGGCCCCAAACATGAAGAATTGATCAACTTTATTCTTTTTATCCTCTTCCTGCTGGTAGTGATCAGTGGTTAATCCTTAGAAGGAAAAGGACCCAGGAGTTCAACTTTAGTTACAGCAAAGAAATGAGGGGGGAGAGAGGGAATGGCCAGCAGCTATTTCAGGGGGAGTACAGGTTGAGCCCCATGGGCCCCAGTTCTGGCAGAAAGGAAAGCTCAGGTGTCAGCGGGGCGTGAGCAGGGACCCTGAGCCTGGATGAGAGAGAGGTCTGTGTGCAGCTTCCAGCACACATTTGTGCATTCCTGCCTCGCATCTGCTCACACCAGTTCCCTGCCTAAAATGCCTGGCATTCTCTCTCTCTATTAACCCACGTTGTAACGTTTCACCGAATGCCTGTAAGGGCCAGGTGCTACGAACACAAAGTAGGTCACCAACAGGGAAGTAAATAGTCATTAAAGTGGTCTGGAAATTGACTAGATTTGCATTTGGGAAAAAGGCAGAATTCAGAAAAATATGTTCTAGACAATTTTGTAAGTATACAAATAAAACTAAGTACATACTAGAAAAAATACATAAGACATTAGGAACTGAGGTAGTAAGGACCTTCTTAAGCAAGATAAAACCAAAAGCCGTAAAGGAAAGACTGCTATTTTGACCTCACCAAAATTTAGAACTTCTGTTTAACAAAGGATATAACCAAAGTTAAGATGAGCAACACACTGCCAATTTTTCTTAAAATATATTCTAGAGAAAATAGTCCCAACATATAAAGAACCAAGACTCAGAATGTGTAGGAAAAAAGCAATCATTAAGAAAAAAGGAAAAGAAACTATATGCTACAAACATCTTACAGAATATTATGTGAGCTTATTTTAAATGAAATTATTTTACTTTTTTTGAGTTGTTTTTTTTGTGTGTGTGTGTCAGACAAAAGGTCTTAATTTGTGATTCAGAGACACAGAGGGGAAGAGGAAAGAACACCCTACCACGACCACATCCCAAGGGCAGTGTCCAGATGTCACTGACTCAGACGCGTGAAGGCTGCCCCACCAACACTCAAGAGCCACTTGGCCATTTCACTATCTCTGTCCCCCACACCCTCAGCAGTATGCATGCCAAGAATGTTCACCAAGGAGCTCAAATCACAGGCAGAATCTACAGAGTGCGAAATCCAGGAGGGCTTCCTGGGTGAGGGGCCACAGATTTTATTTTAATGAAGGAAAGACTGGAGCAACCCAGACTTTGAAAAGAGAGAAGTGTCCCCTGACATTAGCAATGATACCGTTGGTGGGGGACCAACTTGACTGGTAACCCTGTGGCCACCTGTGCCTTTACGTCTGGTCTCCATTAATCACGGACCAGTTTTCCAGCTTGGGAAGTAGGTACCTGCTTCACTTCCTGTCCTTTGTCACTTAACTCTTTCACTAAAAGGGGAGGGCAAGAGAAACTCAAACTATTTGGTTCTTTCTTTCTTTTTTTTTTTTAATATTTTATTTTTAACTTTATTCTGTTTTTTTTTTTTAGAGAGAGACTCACAGAGAGAGAGAGAGAGAGAGAGAGAAGGGAGAGGAGCAGAAAGCATCAACTCTCATATGTGCCTTGGCCAGGCAAGCCCAGGGTTTTGAACCGGTGACCTCAGTGTTCCAGGTCGACACTATCCACTGCGCCACCACAGGTCAGGCAGGTTCTTAAGAACTTTCAGGAAAAGTGTAGCGGGGAAGGACATTTCCCCACCAGAGTAAGCCAGTGTTGTGGGTTCTCTTTAAGTTTTGTTTCTCTGTGTTGCTGAGGTAGTTTTACTTGAATGAAAGAGGAAAAGTCTTCAAGACATAATGCTAAATGGTAAAACAATGATGAACAACAACAAAAAAACAAACAACCAACAAAAAAACAATGATGAACAATACAGTATGATGCCATTAAGGGAAAACAGAACCTCCTCCCAAAATTAGACAGGCAAAGAAAAGGTGCTGATGGATACACATCAGACTGATGAAGAAGTTACTTCTGGGCAGAGGAAGTAACTTCTGGGCAGTGGCTGGGGTGTGGCCAGCAAGGGGGCTTTCGCTTTAACTGTTTTGTGTAAAAATTTTTAGAGATTATATGATGCTACTTAATAATCAAACAAATGAAATATGTGAACCTTGATTGGATGACTGTTCCAAGAGCTATAATAGTTATTTTGTGAATAACAGAGGGAATTTGAACATGTATATTAATATTGTGGTTATGCAGGATGTCTTTGTTCTTAGGAGTTGCTTGCTGAAGTATTCATGGGTAAAGTGTCAAAAAGTCTTCAACTTTCAAATAGGAAAGAAATGAAGGAAGAGAAAAGAAGGAAGGAAAGAAGGAAGATAGGAAGGAAAACAGCAAAGAGGAGGAGAGGGAATGGGAATGTGAGGGGAGGGAAAAAAGAAACCAAATGTCATAACAAAATGATAAAATAGAAATGTTAATCATTGGTAAATCTAGGTGAAAGGTATTATAGGTGTTGAATGTACTATTCTTTCAACTTTTCTGCAGGTTTGAAAAAGAGAGAGAAATGATCAATTTTTCCCCTGCACTCTTATGACTTAGCAATGTTGCTCATACTGCCAGTGATCACCTCTCAGAATGTCTTACTCCCTATAAGCTCCTGCAAGGCAGATGCATCCTTCAGTTTTTTGCCCTCCTCATCATGCCTAGCATTATACCCAGCAAAGAGCAGGCAGTGGCAAGAATGGATAGATGAGGTTGAGAAATGTGTCACGTTCACCTATGGAGCTGGCAAATGCAAAGTCAGGACTGGAATTGGCCTATCAGTTCTGATGAGAAGCATGACAGGTCTATCTCCTGGCTGCTCAGGCTGACCCAGCAGGGAGGCATTGAGGGCTGCTGCCAGGTCTTTCTAGTGGGACCAGTGAATGGCACTACAGTCTGAGAAAGATGTCAGAAACTGCCTGATGGCTTTCAGGTTGACACTTTGTAAACTACAAGTGGTAGAAAAGTAAAGTGCCCTAATAACCTTTTCTATTTTGTTCCTTACAGTGACCCTAGGAGAGAGGTACTATCTCCATTTGACAGATGAAGAGACAGGCTCAGAGAAGGGAAGTGACTTCCACTAGGTCACCCAAGGAGGAAATGGGCTCAACCCCATGCCTTCCAGTCTAAGGTTTTTTCCGCTAGACCACGCTGCCTTCTCAGGCGTGTCTCCTAACAAGGAAGAGACACACTTACCTGATTCAGTCTTGCTCTGGACTACATCTCCCCACACTGTGAGATCACCACAGGCAGCTTGGGCTTATTGTTGGGGCCTGTAGGAACATTCTAAGGCAGAAAACACAATGGAGATTCACCTAGTCAGACACACACTCACCAAACATTTACTGATGTCTGCCAGCCCCTTTGCTAAGGACTGAGGGCTCAGAGACTGATAAAAACACTTCATGTCCTTGCAGATAGGTAGAGCAAACTAATACAGATCAAAACAAAATGTATGTAAGAAAAACTATATACTATCTAACAATGTAATAAGTTATAAGAAAGTGTATACAGGGCAGAGGAAGCGACTGTTGCTTAAAGAGGTCAGGGAAGGATTCACAGAATGGGGGATTATTTGAGCTGGACCAAGAAGGAAAAATGGGAAGGAGGGAAAGAAAGGAGAAGAGTGTTCCAGGCAGAGGAATTAGCATGAGCAAAGGCTCAGGGGCAGGAATGGACAAGAGGCAGGGATGTATAAGGAGCACTTAGAGGAAAGCTCGTAGCCTGATGTGACTGGAACATGGAGGCAGGAGTGGCAGAGGGGCCATGGAGAGAGAGGCAGGGACCAGGTCATGAAGGCTCTTGAATGCGTGCTGAGTAGGACTTTATTAAGTAGGCGAAGGAGCCACCACAGGCCAAAGTTCAATATGCACTAAAGAGGTTAATTATAGGCCAGAAACAGGAGACACATGGTGTCTCCTCCCTTCCCTAGAAGAAGCCCATGTAACTTCCTCAATGAATGAAGTTATTGAATGAAGACTGGGCCTAACAAACCGAAGCCCATTTGGAATCTCCAGCTCTTGACACTAGTCAGGTAGTTCCAGCCTAGAATGGCTGAGAAAGAGGAAAGTAAAACAGGACTCACCTCAATCTTTCTCATCACTAAAAGTCCATCAATGATTTTTCCTGTAGGAAGAATATGAGCTGGACTTTACCATTCTCATTTGCATAGCATTTTCCAGCTTCCAATGCCCATTCTCACACTATTATCTCATTTGATCTTCATACTAATTTCAGGAAATCGAGATTCAGTGGAGGTGAAACGACCTACCCAAAGTCACAGATAGTAAGTAGCAGAATTAGGGCTCAAACCTAGATCCTAGTGACTGCAAAGCCCCGCTGCACCATACTGCGTGTGTGGTTATTTCTTAAGTGCTATCATCCAGAGTTTTTGCCCAAGACATACATATCACCCAAGTGGTTTTTTTAGAAAACAAAACAAAACATTTATTTATTCTTTTTTTAGTGGGATATGCAGGGAGAGAGAGAGGGAGAGAACAAGGGAGAGAGGGAGATACATAAATCTGTTCCTGTGTGTGCCCTGACTGGGAATTGAACCAGCAACCTCTGTACTTCAGGGCTATGCTCTAACCAACTGAGCTATCCGGCCAGGGCTTACCCAAGTGGTTTTATGCTTCATCAGATGGCCCCTTTGTCCTTCCACACATTCCTCCCACCTCCCACCACTTTCACTTTCCCTCCTACTACACAGAGCAGTAAACTATGCGAGTGCAGACACTGGCTCCTTTGGAAGTCCCACCTTGGGTGAACGTGGCAGGACCATGGGACAGGAGTAGGACTCACCGAACACTACGTGCTTCCCGTCCAGCCAATCACACTTAGAGCAGGTGATGAAGAACTGGCAGCCATTAGTACTGGGACCGCTGTTTGCCTGATTGAAACCAAATATACTTGCAGTGAGTTTTCCTGGCCATGCTAGCTGAAGGGCAAGATTCCCCAAAGTGCCTGGGGCCCTGATTCCTCCATGCTTTCCTTTCAGCAAAACATTCTGAGTTATGAGCCAGGGCCTGAAGGGCCCAAGAATACAGAGGTGAACAGGACACACAATCTCTGCCCTCAAGAGCTAGATCCTTGAATAAATGTACATTCTCATACAGTGTGAATTTGTATAATAGGAACAATTGTTTATAGGCCTCAATTTGCTGTATTTAGTCCTCTATATAGATGTACTCACAAATTAGCTACCAGGTGAGAACAGGTCTGTTGCCTATGCCATCACATATTTTGCCTGAATCTTTTTGTACTATAACATTGGTAATTAAAGAAATTTAAGACTGTACAAGAAGTTGCTGGTGCTATAATAGAAAAAAAGACTATTTTAATGAAAGATGTTTGCTTTTTACTGGTACAATCCCAAATGCTTTATTAATGAATTTTATGTATTTTTAAAAATAGAGAATCTGAAACTCTCTAGCCATGTCCCTTCCCTTTTCCTCCCTTAAAATTGTTTTTACATCATTATATTTAATAATGCATTCAAAAAGAACAGGCTATAATTACAATGCAGAATGATACTTTGGAAAGAGATGTTTGACTTCCATATGAAGTCCATTATACATTGATACCCCTACACTTCTGTCATGTGCTAAATTCAGACATTTGTATATCAACAAATCCAAGTTAAGTTTCAGTAACATTGTCTTACAACAATGTCTATGTAACTATGAATATATTATGGCATACTTCCCTTATTTTAGGGAAGAAAAAGAGTAGAAAATGGAAAAATGAAAGAACTAGTATTACTGAAAGTACAGGTCTCATAAAACTACTACTGAGGCAAAACTGGAATTTATTAGATGACTAGCCTTAATCAGATCATGTTAGATTTAAATTGGTTGATTCTGTGTTCAACTGTGAAGAAATAAAAATGTTTATGAAATACTAAAAATTCATTAAACTGTCTAAGGGTAAGCTCTAAATAAGGATTTCATATTATACATTAGAAATTATCTTGTGGCCCTGGCTGGTTGGCTCAGCGGTAGAGCGTCGGCCTAGCGTGCGGAGGACCCGGGTTCGATTCCCGGCCAGGGCACACAGGAGAAGCGCCCATTTGCTTCTCCACCCCCCTGCCGCACTTTCCTCTCTGTCTCTCTCTTCCCCTCCCGCAGCCAAGGCTCCATTGGAGCAAAGATGGCCCGGGCGCTGGGGATGGCTCTGTGGCCTCTGCCTCAGGCGCTAGAGTGGCTCTGGTCGCCCAGGATGGGCAGAGCATCGCCCCCTGGTGGGCAGAGCGTCGCCCCATGGTGGGCGTGCCGGGTGGATCCGGGTCGGGCGCATGTGGGAGTCTGTCTGACTGTCTCTCCCTGTTTCCAGCTTCAGAAAAATGAAAAAAAAAAAAAAAAAAAGAAAAAAGAAATTATCTTGTGAAATTAGGCCACTTTGGGTTTTTGTACATGTATCAGGAATATCTCATATATGAAAGTAAGGCACTGTCTGGGCCAGTCAGAGTAGACTTATACTTTGGAACAAGTATAGGCTTCCCAGGGGTCCCAATTCATTCATTCATTCATTCATTCTGTCCATCCATCCATCCAATCTATTTTATTGCTCTATGTCTAAACATTTATTAGCAAGCAGGCAGGAAAATAGTCACACAACATGTTTTTATCACTTAGGGCACACTCTGCCCTTAGCCAGTTCTTTACTCATTCTCAATGCAGTATAACTTACTGGTTTACGGAATCAGCTCTAGAGCTCTGGGGCCAGATGACCTAGCTTGAATCCCAGCTCTACCACGTTGTAACCTTAGTTTGGTCACATAACCTCTCTATGCCTCACTTTCCTCCTTTATATCTATCTTAGAGATGTTAAGAAGATTGAAATAAATTAATGCAAATAAAGTGCTTGTTGAATAAGAGCTCAATAAAGGTTAGCCATTATTATTATTATTATTATTATCTTTTGGTCATTCATCACTATCTGCTCAACACCTTTCTGTATCAGGTGTATCAGGCTTAGAGATCAATGAGACCCAGTCCCTGCCCTTACGGAACTCCTGATTTACTGAAAGAAGCAAAAACAATTATGCTATAGGATACATGACAGCACAAATCAACTAGTGTAAGCCTAAAGAGTGCAGAGACCAAGTTTCCTTCCACTTCTGACTCTCCCATAGATGCTAACACAGCGGCATGCACTTGGGCTGCACTTGGGTGGCGGGGAGCAGGGAAGGGTTCTAATCCTTCTGGCGAAGACCCAAGCTGACCTAAGCCACTTCTCCACCCTTTACCTGCACTTGCCCAGCCTGGGTTTCCTATAAGGGAGCTTGTACACTATTTGCTGTGCTAGTCTCGCTTGGTTATTGTGGCAGCCTCTTAACTGGCTTTCTGCCTCAGCTTCTCTATTCGCACCTGCCACTCACAATGCAGCTACGACTTCTATTCCAAAACACAAAGTTGATCAAGCCTCTTCAAAAAAGTTTATGGCTCTCTATAACCTATGAAAGAAAGTCCACACACCTCATCTTTATTCTGCCATCTAAAGTCCTTCAGGAGCCAGATGACCTGTCTCTCCAGTGGTCTCTCCTGGCCACTCTGTCTGCCATTCACATCCTATGTTCTCATCTCCTTCTTCTTCCTGTTCCTTGATTATGCCACATGCCATCTGGTAGAGAACTCTTTCAAGAACTCAAATGTCCCTTCCTCAGTAAAGCAGCTTTGCCCAACCCCTAGCAGCAATTATTCTTATTCCTTGGGGCCCTCATAGGATTTTTACATGGTCAGGTGCCTTTACCTTAATACATTAATGGCATGCATTACACTATATTAGACATCATTTTGCATGTGTGAATCCCCCATTGGATTATGTTAAGTCCCACAAGGGCAGGAGTCAGGTCTTATGCCTTACCATGAAGCCCAAAACAGGGTAGATGTCAATAAATCTTTACCTGATGAATGCCTGAATGGTAAGTGATGAGTGGGCAAGGAGGACAGAAAAGGCACATGTAAATACTGGGTCTGGGGCGTGAGAGTTGGGGCACCGACAGAGGGAAACGGGTGAGGAGCAGGAGGGAGGGAGAAGGTTGGGGAGGCAGAGAAGCAAGGTGGGGGGGCAAGGGGAAATGAGGAGAGGTGACTAAGGGGAGGTGCGGGGGAGTAAGCCTGAGGAGAGTAAGGAGGGGTAGGGCAGATGAGGGGTTTTAAGTGTGGTGGGCAGGGGGACTGTGAAAAAGGGGTGACATGTGTGAGTGGGGGTTATAAGTGGGGAGTAGGAGCCATGACAAGGGAGTAGATGTGGGGAGTGCCCAAAGGGGTGACCAGGCAGTGGGCAGGGTGGGTGAGTGGGCGCTGAGGGAGTCCTGGTAAGCCGAGCACTGAGTAAGTGAACACTGGATCTTAAAAGCACAACGATGCACCGAGCAGCAAGACTAACTGCCCAGCCACGTGTCCTGGCTCAAACAAGAGGAAGAAAATACATAGCAAAGTTCAGTTTTAGTTCCCCAGCCCAACAAAATCAATCCAGACTGAAGAAAGATGGGCCTGAGAGAGGTGAGCCCTGGGCTGAGCAAGAGAAGAAAAGCATTTGCTTCCATCCGAAGAGACAGCACTGAGCCTCAAAGGGGACCAGAAACCAGCTGGCTAGAAATCTAACCCCAAACCTCAACTGCACCTTACTTACCATGGAAAGCAGGCCTGGAGCTGAGTGTCTAAGTTTAAAATTTTCATCTGCAAATGGCCCCCGGTAGATACTGGCAACTCCAGTACCATCTCCCTGAGTAGAAAGGAGAAAGTGTTAGCAACTTGCAAGTGATGGGCCCCCCCCCAGAGGCTGGAAAAAGCTGCTGCACCTAAAGCCTAGCTGCTTTCAAGTTCACTCTTGTTGGTTACTTTGGGAGCCACACCTCTTTGACTCTATTCTGCAGTCAAAGCAAGCCCATCCAAGGCACCAGCAGCCCACAAACTGGCCAGGTTTTCTCAGATTAGGCAAAAGAAGTCATAGCTGGGCCTCTAGAAAGATAGGTTAAGACCCAGGCAAAATAGGGAACAGTACAGTGAACTCATATATAATCTTTGCCATTCTCACACTCTCATGCCTGCAGTCATATTAAAGTACCCACCTAACAGACTACTACCCCACCCTACCTCCCAAAATATGTGGGTGGGTGGGCTCTTGGAAATCCGGTGTGTACATGTAATAATACCCTCCTGGCCAAAGGTGAGTGGTCTATGAGAGGATTTTAATTTCCTAATAAACCTGGGGGACAGATCAATTACCACATCTCTCTCTATAACTGCATTAACTACTGTTCTCCAAAAGCCAGAGTAGGAAAAGTGAGAAAAATTAATTTTCAGAGCAAACAACAGAAAGCAACTTAAATTTCCAAGGGTGGATTGATCAAATAAATTCACTTCCTATTCATTATGGAATATTAAATAGGTATTGGAAGACTTAATGACAAGGTAAAATGCAGACAATTATCAAGTACAAAAATATATATATAACATGTATGATCTAAGTCTTAAAAATTATACCTGGGCCCTGGCTGGTTGGCTCAGTGGTAGAGTGTTGGCCTGATGTATGGATGTCCCAGATTTAATTCCTGGTCATACAGGAAAGTGACCATGTGCTTCTCCCCCCCCACACACACAGCCATGGCTCAAATGATTCTAGCAAGTTGGCCCCTGGCCTCTACCTCAGGCACTAAAAATAGCTCGGTTGCCACAACAACAGAACAATGCCCCAGATGGGTAGAGCATCGCCCCATAGGGGGCGTGCTGGGTGGATTCTGGGTGGGGAGCATGTGGTAGTCTGCCTCTCTGCCTTCTCTGCTCTCACTTAATTTAACAATATATATATGACACACATACATTTGCAAAGATAAGACTGGCAGCTGTAAACTAAAATGACAGAGTTTATTCCTTGAGACATGACTTATTTTTTGCACTTTTACAAAAAGAAAAACAAATATTGTTAAAACAAACAAATATTCTTGGCCCAACTCTAGAAGGCCTCAAATCCTGTTTCTTCTGCCTCTTTTTCATTCTACCTTTATTTCTCTAAAGATGGTCTGAGCAATTGCTTCTCTCTGATATTAGCCTTCTAGCTGACCAACTATTGTCTAATCCTGGGGCTATCAGCAAATGACTGGAGGTGCTTGGCAATGACCAGTAAGAAGTTGGTCCTGTCCCACTAATTCAATATGGCAATACAAGAAGAGCCTAATGGAAGAAAGGAAAGAAGGCAGAGAATAGTCTCTCAGCCCTTCTTACCAGCTAACAAAAAAAGTACACAGTCACCTCAAGCCCTTCTACCATCAGTAGTAGCCAGGGATTACAAACTTAAATGCTTATGGGGGCAGGTGACATAAATAAGGGAAGCAGGGCCTGACCAGGCAGTGGTACAGTAGACAGAGTGTCAACCTGGGATGCTGAGGACTCAGGTTTAAAACCCCGAAGTCACTGGCTTGAGCATGGGCTCATCGAGCTTGAGCACAGGATTGCTGGCTTGAGCATGGGATCATAGACATGACCTCATGGTCGCTGGCTTTAAGCCCAAATGTTGCTGGCTTGAGCAAGGGGTCACTGGCTCAGCTGAAATCCCCCAGTCAAGGCACATATGAGATAGCAGTCAATGAACTAAAGTGCTGCAACTATGTGTTGATGCTTCTTCTTCTTCTTCTTCTTTTTTTTTTTTTTTTGACAGAGAGAGGGATAGATAGGGACAGACAGACAGGAACAGAGAGAGATGAGAAGCATCAATTTTTCGTTGTGGCACTTTAGTTGTCCATTGATTGCTCTCTCATATGTGCCTTGAATGTGGGCCTTCAGCAGACCGAGTAACCAGTGACCTTGGGTCCAAGCTGGTGAGCTTTGCTCAAACCAGATGAGCCCACGCTCAAGCTGGCGACCTCAGGATCCTCTGCATCTCAGTCTGACACTTTATCCACTGCGCCACCACCTGGTCAGGCTAATTTTTATTTATTGATTTTAGTGAGAGAAGAAGGGAGAGAGAGGAGACAGGAACATTGATCTGTTCTGTAGTATACCCTGACTGGGGATCGAACCAGCAACCTCTACGCTTCAGGACAATGCTCTAACCAACAAAGCTATTCAGCCAGGGTTCCACTAATCAACTTCTGATTAAAAACTCAGCTTTCTAGGCACTGTGATACCAGAAGTGGAAGGGGAAATGGGGCATAATCATTTACCTCACTGGAAAGGGACTTATTACTATTTAGTTAAAACAAATAGCATCTAATTGCTATTTAAGTTTGACGTAACTACTTAAATTGAATCGGACAGGTGTGCTGGGAAACTTCAGTTTCTGGTTCTAAAAGGCTGAGATTTGGAAGTTTAGTGACTCAAAGTGCTGATGTTTGTCATCTACTGGTGCAATAAGTAATAACCAGCAATATTCAAGAGCACTCACATCCCCATCCCCTTCCCCCATCAAGCCTGGCTATTCTCAAGTCTTAAATCTGGGAATCTGCAATAAAAGTAGTAGCAGCAGCAATAACAACAAAAAATAATAAACCAAAAAACAAAACAAGGCTATGTCCTTGATAGAAAGAAAAGGAACAATACTTACGTTAACAAAATCTCCACCCTGAATCATGAAATCCTTTATGACCCTGAAACAGAGAACAAAGGACTGAGATAAGACTCTGGTTTAGAAAAACCCTGACTTAGTCATGGTAGTTTAGATGAACTTGACTTCAAAATATAATGTTTATCACTTTGGCTTTTAATAAATCTTCAAATGATTCCTCGAGTTCACAAAAACACTCTTTCTCAAGATCTAAGAATTATCCTATGACTTTATTGTCCCCTAAAGAGACTAATCCTCCAAGGAAGTAATTCTAAAAGCCCCCAGGATGGCCTGACCTGTGGTGGCGCAGTGGATAGCTTGGAATGCTTTAGTCGTGGTTGGAAACCTGGGGCTTGCCTGGTCAAGGCACGCACAGAAGCAACTACTACCAGTTGATACTTCGCACTCCTCCCCCTGCCTTTCTCTCTCTCTCTCTCCTCTAAAATCAATAAATAAAACCTAAAATAAAATAAAATAAAAACATTCAGGATGGTTTGCCATGACACTTACCTGTGGAAAGTGCTTCCTTTGTATCCTATAGGAACCCCATCTTTTCTATAACCAAAAAGAAAGTTTTGGAATGAGGAAAGGTATCCAATTAACCATATATTGGAGCCAAAAGGACTCTCTTAAAGATGGTCATGACAAGAGATAAAGAAAGCAAATGGCCCTGGCTGGATAGTGGCCTTCAGGCACACCGAGGTCATGGGTTCCATTCCCGGTCAGGGCACATACAAGAAGCAACCAATGAGTTCAAAACCAAATGGAACAACTAAGTGGAACGAGTTAACGCTTTTCTCCCCCCCCCGCCTCCCTCTCTCTCTTAAATCAATAGGAAATTTAAAATAAAAAAGGCAAATGAACTGAAAACAGATCCTTGGGACATTACATTCTATTACTGTCACCAGCAATCATTCAAGACTTACTGTGGTTCCCCAATACCCTCATTGCAGCCCCAGGACAACCCTCAGGGGGAAGCAGATAAGTCAACCACCTCCAGACTGACCTGAATTCTCCAGTGCAAAACTGCCTGAAAGGGAAAAAAGTGAAGGACTCAGTTACTATGAGCGCCCCTAATCTCCGGTGGGGACAGCACAGACAATTGTCACCAGCAAGCCATGCAACCGGCCAGCCAGACGTTCAGACCCTCAGGCATGCAGATTAACATCAATTGACAAGGGAGAGTCAAAACGGGGATTGTTCAGACAGAGCGACACCCAGAGGAAACAGATCTCAAAAGCAGTGAGTGGACGGACAGAGATAGGGCAAACGATTCGAGTTCTGGTTCGGTTAACCCGGCGTAGCTGGATTATATCCTTACCTAAAGTTCTCGGCTGTCTTAGGCACAACGTCTGCAAAAAGCTCAATCTTCATACGGCCAACTTCCTGCAACCGGCGGGAGATGGTCAGAAGGCCTCAAGGAGCGGGGACCGCGAGGGCTGACTCCTCCCTCCTCCATTCACTTGATCTCGCCCACTACTCTGCCTCCTTAGCTTATCCTTTCGTTACGCCCGGCTTTCCACACGGCTTTCCACACGCGGGGCGCAAGCATGAGCGCTAGTAGGTGCAAAGCTACTCATTCTACTATTCCCCTCACCACGCCCCGCAGGTCCTTAGGTTCTGGTCCAAATTCACTTTCTGGCTTCCCGAGCCCGCTATCCCTGGGAGATGAGTTCTGCCTGGTTGGCCCGGTGCAGTTTCCCTTCGGTGCAGGGCTGTGTAGCTTCCTGGACCTCACCTGGCCGCCAATGCTGACATCAAAGAACACCACAGGATTGACAGGGCTTGAATTTGCCACCGCCATGGCTCTGACCCGGAAGCAGAAGTCGAGAGCGCGGGGGTTCTGACGAACCTAAAACCAGCTCTGCGGATTTGGGCTCCCGCGCAGGCGCGATAGGAGCCGACCGCGACTGGGCTCCGCCCCCGGGAGCCCCACCTCCGGGAGCCCCACTTGGCCCTTATTTCGGAGGGTTTGTCGGTTCCTGCGCGAAAACTGGCGGGTGCTGCGTGGCCAGGGGTTCATTTGGTCTTGACCATGAGACGTCCGCAAGCTTTTAGTTGGCTTGACTCTCCTGGGAGACGGGAGTGTAGAACGGGGTGGTGAGAGGGGAGGACGCGGGTGCAGGTGGTGGAGGCAGGGAAGAGGAGGAATGCCTGGGACTTTTTTTGCTTGAAGTCAACGGGCATCCCCACTCACATGGTTACACTAAGTGAAGTACAAATTATTCCCGTTCCGGCTAGGAAGGTTGGACTAGTCACTAGGCATTCTCCAGGGCCTTTTATCAGCCCTTGTAGCTCAGATAAATGAACCAGCGCACATGCTGCTTCTTATCCCTGCCCACTTCTGTGGGAACCCCAGGAGGGCAAGAATTCTGTTCATCCTAAGCGCTTAGAAGGTGTGTTCAGTAAATATTCAGCCCTTCCTTGAAGTCAGGAAACAAGAATTTTTGTTCCAGTTCTGTCACAACCTTCTATTTTTGTCACTCAATTTCCAGTAGAATAGCTATAACTTTTAAAATAAATTTGCTTATAATCATTCCTGGCTTCCTGTATTTAGAATAAAGTCCAAATCCTTACATACAAAGGATCCTACATTACATTATCTGGCTGCCACCTATTTTGGCCTCATCTTGTGTTACTTGCCCTCAGTTACTAGAGTCTAGCCTTTCTGTTGTTCCTCAAGGTCATGATGGATACAGTAGTTCACGGCTTATCTTTTTTTCTTTTCTAATTTCAACGGATTTATTTGTGCATCTTGGTTTTTAAAAGTTATAACTCTTCCTACATAATGGTGAGTTGCCAGGGCTACAAACTTGCAAGTTTGTCACGGGTAAGGGTGTCCAGCCAGGTAAGACCCAGCCCTCTTCCCTGCAGGCTCTGGGCTCTGGCAGTGCTGCTTCTGGCAAGGGATCACTGCCTTTCTCTGATCCACACACAGGCACAAGCCAGCCCGAAAATCCCGAGACTCAGTCCTGCCAATTGGAAGGTAAATGAACTCTTTCAGTATACTTCTAGACTTCTTGTCTGCACTGCTTAACCAATGTTTTATTTATACATCCTTATTAAATAAAGTCCTAAAAATTTTGTCCAGGCTGCAATAAACTAATGAGAACAGTATCAAGTCCAATAAAGCATAATGCTGAAATCTCAAGTCTTAAATCTCAAAGGACATTACATTTATTAAACATTTAACCACTTTCATCATACAGAACCACAGAATGCCAGTTTGTCTGAGTTAGTGTGAAAGTGTCTCTCCCTTTAATGCAGGAGGGATTAACTTCAAGTCCGTAAATAACAAAATAGCCACTGGCTCAAAGTTTTCCAAGAATGACAATGACTTCTTTCAGTCTTCAGATTGCTTAGCTCCTCTCACTAATCTGTCGGCTTCTTCATTGCCTGTAAATCCCGAATAACCAGGGACACGCATCCAATGAATAGCCATGCCCTGGACAAGTCTCTCCAGTTCCACGAAGTCTTCCTTGTTGATCACCTCTTTCCAGTGCTTGTCCTCCACTCATCGTTCTTCAGACTTGAACCCAGTTAGTGATGCCATTCATTGATGGTAAACATACTGTCTGTATATAGAATGAACTTACTGATGTTTTGAACCTTGACTTGTTTGATGGCTTTGGCGGCTGCCTGAATTTCTGCTCTTTGGTTGGTTTGTTGCCCAGTAAGTCTACTGCGTATATTAAAGGATGGCTGGGCTTCCAGAAAACACTTATTTTTGCTCGTGCCCTCTCCGTCCCCCCATTACTGGAGCAGCAGCCGTCATTGAAGACGATGACATACTCTTCCATATAAGAGAACATGTCCTTGCCAACTAACTGGAGGTGTTGCCTCCATGTTCTGTTGTCCGTCCTTTGCACACGGCTCTGAGTTCTCATCACCTTCAGCCAGGGGCTCATGGAGTTGTTTGTTGGCTTTTATGTGCGGTTATTGTACACGTTTATCTTTCTCTCCTAAACCATGGGGCTCCCAGAATTTCTGACCAAGGCCCAGGCTTCCTATTCTGTAGCAAACTTCTTAAATCTGGCAGCAAGAAACTGGTCAACATGTGCTCTGCATTTGTTCCAGGTCAGGAATCCCCCAGCCTTGTGGTCCCCCCTCACAGCGTAGATCATCACAAGAAGGTGAGTACAGTACAAGATATTTTGAGACCACATTCACATAACTTTTATTACAGTATATTGTTATCATTGTTTTATTACTACTGTTAACCCTTTGAGTAGTATGAACGTTCATGTATGTCCTCGTGCCTCCTGACCATCCAGAGTATGATTGTAACAAAAATTTTTATTTTAAAAATGAGTAAGGCAACATTAAGAAAAGGCAAATGTATATTCTTCTTGTTTCCATAAATTGGTTATCAAACAAACATGATTTTAAGTTAATAAAACTGTAACTGGAACTAACTTCATTTTTTGTAAAAAAAGAACCAAAAAATCACTTCCGGGGGTCAGCAAGCATGAAAAAAACTCACTACTAAAAGGGTTAATATCTTACTGTGCCTAATTTGTCAATTTTTTATCATAGTTACGTGTGACTAGGGGAACAGTGCATACAGGGTTCAGTACCATTCATGGTTTCAGGCATCCCTGGGGGTCTTGGAATGTATCCTCCTTGGATAAGGGGAACTACTGTATTCTCTTAAGGGCCGTGGTACTAGCTATTAATGATCTTCTCATCTAGGTCTTAATGGGGGTGGGAAATGCTCCTTGTAGTTCATTTCTCAGCTCAGATGTCACTGAGACAAGAACATTGCACCCAATCTGAAGTAGCCTTCAGTCACTCTTTCAGATACATCAGTGTTTTATTTTCTTTATGACACTCACTATCCAAAATTATATGGTCAGTCTCTCTCCACCTCACCCCGTGCAACACAAGACAAGCATATACCTTTCAAGCTAATAGCATATTAACTATGAAAGCAGAAACTCCTTGTCTATTTTCACAGGTGTGGCTACAGTCTACTATTGAATAGCACATAGTACGGATTCAATGAATGGATTCAGTGACTCGAGTGAAAGAAGGTGAATGTGGGCAAGGTTTGGAGTCAGAGCATGCATTCAGTACATAGCTATTATTTCCCACATCCCTTTGATCATCCTTTCTAGTTCAATGGTCTGAAGAGGCAAGGGTTGCACATAAAAATTCAGTCTGTCTCAACTTATAAGGTTTTTTATATTTCTGTTTTCCCCTTCTCTCCTTGGTCTCCCTCTCTATTGCCAATTGAAGATGAAGAAGAAAAAGGAGGATAAGGAGAGGAAAGGAGAAGAAGGGAAGGAGCAGCAGGAATAACTTTTTCAGTATGGTTTTATACCAACTATTTTAGAATAATTTTTTTTAATAGGTGAGAGGAGGGGAGATAGTCAGACAAACTCCTACATATACCCTGGCCAGGATTCACCCAGCAACCCCTATTTGGGGCCGATGCTTCAATCAATTGAGCTATCCTTATTGCCTGAGGCTGATGCTCAGATGAACCATGCTATCCTCAGCACCCAGGAACAATGCTCAAACCATTCGAGCCACTGGCTGCAAGAGGGGAAGAGGGAAAGAAGGGGGAGAAGGAGGGGGAGAAGCACATGGTTGCTTCTCATGTGTGCCCTGACTGGGGATCAAACCCGGGATGGCTGGGCCAACAGGCCAGGGCCAGAATAAATTTTTTAAATTGATAATATCCAGTAAATGAGACTGTAGAAAAACTAGTACACTCAAACTGCAAGTGAAAATATTGATAAATGAAGCTCTGGGTGAGTGGCTCAGTGGATAAAGTGTTGTCCTGCCTTGTGGGGTCACAAGTTCAGTCGCCCATCAAGGCACATATGAGAAGCAATGCGTATACAACTAAATGGAACAAGTTCATGTTTCTCTCTCTCTCCTTCCCCCCTCTCAAATCAATAGAAAGTTAAAAAAAGAAAAATTAATACATCTGGCATTTACTAAGTAGTTAGTGCAAAATACACCCATCACTTCACTTGGTCCTCAACCCTATGTGATAGGAACTATTAGTCCCATTTTATGTATCAAGAAATTGAGGCTTAAAGAGATTGACTGTAGAAACAGTATGTTGACACGTCTTTTTTTAAAGCAATGAGACAAGTGATGTACCAAAACTATATAACATGTATATTCTTTGACCCAATTATGCCAATCTTGGGAATTTTTCTGGATTAACTTAAGAAAAGAGCTAACTTCACAAAGACTTTCACTGCAGCATAATCTTTAGTGAAAAAGTAGAAACAACTTGGATGTCAAGTAACAAGAATTTATATTCATCACAATAGAATCATGATGAGAGACATGTTTATAGACATCCACACAATAGGCTATTGAAAGAATAATTACAGGCCCTGGCCAGTTGGCTCAGTGGTAGAGCATCAGCCCACATGTGGAAGTCCTGGGTTCGATTCCTGGCCAGGGCACACAGGAGAAGTGCCCATCTACTTCTCCACCCTTCCCCCTCTCCTTTCTCTCTCTCTCTCTCTCTCTCTCTCTCTCTCTTCACCTCCTGTAGCCTAGGCTCCACTGGAGCAAAGTTGGCTTGGGCGCTGAAGTTGGCTCCATGGCCTTGGCCTCAGACACTAGAATGGCTCCAGTTGCAACAGAGCAACGCCCCAGATGGGCAGAGCATTGCCCCCTGGTGGGCTTGCTGGGTGGATCCCGGTTGGGCACATGCGGGAGTCTGTCTCTCTGCCTCCCTGCTTCTCACTTCAGAAAAATACAAATAAATAAATAAATAAGAAAAAAAAAGAATAATTACAAAGAGTATAAATATACAGTGTGTCCGTAAAGTCATGGTGCACTTTTTTTTTTTCCCCAGAAGCTGGAAATGGGGAGAGACAGTCAGACTCCCGCATGCGCCCGACCGGGATCCACCCGGCATGCCCACCAGAGGGCGAAGCCCTGCCCACCAGGGGGCGATGCTCTGCCCCTCCGGGGCATCGCTCTGTTGCGACCAGAGCCACTCTAGTGCCTGAGGCAGGGGCCAGAGCCATTCCCAGCGCCCGGGCCATCTTTGCTCCAATGGAGCTTCTGCTGCGGGAGGGGAAGAGAGAGACAGAGAGGAAGGAGAGGGGGAGGGGTGGAGAAGCAGATGGGCGCTTCTCCTGTGTGCCCTGGCCGGGAATCGAACACGGGACTTCTGCACGCCAGGCCGACGCTCTACCACTGAGCCAACCGGCCAGGGCCCATGGTGCACTTTTGACCGGTCACAGGAAAGCAAGAAAAGATGATAGAAATGTGAAATCTGCACCAAATAAAAGGAAAACTCTCCCAGTTTCATACCTATTCAGTGCAGTTCGATGTGGGCTCCTGCACAGATTTTTTAGGGCTCCTTAGGTAGCTATCCCGTATAGCATCTATAGACTCGTCACTGACTGATGGCCTACCAGAACAGGGTTTCTCCACCAAACTGCCGTTTTCCTTCAACTGCTTATCCCACCAAGTAATGTTATTCCTCTGTGGTGGCACTTCATTATAAATGTGCCAATATTCACGTTGCACTTTGGTCACGGATTCAAATTTAGTGAGCCACAGAACACACTGAACTTTCCTCTGTACCGTCCACATCTCAACTGGCATGGCTGTGGGCTGCTCCGCTGTATACACGGTGTTACATCATCATCTGCGCATGCGCACATGCTGCCACATCATCCTACAGAAACTGGGAGGGTTTTCCTTTTATTTGGTGCAGATTTCACATTTCTATCGTCTTTTGTTGCTTTCCTGTGACCGGTCAAAAGTGCACCATGACTTTATGGACACACTGTAGAGAATGTTTTATGGTATATTAAATTAAAAATCAGGCTATGAAAATAGAATATAATAACCCTTTAAAATATATAACTTTGAATGAGAACCAGAAGGGAATAACTCCAAAGTGAATATAATAGTATTAAGAATGTGGGATTAGCCTGACCAGGCGGTGGCACAGTGGATAGAGCTTTGGACTGGGATGCAGAGGACCCAGGTTCGAGACCCCGAGGTCGCCAGCTTGAGCGCGGGTTTATCTGGTTTGAGCAAAAGCTCACCAGCTTGGACCCAAGGTCGGTGGCTCCAGCAAGGGGTTACTTGGTCTGTTGAAGGCCTGTGGTCAAGGCACATATGAGAAAGCAATCAATGAACAACTAAGGTGTTGCAACGCACAATGAAAAACTGATGATTGATGCTTCTCATCTCTCTCTGTTCCTGTCTGTCTGTCCCTGTCTATCCCTCTCTCTGACTCTCTGTCTCTGTAAAAAAAAAAAAAAAAAAAGAATGTGAGATTATAGGAGGGTTTTTCCCCTTTCTTTTAAAAATATTTGCTTTAATATGATTACATTTTTTTTTACTTTAAAAATAAATACCCATGAGAATATTTAAATAAAGTACCCATGAGAATAGGGAAGAATGCTGAATTAGCCATATATGTGTTCTGCTGAACAGAAAACTAAACCACCCAACTTAAGTCACTATATTGGTCAATGGAGGCATTTGAGAATATCAAACTTGAGAAATTCATTTTCAGAACTGGTTTAATGAATTTATCAGCAATTTTGGAGGCTCCTGGCTGGTGTCCAGTAGGGAATCTATCATAACTTCCCCACGTCATGTTCCACCTTCATGTCCAAGCTCTCGTTAGCAGCTTTGATCGGTCTAGTTTAGACACCGGTGATTTTCTAGTTCTGACTTTTCGTCTTGTTCTTAGATGTGATGCGTCTCTGTCAGAGATGTCACGTTCATGTATGAATCCACCTTCAGGATTCTGTGAACGGGAAACAGACTCGAAGGGTTTGGGGTTAGCTACTCCTTCTTCTGATTTATGTGCTTTAGTCTCTTAAAGGCTTCCAACTGACTCTACCAAACCTGTTCTGGAAAAACTCAGAAAGGCCATGTGTGAGGACTTTGAGTGGATGGGGTCTCTTGACAGCACTGTGGGGTGACAGGGATAAGGCTTCAATAGGATTTCAGTTTTCACAACTGTCAAACACAAAGACAGCCAAATAAAAGTACCTTAAATTTGTGTTTATGGGTTATCTTCTACTGGAAGTCAGGATTGTGTGAGGTGTGGGGGTGAAGCAGTGGTGAGAGGAGAAGGAACTGGAAGGGTTAAATACTATATAGAATGAAAACTTCCCCTCAATGCTGTGCCTTCTCAGCCAGCCACTCAGGACTGGTTAGGCAGCCGTGACTCAGTCAGATGGATGATCGTCTTGACTTTACTAACCTGGAGTTTAGTGGGGGGAAATTTTTATTCAATACTTCACATTCAGAGATGCCACTAAGTATTGTTTCCTAAAAGGAAAGAAAGCATGTATTAAAGTTGTTTAATGATTAAACCACTGGCACTATGATCCAAAAACTAAGCGTTATATATTTTTTTGATTAAAAAAGTAATTCCCTCACCTCACCTCTGTTAGAAGGACTAACGTAAAAAAAGACAAGGGATAATAAATGCTGATGAGGATATGAAGGAAACCCTCGTGAACTATTGGTGGGAATATAAATTGGTGCAGCTACTATGGAAAACAGTATGGAGGTTCCTCAAGAAATCAGAAATAGCCCTGGCTGGTTGGCTCAGCGGTAGAGTGTCAGCCTGGCGTGCGGAGGACCTGGGTTCGATTCCCGGCCAGGGCACATAGGAGAGGCGCCCATTTGCTTCTCTACCCCCCTCCCCTCCTTCCTCTCTGTCTCTCTCTTCCCCTCCCGCAGCCAAGGCTCCATTGGAGCACAGATGGCCCGGGCGCTGGGGATGGCTCCTTGGCCTCTGCCCCAGGCGCTAGAGTGGCTCTGGTCGTGGCAGAGCGACGCCCCGGAGGGGCAGAGCATCGCCCCCTGGTGGTCAGAGCGTCGCCCCTGGTGGGCGTGCCGGGTGGATCCCGGTTGGGCGCATGCGGGAGTCTGTCTGACTGTCTCTCCCCGTTTCCAGCTTCAGAAAAATACAAAAAAAAAAGAAAAAAAAAGAAAAAAAAAAAAGAAATCAGAAATAGAACTACCATATGATCCAGCAATTGTACTTCTGGGTATTTATGGTTCCAGAATTAGGTACTTTGGTTCCTAAAGAAACAAAATCACTATTCTGAAAACTCTTCACCCATGTTCATAGAAGCATTATTTACAATAGCCAAAATATCGAAGCAACCTAAGCATCTGTTGTGGATGAATGGATAAAGAAATTGTTATACACACACAGACACATACAAAATGGTATACTATAAGACCTTAAAAAAGAAGGGAATCCTGCCATTTATAACAACGTGGATAGACCGTAAGGACATTATACTAAGTGGAATAAGTCAGAGAAAGACAAACACCATATGATCTCACTTATATGTGGACTCTGAGAAACCGAACTCATAGAAACAGAGATAAATAAGATCTGTGGTTGCTAGAGGTAGTGAGTGAGGGAATTGGGTGAAGATGGTCAAAAGGTACATACTCCCAGTTTTAAGATAAATACATTCTGGGGATGTGATGTACAATATGATGACTATAGCTAACAATACTGTATATTTGTATATATATTTTTTCTTTTTTATATTTTTCTGAAGCTGGAAATGGGGAGGCAGTCAGACAGACTCCCGCATGCGCCCGACCAGGAACCACCCGGCACGCCCACCAGGGGGCGATGCTCTGCCCATCCTGGGCGTCGCTCTGTTGCGACCAGAGCCACTATAGCGCCTGAGGCAGAGGCCACAGAGCCGTCCCCAGCGCCTGGGCCATCTTTTGCTCCAATGGAGCCTCGCTGCGGGAGGGGAAGAGAGAGACAGAGAGGAAGGAGAGGGGGAGGGGTAGAGAAGCAGATGGGCGCCTCTCCTGTGTCCCCTGGCCGGGAACCGAACCCAGGACTTCCGCACACCAGGCCAATGCTCTACCACTGAGCCAACCGGCCAGGGCCTATATTTGTATATTTCAAAGTTGTTAAGAGAATAGTCTTAAAGTTTTTATGGATTAGGAAAAAAAATTCTAAGTATTCTGGGAAGACACATCAGGCATATGATACAAGGCAGGGAAGAAAGCAAGCAGCCTCCAGTCTGGACTTAAAATGCAGTTCTGCTCACTGAAGTTCCTCTTCACTTGCTCACCAGCCAGACTCCGGACTTTGTCTGAACCTATACTACTTGTCTGCTTGGATTTTTTATAACATAATTGCTTTTTTTCTGCCCCAGATGTTCTCCCTTGGCTTGACTCCTTGCCAGATCAGACTTTATCTCTGTGAACCTCAAATATGCTCAGCTCTCAGATTGGGCTGGAATAATACATGGCAAATAGGGTTGTTGAGAATGAGGCAAACATGTGAAAACATTGACCACTCATTCATTCTCAAATATTTACACAGCATCTGTGCACAGATACAAAGACGCTTGCCCTCCCGGATCTCACTGCCGAGTCGGTTGATGAGACACAGAAGTAAAATGCAATGACAATACAGTGCATTAAGGAAGAGGTTATGGGCATACACAAACTGCTTTCGGATCACACAGAAGAAGAGTGTTTAATAAAAGGTGACCCAATGAAGAGCAAAGCTGGCCAAGAGCAGATTCTCTGGCTACACACCAGGGTTCCTGCCCTGGTGTGTAGCCAGAGAGCTTCTTTGCCATAGTCCACCGTGAGGCCAAGTTCAGGAGATAGCTATATGAAGATGAAGGGAAGAGAGAACAGAGCAACCTTAACAACCTAAACTTCATATTAAACACTTAACAGGATGCATATATCTTACCTCTCCTCCGCAAAGCTGGATGCTTCTTATGACACGCTCTAAGAGGCCAACCTTCTCTGTGAGTTGGAGGCTGTTTTCCTGCAATTGCTTATTTTCTTTATCCAGGAAAAGTACTCTAAGAACGGGATAAGTCAAAGGCATAACTAAAAATTTCTACATTATTATTAAAAACTCAAAACTATGTCCCTCTTCCTACTAGCTCTGGGTCTTAGCTCACTGTCCAGCTTTTAGAACTTTGGCAGACTGAGTGAAAATTGGTAAGCTCCTGGCCTGTATATAGTCATTCAGTAACTACTAAGAGCAGGGACATACTATGTGCAAGAAAATGAAAGGCAGAGTTCTAGCCTTTGAGTCACTGAAGGAAGGATATTATTCCATTTATGAGTGGAACTGAAAAAAGAGACTGCAGCCCCTTAAATACAGTAGTTACGCAGCCTGCATCTGGCTCTGACCTCAAATAGTCCTCCTGCCTGACCAGGCGGAGGCGCAGGGAATAGAGCATTGGACTGGGATGCGGAGGACCCAGGTTCGAGACCCCGAGGTCGCCAGCTTGAGTGCGGGCTCATCTGGTTTGAACAAAGCTCACCAGTTTGGACCCAAGGTCACTGGCTCGAGCAAGGGGTTACTTGGTCTGCTGAAGACCCGCGGTCAAGGCACATATGAGAAAGCAATCAATGAACAACTAAGGTGTCGCAATGAAAAACTGATGATTGATGCTTCTCATCTCTCTCTGTTCCTGTCTGTCTGTCCCTATTCCTCTCTCTGACTCCCTGTCTCTGTAAAAAACAACAACAACAAACAAACAAAAAAAACAGTTCTCCCATACCTGAGCAGCAGCAGCAGCCTCTGCTGCCGGTTACCAAACCCTCACCATGTCCTCAGGCGCTGTAACCTATCCACCCAGAAGGCACTTCAAATTTTTCATGTATTAGCCCATTTAATCCTCACAGCAACCTCATGAAACATATTGTTATGAAGACAATTTTACAGGTAAGGACACTGAAAACTCAGAGAGAGGAAAGTAACTTGTATAAGAAGATAAAACCAGAAAGTCATTGAGCTGGGATGCCCGCCCAGAGCTTACAGATTTCTAAAGCCTGAGCTCCTGACCACTCCCCCAGGGCCACTCTCCAGGGCTACAGTGTAGATGTGACACATGACTGTATAATAGTTTCAACCAGGGGTTACTGTTGGAGTTCTAGTTCTGCCACTTACTAGCAGTGTGACTGTGGCAAATTACTAAATCTGAGCCACAGTTTCCTCATCTGTAAAATGAGGAAACATCCTGTAGACCAGGCGTAGTCAACCTTTTTATACCTACCGCCCACTTTTGAATCTCTGTTAGTAGTAAAATTTTCTAACTGCCCACCGGTTCCACAATAATGGTGATTTATAAAGTGGGGAAGTAACTTTAGTTTATAAAATTTATAAAGCAGAGTTACAGCAAGTTAAAGCATATAATAATAATTACTTACCAAGTACTTTAGGTCAGATTTTCGCTACGTTTGGCAGAATAAATCTTTATAAAACAATTTACTATAGTTAAATCTATCTTTTTATTTATACTTTGGTTGCTCTGCTACCACCCACCATGAAAGCTGGAACGCCCTCTAGTGGGCTCTAGGGACCAGGTTGACTACCACTGCTGTAGATGAAACTTGTTCTAAGGAAAACATAAGTCAAATCCAGGTGACCAAATATGTCCTCGGAAGGGCAAGACAGGAACATTACTGTTGTTAAGGCAAGGGTAATGAGTCAATTGTGTTGAGATTGTCAGAAGCAATGACATAGTTTGAGAAGGAGAAAACTTTATTATAATTAAAGTTTCCTATAGAGGAGAGAATTCTTGGTTGGCTGATATGTGAATTCTAATCTGCTGGAAATATTTCTCCTTACAAATTAATACATTGGTATTCTGTGAGTATCGTGAGTACAAGTCAATAGTGAGCCTGATCCTCTCTTGGTCTACCTTAATTCCAAAGGTATCAAATGATAAAAATGTGTATCAATGTGCACAAAACGACAGGCCAGAATGAGCACAGCCGGGTCCTCAAGAAGGCAGTGCCACTATGAAGAGCCTACCTGAATGGCCAGGCTGCCTTCTCCATATTTTTCTGCCACTTGTATAAGCAGATGGGAGAGCAACAGTTATGACATAGGCTGCACTCAAAGGACAGTCTCTGGAATGATCTCTTTGTCGAAAGAGAAACATCTCATTTGGAGTTCATGGGCAACTCTGGCAGGACCACACCTACCTGTGTTGGACAGAAGATATTACGCATTTGTTGTCATGGATCAACTTTTCTTGCTCCATGACCTCCCTCAGAAGTTTACTGTTTTCTAGGAGCAGGCTATTATTTTGGGCAGTGATCTTGTCCTGGAATGCCTTCTCCTAGGGATGAAAACAAAAGCTCCTAATTACCACAGGAGGAGAAATGATACATTTAAGGACATCAGCCTGTTTATAATTCCGATAGCAAATTTCCCTTATCTATTTTTTCTCTCCTGCCGCTTATACTGCTTTCTCCTGTTTGCTGACATTGTCAGCTAGATTGTTCTGCTGTATATTTTGGTTACTTATGTCATATATTTCATTTGTATATTTACTCATTCTTTTTATTTTGGGTTAACATTTAAAAATATCTGAGCACTCAACTTCTAATAAGGTTCCAATGATCTCATCTGTATTCCAACTCCATAAGTATCAATCACTGACAATTACAACTGAATTCTCTAAAGCTGCAGATTGAAAATAATTTCTACGTAATACATTTCCATATGCTTTCTAGTTATAGTCTTTTTAAGGCAAAAGAAGAAGATGGGAATGCAGCCACCGGATTTGGCGACCAGTGTCAGTTGGCTCAGCAAGTCATGATGTGAGCCAGGCACTGAGACTGTTCCTGAAGTGATGAGGCTGAAATGATTTCTAGCAGAACACCAAGTTTCATTGTCTACCAGTGATTTCTCCTGAGTGCAATAGCTAGTCAGGTTACAGCTAAACTGACAAAGGAGTGTATTTTGTGAAAATACAATTAACGTTCTCATAGTGAGTCAGTAGATATTAGTAAGTATTACTGTTATTGAGGAGTTTAGAAACTCAGAAGTGTAGAATCCCCCTTCTTATTTCACTGGTGACCTGTCAATGGTAGCAGGCAAGGGCTTTCACATTTTCATGTGTGTTCCTCATCTGCCAACAGTGGGAGGGAGTGGGGGTAGAAGAAGAATGACCTCTGGCAGAGGGGTGAATCACAAGGTAGAGAGGGGAAATTTTCTTTCCTTTTAAATAATATGTTAATCATTTATATTCAGAGCATTCAGAAAAGATTGTGTGTGTGTGTGTGTATATATAGTCTTTTTTTCACCCTTTTTCCAAGTGAGAGGAGGGGAGATAGACTCCTGCATGCACCCCGACCGGGATCCACTCAGCAACCCCTGTCTGGGGCTGATGCTCTGCCCATCTAGGGCCAATACAACTGAACTATTTTTAGCACCTGAGGTAGAGGCTCAAGGAGCCATCCTCAGAGCCCAGGCCAATGTACTTGGGCCAATCAAGCCATGGCTGTGAGAGGGGGAGAGAGAGACATATAAGGGGGAGGGATGGAGAAACAGATGGTTGCTTCTCCTGTGTGCCCTGACCAGGAACTGAACCTGGGACTTCCATAAACTGAGCCGATGCTCTACCACTGAGCCAACTGGCCAGGGCCATATAGAATCTTGAAAAAAAAAAAAAGATTTATAACCTGACCAGGTGGTGGTGCAATGGACAGACCGTCATCCTGGGATACAGAGGACCTAGGTTCGAAACCCAAGGTCACCAGCTTGAGCACAGGCTCATCAGGCTAGAGCACAGGCTCACCAGCTTGAATGTGGGATCATTGGCTTGAACACTTGATCACAGACATAACACCATGGTCACTGGCTTGAAGCCCAAGGTCGCTGGCTTGAGCAAGGGGTCACTCGCTCTGCTGTAGCCCCCTGGTCAAGGCACATATGAGAAAGCAATCAATGAACAATTAAGCACCGCAACGAAGAATTGATGTGTTTCATCTCTCTCCCTGTCTATCCCTATCTGTCCCTCTCTCTGTCTCTCTCTCTCTGTCTCTCTCTCTCTGTCTCTCTCTCTCTCTCTCTCTCTCTCTCTCTCTCACACACACACACACACACACACACAAAGACTCATAGATACAGAGAACAAATTGATGGTTGTCAGAGACTAAATAAAGGTGGAGGATAGACAAAATGGGTGGAGGGATTCAAAACACACAAAGTTCTAGTTAGGAAATAAATAAGTCATGGGGATGTAATATACTAATGTTATATAACTAAAGTTAATACTATATTTTATATTTGAAAGTTGCTGGGAGTAAATTTTAAAAGTTCTTATATGAGAAAGAAATGTATAATGATATATGGTGATGGATTTTTTTTATATACATGGACAGAGAGTCAGAGAGAGGGATAGATAGGGACAGATAGATAGGGACAGACAGACAGGAATGGAGAGAGGTGAGAAGCATCAATCATCAGTTTTTCGTTTTGACACCTTAGTTGTTCATTGATTGCTTTCTCATATGTGCCTTGACCACGGGCCTTCAGCAGACCGAGTAACCCCTTGCTCGAGCCAGCGACCTTGAGTCCAGGCTGGTGAGCTTTGCTCAAGCCAGATGAGCCCGCGCTCAAGTTGGTGACCTCAGGGTCTTGAACCTGGGTCCTCTATATCCTAGTCCAATACCCTATCCACTGCGCCACTGCCTGGTCAGGCTGGTGATGGATGTTAACTAGACTTACTGTGGGAACCATTTTGTAATATACACAAATATAAAATCATTATTTTGTACACCTGAAACTAATGCGATGTTATATATCAATTATAACTCAAAAAGACTGTCATTCAGAGAATTATAAGGAAGGAAATTACATTATGTTCTGAAATAAACCATTATAGATATTAAAAGCTTTCATCCAGGGCCCTTCAATTTCTAACAATAGTCTCCCCTGACGTTATTTAAATACATTTATAGTAAGGATTGAGACTAGAAGGAGCCAGCCCACAGTAATATTCTATGCAGTTATAACTGGGTTACAAAGGAAATTGAATGGGGCAGGATACTGACACCCTGTCCTTTGGAAATGTCATATTTCTTTGAACCAGAAAATGAGGACACCTGCTCTAATACTAGGAGAAAATATTTGGGGAAATCTGGTTTGGATGGTCACAAAAGGTCCGAGGACTCAACTGGCTCACTGTACGTAGAGAAGGCTGAAGAATGAAGCCAAAAAAACAAAACAAACAAACAAAAAGAATGGCACTATTTTCTGGAGACTTGGTGCTTAGAAAGTGAGCCCAGCTTTTTCAGGCTCAGGGCTCTGGTCCATGGGCCCTAAAATAAGTAAAAACCAAAACACTGGGTTTGTACCACTGTGGGTCTTCTCTAGGCTATTTCCAGTTCTAGTAACAATTTGCCTTGCGAACTATGCACCCACTGGTTAACATGCTTCTAAGAGATTTTATACCAAAAAGAAGGCTACAAAAATTTTTATGTGCCAGGTACTACTTTAGGCATTTCATATTTTAATCATCACCTTTTTTTCCTCACCTTTTCTAATTTTTTTTGCAGTATCCCAATTTCATTTTCAAGTAGATTAATTCTCTCATCTCGCAGCTCTACTTCATGAACGAAATGATCCTTGATTCTGTGAATCTTGACTTTGTGATGAAGGCGTTTTTTATCATAGTTTCTATAAAAATAAATTTGAATACAGGCACACCTGAACACAGTGAAAACTTATTTTGCTTCCTCAATATGCACCTTTCTTGGGTTTCCTCTTCTTGCTTTGTCAGGGCCTGCCACCAGATAGGGATGCTTGTCCTGCCACACATCTGCAGAGCTTCCTGCCCCTGCATGGGTGACCAGAGAGATAGCCTCCTAAAGAACGCCAGCTTTTAGTACTCACCAGGGACTCAGGACTTATCTTGGTCTTAAGCTAAAGGGTGTAGCATAGCTTTAGCAACCAAGTTTAATTTTAGAACTCCTTGACTTCTGATCCCTGCTCCACTGATTTAGTCATTAATTATAAGTTTTCTAGTTCTTAGCTACTTCCTTATATAGTATTATAACCCACTTCAATCTTGCCTATTTTCAGGTAACTGGGTCTGCTCTCAGTCTTTGCCTTGAGTCTGGACTTCTAAATGCCAACTCTACATAGGTCTCTGCTCAAGACTCTTACTCTGATTCTGACATAAATCTGACTTTCTGCCAATAAGCACATGAAAAGATGCTCAACATTATTAGCTATTAGGGAAATGCAAATGAAAACTACAATGAGATATAATTTCATATCTACTAGGATGGCTAAAATAAAAAAGATAATAACAAGTGCTAACAAGGATGTGGAGAAATTATAACTCTCATATGCTGCTGGTAGGATGTCAAATGGTGCAGCCTCTTTGGGAAAAACCTGGTGGCTCCTCAAATGGTAAAACACAGAGACATAGGACCCAAATATTCCACTCCTAGAGAAGTTCCAAGAGGAGTGAAACATATGTCCACACAAAAACTTGTGTATGAGTGTTCATAATAGCACTATTCACAATAGCTGAACGGTGCAAACAACCCACAATTCCATCAACCGATGAATAAACAAAATGAAACATTCAGCCTTAAGAAGGAAATTTTGACACAGCTAAATTATAGAAAACTTGGGGAAAAAATTCCAACTTCTAATATGATCAGTATTATAATGTTGTATTTCCTTTTAGTCTTTTTATAGGCATTTTTTGTTTAAACATTGTCTACATTAAAATTTTTATCTTAAGCTCTTTTCACTGATTATATCATTGTCATTCCCCCATGCTGTTATCTAGTCTTCATAGCCACTATCTTTTACAGCTGTAATATATCCCACAAATTTATTACAGTTGACCTAACTGGTTCCTGTTGCTTGATGTGCAGCTGTCTTCCTGCAGTGTTACGTATGGTTGGGAGAGTTTGTTGATGCCGTACACACGAGAGCTTCAAGCCTGCCCTGGTCATTGCTGGCTTGCTGTCTGGCACCCCTGTGGTTTGGTCAGAAGTTCTGTTGGCCAACTTGCCTGAAGAACATGGCTTTGTTAACTCCTAGCACTATGAGGCAGCACAATACTGATGTTCTAAAATTTAGGGACAGCTTTTTGCTTATGTTTAAGTAAAGCCAGATGGTCTTTCTATTATTTTTACTTCAAAGAGGCAAGGAATTTGCTTCTCTAGAGGAGGGGTTGGGAAAACATGGAAAAAATGAGCATTGTCTGTAAAGGTCAGGGCTGGGGTCAGGGGAATGAAAACAAAAATGAACCTTGACTTTTGACAGTTCCTTCCATTTTCACCCCTAAAGCTGTGCTTTCCAACCCTGCATGCACATGGAATCACATGGGGAAGCTTTCAGCAGAATATTGATCGCTAAGCCTTAGCTGAAGATTATGGTTTCATTAATCTGTACTGGAGCCCGGGCATATGCAGCTAGGGTTAGGGTCCACTGTCCTAAAAGCTATGGACAAATAACCCGGGGGAATATTTAGCCACACCAGCCATCAAAGAAATTAAAAATAAAATTACAATTAAGTAATTTTTGACTATGTGAGCATTAAAAATCATAGCATATGTTGAGCAAAAGAAGTTCAGACACAAAAGATTACATGCCACTATTATTCCACTTAGATGAAGTTTTAGAAGAAACAGAGATCAGAAGAGTGAATGCCTGGGAGGAGGTGAGGGGCAGGAGCTACGGACTGACTGCAGAAAGGTAGGAGAGAACGTTAAGGTACAACAGAGAGGTTCTGTATCTTGACTGAAGTGGTTCTGTTGGTGTATACATTTGTTGAAACTCATCAAATCATACACTTAAAATTTGTGCGTTTCTTATAAGTTGTTCTACCTCAATCAAAACAGAGAATATTGGGAAATTTTCATCAGTAGCAGCACCCCAAGCCAGGGAGGATATGGTAAAATTACTACTCTTATATAATGATGGCAGAAAATTTTGGTAGGATGCTTCTGAATATTTGTTAATACATTTAAGATCCAGAGTACCAGCTTTTTGATCAGTAATTCCACTCCTGGGAATTTAGTCTATAAAAATAATTTTTAAAATGAAAAATATATGTACCAAAATGTGTTTTTTCTATTAAAAATACCAATCATAACTAAATTGGAACTGTGTTGTGAGGGTGTGAGGGTTGACTCCAGCAAGCCTAGCATTGCCCTGAGCTGTTTTGCTAAAGTTCTTGCTTGGCACTGACCACTAGTCAAAGAATGAAAATACTGATTGCAGCTGAATTGCTTTGTAACCATAGGTCCAAGGAATTTCATGGCAGTTTGCACCAGCTTGTCAGCACTGTTCATTGATAGCAATGAGATTGATTATTTGTACCTAGTCTCAGCGAGTCCCCAGGAAGGCTCTGCTCTGGAGGCTGGTTACATAGCAGAGATATGCTTACATGATCAGCAGAATATTTTAAAAAGTATCAGCTGAGATTCCATTTTGGGATCCCTGGTTGTCAGGTGTTCAGGGCACACCTGTGGTTCTTTTTTTTTTTTGTGGCAGAGACAGGGAGAGTCAGAGAGAGGGACAGACAGATAGGAAGGGAGAGAGATGAGAAACATTAATTCTTCGTTGCAGTTCCTTAGTTGTTCATTGATTGATTTTTCATATGTGCCTTGACTGTGGGGCTACAGCAGACCAAGTAACCCCTTGCTAGAGTCAATGACCTTGGGCTCAAGCTGGTGAGCCTTGCTCAAACCAGATGAGCCTGCGCTCAAGCTGGCAACCTCAGGGTCTCGAACCTGGGTCCTCTGCATCCCAGTCTGATGCTGTATCCACTGTGCCACCACCTGGTCAGGTCCACACCTGTAGTTCTTGATGGGAGAGTGGAGGAGCACCAGGCAAGGCCCTTACATAGGGAAGAAGCGCTGGGGCTCCTGTCTAATGCTCTGGGTTGCCTGCTGTGAGACAGCCATGGCCTGTGACGTGTATGCTGCACCTAATTATGTTGCCATGTGTGTCCTTCTCCTGCAATGGGTTGAACATTTGTAGGCACTGTCATGTCACTAGGGTTCTGTTAGTCTTCTTTAGCAATCAAACCCAGTTTGATCAAACCGGCACTATTAGTGCAAGTGCATACCAACTTTATAAAGTATTGTTTTAGAAAAATAAGCAAATTCAAAGAATGTAGTAACAAAGCACAATGCTTATGAAATAATATTGAGAGAAAAAGAACATAAAACTTTACCTAAACTATGATAATAAGGTCATAAAACTATGAAACTGTTTATCAACAGAGAACAAGGAGTGAACATGGGATGGATTCTGGAGTGTTTCCTTTTTTCTTTTCTTTTTAATTTATTGGGTTGACATGGTTTGCCAAACTATATGGGGTAAGTTTTTTTTCATTAAAAAATTTGCATTGTTGTTTCATTATTTGTAATATGAATTAAAAAATATAACTCCCTAACCCTAGAGGGATAGCTCAGTTGATTAGCATTGACCCAATATATGTATAAAGGTTGCTGGTTTGATGCCCACATACAGAAACAGATTGATGTTCCTCTCTCTTTCCCTCTTTCTCTCTCCCTTCCTCTCTCTCTGAAATCAATCAATAAAAAATATTTACAAATGTAACTCTCTGAAAACTAAATGTCATTTTACCTTTGGAGACCGATTTTGACCTGACACATATCAGTATTATTTATTATAATACATTAGATTCAGTATCGATTCATTTGGCAAGCATTGTGGTAGTTTACATACTCTGGATCCAGCCCTTCATTCTCGCACATCCCTCTGTAGAAAGAGCACCGCTCAGGTTTATCAGAGGACTGAGTTCTAGTCTAATATTTGCAAGCAGCATGAACTGAACCACACATACTCTTTTGACCATGATGTCTACGTTTCTCAGTGATATGATGATCAAAGCAAGAAAATGAATACTGATATTTCTGAAAAATATTCTCTGCTAGAGGTGTTTAAGTCATTACCATTAATATCATCAACACAGGTTAAAAACATAAAAGAATAAGACACTTCAATCAACAAAGGAATAAAACAGAAGACTACAGAGCTGGGACCAGAGTTTGGTCATGGAGAAAAAATGAAAAGTGAACAGATATAACAACAGCTATGTGCTAGACACTGTTCTAAGTAAGCACTTTATACGAATTTATTTGTTTAATTCTCACCACAACTTTGCAAGATAAGTAGTATTATTTTGTCCATTTTAAAGATGAGGAACTTCAGACATGGAGAGGTTACAGAGCTCACCCAAGGTCACACAGCTAGTTTCTAGTAGACCCAAGGTTTGTACCCAGGCAGTATGGCTCCGGAGTCCATACCCTGGACTACAGTGCTACATTCCAGACAGGAGGAGAACGAGAGGAATTGGGAGCAGTGATGAACCAGGAAATGGAATGAAAGAGCAGGAAGTTCAGAAACACAAATTGTTATAGAACAACTACTATATGCCAGGAACTATGGGTAAAAAAGATGAGTGAGACTGTGACCCCTGCCCCTCAAAAGCCTACAGTATGGTGAGGAAGACAGGTAGTAAGTCACATCATTTCAAAACAAAGTGACAAGTTCTTAAATAAGTACAGAGAGGCATGTACAAAGGGATATAGGGACACAAAGAATGAACACCTCTCCCAGGCCAGGCGGGTGTGCCAGAAAAGGCTTCTTAGGGAAGGGGACTGCCAGCCTCAGCACCATGAGTTGAAATGAGGTGAGAGTGGTCCAGGATGAGGAAATGTATTGAGGGGGAAAAGACCTGATGGCAAGTAAGAAGGGTGTATTTTGGGGAAAAGCAAGACTTTCCCTTCCAAAGAGAAGTTGTTTTTGTTTACCTCACGTAGACATCAAGTTGCTTCAAAAGTTCCCCATATTCTTTACAAAGAGCTTCCTTCTCTTGCTGCAACCCAGTCATCTTCTTTGACAATTCCTGGTTGATCTTTAGATACTGAAAAACATTTTTAAAAATGAGAATATTCTATACTGAGTAAAGGTATGATTTTGATGGGATGTAAATTGACAAAGCCTTTTTGCTAAAAAAGGCTTACAGTGGCTCCAGCTTCTGACCGTAGTAGTTTCCTATGAATCTGCTCATCTAGATTTCCTGAGAGCTGGTAGCTTTCTTACTTGAGTTTTGCTTCACCAGCCTTTCCAATGGTTTTGCAAGCATCTAATTCCCTATATAGAAAGTCTTCCAGCCTGACCAGTGGTGGCATAGTAGATAGAGCATCAACTGGGACGCTGAGGTCCCAGTTTCAAATTCCCGAGGTCACCAGCTTGAGCACGGGTTCACTAGCTTGAGTGTGGGATCATAGACATGACACTAAGGTCACTGTCTTGAGCCCAAAGGTTGCTAGCTTAAAGCCCAAGGTCACTGGCTTGAGCAAATGGTCACTGGCTCAGCTGGAGGCCTCCCCGTACCTCCACCCTCACCCCATCAAGGCAAGCATGAGAAGCAATCAATGAACAACTAAGGTGATACAACTACAAGTTGATGCTTCTCAAAGAGGCAGCTCTTTCCCTCTCAGAAAAAAGTCTTCCATATTGTAGTACATAAAGTGAAAGTTGTTTTTCTGACCTAACCTTGACTAATAAAGTATCTGGTTCTAGAAATGGCTGCAATGAACAAATCCTCAAAGATAGGAAGCTCAAATATTGGTTATCTGACCATGTTAGACTTAAAGACAGTGTGATCTTGTCACTAGTGCTAGATATCCATGACATAAGTGTCGATTAAATTATAACTTATAGTTGCCTGTCATGAAGTACTTTGAGAGACCACATGACTGGTATGAAAAATGTTATAGCAGAATTGAGGAGAATAAGGAGTTTGGAGCCACATCTGACCATGTCAGATAATGTCCAACTTGGTGATTTAATTATTGAAACAAGGCACAGTCAGAGACTCAGAGAGCTTCTATGAGTACTCTGAAAGAACCTCTTCTCTCTTGTAGGCAGCAGGTCAATGTATCCAAAAACTAAGTTCCAAATTTCATCAAGTAGGTTGCAGAATTACAGCATAAATCGACTTCATAGCCTTTCCAGGTCTCTTATTTGAAAAATAATGCTTTGTTTGGGAATGCATGGATATTTGAGAATTGGGAATGAGTATGTCTGGTAGGATTCCAGACACTGAGTACCCTGGATCCCCAAATTCTACTGAACCTCTCTTATCTGCAGAAGCAGTCCTTTCTGCTCTTAGGAGATTAACCGCTCTTGCCTTGGGCTCTGTACTGACCTCACTTGAGGCAGGGATCCTGTAAGAGAATACCTACTGTTCTCAAGACCCACCTTCACACTACTACCATCTCATTGCCTCCAGTCCTATAACTAGAGTCAGATCCCTGCACATCCTGGGGAACAGGAATTGAGTATTAGGACTGACCTGGGAGGACTACCATATTGAAAAAATGAAAAGATCTTGCCAACTTAAATTGGCAGAAATCAAAGGAATATATGTAATAATGTATTTGTAGGATGTTATATCACAAAGAAAGAAATATAATATTGAATAGGTTGAATTTATTGATATGGATGCATTTACTAGGATTCAGGATATAATATGTTTAATTTGAATATCTAAAGTGACTTCAATAGTATGGCTGATTGACTGAAATTTGGACTCAACGGTGGCCTATGTTAAATGACATTAAGATGCTATACTTTCTTGACATAAGAAAAAGGAAGAAAACCAAAGGCTTAAGCAGATATATTTCTTGAAATGCTCTTATAATGCTGTCCTACTAAGGATGATGGTAATAGATACCGACATTAAAATGGATCCCTGGTTTTAATGGGATAATGGTAATACAGAGTATCATAGATCAAGTGGTAATATTTAACCCCCACCTGGGCACTGTTACTGTTATTAGACAGTAGGGCCAGTGATATAACCAAATAGTTTGACTTGTAGCAAACTTTGGTTGTGGTTTATTGATCACAGTGATTTTAGGACTAAAATACATGAGTAACTCATTAAAGTCTTACTTGAGTTGTAGAAGGAAGGAAGGAAGGAAGGAAGGGAGAGAGGGAGGGAGGGAGGGAGGGAGGGAGGGAGGGAAAGAGAGAGAGAGAAAGAAGAAAGAAAAAAGAAAAAAGAAAGAAAGATAGAAAGAAAGAAAGAAAGAAAGAAAGAAAGAAAGAAAGAAAGAAAGAAAGAAAGAAAGAAAAAGAGAAATTCCCCTGAGTCTGGCAGAGGCCCAATTTGAATGATAATGTAATGACCTTACTCAGTTCCCAGACCTGAGCCAGTTCAGAGACCCAGAGTCCTTTGAATGACTGAAATGCAAGGTTGCCTTCAGGAAAAAAACCCTGTGATACAGTATGTGATACAAGTATGTAATGTTCTCCCAAGCTTTCCTCAGAGAGACCTGTGGCCTTTTATCAAGCTGATTGGGCATTTGAGAAAGGGAATTAGATATCTGTGGAATTACAGGGCAGTGGTTCTGAGTCAACACTAATATTTGGAACCCAATGCCGTGGATATGGAGACTCAATGAAGTAAGGTGGAAAATGGAGTTTAAACTTACAGTGTGTCTTGAGAGTTTGCTGCATTTATTCATGGCATAGCATATGTTTCCCAGTGGGCGTAGTGGATTTGTGAATCCCCCCCCCACACACACACACACAGTGGTTATTTCTCCAATTCTTGAATGTACAGTCAGAACAGACCAACTAGAATAGCAGATTCTCAACACTGGCTTTCTGACTTGAGGAATGAGGGCTATTGATGGTAGAAAAGGCCAAGTGTTTACAGTGCCTCTTCAAATTCTAGGATCAGCCTATACTATATTTGCTCCTTCACCCATTTATCAAGTAATCTTGAAGGCTGTGAGGTTGGTGGTGCCCAAAGCAAGACAAAGATCTGCAACTGTGCCAGGCTGCAGTGCACAGTGCTTTGCCATCTGGGCCTTATGACCCAGCAAAGCCAAAGATTCTCCAGGTCTTGGTGGTAGATGAGGACATTATGTGGAACCTCTGGCAAGCATTAGTGTGATGGTTTAACCTTAGGATTTGGGAGCAAATCCTCCAATAATAGCTATTCCTTGCTTGAGACTTGGCCCTGGTGGAGATTGAATACTTGGCCTTAAGAAATCAAGTGATCACGTAACCTGAGCTGTCCTTCCTGAAACTAGGCATTACATTATTCACTAAGCCCTGAAGCTGGGCCTGTGCACTCCATCCTCCAGTCAAGTGCCATGTAAGGTACCAAGCCTAAGCAGGTCCTAAAGGTACCAAGTTGCATGAGCAAGTGGTTTTAACCTTGACTATATTACCACCTATCTCAACCCTTCCTATGGCCTCATGGGGAGTTCCCTATGACCAGCGGACTGAGGAAGTAGGGCTGCTGCAGCACTATAGCCCTATCGAGGGGCGGTCCTTAAGAAGAATGGGAAGGGAAATCTCAGTGGGCAAAGCTTGTGTTTATTTTGCTCTGAAAGAGAGATGGCCAGAGGCATGACCCATATTAACTCATAGAAAGTTTCTAATAGTTTGCCCAGAAGATCAGGAATTTGGGAAGAATAATATTGGCAGACTGGTGAAAAGGAGGTCTGGGAAAGGAGCTAGAACTAGCAATGCTGTCCAATGGGATTTTTTTCACTAATGGACATGTTCTATATCTGGACTCTCCAATATGGTATGGTAGTCACTAGCCACACATAATGGCTGCTCAGCAACTGAAATGTGGCTAGCGTGTCTGAAGAACTAAATTTCAAATTTTACTTAATTCTATTTCATTTAAGATGTAAATAATCATGTGTGGGCAGTTGACACATTAGCACAGGCCTAGACTGTGTTTTTATGTGTGTTTGCTCAACAGAGGGCATCCATAGGAGAGGTGGTACATTTTGTAGATGTCAGCCTCTTTCTCCAGCACCTATTTATTTCTTTTTTTAAAAATTTTTTTTATTATTAATTTTAATAGTGACATTGATAAATCAGGGTACATATGTTGAGAAAAAACATCTCCAGATTATTTTGACATTTGATTGTGCTATATATCCCTCCCCCAAAGTCAAATTGTCTTCTGTCACCTTCTATCTGATTTTCTTTGTGCCCCTCCCCTCCCCCACCCCCTCTCTCCTTCCTCGCCCCATCCCCCGTTCCCCCACCCCCCCACCCCCATTGCCATCACATTCTTGTTCATGTCTCTGAGTCTCATTTTTATGTCCCATCTATGTATGGATTCATATAGTTCTTAGTTTTTTCTGATCTACTTATTTCACTCCGCAGAATGTTATCAAGGTCCATCCATGTTATTGTAAATGATCCGACGTCATCATTTCTTATGGCTGAGTAGTATTCCTTAGTATATATGTACCAAAGCTTTTTAATCCACTCGTCCTCTGACGGACACTTGGGCTGTTTCCAGATCTTCGCTATTGTGAACAATGCTGCCACAAACATGGGGGTCCAGCACCTATTTCTTGCTCAGTGGGCTCATGTACAAGGTACATGGCAGCACAAATATATTTTATTAAGGATTCACCAAGGCTAATCCACTCAACTTGCAAAAAGTGAAGGTCAATGTTAAGCAACTGTTACGGAACCATCCCCCAGGGGTTTATTAGAGGCAGAGTTACTACGCAGGACACCTTCCATCATGGACAGAACAACAATTTGTCCTCAGTGGAATAGATGTTCATTTTAGATACGGATTTACTTTCTCTGTCCAAATGCTTCTGTCAGAACCATTATCTGTGGTCTTATCAAATTCTTTATTTCCTGTCATGATATACCACTCAACATTGGTTCTGACCAAGAAAATCATTTTACAGTAAGATAAGTGAAACAAAGGCTCATATAGATGAAAGTCATTGGTCTTACCATATATCCCATCATCCAGAAAAAACTAACCTGACAAACAATGGAAAGACCTATGGAAGACATAGTTATGATGTTGGCTAGCTGATATCTTTTGGGGTTAGATGCTGTCCTATCATATGATGTATATACTTTTAACCAGTTGTTAATTGTATATGATACCATTTCTCTCACAGCCTAAATACATGGAAAGGAACCAAGAGATGGAACTGGGAATGGCAAAATGTGTATTATTGCATTATTGATAGTTATCTTTATTAATTAATTTTTAAAGGTATATGTCCACATGCATCAAGACTGTAAAAGTAGCAATCAGCGTCACCCCCAAATGATCACAAATACTAATGGGACCTTGATAGGTTAAGTGTGTCTTCATTTATATGGGTGATAGTGTATCATATAAGTGGAAGCATAATATTCTTTTTGCTTATTGTTTTATTTTAATAAGGGTAAAGGGTTTGTATGGATGTTAACTATACAATGTGCACTGTGTTGTTGCTTAATAGGACCCCCACTTTTCTAAGCTCTCTTCTGTGCTGCAAAGTTGGAAGTCTGAAAACTTATTTCCCAGACTCCTTGACAGCAGAGTTCCAGTTTAATTTCTGCAAATCAGAAGCAGTGGCATGTGGTTTGGAAAGCCCTGGTGAGCGGAAAAGGCATTGTTCTCCTCTAACACTGGCAGGTCGATGGATGGGCAGTCAGCAGATGACACTAGGCATGGGTTTCACAGAGAGTTCCTCCAAGTCCCCATTTTGGTGCTGCAGGAGTTGGCTTCCATGATTCTGAACTGCGGCATTTACTGAAAGCCAGCAGCAGTCCTTTCTGACTTTCTCTCTATCCTTAACTCTCCATTCCAACTTTTATAAACATATTATGCCCTGTGTTAAACCCTTCTTGCTTGAAATATCTAGAGTAAATTCCTCTTTCCTGACTGAACCCTGGATAAACTAATGGTAACGTGCTAGGCACTCAATGATTAATATGATTATTAGCTATTTCTCTGTGGGAACTGGAAAACTGAGAACATGTCTATTGACTTCCTTACCTCATCAAATTTTCTCTTTTCATCTTCCAGTTGTTTAAGTTGTGTGTCTTGTTGCTGAATTCTGTGTTGTTGATGAGAACTGGTCATTTCCAGTCTATTCTCTTTGTCCTGTAAGATTTTCACTTTCTCTTGTAGCTCATTTATATGCTGATCAAGGCATTTCCTGAGGACAGTTAACATACATTGTTGCACCGTGAACTGCAAAGCTTTGTAAATGAAACTTTCAGATAAAATTGTTACTATCATAGAGGAGTTTTTTTGGTTCAGTGAGGTGGGTTTATGTGTTCATAAGACAGAGCGACCAACACAGGGAATCTCCTGTGACAGAAACTTTTCTGATCTCTCCCTCTGTCCTCAAAACAACCCTATGAAGAAGAAATCATTTTTCCTATTTCACAGGGAAAGCTGTAGCAAAGAGCTTTACTTAACTTGCTCAAGGTCACACAGCTAGAACAAGATGGAGGTAGGGCTCCGGTCCTGAACTGTCTTTCCGTCTACTCTTCCACTGCTTTACAGGTTGAGCCCCTTGATCTTCCTGGCTCAACATGAGGCTTTTAGTTACAAACACCACTGATACTAATACACACATGTTACCACCGCTGCAGCTGAATCATGAATGAAGCTGTGTTCAATGATCCTCAATTAGGTCCTCAAATTTACTCAACTGATTTTTTTTTTAGTGAGCAAGAGAGAGAGACAGACACACAGACAGGAAAGGAGAGAGATGAGAAGCATCAATTCATAGTTGTGGCACCTTAGTTGTTCATTGATTGCTTTCTCATATGTGCCTTGACCTGGGGGCTATAGCAGAGCCAGTGACCCCTTGCTCAAGCCAGTAACCTTGGACTCAAGCCAGTGACCTTGGACTCAAGCCAGCGACCAGAGGTCAAGCCAGCGACCATGGGGTCATGTCTATGATTCCATTCTCAAGCTGGCAACCCCATGTTCAAGCTGGTGAGCCCATGCTCAAGCCAGCAATCTCGGGGTTTTGAACCTGGGTCCTCAGCATCCCAGGCTGATGCTCTATCCACTGTACTACCACCTAGTCAGGCTCCCCATTAATTTTACGATAGCTAGCCTTGCCCTGGCCGGTTGGCTCAGCAGTGAAATGTCGGCCTGGTGTGTGGATGTCCTGGGTTTGATTCCCAGCCAGGGCACACAGGAGAAGCGCCCATCTGCTTCTCTACCTCTCCTCCTCTTGCTTCTCTCTCTTCTCCTCTCCTCCTGCAGCCATGGCTCAATTAGAGTAAGTTGGCCCTGGAGCACTGAGGATGGCTCCATGGCCTCTACCTCAGGGAAAAAAAAAAAAGATTCCAGTTGCAAGGGAGCAAGGGCCCCAAATGGGCAGAGCATCGCCCCCTAGTGGGTATTCTGGGTGGATCCCAGTTGGGACACATGCAGGAGTCTGCCTCTCCCTCCCCTTCTATCACTAAAAAAAAAAAAAAAAAAAAAAAAAAAAAAAAAAAAAGATAGCTAGCCTCACTTTAGCTTACCTTTCTAGCCTCATTTTCTTGCCACTTCCTGTACCCACAAACATTTTGTTCCTGGCAAAGTGAACTTTTTTCATTTCCTGAAACAAGTCATTCTCCACACCAATGCCTCCTCTGCAGTTGCAACCTTTACCTATCTTCCTCTTCCAGGCCCTCCTTTGCCTAATATTTTCTACTTAGCTTTCCCATACCAGCTACTTCACTCTCAGCTTAAATAGCTTTCTTTGAGGAAGGCTTTCTTGAGCTCATTAGACTCAAATTAGGTGTCCTTAGTATGTGCTATCACAACATCCTAAACTTGTCTTAGTATAACATATATTTCATTGCAATTGCAAAGTTTTAGGTAGAAGGATATTCTTTATAGTAAAATGGAGGGTCTTGACTTTATATGTGATTTTGATTTAATTTGTAGCCCCAGCACTCCATTCAGTTTCTTCACAGCATGCCCTATAAGCCTTAGCCCTTTCCCTTACTAGTCGCTAACCCCTTGAGGCAACCAGAAACAATGGCTATTCCTTGAGTCAGGGTTACAAGGTATGGATTTCTGTTGCGCTAAAGATAATATCTTGATCTAAATTATGTTTCAGCTCCTGAGCCCTAAGGTGGAACAACCTCAGAGTGCGACTTTTCCATGAAACCAGACAGAATGACACCAGCGCAGCTCTGGAGAAATTATTTCTCTTACTTCACCTCCAACCAGTCAGCTCCCAACACAACCCTGAACCCTTAACCCACAGTGTCTTATATTTGGTCCTATATAATCTACAACCTACACACCATCAGGGAGTTCAGGCTTTTGTTGGCCTGTGTGTGTGTGTGTGTGTGTGTGTGTGTGTGTGTGTGTGTGTATTTTTCTGAAGTGAGAAGCGGGGAGGCAGAGAGACAGACTCCTGCATGCACCTGACCAGGATCCACCAGCATGCCCACTAGGGGGCAATGCTCTGCCCATCTGGGGCGATGCTCCATTGCAACTGGAGCCATTCTAGCACCTGAAATGGAGGCCATGGAGCCATCCTCAGCGCCTGAGCCAACTTTTGCTCCACTGGAGCCTTGGCTGTGGGAGGGAAAGAGAGAGATAGAAACGAGAAGGGGAAGGGTGTAGAAGTAGATGGGTGCCTCTCCTGTGTGCCCTGGCTGGGAATCGAACCTGGGACTTCCACACATCGGACTGACAGTCTACCACTGAGCCAGCTGGCCAGGGCCTTGTTGGCATTTTAAAAAAATATTTTATTTATTTATTTTAGAGAGAGAAAGGTGGGGAGGAGGAGCAGGAAGCATCAACTTGTAGTTGCTTCTCATATGTGCCTTGACCAGGCAAGCCCAGGGTTTCGAACCAGCAACCTCAGCATTCTAGATCAATGCCTTATCCACTGTGCCACCACAGGCCAGGCAGAGCTCAAGGTTTTGAGCATTAGCTTCCCAGTTCTCCAGGCTGGTGCCATTTATAATAAAACAGCTAATATTTCTCTACTGCAAGTCTGTTTAGTGTTTTGCTGTGCTAGAGCTGAGTGGATAAACTCTTTCTGTTCAATAACAATAGCATTGTTTATAAAATAAAAAATGACTAAAAAACATTTTATATAAATAATGATAGATCTATGTATAGGATGCTATATAACTGTTTAAAAAAATACTATGAAATTAGAAATCAATAACAGAAGATAGCTGGAAAATCCCCCAAATTTAGAGATTAAACAAGTGTAATTCTAAAAAATACATTTGTCAAAAAAGTCTCAAGAAATTAAAAAATATTTTGAACTTCATGTATTTTACTTGAAATGAAAATACAACTTATAAAATTTATGAGATGCAGGAAAAATAGTGCTTGGGGGAAATTTATAGCATTAAATACAAATATTATAAAATAAGAAAGATAGAAAATCAACAATTTAAGCTTCCACCTTAGGAAAAGGAAAACTAGAGAAAGAGACCAATACTCTAATCCTAAATCAGCCAAGCTGGGTCCATGGGAAGCTGACATCTTTGCTCCTCTTACCTCTTCTCTTGTTCTTCCTGGTACTGTCGCTTTATTTCAGCTTCATTTTCTATAGTTTCTTTTATCCTTCTCTCTAGTTGCTGCTTTTCCAAAATACAAGCATCGGTGAGACACTCTCTATGAGCATGCTGTAATTTCTGCTGCAGATCCAAAATCTTGAATGAAAACAGTTTACAAATGAATTTTAAGAAGAGTGTGACCTATTCTCCAATTAGGTAAATATCATATAAATAGCAAATACAGTAGTGTTAGTACACAGATCTGATCTAAAGAGTATGGCTACATTTTTTTTTTTTTCTGAAGCTGGAAACGGGGAGAGACAGTCAGACAGACTCCCGCATGCGCCCGACCGGGATCCACCCGGCACGGCCACCAGGGGCGATGCTCTGCCCACCAGGGGGCCATGCTCTGCCCCTCCGGGGCGTCGCTCTGCGGCGACAGAGCCACTCTAGCACCTGGGGCAGAGGCCAAGGAGCCCTCCCCAGCGCCCAGGCCATCTTTGCTCCAATGGAGCCTTGGCTGCGGGAGGGGAAGAGAGAGACAGAGAGGAAGGAGGGGGGGGGTGTGGAGAAGCAGATGGGCGCTTCTCCTGTGTGCCCTGGCTGGAATCGAACCCGGGTCCCCCGCACGCCAGGCCGACGCTCTACCGCTGAGCCAACCGGCTAGGGCCTGGCTACATTTGTTTTAATTCTAAAAAAAAATAATTTTGTTTTGCAATATGTAATACATTTATTCACACAGCTGTGTATAAACAAAGCTATATAATGGGAAGTCTCCTTTCCACTCCCCAACCTGTCTTCCTCTACCAAATAGGTAATGACAGATGAGAGTTTCTTATATACCCTTCCAGAGACTTATTTTTGCATGTATAAACAAATATTATTATATAGTTCTCATCCACTTACACTTTTTACACAAATGATGGTGTATTACACTTACATACGTTGCTTTTCAAAAATAAAAATACAGTCGGTGATTGTTTTTTATACTTAGTGATATTTTTCCATATTATAAGTATATATACAATTGTCTTCTCTTTTACAGTCATACACCGGTCCACTGTAAGACTACACCATAATTTATTTAACTAGCCTCCTATGATGGACATTTAAGCTAATTCCAATCTTTCCCTATTGTAAGCAATGCCCCCAGAATAATTTATAAGGTGTGGATTTTCCAGGACAAACTGTTGCAATAGGTATTAGACCAATTCACACCTTTCACAGCAATGTGAGAGTGTCTGGTTTCTGCAAAGGGTGGCTACAATCATGAATATCTCCAAGTCAAAGTCTCTCACAAACCAAGTGCCAGTAAGCATAGTTCCTAGCACTAGTAGTAGGTTCTTTAATACCCTGGTAGCACTAAAAATAAGAATTATAAATTTGAAAGAGAGATATATAACTTTATTTTAGAATTTACATGTTAGATTAAAAGTAACATTAAAATTACTTTTGTTGGATAAATATCCTTTTAAACTTATTTACTTATTTATTATTATTTTTTCTGAAGCTGGAAACGGGGAGAGACAGTCAGACAGACTCCCGCATGTGCCCGACAGGGATCCATCCGGCACGCCCACCAGGGACGACGCTCTGCCCACCAGGGGCGACGCTCTGCCCACCAGGGGGCGATGCTCTGCCCCTCCGGGGCATCGCTCTGCCGCGACCTGAGCCACTCTAGCGCCTGGGGCAGAGGCCAAGGAGCCATCCCCAGCGCCCGGGGCCATCTAGGGGAAGAGAGAGACAGAGAGGAAGGAGTGGGTGGAGAAGCAAATGGGCGCCTCTCCTATGTGCCCTGGCCGGGAATCAAACCCGGGCCCCCCGCACGCCAGGCCGACGCTCTACCAATGAGCCAACTGGCGAGGGCTTATTTACTTAATTTTATAAGCCTTTCTGTCCCCTAAATATGTGACTAGTATGTAGTACGTGTTTAATAAATATTCGTTGAGCCTGACCAGGCAGTGGTGCCATGGATAGAACCATTGACCTGGGACACTGAGGACCCAGGTTTGAAACCCTAAGGTAAGCCTGACCAGGTGGTGGCGCAGTGGATAGAGCGTCGGACTGGGATGCGGAAACCCTAAGGTTGCCAGCTTGAGAGCAGGCTCACCAGCTTGAGAGTGGGATCATAGACATGACCCCATGATCACTGGCTTGAGCCCAAGGTCACAGGCTTGGCTGGAACCCTCCACCCACTCCATCTCCTGTTAAGGCACATATGAGAAAGCAATCAATGAACAACTAAGGTGCCACAACTATGAGCTGATGTTTTTCATCTTCCTTCCTGTCTATCTGACCCTGTTTGTCCTCTCCCCTCAATCAATCAAATTTGTTGAATGACTAGATTTCAGCAGAAGAGCTGCTCTCCCTCTATTGTATTCCTGACCCAACAATGAATCTTCCCAATAGTTTGACACCACATGCCCCACAAACATTTAGTGAATGCCAGTGGATGACCGTCCTTTCTTAAGAGAAGGGCTTTCTGCATCAGCCCTAAGCCTCAGCACTTAGTACCCTGCAAAACCCATAAACCATAGGAGTGTAGAAGACGCAGAATGATTCAGGGCAATGGCAGAGGCCAGGTCAAGTTCCTCTAAGCTGCCCCTTGTAGTTCTGTGCTTAGGGGAAATGCTTTCTTAAAGATATTCAGACTTAATTCCACAGATGAAAGCATCACCCCATTTGTTTCTCTTTCAAGGACATATGCCTGACCCGTGGTGGCACAGTGAATAAAGCATCGACTTGGAACGCTAAGGTCACCAGTTCAAAACCCTGGGCTTGCCTGTGAGTCAAGGCACATATGAGAATTGATGCTTCCTGCCCCCTCTTCTCTCTCTCTCTCCTCTCTAAAAATAAATAATTTTAAAAAAAATTTTAAAAAATAAAGAGAACATTTCTAAAACTTTATAAGTCCACTCTGTTACCTTTGTCCGTTATACCCCTTCCTGCTCTACCTGAGAAAACCAAAACCTTGAATTTTGTGTGAATCATTTCCTTGCTTAAAAAAAAAAAAATTATATATATCACTATATGACATGGTTTTTGTTTTGTACTATTTTGACCTTTATATCAATGGAAACATACTGTGTTTTTATTCAGTGTTCTATTGAACTACAACATGCACCCGTAACCCATTCATTGTCACTGGTACATGCTACTGTGTAAACATACAATGTATTTATTCCATCTCATATCTGTGGATATTTGTGTTGTTTCCAACTTTCTGCTTTTAAAAACAATGTTACTATGAAAATAACTGAGTACCTACCTCCTGACACTTACTGATAGAATAATAGTGTCTCTAGTGTTTATGCCTAGCAGTAGAGGTGTTGGGTTGTATAGTTTAATTTAATTTAATGAGAAAACAATGCCATACTGCTTTCCAAAGTGTTTATATGGATTTTCTCTTCCAAATGAAGTCAGTATATGAGTTCCTGTTGCACAAAATCCTCACCAATATTTAGTTGTTCAAATTTAAAATTTTTACCAATTAACTCTTTTTTGGAGTAATGTGTATGCAGTAAAGTGTACATATTTTAAGCATACTCAATAAAATTTTACTTATAGAACCACGTCCCAGACCAATATATAGAATACTTCTAGCCCCACAGAAGATTCCCTCACGTCCCCTCCCAGTTAATAGCCCTTAGAGAGAGAGAGACAACCATTATCCTATCACCTTAGCTTAGTTTCATCTATTCTTAAACCTCATATAAATGAAATTACACAGTATGGATTCCTTTGCGCTGGCTTCTTTAGCTCAAGATTAGGCTTTTGAGTTTAATTCAGATTGTTGTCATTTACTTCTTGATGCTAGTTTAATATTTATATAGTGTGATAAATGACTATTTTTTATATAAAGTTTACTTAGACAAACCTACAGATCACAATGTGCAACAGTTACAAACTACTGCCACCTGGTGTTAGGTAGTCTAAAATGCAGGGGCAATAGTTCAAAGTGGCTCATTCTACAACATAGTGCTTCTGACAATTACAAAATAAAAATCATGTAAATGCCAATCCAAATGAAAGGAAAAGCCTTTTAAAATTTAAATGTGTAAAACAAAAAGTCATTTGGTCTCAGTTCTTTATCACTTTAGTGAAACGTCTTTATAAATTCATGCAGTTTAAAAACACACAAGATTTACTGGAATTGTAGCAGCAGGTGGAGTCAAAGGGAGGAAAGCATGGAAGAGTAAAAAAGCCCCAAAAACCCTAGAATTGTATCAAGTTTGCACCATATCTATTTCTTAAAATCCTTAGGGAAACGGCATTTCGGTGGTGGTATCCAGGGCATGTTCCTTATTAAGCGTGAGGATAATTACCTTTGCCTCCGCATCAGCAACTTTAGATTTCTCCTGAGCCAGCTTTTCCTGTAGGTTGTTCTGTGATTTAATGCTCTGAGCCTGTGTAAGTACTTCCAGCTCCAGTTCCCTGATTTTCTGCTGACAGTGCTTCCACTCTGCTGGGGGTGAAGAGCACATCCTCGCACTGTCTAATAACTTCTGCTGGGCCTGCTTTAAGTCCATTTTGATCTAGAGGCAGGGAATAAATAAGAGTGATGGAAATAAGCATGGAGTGAATGCAGATGTGAGCAGCCAGAATAAGCGGCTTTCAAAGGAATGCAGTCTCCCAAGAACTGACAAACAGCAATGTCGTGTGGCTGATTTCCTCGCTGGAGCTGCCATGTGTTAGCAAGGTTTGCCGAGGTCTGTCTTGCCAGATGGCTGCTGGACAAAGGGATTTTTCTAAGAGCTTCTTTCTATACATGCATGGTCTAAACCAGGGGCAGTCAACCTTTTTATACCCACCGCCCACTTTTGTATCTCTGTTAGTAGTAAAATATTCTAACCGCCCACTGGTTCCACAGTAATGGTGATCTATAAAGTAAGGAAGTAACTTTACTTTATAAAATTTATAGAGCAGAGTTACAGCAACTTAAAGCATATAATAATAATTACTTACCAAGTACTTTATGTCAGATTTTCACTATGTTTGGCAAAATAAATCTTTATAAAACTTACTATAGCCTGACCAGGCGGTGGCGCAGTGGATAGGGCGGCGGACTGGGATGCGGAAGACCCAAGTTCGAGACCCCAAGGTCGCTGGCTCGAGCAAGGGGTTGCTCAGTCTGCTGAAGGCCCACGGCCAAGGCACATATGAGAAAGCAATCAATGAACAACTAAGGTGTTGCAACGAAAAACTGATGATTGACGCTTCTCATCTCTCTCCGTTCCTGTCTGTCTGTCCCTATCTAAACCTCTCTCTGACTTTCTCTCTCTGTCCCTGTAAAAACAAAAAAACAAAAAACTTACTATAGTTAAATCTATCTTTTTATTTATACTTTGGTTGCTCTGCTACCGCCCACCATGAAAGCTGGAACGCCCACTAGTGGGCGGTAGGGACCAGGCTGACTACCACTGCTCTAAACATTTCCGTCCTTTCTTCTATGACTCCAAGCTGGCTTTCACTCCCACTACTCCATGAAGCTGCTGTGCCGAGAGCACTACTGCCGAAGTCAATCCAGTGGACACTGACCTCTTTCTGTGGCATCCCTTCCCTCTCTCTCGGAAGTTCTCCTCTCTCGGGGTCAGTGATACCAAAGTCCCCTGATCTTCACTTACCATCTCTTCTGTTCCTTCTTGGTCTCTTTTGTAGACTGTTCTAATGCTACCCAACTTCTAAATCTTTTTGGGTTAAACTAGGCCTTGAGAGTGGGTCATTCTCTCTCTTGGTTCATTTTCATGATTTAAAACACCACGTTTATACTAAATAAGGCTAAAATACTAAGAAACTCCTTGATTCTGCCCATATCTCCAAAATTGTTTTTCTCTTAGTCTTCCTGATTATAGTAAATGATGCCACCATTTAATCTTCTGTTCAGGCCAGTCCCCTGAGAGTTATCCCTGAGTCTTATGAGCACAAGCTGTCACTGCCTGCATACACATCTTGCATCCATCTGTTTGTGTCACCACATTAGTCCAGATCATCTTCATCTCCAGCCCTGGCCGTAGCAACAGCCTGGACAATGGTCCTGCCATTTTCATTTTTACTCCCTTCTAATCTGTTCTTTGCACAGCAGCCAAAGTTTTCTTTTTCAAACATAAATTGAACTTCTTGACTCTCTTTCTTAAATATTTCAGTGGCTTCCCATCACTCCGGGAACAAATCCCAGCAGCTTGTCGGGCCTTGTATGATCTGGCCCTTGCTGACGCCTTTAAACCCATCTTGTCATTCCCCCTCTTCCACTGATCTCCTGTCACACTGGTTTCTATTCAGAGTCCCACACAGCAGACTCCACTCTTTCCTCTGCTAGGAATGCTTTCCCCAATCCCTCCTCATGCTGTGGTTGGTTCCTGTCTGTTCTTCTGGGCTTAGCTGAAATGTCACTTTGTAAGAGGAAACTTTCATGATCATTCATTCTGAAGAGGTCTCCTTACTTACTCCTTATTTATTACACCACACTTATTTTCTTCACAGAATTTATCACAATTTATAATTAAACATGTGTTTATCTACTTGTTTACACCCTTATTCCCAGCAAGGTGTTGTGTTTTACTCACTTCTCAGTACCCAAGGCCTATCAAAGTGCCTAAAATAGCCTGACCAGGTGGTGGTGCAGTGGATAGAGCTTTGGACTGGGATGCAGAGGACCCAGGTTCGAAACCCCGAGGTCTCAGGCTAGAGCGTGGTCTCATCTAGTTTGAGCAAGGCACACCAGCTTGAGCCTAAAGTCGCTGGCTTGAGCAAGGGGTCAGTCACTTGGTCTGCTGTAGCCCCTAAGTCAAGTCACATATGAGAAAGCAATCAATGAACAACTAAGGTGTCTCAATGAAGAATTGATGCTTCTCATCTCTCTCCCTTTCTGTCTGTCTGTCCCTGTCTCTGTCTCTGTCACAAAAAATATAAATAAATACACAGGAAAAATAGTGCCTAAAGTAGATGCATAATCAATACTTACTGAACAAATAAATGAATGAATGACATTCTAAGAAATATTAGAATGTGGTAAGTGGACATATTGGGCAGGGCTCAGAGACAAAATTATGTAAAATATAATTTCCTGGGCTCAAAATTTTTCAATTGAATTAACAGTGATTATAACTATAAATTCCTCCACTTGTGACTTCTGTGTATTAACCATTCAGATTTTATCAAGTAAATCTAAAAGTTAATAATTTTCAATCTCTTTGAGCATCAGTTTCTTAATCTGTAATATGGGGATAACTACTTATCTCAAACAGTTGAAAAGTGATATTAAATAAAACAAAGCAATTAAAATATCTAGAATAGAAACAGCCACATGGGTAACACCTAATACAAGTTAACTGTTGTTCTTCAAGAATGGCTTATAAACTATCTACTGTATTTGAAATATAGAGCTGAGGTAAATGCTAATGTAACTATTGTACAGCGGTTAGGCTTTCATATCTATGAGGGAGCTGAGATTGGTACTTTACCCCTTTTAAAGATTAAAAAATCTGAGTCTCAGATATAGTTGGCAAATCATAGAACCACAGTCTGAATCCAGATTCCTGATTCTAATCTATTGTTCAACACTAAATTGTCTCAGAATTGTAAAACAGCTGTATTTTTTATTTATCAGCAAAGTTACATGATCAAGGATTCATATATACAGATCTCCTATAAGTTAATGGAAAAATTAAAAGAACAGAAGCCCCAAGAAAAGTGAACAAAATAGGCACTGCACAAAATAGGAACTCAAATGTCAAATAAATATATAGAAAGCTGCTCAACTTCATTTTAAATAGGGAAATGCACATTAAAACTGCAAGGAGCTACCACCATCCACAGATAGTAGATTAGCAAAATTAAAGCTGACAGCTAGGTGAGGATACAGAGCGATAGGAACCTTCATACACTGCTGGTGGGAGTAGAAAACTCTAGAGCTGAAGTACTGTAACCCCTATGAGACAAAGTTTCACTACCAGTCTCTACCTGGAGAAATGCATACTACCGGACACGAGGGTGCATGTACATGAATGTTTGAAGCAGCACTTTCTATAAAGCAGATGCATTACTCTCATTATTCAGGCAACAGCTTTACATTATTAAATGAACATCTCTGAAATAATGTGCTCTTAAGCTCTGTTTAAAAGGCAAAGCTCCTTGGGTAAAAGTTGCTGTGGCATCCAGAGAACTAAGCTTATGATATCTCCTTTTATTTTAATTTCTGAAGACCAGAAATGCCACCTCCAAAAATGTTAATAGGTATGTAAAAGGGGTCAAACATTTTATTAAACAGAATAGAAATGAATGTATGTAGAAATGAAGATATTAAACCCTAAGAATATAATTCCTTGATATTATTGGTTGGTCAATGTAGGTCAACTGTAATAAGCTTGTCTTTTTAGTATTGCCAAAAAGATATTCTACATCAAGCTTTAATAAGCTTCCTGTTCTTCTAGTGAAAACTCTCTATTTCCTCCCTCTATTCTAAACCAGTTCAACCCCTCTCTCTTTCTTTTTCATTTTCTCATTTTATTTTGGAGGATTGGTACAGCTTTGGAAACTTCATTGATAGGAACAAATCTCCTAACTTGATTTCTTCTCAAAAGGCACCCTAACCTATTAGATAGCATAAAAAATTTTTTTTTCAAGAACAATGTAGCCACAAAAAAACTCAGTAAAACACAGTAAAAAAACAATGAATAGAAGAAGAAACAAAGACATTCAAGAAAAGAAGAAATGGAGTGTTGGAATATTTGGCACATTGGATTGGTTCAGGATGATGAAAACCTAAATTTCTTACTATAAATAGAAAGGGTATAGGTTTGTTTATAATATTTTGTCCACTTACTCCATAGGTCAAGAAAGCTAACAGTCTCTGGGACCTGTGATCTTTAGTCATAGAGCCAACAGTCAGCATTGGTAATGCTGGTAATTTTGAAGGAAGACAACAAAACACTGGAACAAACACTGTTATGGCAAATGACAAGTGCATCTAGGGTGGCTTCTTCGGCGTTAGGCTGGGACATTCAAGCTCCAGGAAGAGGATCCAGCACAGTGTCTCAGCTTTGGTGGCGGTAGGACAGCTCTCTGCCTGCAGCTCTGTAAGCCTATCGCTTTCTTCTTGATAGCCCCAAGCTGGAAACATGCATGATATCCATAAACCACAGAAAGAATAAATAAATTGTGGCAGTTTCCTACTGTGGAATAGTATACTGCAAAGAAAATGGATGAATGAAGGCTATACACCACAACATGGGTGACTTTTCCAAACAAAGTAGATCCTGAGAAGGCAGACACGGGTACCTATAGAGATTGATTATATATATATATATATATATATATATATTTTTTTTTTTTTAATAAATTTTTATTAATGGTAATGGGATGACATTAATAAATCAGGGTACATATATTCAAAGAAAACATGTCCAGGTTATCTTGTCATTAAACTATGTTGCATACCCCTCGCCCAAAGTCAGATTGTCCTTCGCCACCCTCCATCTAGTTCTCTGTGCCCCTCCCCCTCCCCCCCAACCCTCCCCCTGTCCCCCCTCCCCCCACCCCTGGTAACCACCACACTCTTGTCCATGTCTCTTAGTCTCATTTTTATGTTCCACCAATGTATGGAATCATGTAGTTCTTGTTTTTTTCTGATTTACTTATTTCACTCCTTATAATGTTATCAAGATCCCACCATTTTGCTGTAAATGATCTGATGTCATCGTTTCTTATGGCTGAGTAGTATTCCATAGTGTATATGTGCCACATCTTCTTTATCCAGTCTTCTATTGAAGGGCTTTTTGGTTGTTTCCATGTCTTGGCCACTGTGAACAGTGCTGCAATGAACATGGGGCTACATGTGTCTTCACGTGAGATTGATTATATTTTTAAAGTATTCAAAAATAGGCAAAACTGAACTACATTGCTCATAAAATTTAGGGGATCAGGAAATGTGCAAATAGTCCAGTACTTTCAACCTTTTGTATAGTGCATTTTCACCAATGGAATAAAAGTTGGTTTTGCATTCATTTGCATAATCGGACAACTTTCTCAGACTTGTTGTTTGCTTTTCTGATGTTCTTGTTTAATAAAAAAAATCAAATGCTTCTTTTTTTTATCACTTCATATTCATTTTGAAATATCCTCTAATTTTTGTGAGCAGTATAGTGTAAGATTCATACATAGGTGGTGAAACTAAAGTAAAGCAAGACAGTAATTACCAAAATTAGTGTCAACTGCTAAGATTGAAGGTGATGGGAATATGATGGGAAAGAGATACTCAGGGGCTGCTGGTATGCAGGTCATGTGCTATTTTTTTTGTCTTGGGTAGTAATTACATGAATAATCACTTTACAACAATTTGTTAAACTATATGTTTTATGTACTTCCTGAGTGTTATATTTCACAATAAAATGGTTTAAAAGCAATTGACTAGTACTATGCACTTTTTTTTTTTTTTTTTTTTTACAGAGACAGAGAGTCAGAGAGAGGGATAGACAGACAGGAACAGAGAGAGATGAGAAGCATCAATCATCAGTTTTTTTGTTGTGACACCTTAGTTGTTCATTGATTGCTTTCTCATATGTGCCTTGACCGTAGGCCTTCAGCAGACCTAGTAAACCCTTGCTCAAGCCCACGACCTTGGGTCTAAGCTGGTGAGCTTTTGCTCAAACCAGATGAACCCACGCTCAAGCTGGCGAGCTCGGGGTCCTGAACCTGGTCCTCCGCATCCCAGTCCGATGCTCTATCCACTGCGCCACCACCTAGTCAGGTGGTACTATGCTTTTTAAATCAGTCTCATACATATGCCTGATATTATCAGAGACTCAGAGTTTGATCATCTCTGAGTGGATTTTAAAAAGTAAGCTCTAAGTTTGCAAAGCTGAGGTTCCAAAATGACCTCAAATCAAGGAAAGGTATAATATGGAATGGTGACTCTGCCCAGGAAAAGAGAAACAAACCTGGGTTTACATTCTGACTCCACAATTTGTTAGCTTTGCAGTCTTGAACAGTTCTGCCATCCATAACATGCTGGCCTTTCAGAGTTGTGGGGAGGTGCACGAGAGACAAAGTGGACAAGCTGTCAATAAAACACAGCTGGCTATTGTGTACGTGACTCTGCATTGGTACTTGGCCTAAGATCCAGGCCGAAGAGTTATGTCTAATTACTCAAAAGGTCAATGTTTTACCCCACCATGAAGGAGATTTAAAACAGAACAAAAATATCTTCTCCTTTTATCAAGCCAGCAATTACCCGTCCCTGAAAAACTCATTCATTAATTTGACAAATATTTATAGGATGTCAACCTATATATAAAGCATCACGATCTGTGTTTTTCTGGTCATTCCATCTCTAAAAAGATATAGTAGTGCTTGAATATGTTTAGAGCTGGACAGTTAAAATGGTCTAAGAAATGTGTTTGAAGATTTGGAATTTAAAACTACAAAGGCATGAGGGAATATATCAATACTCAAAAGATCATGAGGGGTGAGGATAAGGAAGAGGTTTATTCAAATAATCCTGGAATACTAGAACTTCTAGAAGGCTTCCCTTGAAGTTTGAGACAAACGATTATTTGTTTTCTCCTAGATCTCTCCTACTAGACTATGAACTCCTAGGGGCCTTTCTAAATCTATTTTTATGTCACTTTTTGAAGAAGGTCTATTGATTCCACTATACCAGGGGAAGTGGTAAATTTTTCCTATAAAGTGCCACCATATGGTCTCTGTCAGAACTACTTAAATCTGCTGTTGTAATGCAAAAGAGTCCATTGATAATATGTAAACAAACAGGTATGTTCATTTGCCAGTAAATCTTTATTTACAACGATAAAAGGCAGGCAGCATTTGACCCATGGTTCAGAGTTGGCTGACCCCTGCACTAGGGAATAAGGACTGTGTCTGTTTTGCCTACCATTAAAATCTCAGTATCAACAAGATTTCCTGCCCGGTGTGTGACTGATGCTCAGTAGATATTTACTAAATGCTGAAATCCAAAACGTTAGGTAGGAGAGGTCCAGAAACTGGATACCTATATATTTACAGAATTGAATCACAATAAAAAGGAAGTACTATTTTACATAGTGATTCAAAATGAACAGTAATATGGTTTATAAAATTTAGATAACTATGTGGATGGCAGTTCTACATAGATAATTTTCAAATAAGCATGTTTGGGGGATAATTTTCTAATTTTTGATGCTCTCGTGTCAGAAAGAAAAACTTTGCCCTCCTATGAATTATATTTTGGTGCAGTTGATATTTGATTGAACCAATACTAATGGCTACACCTATTAAGCATAAATAAGTCTAGAGATAGAACTAGAGCAGGACAACCAGGTCTAGGGCTCAGGTCAATGTAATAAGTATTAAATTTTAGGTAATAATTTCAAAAGATTATGTAATTAAAACTTTCATATTTACAGGTTGACAACATACATACCCCTTCAGCAGTGGAGAAAAAAAAAAAAAGCTGTGAACCTATTTGGTTGGGAAAAGTTAAAGGAGTAAGTTAACAGAGAGCTTACATTGTCTACCCATCTATAGACAGACACTATCATAAATTACAAAGCTGAGAAATTTTGATTCATTTTCCCAGGGCCAACTGAGTAATTGAGACCGTCAATAAAGGACGTATGTGCCCACTAGAGGTACCTTAACGCTTTCCTCCTGAAGTAAGCTATTGTGTTGCTTTAAGTCCAAGTTCTTTCCTCTCTCATATCGAAGCTCTTTTTCAGCTGAATTGCATAGAATCTGGAGTCGGCGCAAGTTTTGGCGAAGCTGTTGTACTTCCTCTTCCTGCTGGTATTTCAGTTGTTCTCTCGATAATGAATTCTAAAACAAACATTTTAAAGGGAGAAACATGGACAATTTGAAAGAATATTGGTAAGACATGGGTTCCAACAGTCAGAACCAGAACTGTCAGAATGTGATTATTCATATGTTTATGGAGTTGGCTTACCCACAACAAATTATTCTTTTACATTTATAGCTAGTTGGTACATGTTCATATAATTTATCCCCATTTTATTAGAGTAAAAATATCAAATAAAGTATGTGAACAAAGCAGTTAAACATAGACAATTAACTTTCTAATTTTTCCTATCAGTGAAGGGGAACATAAGCATAGACAATTTTGTAGTAAAAACCAGGCCTCTTCAGTGCAATAAAACTCTGACCAAAGGAGAAGTCATTAGGATTTCTCAGAGGAAGGCACACACAGGTGTGCTGAGTAGATAAAGAATCCAACATTAGCCCTGGCTGGTGTATCTAAAGAGTAGAGTGTTGACCTGATATGCCAAGGTTGTGGGTTTGATCCCTGGTCAGGGCACACACAGGAAGCAACCAATGAATGCATGACTAGATGGAACAGCAAATCAATGTTTTTCTCTCTCTCCCTCAAAAAAATTAAAATTAAAATTAAAAATCAATAAATAAAATAATTAGAAAAAAGAGAATTCAACTTTATCTAATTCAATAGATAAGATACAATTGAGTTTTCAAGAGTCCTGTTCCAGTATGCTTCCTAACTTTGACTTTTTGAAAAGCACATGTCATTATTATATTTCTAGCTTGCTTAAAACAGAATTACAACACAGACTTTCCCAAGTCCTATTAGCCCTTAAATTCCTATCTGGGTTTAGTCAGAAAGGCGATCTAAATCCAATCTGCTTGTCTTAGAGCTGAAGGTATCTAAGATCCATTGAGAAAATTCTTTAATGGAGTTACAATGTAATTATTGAGAACCCTAACTTTGGAATGAGTTGTTTGGGTTTCAATCCTGAATCTATCACTTATGAATTGGGTGGTTTTAGAAAATTATACAGTCTTTCTACATTTCATTTTTACATACTGAAACATAGACACACAAGAGAAGGACACCATTTATACAGTGGAACAAATGCGTTTTCAGCATATTATATAGATAAGAAAAGCCAGAAGAATAGGAATTCCTGTCTACATTTTCCAGATAAGTCATTCTGGTAGAGTAGAAATGCAAATTTTTTTAAAAGGCAACTACTTAAGAAACTACCAATCAATTTATTAAGCCAATTATCCTGCGTATCAGTTTATTCATCTGCAAATTAAAGACATAAGCCCAAATAAAATGATGACTAATGTCTCTTCCATCTTAAGAAATTTATAAGTGGAAAAACAAACCAGTGTTTCTTTCTCTCTCTTCCTCTCTCTCTAAAATCAATTAAAGAAAAAATAAAAAAAAATTAAAATAAAACAAGTTGTAACCAGCATTACCTGACTTAATTCTACAGGCTTAAAACTTCACTTTTAATATTTTAAAATACTATCTTAAGACAAAAAATTTAGTAATTCAACATTGGCCTTAGTGGCAAGATCATTTCTATTATGGAAACAGTAAAAGACCACTGGCTTTAAATGTTCGAATCCAGTCAACATGGATAAAAACAGGCTATCAAAGTCTGTGAGTGTATCAATCATCACACTAAGACTGCTTGTTCTGACTCCCTACTCATCAAACATTCTTCATATTTTGATTTATCTTTCTTAGCTCTCTATATATTCATCTAAACATGCTCAAGTGATGTTTATAATTAGTTATTATAGGAGAATAACTAATTGCCATTCTGATTTTACCCAATAGTCTTGAAAGTTTGGTTTAATGTTAGTTTATCCCCAAGACACAAATCTATTTAAGGGGGCAAACAGGTTCCAGTCTTGGAGGCTGCAAATTTGAGGACCAACTTTGAATGAATTCACCAACAAAACTGATGACTGACATCCTGGAAGACATTTGGGAGCCAGCTTGCCAGACTTCCTTAGGAAATTAGTTTGACATGAGAACTGTATGCTTTTTTTTTGAATTTCTCATCAATGAAAAGCAAACAACAATAGTTAAAAGGTCAAGCTCTAGCAGGGATCCAAGATGGCAGCAGAATAGGTGGAAGTTACACTCAACTCCTCCTAGAGAGTCCCAAACAAGATGGACCCAAAAGGGACACACTAAGACACATCATAATTAAAATGACAAAGGTTAAACACAAAAGGAGGATCCTAAAAGCAGCAAGACAGTTAAGTAACCTATGAGGGATCTCCCATGAAACTGTCAGCTGATTTATCAATGGAAACATTTCAGGACAGAAGGGATTGACACAAAATATTCAAAGTGATGAAAAGCAAGGGCCTACAACTAAGACTGCTTTTCCTAGCAAGGCTATCATTTAAAACTGAAGGAGAAATAAAGAGTTTCCTAGACAAGAAAAACGAAAGGAGTTCATTAGTACTAATTCAATACTACAAGAAATGTTAAAGGGCCTTCTTTAAGAAGAAGAAAGGAAAAAAGAGGTACATAGTTATAAAGAATAAAACAGCAATAAATGCATATTATCTATAATCACTTAAAATATAAATGGCTTAAATGCTTTAATCAAAAGGCATAGAATAGGCCTTGGCCAGTTGGCTCAGCAGTAGAGCATTGGTCCAGCGTGTGGAAGTCCAGGGTTCGATTCCCAGCCAGGACACACAGGACAAGTGCCCATCTGCTTCCCCACCCTTCTCCCTCTCCTTTCTTTCTATCTCTCTCTTCCCCTCCCGCAGCCAAGGCTCCACTGGAGCAAAGTTGGCCCCGGGCACTAAGGATGGCTCTATGACCTCTGCCTCAGGTGCTAGAATGGCTCCGGCCACAATGGAGCAATGCCCCAGATGGGCAGAGCATCATCCCCTGGTGGGCATGCCGGGTGGATCCCAGTCAGGTGTACGCTGGAGTCTGTCTGACTGCCTCCCCGCTTCTAACTTCGGAAAAAACAAACAAGGCATAGGGTAGCTGAATGGATAAGAAAACAAAATCCATCAACATATGCTATCTACAAAAGACCTACCCCAGAAAGAAAAACACATACAGACTAAAAGTAAAGAGATGGAAAAAGATATTTCATGTAAATGAAAACATAAAAAAAGCTGAGGTAGCAATACTTGTATCTGACAAAATACTGTAGACTAAAACAAAATCTATAATAAGAGACAAAGAAGGACACTAAATAATGACAAAGGGATCAGTCCAACAAGAGGATATTACCCTTTTAAACATTTATGTACCCAACATAGGAGCATCTAAATAAGTAAAGAAAATCTTGATGAACCTAAAAGAAGAAATTGACAGCAATACAGTCTTAGTATGGGATTTTAACACCCCACTGACATCAATGGATAGGTCTTCCAGACAAAAAAATCAACAAAGAAATAGCAGCTTTCAATGACACACTAAATCAGATCGATTTAATTGGTATTTTTAGAGCATTTTACCCCAAAGCAGCAGAATATACATTTTTTTCAAGTGTTCATGGATCATTTTCTAGGAGAGGCCATCTGTTAGGACACAAAAATAAGTCTCAAATTTAAGAAGATTGAAATCATATTAAGCATTTTCTCCAACCACTATGATAAATTGGAAATCTATTGAAAGAAAAAATCTGAAAAACACACAAACTAATGAAGGCTAAATAATATGTTACTAAACAATGGATGGGTTAACAATGGGTTCAATGAAGAAATCAAAATATACAAATGAAAATAAGAACACAACAACCCTAAATCTATGGGACACAGTAAAAGCAGTCCTAAGAGGGAAATTTATAGCACTACAGGCCTATTTCAAGAAATAAGAAACTTCTCAAATAATTAATCCAACCTCATACCTAAAAGAACTAAAAAAAGAACAACAAACAAAGCCCAAAATGAGTAGAAGAAAGGAATTAATAAGGATCAAAGCAAAAATAAATAAATTAGAGTCTAAAGAATACAAAAGATCAATGAAACCAAGAGCTTGTTCTTTGAAAAGATAAACAAGATTGATAAACCTTTAACTAGACTCATCAAGGAAAAAAAAAGAGGACACAAATAAATAAAATTAGAAACGAAAGAGAAGTAACAACTGACACCACAGAAATACAAAGGATTATAAGACAATTTTAAGAATAACCATATGCCAACAAATTGAACAAAGTGGATAAAATGGATAAATTCCTAGAAACATACAATCTTCCAAAACTGAATGAAGAAACAGAAAATCTGTACAGACTAATTATAACTAATGAAATAAAAAATATTCCAACAAACAAAATTCCTGACTGGGTGGCTTCACCTACCCTCAAACTATTCCAAAAAATTCAAGAGAAGAGAAGACTCTCAAGATTATTTTATGAGGCCAGCATTATACTAATTTCAAAACCAAAAAAAGACACTACAAAGAAAGAAAATTATAGGCCAATATCTCTGGTGAGCATAGATGCTAAAATCCTTAACAAAATATTAACAAACCAAATCCAACAATACATTAAAAAGATCATACACCATAATCAAGTGGGATTTATTCTGGGGATGCAAGGTTCATACACTATCCTCAAATCAACTAACGTGATACATCACACAGACAAAATGAAGGGTAAAAACCATATGATTTAAAAAAACCCAAAACCATATGATCACATCAAAGGTGCAGAAAAAGCATTTGAAAAAAATAGCACCCATTTATGATAAAAATTTTCATCAAAGTGAAAATAAAGTGAACATACCTCAACATAATAAAAGCCACATATGACAAACCCACAGCTAACATTATACTCAATGGGTAAAAACTAAAAGCATTTTCCATAAGACCAGGAATAAGACAGTGATGCTCACTTTTACCACTCTTATTCAACATAGTACTGGAAGTCCTAGCCTTAGCAATCAGATAAGAAGAAGACATAAAAGGCATCCAAACTGGAAAAGAAGAAGTAAAATGGCCATTATTTGCAGATGACATGAATAGAGAACCCTAAAGATTCCACCAAAACTACTAGAACTGATAAATTCAGTGAAATAACAGGATAAAAAATAAATATCCAGAAATCAGTTGCATTTTTATACATCACTAATGAACTATCAGAAAGGGAAACTAAGAAAACAATCCCATTTACAACTGCATTAAAACAAAACACAAAAAAAGGATCTACGCATAAATTTAACCAGGAATGTAAGAGACCTGTGCTCAGATAATGGATAATGATGACACTGAAGAAAGAAACTGAAGATGATACAAATAAACAAAAGCATATACCACCTAACCAGGTGGTGGCACAGTGGATAGAGCATCCACTTGGGATGCCAAGGACCAGGTTCAAAATCTCAAGGTTGCCAGCTTGAGCACGGGCTTATCCAGCTCGAGCACAGGCTCACCAGCTTGAGCGTGGGGTTGCTGGCTTGAGCATGGGATCATACATATGGCCCCATGGTCGCTGGCATAAGCCCAAAAGTCACTGACTTGAAGCCCAAGGTCAATGGCTTGAGCAAGGGATTACTGGCTCAGCTGAAGCCCCCCAGTCAAGGCACATATGAGAAAGCAATCAATGAACAACTAAGGTGCCACAATGAAGAACTGATGCTTTTTATCTCTCCCTGTCTGTCTCATTAAAAAAAAAAAAGCATATACCATGCTCATGGATAGAAAGAATTAGCATTTCTTAAAATGTTCATATTGCCCAAAGCGATCTAATGATTCAATGCAATTCCTATCAAAATACTGACAGCATACTTCACAGAACTAGAACAAATTTTCCAAAATTTTATATGGAAACACTAAAGACCCTAAATGGTCACAGCAATCTTGAGTAAGAAGAACGAAGTTGGAGGTATCCCACTATCTGATGTCAAACTATACTACAAAGCTATAATAACTGTAACAGTCTAAAACTGGCATAAAAACAGACATGTAGAGCAATGGGACAGAATAGAGAACCCAGAAATAAACTCAAGACTATATGGTCAATTAATATTTGACAAAGTAGGCAAGAACATGAATGGCGTTAATTCCATCTATTAAATATATGGTGTTGGGAAAATTGTACATGAAAAACCCCCCAAAAAACCTATATCACCTTCCTACACCATAAACAAGAATAAACTCAAAATGGATTAAAAATAAATGTAAGATGTAAAACCATAAAATTCCTAGAAGAAAACATAGGCAGTAAAATCTTGAACATTTCTCTTACCAATATTTTTTTCTGATATAACTCCTTGGGCAAGGGAAACAAAAAAATAAATCAACAAGTGAAACATCATCAAACAAAAAAGTTTTTGTACAGCGAAGAAAACCATCAACAAAATGAAAAGATAACTCACTGAATGGGAGAACATATTAGATGCTCAACATCATTAATTATCATAGAAATGCAAATGAAAGCCACAATGAGATATCACACACCTGTCAGAATGCCTATCATCAATAAATCAAGAAACAAGTATTGGTGAAAATGTGCAGAAAAGGGAATGCTTGTGCACTGTCAGCAGGAATGCATATTGATGCAACCAGTATGGAAAACGGTGTGTAGTATCCTCAAATAATTAAAAATGGAACTGCCTCATGACCCAGCAATTTCACTTCTGGGTATAGTATATCCAAAAACAAACAAACAAACAAACAACTGCAAAACACTAATTAATTCAAAAAAATATAGGCACCCCTAAGTTCATTGCAGTGTTCTTTACAATAGCCAAGATATGAAAGCAAGCCCTAGTGCCTGTCAACAGATGAGTGGATTAAAAAGTTGTGATACCAGTGGCCAAGACATGGAAACAACCAAAAAGCCCTTCAATAGATGACTGGATAAAGAAGATGTGGCACATATACACTATGGAATACTACTCAGCCATAAGAAATGATGACATCGGATCATTTACAACAAAATGGTGGGATCTTGATAACATTATACGAAGTGAAATAGTAAATCAGAAAAAAACAAGAACTGCATTATTCCATACGTAGGTGGGACATAAAAACGAGACTAAGAGACATTGATAAGAGTGTGGTGGTTACGGGGAGGGTGGGGAGGGAGAAGAGAACGGGAAGGGGGAGGGGCACAAAGTAAACTAGATAGAAGGTGATGGAGAACAATCTGACTTTGGGTGATGGGTATGCAACATAATTGATTGACAAGATAACCTGGACATGTTTTCTTTGAACATATGTACCCTGATTTATTGATGTCACCCTAGTAAAATTAAAAAAAAAAAAGTTGTGATACATATACAATGGAATGTTACTTGGCTGTAAAAAAAGAATGAAATCTTAGCATTTGTGGCAGCATGGGTGGACCTAGAGGATATTAGGCTAAGTAAAATAAAGTACTCAGAGAAAGACAAGTTCCATATGATTTTACTTACATGTGGAATCTAAAGAACAATATAAATGAACAAAACAGAAACAGCTCATAGATACTGAGAACAGAGTGATGGTTGTGAGAGGGGAGGGGAATTGGGTGGGAAGGATGAAGGGATTTACGTAGAAGTTCAGATCGGTAGTTACAAAATAGGCATGGGGATGTATAAAGTACAGCACAGAGGGTAATAGTCAATAATATTGTAATAACTATGTGCGGTGCCAGATGGGTACCAGAAATATTGGGGGGGGGGACTGTAAAGTACATGATTGTCTGACCACTATGCTGTACACCTGAAACTAATACAAAATAATATTGAATGTCAACAGTAGTTGAAAAAACATTTTTTTAAAAGATCAAGTTCTAGAGTAGACAGACTCAGATTCCCACAAAATATGTCATTCTGGGCAAATTATTTAACTGCTCTAAAGCCTCAGTACTTCATCTATAAAGTGGAAAAAATAATATTTCTGCCTCAACTGTGTGTGTGTGTATATATATATACACACACACACACACACAGGGTATTTAGCGTAGTACTTAGAACACAGTAAATATTCAATAATATTTAAAAACCATGAAGCTAAATTTTAAACCTGTAAAACTGAGTTATTTGTAGTGGTTTCAACATGGTTCAAGAATATTGGGAAAGTAATACCTAGAATTCAACTATCACAACCTTACCTGGAATAATTGAAGAGCAGAAATTAAGCCTCCAAAGGACATCAGCAACCACAAATACATATGAACAATTGAACTCACATACTCATGAAAGAGGTTCTCATAGTTCTTTTTCTATGTATTTATCATATATAAGCATTCTTTTAGGTTTGGTATCTGCTCTCAGCCTATATAGTTGCTTAAATTTGCACATTACTAGATTAAGAAGACATAACACATGTGGATAGCAGCTAGATGCTAGACACTATAATCTGACAACAGAGGTGAAGACCACCAAACTATACATACATAGAACTAAAAAGAATACTCCATATATAGTCATCAGTAAATCAAAGAACCCTATGCACAGAAACAGGTCCTGAAATTATCACTGCACAGCTCACTGCAGGAAAAAAAAAGCTATCTAAAATGTATACTGCTCACAAAAATTAGGGGATATTTTATCACTTCATATTCATTTAAAAATATCCCCTAATTTTTGTGAGCAGTATATTTTCTTCCTGCCTGCTTAAAGAAGCGAAACAAATAGTGCATGTGACAATGTTTTGGGAAATGCTAAGTTCAAAATACAAATACGTTATTCCTTTCCCATGAGACCCACATCTATCTTGTTTACTGCTTTATGGCTTTATGTGCCTTAACACAGGGTCAGTCACATCACAGATATTCAATTAATATTGGTTAATTAAATGAGTAAGAGCAACTTAAACTTCTTTCAACAAGTCCAAGTCATTATATTGGAAGATAATTATTGAACCAAGCAAGAATTAAATGAAACCTTAAAAGGCTATGTGGTATTTAGGACTATTTGCCCTTTCAAAAAGTGGCTATTTTCCAATATTTGTCATAGAATTTATATATATATAAAATAGTTTTTCACTTCCCTCCTGGGTATTGAGAAATAATTCTTCAAATAATAGGAAAGGGTAAATTAAAGAAAATTAATAAATGAACCAGTATGAAGTGCCACTTCTCATACTCTAAACTCAGTATTCTAAAAGTATGCTGGTCATTTTGAGCTCATAAGCAAAGATTTTACGATCTTTGTGACCACAGTGTTCAGCCTCTGCCCATGCCTCCTACACTGGGCCACTGCTCAATACAGGGCCTGTCTGAGAGATGTAAAATTAACCTCTTTTTGAATATTTTGAATATTTAATGTACTTCCTTTTGGTCTTCTGACCAAATCCAGTGACTCCTTTCTCTGTCAAATGTATGTGAATTTCCATTCAGGCATAAACAAGAGTGGGCAAAAGAAGGTTTACAGTTGTGAGTATGCAAAACGCAGTAAGTAAAACTATTCTAGCCACTATAACCTGCATGTCTTTCTCATATGAACAACTGTAAAAATACTTTTGCCCACCCCTGTATTTTCCTTGTTTACTGTGACTTGCCTAGTTTCCAAACTCTGTATCTGAATTTTTTTTCAAATAGATTTTTGACTTCCTTTACTGTTACTCTTCCTTTTTTTCCTAAATGTATACTGGAATCAGTCTTTTGAATTTGGTTTACTTAGGAGTACAAAAGCCTCCCTCTGGGGATCTCAAATTAGTTGCCAGAAAGGTGTGTATAGGGAAATCTTAATTTGTACAAGAAGGAACCTGTAAGATTGAAGTCTAAGAACTGAAATATGGCTGGTATTCACTCCCTTTCCCTGGAGGCAGGTATCTGGTAAATAGCAAATGCCATGTTTAAAACAATTCCCTATCTGTGGTCTTTTCTCTCCAAAACAGTTTTTGTATATCTGGGCTAGGTACCAGGAGTAGAAAATGGGGCACCAATCCTGCCATTCTCCGTCCTAATCAGGGCAGACAGTGACAACTCATCAGCCTTTTCCTTCCTGTGAAGCCTCAGCTTAGCCTAAGAACCCTTTAGGAGAAAGGTTATCAACTGAGGGGCTTAGTCAAATTTTGGTTGCTATTTTATTACCATTCACACTGTGGTTATGATATTGTTCAACAAATATCTATTTAGTGATGATATAAAAGTTATGTTTATATCCACAGCTGATGGGAGATTTCATGTTCCTGGTCAGAGCACGGACTGATTGCACCTACCTCTGTGTTACACTCAGAGCTGTGAGGCGGAAGGAACCTCTGATATATACGGTTGGGTTCTTCTTTAAGCCTCACAACTTTCTCAGGCTTCAAGGTTGATTGCTGTTCTTCACTTTTCATATCTTGGTTCTGTTGCGAGTCCTTCTCTTTCTGCCTCGCTCTTGGAAAAGTGCCCTCCTCTACTGACTCTTCTGGAATTTCCTTCTGCTTACTTTCTCCTAGTTCAGAACTTGGTGCAAATATAACAACAAAAACTATCAAAATCCTCTTCTACCAGCAGAATATGGAGGGGAAAAAAATCGCCCCAGTCAAGAAAGTACTGTACATAAGATTTTCAACTTGAATTCTATAGCAGATCAGTTATCTTAGTCTTATAATTAATCCTTAAAAACAAATGAGGGGATTAAGCAAAAAAAAAAACAACAACCAAAAACCTTACAGAAAACAGTATGGTGATGACCAGAGGCAAGAGGGGTGGGGAAGCAGACAAGGGTAAGGGAGGGATGGATGGTGGTGGCAGGAGACTTGACTTGGGTGGCGAACACACAACATACAGATGACATGTTATAGAATTGTACACCTGAACCTAAATCATTTTACTAACCAATGTCACCCCAATAAGTTCAATAAAAAAATTAAAAAAATTAAAATGAGTCTTATTTTTTTACTCATACTCAGGGAAATGACACATCATAGACATTTGTCTACACCCAAACAACCAGTTTAAGTGAGTTTTTCACTTTTTCAGCTTCTAGTATGGCACTGGGTAGACAGAGCTCATAAAGATTTTTAAAAATCACTCAATAAGCAGTAGGCACTCTGGCAGGCTCTAGGCTACAACAGGACATAAACCCTGTCTAAAGAGTTTACAATTTAGTGAAAAAGAATAAGTAAACAATTGATTAAATTAAATACTAATGAGTAAGCCAAGACCTGATAGATAAGTGGGCACAAGTTAGGCAAAGGGAAAGGAAGACATGTGTGCATAGTTGCGTGTGCATGTGTGTGTGTGTGTGTGTGCGTGTGTTTTGGGGAAGGGGGTGTTAGTATAGATGAGAACAGGGGAAAATAAAAGTGTTGCAGGATGACTTCAATAAATAGGATGGGGCCCTGGCCGGTTGGCTCAGTGGTAGAGCGTTGGCCTGGCGTGCGGGAGTCCCAGGTTCGATTCCCGGCCAGGGCACACAGGAGAAGCACCCATCTGCTTCTCCAACCTTCCCCCTCTCCTTCCTCTCTGTCTCTCTCTTTCCCTCCCACAGCCAAGGCTCCATTGGAGCAAAGTTGGCCTAGGTGCTGAGGATGGCTCTGTGGCCTCTGCCTCAGGCGCTAGGATGGCTCTGGATGCAACAGAGCAATGCCTCAGAGGGGCAGAGCATCGCCCCCTGGTGGGCATGCTGGGTGGATCCCGGTCGGGCGCATGCGGGAGTCTGTCTGACTGCCTCCTCGTTTCCAGCTTTGGAAAAATGCAAAAAAAAAAAAAAAAAATAATAATAATAATAAATAAATAAAAATAAATAGGATGGGTAAAAATCCAGAGGCAGAAGAGAGAAAGATCATTTGGGTACCATATAGTAGGGAAATATGTTGAGAGATTGTTGTAATCAACAGTGACTAGAATAGAATGGTGGAGATTTAAAGAAGGAATGTATTCTAGAAATATTTAGACTACAATATTGATAATATTAGTCATTGACTGGATGTGGCAGGTGATGGAGAAGTAGGAATCATGGATGATTCCTGGATTTCTGACTGGAACAAATCAGCAAGTGGATGGTAAACCAAAAAAAAGGGGAAGGTGGAGATAGATTGTAGAGATGCCTGTGTTGAAGATACAGATACAGAAAAAAGTAAGCAGAAACCTTGAGATTGAATGAGATGAGCCAGGGGGAAAGGGAAAGGAGGAGGAGCATCCAGATAGAGCCTAACAACTTGTAAGGAACAACCGAGGAATGGAAGCCTGAAAAGGAGCCTCAGAAGCCAGAGAGGGCGGAAGGAGGGTGTGGGGCAGATAAAATGTATTATGCTCACTTTGTTAAAGATGGCGCTGCCCACATGGAAGCCCATCGCCCAGGTGATGGTATTGGTTGCCCTTCTTGCTTAGGATGGGCGTGATTTTATTAATGTGTGTTGGGGGTGGGCTGTGGGCAGGCAGGATCCTGGTAGCCTGGGGCTTGGTTTTGGGACTAAGCCTTTCCCACCCTTTTTGATGTGGGGTAGTGCACTCTCATGAGGAATCCCATTATGCCTCAGATAAGTGACTTTGTATCAGAAACTTCCTTGTTTGTATATTAGATTAAAGGTTTTGGTTTCTACACTATAAAGTGGGGCAGACCGGGAGCTTGCTCTCTCTCTGTTCCTGAGATTAGCATTAGAGGAGAGAGCCGAGTAAGGCCACATGGAAGAGAGGAGAAGCAGCCAAGATGGTGGAGTGCTGAGTGAGAAGCCAGTTTGTGCAGAGTTTGTGCAGGGAGAAGGAAGGAGAAGGGGAACAGAGGTGAATAAGTCTGGTGAGCTAGAAACCTTTGATTCTAGGAAACTCGGGTAAGTCAGTGGCTTTGTGAGCACTGAATGAGTGGGTTTTGGAGCCCAGTGTGTGTTTTTACTTGCCCGCTGGGTGCAAGATAGGATTAAAGATGATGGCCCACCAGTCCTTGGCTCCATTGTTTCATTATCGTCTGTCCAAATCTAATGCGAACTTGCATGGGCCAGGTGATTGTGATAGTGGCCGCGGCTACTGGCTTTACAGAGGGAAGCCAGAGAGAGACTATGAGCCACAGAAACCAAGGGGAGGTAATGTACATTCAATGGTTAAAGAGTGTAGATGAGCCCTGGCCAGTTGGCCTGGCGTGCAGGAGTCCCGGGTTCGATTCCCGGCCGGGGCACACAAGAGAGGCGTCCGTTTGCTTCTCCACCCCTCCCCCTCTCCTTCCTCTCTGTCTCTCTCTTCCTCTCCCGCTGCGAGGCTCCATTGGAGCAAAGATGGCTCGGGTGCTGGGGATGGCTCTGTGGCCTCTGCCTCAGGCACTGGAATGGCTCTGGACGCAACAGAGCGACGCCCCAGAGGGGCAGAGCATCATCCCCTGGTGAGCATGCCGGGTGGATCCCGGTCGGGCGCATGCGGGAGTCTGTCTGACTGCCTCCCCGTTTCCAGCTTCAGAAAAATGAAAAAAAAAAAGAAGAGTGTAGATGAAAAGTAGAATAAATACACAACATGCCAGGGCCCTGATTGGGTAGCTCTGTTGGTTAGACCGTCATACCAACATGCCAAGGTTATGGGTTCAATCCCCAGATAGGGCACATACAAGAATCAACCAATGAATGCATAAATAAGTGGAACACCAAATTGATGCTTCTCTTTCTCTCCCTTTCTCTCTCTCTAAAATCAATAAAAATAAATAAAAATTAAAAATAATACACACATGCCAATTTTATTTTTAGTCTTTTTTTTTGTTTGTTTTTTGTTTTTTTTGAAGCTGGAAACGGGAAGAGACAGTCAGACAGACTCCTGCATGCGCCCGACCGGGATCCACCCGGCACGCCCACCAGGGGCGACGCTCTGCCCACCAGGGGGCGATGCTCTGCCCCTCTGGGGCGTCGTTCTGCCGTGACCAGAGCCACTCTAGCGCCTGGGGCAGAGGCCAAGGCGCCCGAGTCATCTTTGCTCCAATGGAGCCTTGGCTGTGGGAGGGGAAGAGAGAGACAGAGAGGAAGGAGGGGGGCGGGGGGTGGAGAAGCAAATGGGCACTTCTATGTGCCCTGGCCAGGAATCGAAACCGGGTCCCCCACACGCCAGGCCGACCGGCCAGGGCCTATTTTTAGTCTCTTAATCTTCCATTGTTTCAGTTATCTTGGAGCCTAGCACAGCATATTTCACAAATTATAGTTGGCGCTCAAATTCTTGTATTTGGCAATACAGTTCAAGAGTCACAAAAATATTCATACTTTTTTTTTATGTGACAGAGACAGACAGACAGAGGGACAGATAGGGACATACAGGAAGAGAGAGAGATGAGAGGCATCAATTCTTTGTTGCGGCTCCTTAGTTGTTCATTGATTGCTTTCTCATATGTGCCTTGACCAGGGGGCTACAGCAGAATGAGTGACCCCTTGGTCAAGCCAGTGACCTTGGACTCAAACCAGTGACCTTGGGCTTCAAGACAGTAACCATGGGGTCATGTCTATGATCCCATGCTCAAGCCAGCGACCCCACGCTCAAGCTGGTGAGTCTGCAATCAAGGTGGCTGAGTCCTCTCTCAAGCCAGCGACCTTGGGGTTTCAAAACTGGGTCCTCTGCGTTCCGGTCTGATGCTCTATCCACTGCACCACTGCCTGGTCAGGCTATTCAGACTCTTTTGACTGAATAAATACACACAAATTAATTAATTTATGGCAATAAAATCATACATATGAAGAAAATAGCTGAATTATAATAATGCTCATAACCATGCTATTTAAAATAGCGATTAAATGGAAACATAGGAAAAAACTATGTCCCTACCCCTACCCATGTCAGCAAAGGTCCAATTGGGAGCCTATACTTTACCCTTTACCAGACTGTTAGGAAGCACCTCCATTTTCCTACCAGGATAGTGTCAGAGGCTACTAGGGAACAGGGACTTTCATCCTTGTAAGGCAGTGAGGAGACACCTTTCTGTTTCCACTAAGCTATTATCACAGGAGACCTAGTGGAGAGTCAGGATGTTCGCCACTGCCCAGCACAACATAATCTACACAACCTCCTCATGATATCATGGAGGCCAAGCGTGCAGCTGTAACAAAGCATTCCTCCCACGCACTGTAAGAGAATTCTCTGGCCTAGCAGGGAGTGGGAACTCCTATCCTCACCAGCAGCAACTAGGAACCCCTCTTTCCCTGGGTGGGGCTTAGTGGGGAACCTGAACTTCTACCCAGGAAGTAATGAGACAGCACCTTTCCCGTTTCCCCAGGAAGTAAGAGACAGCAACTTCCTCGTTTCCCCAGGCATAGAGGTATCATCAGGATCCAACTAAAGAGAAGGTTTAAATAAGAACCAGGAACTTGAATGAGAAAAGATCACAATAGATGACAAAATCAAGATGTCAGAATTATCCAACAAAAATTTTAAATCAGCCATCATAACAAACATCAGAGAGAATAGAAAAGCAAAACAGAAAAAATGGCAGACTTAACACTGACATATTAATAATTGCATGTAAATGCTCTAAAGACACTAATTATGAAAGATTAGTAGAGTGGACTAAAAATAAATAAATAAATAAATAAAATACAAAAGGTCTCACTATATATATGCTGTCTACAAAAACTTACTTCAGATATAATTATATATTCAGGTTGAAGGTAAAAAGCTGGAAAAAATATATACCATGCAAACATTAATAAAAAGAAAGCAGGGTACTCTAACATCAGATAAAGTTGGCTCCAGAAATAAGAAAATTAAAAGAAAGATAGGGACATTATATAATGAGAAAATGGTCAATACACCAAGAAAACATAGCAATCCTAAACCAAACAACAGAGCTGCAAAATATTTGAGGTAAAAACTGTTCTTTTCCTTAACATGGCAGTTATAATTACCTCTCTGAGGCAAGAAGGCATTAGGCCCGTGAAAAACTGGGGAGAAAATCCTAGAGCGGGGGAGTGTTTCAGTGCAAAGGTCCTGAAGTAGGAAAGTGCTTTAGGGATTAGTGGGTCTGAGAGGCTGCAGGCTGAGCAGGCTGGGGAGTGGTACATTGAGAAATAGGGGAGGCAGCAGAGGCCAAGTCATGAGGACCTGGGTAAGAGGTCAGGGTAAGGGTTTAGATTTTAAACGCAATGGGAAGCCATTAAGAGGCTTTTAAGAGAGGGAGTCATACAATTCAATTTTTATTTTTAATAGACCATTTTGGCTGCTTCATGAGAACGGTTCAGGGAAAAAGTTATGGAAGCAGGGAGGTGTGTTAGAAAGATATTGTGATAGTCCTAGCAAGTGATACCAGTCATAGAGTAGGATAGTAGCTACGGAGACATAGATAGAAATAAAGAGATCTAATATTTTAGAGTTTCATGGTAAAAATGACAGGATCTGATGATGGGTTAGGGGTGTGTGTGTGTGTGTGTGTGTGTGTGTGTAGACCAACAGTGACGCCTAGGTGTTACCTTGATCGGCAGTGTGAATAGAGGGGCTATTTACTGAATGGCTGGACTGAAAAGGAATAGTTTGGAGAAGGAGGAAAAATGTATCAGTAGTCTGTCAAATGGATATAAATTCACTGTCAGATTGAACTGAAATTGAAAATCAACTTGAACATTTATTAAACAATTCTTGATAAACATAGTAAGGATACAATGAGATGGTGAATGAGAGTGTGTTTGGGGAAAAAAAAGCTCATGAACACACTAAGATCAAGGGAAGCTACCAGCTGTTCTGGCCCAACCTTCTTAAGCAAATCCAGGCAGAGATCAGTTGGGCCCAGTAAGCTTCGGGCTGCCATGGAAGTCCAACTTTGGGTTTGGCTGCAAGTACATAGTGGGAGTAGAGGGGAAAAGTCCATTCATTCAAATATTTTTTGAGTACCTACTATGTGCCAGGCATCGTTCTAGACACTGGAGACAGTCCAGAGCAAGACAGACTGGGCTTCATTCTTCCTCCTCCCTTACCTGACACTACACATCCCTTAAAGCTTATTTTCATAGAAAGTGACCTAGAACCCAATGTCCCAACACCTCTTCTCTTTGGTATATTTATGACTATGTTCTCTCTGGGCAGATAAAGTGGTAACTTCTGACTCAGAGTTATGAGATGTGGGACCTCACTTAGTCCTGCTGATAATTTCCTAAGTACGCGATTGTGACTGAAATAGTTATTTCAGTTCTCTTAGTCATAGAGACTACATCTATAAAAAGAGAGGACTTAGCTAAATATCGGTGGTTTTCAAACTTATTTTAGCTATGGACCTTTCTTGAAGTAAAGTCTTACACAGAACAGCACCTATGACACAAAGAAATAAAAGTGGATCTCCTGCTAAAACAGGAGTGGAGGAGTCACAGTCCCACTCATCAGCCCTTCCTCACCTCCCAAGCTGGTTTCTGAACCCCCACTGCAAAGCTCCTAAGTTATGAAACATTTGAAAACCACTAGGTTAGAGGATCCCCTTCAGGTCCTCCTGTTTTAAAACTCTATCTATTATACTATGTCAAAAGCACTATAGGCCCCGGCCAGTTGGCTCAGTGGTAGAGCATTGGTCCGGCATGTGGAAGTCCTGGGTTTGATTCTCAGTCAGGACACACAGGAGAAGTGATCATCTGCTTCTCCACCCTTCTTTTTCTCGCTACCACTCTCTGTCTCTCTCTTCTCCTCCCACAGCCATGGCTTGAATGGTTTAAGCAAATTGGTCCTGGACACTAAAGATGGTTCCATGGCCTTGCCTCAGGTGCTAAAGTAGATTGGTTGCTGAACAATGGAGCAGTGGCTCTAGATGGGCAGACCATTGCCTGGTAGGGGGCTTGCCAGGTGGATCCTGGTCAGGGTACATGTGGGAGTCTGTCTCTCTGCCTCTCCACCTCTGACTTAAAAAAAAAAAAAAGCACTGAGTGTCAACCTGGAATGTTGAAGTCACCCGTTCAAAACTCTGGGCTTGCCCAGTTAAGGCACATATGGGAATTGATGCTTCCTGCTACTCCTCCCCCTTCTCTTTTTTTCTCTCTCTCCCCTCTCTAAAATAAATAAATAAATAAATTTTAAAAAGCACTATAAACTACAAAAAAACAAGACATAGTTCCTTACCTTAAAGGAGCTTAAAATCTAGTAGAAGAGAGGTAAACTACAAGAATCATTGACTTACTGAGCAACTTCTATGTGCATGGGACCATGCCAGGTGTGCTGTAACACTCTACTTCTCTTCAGTGGAAGATTTTGGCTCACGACTTTCTGGTGTCTTCTTCTCCCCAAGTCCTGCCATCATTCTGAAGATTCCCAGGTCCATATACATCTCCATATAGATGACTTACCAAGGCCTTGGCATCTCACTTCTCAGTTTCCTTATCTCCAGTTACCTTCTCATCTCCCCCACTTTGTCAAGTACTTACATAACCACACTGGCTTGTATCATCAGTAACTGCTTCACTTTTGAAATACTAAAATGAGATATGGATTCCAGCTTTTTCTTGTTACGTAATCTATTCTCAGTGCAATCATAATTACCTTCAATTTCTTGTCTCTTTTCCTATCAGCTCCTTTTACTTGCTTTTTATCCATTGTTGAGTTTGGAGTTTATTCTTTTCATCACTGTCTAAATAAAAAGTTTGACTTTCTTGTCCCACTGTCTTTCCACTGTATTCATGTGCCCAAACCACAACCCTGGATAAATCCAACTGTCTTCTCATGTCTATACTAAATGTTGCTTAAAAAATACCACATATTTCCAAAAACAAATGCCATATAAATTTAGGGTCTCTAGCCTTAACTGGGCCTCATCATGACCCACCTTACCTAGTCATCTTTCTTTCCCATTCTCCACAGTAATTATTTTAAACAGTTTTACTCTCTTATAGACTCTGACATTTCTATTCCTCTCTCACTTTCAGCAGATGACTTTAATGCCTGCTTCACAGAGGACACAGAAACCATCTAACAAGTCCTTTGATTTCCTCTCAACTCAGATCCCTGTCCATCTTCCCTTTCTTCCTCCTTTACAATGGACAAGGCTGCCCACTCTCTGACTAAGGCTAGTTCCTCTTCTGGTAAACCTGTCCATTTTAGGACTCTTTCTCATTGGCACTTAAACATACACGCATTTCCTTTACCTCAGTTCCATATTCTCTTTTCCCCTTTACAACCAAATGTTGGCCCTGGCAGGTTGGCCCAGTGGATAGAGCATTGGCCCAATGTATGGACCTCCTGGGTTCAATCTCAGGTCAGGGAACACAAGAGAAGTGACCATCTGCTTCTCTGCCCCTTTCTCTCCCCCTTCTCTCCCTCTTCCCCTTTTGCAGCCAGTGGCTTGATTGGTTTGAGCTTTGGCCCTGGGCGCTGAGGATAACTTGGTTGGTCTGAGCACTTCAGTCTCAGGTGCTAAAAATAGCTCAATTGATTGGAGCATTGGTCCCAGACAGGAGTTGCCAGGTGGATCCTGGTTGGGTGCATATGGCAGTCTGTCTCACTATCTCCCCTCTTCTCACTTAGAAAAAAACAAAAAACCCAAAACTAAATGTTTTGGAAAGCACCATCTATACTCACCATTTTCACCCATCCATCAGTTCACTCTCATTCACCGTCTCCTGGGGTGAGATCTAGGAAGCAATCTGTTTTCTGCCATTTATTAGTACTACTTTTACAAAAGTCTTCAACCATCTTTTTCTTCTCTTCTTCTTCTTTATTTTTTTAAGTGAGAGTAGGGGATATAGAGAGACAGACTCCACATGTGCCCCAACCAGAATCCACCTAGCAACCCCCATTTGAGGCCAGTGCTTTGCCCATCTGGGGTAGCTTGGAACTGAGCTATTTTTAGTGCCTGAGGCAGAAGCTCCACGGAGCCATCCTCAGTGCCTGGGTTGATGAGCCATGGCTGCAGGAGGGGAAGAGAGAGAGAGAGAGAAAGAGAGAGAAGTAGGTGGGGAGAAGAAGATGGCAGCCTCTCCTTGTGCATTGACTGGGTATCAAACCAGGAACATTCACACACCGGGCCAATGTTCTACCGCTGAGCCAACCAGCCAGGGCCTCAACCATCTTCTTATTGCTAAATTCAGTGGTCACTTTTTACCCCTTCGTTTATTTGATTTCTTGGCAGTATATGATACTATTGACAATGACTTTCTTCTTGAAATACTCTGGCTTTTGTAACACACTCTCCTGACTGTTCTTCTCTGGCTGTTTTGTCTCAGCTACCTTTGTTTAGGGGGTTATTCTTTTTCTAATAGAGAAGTTTTCCTTAGGTTTCTGCCTTATAGTTCTTTTATCGAGCAACATCCTGGACCATCTCATATATCACGTCTGTTGCCATCACCTCCTTATTGATGATTCTCAAATTTATCTCCATCCCAGGCCTCTCTCCTGAGTTCCAAACCCATAAATCTAACTTTTTATTGAACATCCCCACATGGCTGTTCCAAAAACACTTCAAACTCAATGTATAAGAAGCTGAATTCCTTCCCACCCTTCCTCAAACCAGTCTTCAACCATCTTGAAACACCACCATGAAACCAGAAACTTCAATGTCTTCCTTAACCTGTTCTCAAACCCTGCCTATCATACCTTCTCCTCGTTTCTATACTCATTGATCCTCAGATCCTGTTGATTCTACTTCCTCTCAATTCCATCAACTTTTCTCTATCCCCACTAACACTATTATCTCTCATCTAGAATACAATAACAGCTTCCTAACTGATCTTGCTACCTTCATTCATATACCAACAATCTATTTTTCACACAGGAAGCAACATGATTTTTCTAAAGCTTAAATCTGTTTTTGTTTCTTCCATGTTACTAAAACCTGCAGTAATTTCCTGTTATCCAAACTCCCTAATGCAGGCATGCATGTTCCTTCATGCTCAGGTCTCTGCCTGCCTCTTCATTCTTATATCTCCTTCCCCATTTCCTCTCTTCACACTCTATACCAGCGATTTTCAGCCAGTGTGCAACAAGAATTTTTAAAACAGGCAATACCTGACTATTCAGTCAGGGGCACTGACTTCTTATACCTTAGATTGTCAAATTAAAAAAAAAATGACAAAGCCAACACAATAGCCATCTGGTGTGAATCAAAATTGTATAAATTTTTTTGGTCAGATCGACAAAAAATATAGTTTTTGGTGTGCCACAGAACTTCAGTAATTAGTTTATGTATGCCATGAGATGAAGAAGGTTGAAAATCGCTGCTCCATACTATAGCAGCACTGAGGTCACTTTAGTTCCTGAAACAAATTATGCTTTCTCTTGAACATGCCATATGTCCCTTGAAGATTATTCTTTTTGTTTGGCCCTTGATTACTCACATTTCAGGATTCAAATTAACTTGTCAATTCCTTTAAGAATATGTTCTGCTTTAGAGCTCCCACAGTATCCAATACTAGCTTATATAACTGTCAACCTCCCCCCATCAGGCTATATGCACTGTAAGGATAGGAACTATGTTTTATTTTGTATCCTCAGTATCTACCTACAGAACCTGGCACATGGTAGATATGCAATTTATTGTTGAATGTGATTGTGTAATGGATCTGAGATGAGTAGAGACTTGCAGCAGGGCACAGGAGATAAGCAAGTAGGGACACATGATAAGGAGAAGAGAGGGAAGCACATGGCAGATACATGTGGGGTTCGCACAGTCCCAGCAATGGGAAGCAGTTTACACCAAGTCACGGAAACAGGTGGCAGCAAGGGCTCTCTATAGAGGGATCCAGTATCTTTTTCATGGCAGTTTTCCATCTCCAAACGAATTAAGGATACAACCCTGCTGCCTGTAGCAAGTATCCCTGCCAATGATCCCAAATCAGCTGGGTGAATCACTAATGTCAGCTCCTTCTCTGAAAAGCATCCAGACTGGCCATTTCATCTCCGTTGCCACTTCTCAATCTAGGCTACTATCTCTTCATCTGCAGCTTGTGTTTGGATTACAATTTCCTCTCCAATTCATCTAATAGATACTAGAACAGTATCCCTTAAAAATCCTAATAATACACCAGTCTAGTGCTCAAAACTAGACATTTCACAACAAACCTAAATGCTGTGACCTAGCTTCTTGGCTCTTTGCTCTTGTGACCGCTCACACCCGTTCCTCACCATCTCTCCAATTTGCTCTTCCCCTTCTGCAACTAAGTTTCATGATTGTAAATCTTGGAGTCAGAGTTCACTCTAGATTTAAAACCAGTTTTAAGAAAACATAAGATTAGGAGCCCAAAACTAGCAAAACAATCGCCTTCCTTAGGACACATATTAAGCTATAAATTTGACTACAATCTACACAATATTTTCCTGGTTTGTGGATGGTGTATCTCTTAGTGTGGTATACAAGGAAAAACTAACAGCCATTGTTTCCTTTCCGTGCTCTAGTTTGAAGCTCTTGCCCAGACAAAATTAGACTGCATCTGTTAGTTTTTGTGCCAAAACAGAATAGTGTCTTTGCCCAAGCCTCAAAAATGTCCGTGAAGGATACTTTTGGTGAAGAGGTAGAAATATAAGAGTTAGAGGACAAGATGAATTCCACCCCCCCCAATAAAAATGAAGTAGAAACAGAAAGAAAATGTTTTCAGACCAATGATCAGATACAATATTAAATAAAACAGCATAAAACAAACCTCTGCAGAATATAGTTGTAATTATGTAAATATATACATATATATTTATGTGTACAGAAATAGAAAAGAAAATTTATGATGTTAACACCTCTCCATGGTGGGAATTATGGGTTATTAAAATCTCCTTATAATTTTTCATGTTTTACAAATTTTATATATAAAATACATATCTATTTTTAAAGGCAGGAAAAAGTTTTAAAAATGTAACAGTGTAAGAGAAGACAAACTCTTTGGGGAATGCTTGCTTCTAACTAATTTTTCGACTCACATCGTTTGGAATTGAATGTCAAATTCGTACAATGATCTACCCAAATAAAATGTACTTCCCCAAATTAAAATTAACATGATATGAATTTTCTCAATTTACCAGAGTTCCTTTGTCTCTTCCTTTGGGCTTTGAATCTCTACTTCCAATATTGATACTTTAGACACGAGATCATTACAGACATTTTCACCTGTAATTAAACCAGCAGCTGCAGTGTTTGTCCCTACAGTAAAATGATTTAATTGTTCAAATTCTTGTGCAAGCTTCAAGACCTGTGAAGTTAAATAAAAAGACAAACATTCTATTTTGCATATTCTTATATATAATTGTGAAAAATTGTTAAATGACTAAATAATTCTTGACTTAAATAATAGAAATTGACATCCTAGTTAAAGTGTCTTTCCAACTTAGTATTTTGCAGTTGTTATATACAATCTAATTCATTTTTACCATAGGCATCTGGGTGATAAATCCATAGTTTTTAAAAATAAAATGGTATTTTTGGTCACTGGGATTGGCTTCTTAGAGTGCTGTTGAGGGTTTTGTCTATTTTTTTTAGCAAGGAAAAAAATGTGAGCTATAGAGTTTTACACTATTATTACACATTTTTGTTCTTGAGTTTTGAATGTACTTCACTGATTCATAAAAGCAGTAATATACTGCTATAAGAAAACATTACAAAGAATATTGTATAAACATTACAGAGTACAAATTTCTTACAGCCTGATCCTATTTGTTTGAAAGCATTTGAACGTGTAAAGCCCAAGGTGCTTAAACATGTAGTCTCACATTACTGCCCTAACTCCAGCTTCTGAATTAGTGGTCTGGGCTGGAAAAATGGGAATTTGCACTTATTTAAAGTCTCCCAGGTAAGTCTGATGCAGATAGGTGCTCTGAGAGTCATTGCTCTGTTGTGTGAGTTGGCAAAACATTTGTTTAGGTGTTTTTCTGTTTTTGAAAAACAGATTCTTTTCCTCAAAGTTTGCTTTTAGTTTTTTAAGATTTTATTTATTCATTTTAGAGAGAAGAGAGAGAGAAAAGGGGGAGGGGGAAGCAGGAACATCAATTTATAGTTACTTCTCATATGTGCCTTGACCAGCAAGCCTGATGTTTCAAACTGGCGACCTCAGCTTTCCAGGTTGATGCTCTATCCATGGCACCACCACAGGTCAGGCACAAAGTTTGCTCTATATAAAATGAAAGAATACCTCCAGAAGGCAGAAGAAAGGGTGGGCGAGATACACTTCTAAGAATGGACGATGAATGCTCATCAAAGGGTTGCACTAAAACAGACAACAACCCTTCTGATTCCCATTCTGAGCCTGTCTGGAAAATGCAAAGTCTCTCTAGTCGCTGTGTTTGATTCTAAGGACACAGTGAATGTAATTCTAAAGATCAATTTAAGTTCCTTTAAGAGATTCATTTGTTTGGTTTCCTAGGCCTTTTTACTTCTCTAAAGGGAACCTACCATGTGTGATATAGACTATAATCTCATAAATCTATATACTCTCATACCAACTATAACCTCTCCAGGAGAGAGAGTTGGCCTTGAACTAGGCCTTAGGGGATGGGCGGGTATGGATAGGTGCAAAGCTATAGTACATTTAAAGCATTTTAAGCATGAGCAATATGGTCAAAGGCACTGGTGTAAAACTGAGTACGTATAAAATATTTGAGAAGTAAGGGGAATAGTCTCACAGGAGAAGAGGCTACAAACCAAGAAACTGAGGAAATAAGGTTAGATTGAGGAAAGAAGTCACTTTATAAAGGGATATGAAAGACAAGAATTCTTAACAGGCTTGTATTACTTTTGTAAGTAGAAAAAAAAGATTTCAAAATGCTACTTCATCACTGATTTTTATGGTCAATGTAAATATTTAAACATTGCAGATAATAAATTTCAGTTTCTTAAGAAGAAAGCCAAAAATAATTTAAACTTGATATTATAGCAAATTGAGAACTGCTGAAGGTTTCTGAAGAGAATGCAGACATTAATACTGTTTTCCAGGTATTCTGGATTTTCAAGTGTGACCCAAACAAAATGACAGCTTATAAAACAAGGGCTTTAGTAAATATATAAGATATAAATATTTAAGCTACCCTTAGCAAGACTACCTTTATGTCTAAAGCACTCTATGTTTTGAAGACCAACTGGAATATAATTAACTAATTAAAGATTCTTAATAGAAACTTTAAATGAGTAAAACCTTTAGTCTCCAAGTATCTCCCCACAAGATATTAAGCACAAAGGTAACAATCATAACTTTAAAGGGGAGAAATTTGGCAGACAGTATCTTAACCAAACTATCAATGTTAATATTACTAGTAACAGAACAAAAAGATATCATGTGTCTCATATAATGCAGTAAGGACACAACACCACTGCTACAGTATTCCTGCCAAAAAATACATAATCTGAATTATACTGTGAGAAAACATCAGACAAATTCAAATTGAGGGATTCTTCAAAATAAACTATTGGTACTCTTTGAAAAGATCAAAGTCATGAACAACAAAGAAAGACTGAGGAACGCTGCAGATTAAAGGAGGTGCAGTGATGTAATGTATGCTCCTGGACTGGACCCTGGACTAGAAAAAATTGTTTTTCTTTTGCTATAGAGTAGAACAATTCGTGAAATTTGAATATGAGCTGGAGATTAGATAACAGTACTGTATGAATATTAATTTCTTGATTTTGAGACTAGTACTGTGATAGAGATGTTGTTTTAGTAAACATACATGGAAATATTTAGTGGTAGAATACTATGTCTCTGACTTACTCTTGAAGGGTTCAAAAAAATAAAGTGTTTGTGCGTGAGTGTATGCGCGCGCGTACACAGAGAGAGAATGATAAAGCAATCATGGTACCATGTTATCATTGGGAAGGGTGAAGGTCTATGGAAATTCTTTATATTATTTTTGCAGCTTTTCTGTAAATATGCAATTATTCAAAACAAAAAGTGTTTTTTGTTGTTTTGTTTTTTGTTCTGTTTTTTATGAGAGAGAAAGAGAGAGAGAGAAAGCCAGACCGTCAGGATAGTGATCTGGATCTTCTGTTTTTATACTACATTCTTCTTGCCTCAGTTCATCCTCTGTGTAAAATTGTCTGATACTTCGAAAAACAAGATCCTTTAGTTGCGCAGCGTGATGATAAATCACCTTGCTGACAATGTCCCACAAACAAAACTTAGCTGGAGGCGGCGTCCTACATATCAACCTTTCCAGGAAACAAACTGTGTTCTGGACTTCTCCCTCCCTCGGTCACACTCTATGTCCCAATCCCTCAGCAACTTGCTGCTTGGTTTCGGTGTAACAACTTCAACCCTTCACTCCTCACCATTTTAATCAAGATCAAGAAGACAGTGATTGAGGAAGGAAATTTTCAGTGAGGAGTTGGTGGGAACCTAATAGGTGAGACTCCAGAAATTATATGACAGGTACCCTCTCTACCTAGTGTTGCTCTAACATGGGTCTGGCGGCCATTTTTACACTTGGGTAACAAATTGGGGTCAGGACATTTCAACATTTTCCAAATTCTAAGTATGACTTAGAATTTCAGTGTAACTAAGTAAGCTGTTTTGATTCTAAGTTTTAAAGTCAAAGATATTTGAGTAAACTTTTACCTGTTTATATGTTTTTGTATTTTCTATTGTGTTCAAGTATACCTAACATTACATTTACCATGTTAACCATTTTTAATTATACAGCTCAGTGATATTAAATACATTTGCACTGTTGTGCAACCATCACCACCATCCATCCCTATAACTTTCTTTATCTTGTAAAACAAACTCTACACCTATTAAACAATAACTCATCATTCTTCCCTTTCCCTACCCCTGGGAACCAGCATTCTACTTTCTGTCTTTATGGTTTTGACTACTCTAAGTACTTGACGTAAGTAGAATCATACAGAACTTGCCGTTTTGTGATTGACCTATTTCACTTCCCATGATGTCTGTAAGGTTCATCCATGTTATAGCATATTGCAGAATTTCCTCTTTTTAAGTCTGAATAATATTCCATTGTATGTATATACCACAATCTGCTTATCCATTCATCATTGGTGAACAGTTGGGTTGTGTCCACGTTTTAGATATGAACATGATTGTACAAATATCTGCCTCTTTGAGATCCTGCTTTTAATTTCTTTCAGTGTATAACCAGAAGTGGAATTGCTGGATTATATAATAATTCTGTTTTAAAGTAAACCTTTTATATTATAGTATATGCACTAAAAATTAAGCCATTAAGAAGTTGATTTAATGTAAAAAAAAAAAGAAAAGAAAAAGATTGATCCTAAGAGTGAAGTACTGGCTGAAGTCTAAACATTTATGCTAAAATTCAGCTTGATTTATAACCTACTCTATACAGCAATTTATTTTATTATAATAAAAGAAACTCCAATTTCCAAGTCTTCTCTAACTAAGCATACTATATGGCAATTTATTTTATAATAATACAAGAAACTGTAATTTCCAAGTCACCTCTTATTGAAAATTAATTTCCTTTTATAGTATTCTCATAAGAGATACATTATACATCAAATATTTGAATAATAATTCAGTCTCACCTGTGTTTCTAATTCAGAATTCTCTTTTTGTAGCAGATTATATGTTATTAAAAAGTGTTCTGCTGCTGCCCCTGGAAGACTCTCAATTTCATTATAAAGGTATGTAAGTTCTGATTTTGATTTTTGCAATTCCTGATGAAGAAATGAAGATATTTAGTAGATAAGATGAGACTTTTCCCATAAAAGGTTTACTACATCTAAAAAGGAATTTTTGAAATAATTCAGATAAACTTCTTGTTTTACATACAGGGGGTGGGCAAAGGCACGTGTACTGTGTAGTTGTGATACGCGAAACACAGTTAACAAAGCTGTTGTAACAATCACAACCCGCATGTCTCCTTCCACACGAACACCTGTAAGCCTCCTTTTGCCCATCCCTGTATTTCAGCCTGTGCTCTGGCAGCACACACCTTTCTCGGTACTTAAAGTTTACTTAAATCAGTTAATTAAACTGAGCATTCTTAGCTTCCCAGATCAGACCAGATTGGGCTCTATCAAGTTGGTATGGCTTTAGATAAACTGAACATTCTTAATTTCTATCACAGGCTGAAAGCCTGGATTTCGAGAGTCATTTCTGCTCTATGCAACGCTTGTATAGAGGTAAATTCTTCAGCAACTCTTGCATTAGTTATAGTACCTGTTTTTAAATCTCTTTATAAAAACTGCCTTTTATAGAACAATGTGCTACCTAGTTTACCTTTAATCTTGTGACCACCTCACAAGGTAGGATTATTGAAATTGAGGCTCAGAGAATTTAAAGGACCTGTGTAATTTCACATAACCCAGCAGTGGTAGAGCTGAGATTCAAACTATGCATTTTTAACTACAGATTATGCTACTTTACTTAATGTATATATATTCAGTGGCTAAATCAACTGTTTCCTCTAATTATCTGAGTTTTTTTTTTCCATGAGGGAAAATACTTCAGTTAGATATAGATTTTTATCAAATTTCTATATTGATAACATGCTATGCAGTATTTGATTGGTGGATGATTGTGGCCTAAGCGTCCATCTGTCTTGCTCTATGACGGGAATAGGTGATAGAAAATTTACTTTAGGAGAGAAGCTACTTGGTATATTCCCAAAGCCTTGAGATCAGAGAGGGTGGAGAATGTTGATGAGGGAGGTGTTGGGTAAGAAGTGGACACCAAAAAGCACAGGAAGAGGGCAAGTGTTTTCAATTTTATGGAAAATTCCCATAGGTCAGCAGGGTGGGATTTGGGACAATGCATTGGCTTTCACCCACCCTGCAAACTGATTGTCACCATTCTCTAAACTTTCATGAACTCACTTCCAGTTCTGTCGTTAAGAGTCAGGGAGGTTATGTCTCCTGAAAGACTTTTCTAAGATGGCAGGACAAGTGGTTAAAAAGAGACACAAGTCTCTGATTTTATGAACACTAAAATAAACACCTGCTTCTTAAATGACTGTTCTTGGTTAGGGCTAAACTCAGCTTGTGGGAAACAGTCACTCCATGATTACTAACAGAAATAAATATTCTAGAACTATAATTTATTTTAAAATCAAAATAAAAGATAACATGAAATCCCTCAATTAGAAATGGAAAAAGAAGAAAATAACATGCTAAGTATGGCAAAATACCTCGCTTTCAACTTCCAAAGGCTTCTGTTCAGTATTAAAATCAGGTGTCAATTGCCTTCTCCTTTCTCTCTCTTCTGACAATTCACTTTCAAATATTTTAATTTTTTCTTGGCTCATTTTCAATATCTGAAAAAGGATTTTTTACATAATTAATCCCATATGTAATAGTGTTTCCTATAAATTCTGATAATACTTTTCTGTCTAACTCAATTGTAAAGTCATGTAGGTTCCAGGGAAGACAGAAAGCTGGAAAAACCAGTTCATGGTAGCATAGTTCATAAGATTAACTTTTTCTCTCTAAGCCTGTTTTCTCAACAGTAAAATGGAGCTAGTACTTGTCCTTATGTACATTATAGCCATCAGAATTGGAGTAAAATGTGATATTGAAAGTATTTTGTAAATTTTAAGCACCCACTGCCTGACCAGGAGGTGGCGCAGTGGATAGAGCGTCGGACTGGGATGTGGAGGACCCAGGTTCAAGACCCCGAGGTTGCCAGCTTGAGCATGGGCTCATCTGGTTTGAGTAAGGCTCACCAGCTTGAGCCCAAGGTCGCTGGCTCAAGCAAGGAGTCACTTGGTCTGCTGTAGCCCCACAGTCAAGGCACATATGAGAAATCAATCAATGAACAACTAAGGAGCCACAACGAAGAACTGATGTTTCTCATCTCTCTCCCTTCCTGTCTGTCTGTCCCTGTCTGTCCCTCTCTCTGACTCTCTCTGTCTCTGCCACACACACACACACACACACAAAATTAAGTACCCACTCAATATAAGCTATTGTTAAAATCTTACCAAATTGATAATAATTGCAAAAATGTTGTCAGTTACTATTTAGTACTTATCATATGTCAGGCATTATAGTAAATGCTTTACATGTAGTATTTCATTTTGTTTTCCCAGGGCTCCTATGAGATTGAAACTATTATTATATTCTTTTAACAGAGAACGTAGGTGAGGCTCAGATATATTAGGTAATTTGCCCAAGGTCACACAGCCAATACTGGGATTCAAACCAAATTTAACTTAAAAGCCCTTGTTTTATTTGTATTGAGGTACAATTGACATATAACATCACGTTAGTTTCGGGTGTACAACATGACTCTATATTTGCATATTTTACAAAATGATCACCACAATAGTACATACTAAATTGTCATCATACATAGTTAAAAAAATTTGTTTTCTTTGTGATGAGAACTTTCAAAGTCCTCTCGCCTAGCTTTTTTCAAATATGCACCACAGTATTATTAACTATGTTCTCCATGCTATATATTACACCCCCCTGACTTATTCATTTTATAACTGGAAATTTGTATCTTTTGGTCCCCTTCATCTATGCCCCTCACCTCAGGCAACCACTAATCTGTTGTCTATATCCATGAGCTCAGTTTTTGTTTGTTTTTAGATTCTACAAAGAAGTGAGATCATGCAGTGTCTGACTTATTTCACTTATCATAATGCCTTCAAGATCCATTCATGTTATAAAGGGCCAGATTTCAATTTTTTTTAATGGATGGATAATATTCCATTGGCTATATATACCATATTTTCTTTACCCATTCATCCATCAATAAACATTTAGGTTGTTTCCATATCTTGGCTATTGTAAATCATGTGGCAACAAAATTGGGGGAGCATATATCTTTTCAAATTAGTGTTTTCATTCATATATTGGAATAAATACACAGAAGTGAAATTGCTGGATCATATGGTAGTTTCATTTTTAATTTGAGAACCTCCATACAGTTTATCCACAATGGCTGCACTAACTGACATATCCACCAACAGTACACAAGGGTTCCCTTTTCTCTACATCCTCACCAACACTTGTTATTTGTTGTCTTTTTAATAATAGCCATTATAACAGGTGTGAGGTAACAGCTCACTGCGGTTTCGATTTGCATTTCCCTGAAGACTGGTGATGTAGAGCATCTTTTAATGTACCTGTTGGCCATGTTTGACTTCTTTGGGAAAATGTCTATTCAGATCCTCTGCTCATTTTAAAATCAGATATTTTTTTGTTCGCTATTGAGTTGTATGAGATTTTTTTATATTTTGGATTTTAAACCCTTATCAGACATATGATTTGCATATATTTTTCACATTTGTTAGGCTGCTTTTTCATTTTGTTGATGGTTTCCTCTGCTGTACAGAAGCTTTCTAGTTTGACATAGTCCCACTTATTTTTTTTGGTGTCAGATCCAGGAAATTATCACCAAGACCAGCATTAAGGAGCTTATTGCCTATGTTTTCTTCTTGGAATTCTAGCATTTGCATATTGTTTCCAGTTTTCCCAATACAATTTATTGAAAAGACTGTGCTTTACTCATTGTATATTCTTGACTCATTTATTATAAATTAATTGACCATATATATATCATGGGTTTATTTTTGGGCTCCCTGGTCTGTTCCTTTGATCTGTGTGTCTGTTTTTATGCCAATATCAAACTGTTTTGATTACTATAGCTTTGTAATATAGTTTGAAATCAGGACACATAATACCTCCAGCTTTGTTCTTCTTTCTCAAGATTGCTTTGATTCTTCTGGGTCATTTGTGGTTCCATAGAAATTGAATTGTTAGTGGGAATGCAGATTGGTGCAGCCACTATTGAAAACAGTATGGAGTTTCCTCAATATATTTAAAATGGAACTGTGTTATGACTTAGCAATTCCACTTCAGGATAAATATCTGAAGAAATCCAAATCACTAACTCAAAAGAATATATACACCCATATTCATCACAGTGTTATTTACAAAAGCCAAGATATAGATGCAACCCATATGCCCCTCAATAGATGAGTAGATAAAAAAGCTGTGGTACATATATGCCATGGAATATTACTCAGCCTTAAAAAATGAAATCTTAATACATGCTAAGTGAAATAAGTCAATCAGAGAAAGGCAAATTTCACTTATATGTGGAATCTAAAGAGCAAAATAAACAAACAAACAAAGAACAGAGAACAGACTAATGGTTGACAGAGGGGAGTGGGTTGGGGACTGGATGAAAAGGTGAAGGGATTAAGTAGAAATTGGTAGTTACAAAATAGTCATGGGCATGTAAAGTGCAGCATAGGGAATATAGTCAATAATACTTTAATAACTATGTATGCTGCCAGATGGGTACTAGAAATAATGGGGGGACACTTTGTAAAGTCTATGAATTTATGATTGTGTAATCACTGTGCTGTACACCTGAAACTAATACAAAATAATATTGGATGCAAATTGTAATTGAAAAATAAAAAAAGAAAAGAGTCCTACCAGTCCTGTCCTACTTTTTACCAACAGTGGACCCTTGAGCTGATTACCTAACTTTTCTTAATCTCAGTTTTCTCAACTGAAAAATGGGGATGACGCCTAGTCATATATGGGCACCTTGGTTATAGAAAATGCCTGTAAGTGGCAGTTTATATTTTAAATTCTTCTGAATTTTCACATTTATTCTTTAGTCAGACAATACCTTTAAATCATCTTTATAATTTCAATACACTAGTTTATCCTAAATACATTTTTTTTAATGGACTCCTTCCTGATTTCCTGCTTTCTGTAACCACAATTACAATATAGGAAGTAGATTTACCCATTTCTGGGAGTGTATTTTCTCCTTTTGCTTATTTTCAGCAATTTGTAAGCATCCTTATGCAGTCTGTCTCAACTGGATTAGAAAATGTAACTAAAAGTAATCTTTGTGTTTCTTACCTCATTCAAATCTTGTACTTCACTGTCTTTTGACCTTTCTTTTTCGTACTGGTTTCTCTTCTGTCTCTTTATATTCCTGATCATTCAGGCTCTAAGATAAAAATCTTAACTTAAATAAATTTCCAATTAAAATATATCATACTTGTGTTATTTTAAAAAATACTAAAAAAAAGAAGCAACATTTCTTAAGTGTCTTTCCTGGAGGCTATGTCCCTGAAATCTCTCCCTACCAACAAGTCTCATCTCTTATCTGGTCTTGAATCCTTTGGAGAGTGGCTTTATTTTGAGCCCTTGCCATAATATGCAGTTGAAACAAAGGGAACAAGTATTAGAAAAATGCACTGCAGAATCTTGATTGTTCTGAATTAATTAAACTGATAATTTACCTATGAAGATTTTCCAAAGGTAAGCTCTTATTGTTGATTGGCCTAGTAACAAAATTATAGGCAAAAGAAGTTTGTAAGTATTTAGATGTAATTTGGAAACATAAGACAACATTGATATTACTTTTATTCAGAATTGGGTTTCAAAAGAAACCTCAGGTAAGTTTTTAGTTTAATTTGGAGATAAAAATATTCATTTCTTTAGGCTGCAGAACGGAAAAGGATTCATTAAGAGTTTCATCTAATTAAAAGTATTCTGTAGCCTTGCTTATTATATTTCTAAATTCATAACTTAGTGCCAGATGTATATTAATTTAACCTACACATTTTGTAAAAAATGAATTCATTAGTTTAGTAAAGTTGACTATCAATAATTTAGCTTCCACATGTTTAATATCAATTAGATAGGAAGAGCAATTCCAAACTGATGAGTTGAAAGAAGGGGAACACTACTGAGAAGTGAATGCTAAACCCAAGTGTAACTTTTACAAATCCTCCTGTTTGGTGGAATGAACAAAAGACCTATTTAAGAATTATACTGCCAAACCAGAGATGGCACAGTAGATAGAGTGTCAACGTGGGATGCTGAGATCTTAGGTTCAAAACCTCGGGGTCACCGGCTTGAGCACAGGGTGGCTGGTTTGAGCATGGGATCATCGACACTGTCCCATGGTTGCTGGCCTGAGCCCAAAGGTTGCTAGCATTAGACAGGGGTCACTGGCTTGGCTGGAGCCCCCTGGTCCAGGCATATATGAGAAGTAATCAACGAAGAACTAAAGTGATGCAACTACGAGTTGATGCTTCTCATCTCTCTCCCTTCCTGTATCTCTCTGCCACTAAAGAAAACAAAACAAAACAAAAATCATGTTGACTTCTTAGTAGTACTGTACAGGTATACAGGAGAGGACATATTTTTCCCTAGAGCAGCTTCTCCATCTTCACCAGCTACCGTCACACTGATGAACATTTTTTTACACCCACACATGACATGCTGATGCATTCAACAATGAAAGCAAGAGTCTCCTTAGCCTTACCCTTATACCATCTGAGATAACTCAGTACAAAGAACAAGAAACACTTCAACTAAAAAATGAAAACTCTCATTTCCTTTGTGCTTTCTCAGAATAAGAATGTCATGTATTTTAATGTTATTACTTAAAAAAGATAATTTTCCTAAAGAATATACATTTGAAATTTACCATAATTATGGCATATTAAACATAGTTATTTATTTAGGCAATTTATGTACTTCGTAAGTTCGGTGACCAACATTTAAAACAGAAAAACACAGGAAAGGCACAGCAATGGGATACAGAGCCCTCTGGGTAGCTAAAGGGAGCCTCCTGCCCCTGCCAGCCAGCAGTAAACAAAGAGGCTAGTAACGTCCTTGCTAAGGAATAGCCTCATTCGTCGGCATGGGGTAGCTGCCAACGACTCAGGAGAGCTGTTTAACAGTTCAGAATTTTTTGCTATCAATGTTCTACTATTTGAAAGGTAGGGATCATCTAAGGCTTTGAACCAAACTGTACCTCCCAGCACAGTATGACAGGTGGCACTGCCGTCCCCTCCATGTGCTTGCATTGTGCTGCACCCTTTCACAGGCACATTCAAATGACCGTGGCAAATGCAGGCACTGTAGAGAATAAAATCCTGTGCGGCCATCACCTCCAGGTAGAGACGGCTTTATGTGCTCGGTGCTGGCATGCCGTAACCCGCATTAGTTAGAAAAAATCCCTAATGTAAAACCTTACAAGAGTTGGTGTGCTGTGGTAAGTGAGCCCTAGGGCCAGACAAACCTGGATCAACTCCTGGCTCTGCCTCTTACTTTGGTTGAGTTACTGTAAATTCTCTCAAATATGAAATAGGAATACACCTACTTACATTAGAAAGGGCTGTTATAGGGATTAGGCAAGATTATGTTTATAAAACACCTAGAACAGACTGTGGCATATGACAGAGGATCATAATATTGTAGTTATTATTGTTCCTGGCAGGTGCCTAACACATACTGTAGGCATTTTCTCTGAGAGCAGGCTTACTAGGAACAATATGATGGTCTATTTAATATTAAATCTATCTGCATATAGAAATGAATAAAGAATACAGTCATATCTTGAGGAGCCTGCTTAGTTTAAGAAAGTGGCTTTCTTAATTATTTGTCCTTTTGAAGTTGCAAGGTTCCCCTTTCCCATTTGTTTTCAAAATAGCTCTTACAAGGAAGCTGTCTACAGAGCACCAGGAGTGGAGGCCTCTCTGGTTCTTACGGAGGTAGAAGACCTACATACAGATTTGCATTTACGGAAAAGCAACAATCCCTGAAAATCAAAGTGGCAAAAACATGGATTTTTGTCATCAATTTAAATTTGAAATCTTGACTTCCACTTTTATGAATTTGTGGGCTTGGTTTTCTCATCTGTAAAGCAGGGTGAACAATACTTACTTCTCAGAACTTCTGTTAATGTTAAATGAGGTATGCCAAACCCCCAGCAGAAAAGCCATTACAACACTGTAGCTCCTCAAATCTTAGTCTCATTCTTTTACTTCCTATTTGTAGCAAACAGAAAATACAGTAGTCAGAGATAAGGAATGACTGCATGAGGTACCCAAGTACCTTTAAAGCTGAAGATCTGTGCCAAGAAAAGCATGGCATGCAAACCAGCTCATTACCTACTGATTATAGCACTTAGTTCACTTAATTCTGCTGCTGAGAATGACCCCTTAGTAGTTAATTAATGCTTATTGATATCACCATTGCCAGGCTGCTAAACACAACCAAGGAAGCTTAAGGTTTTTTTCTTCATGAAAGATCAGGAAAGAACTTTGAATGCAAAGTATCTATTTAGCTATGTCCTCTTTACTAAGGAAATGACTTTAAAAGGCTATTTAACTATTATTGATTACTTATTCACTGAGTACCTTTCTAGGTTTAAAGACTTCTACTTTAAAACTCAACAGCTTCAAAGGGAAGAAACATTTATTTACAATGTTCCTCATTAGTCCATTCCAATGGGCTGTGTGTGGGGTAAAGTAAGTGAAAGGACCATTGAGAGTCAATATAAAGCTTTATTATTTTAGAAATCCACACATATATCAAGTCTTGATGACACAGAAAAGAAAACTGGTTTATACCACAGCCTAAAAACACCCTCTTAAACAACCAATGGATCGAAGAAGAAATCACAAAAGAAATTAGGAAACACTCTAGAGACAAATGAAAATGAAAGTACAACATACTAAAGCTTCTAAGACGCAATGAAAGCAATGTCAGGGGGGAAATTTATAGCTATAAATGCTTACATCAAAGAACAAGAGAAATCTCAAATCAACAACCTAAATTTACAATTTCTTAAACTAGAAAAAGAACAAACTAAATCCAATGGTAGCAGAAGAAATAATAAAGGTTAGAGCAGATGTGGGGGTTACAGGGTCGGGGGAAGGAGAGGGAGGGGGTTGGGGGAGGGGAGGGGCACAAAGAAAACCAGTTAGAAGGTGATGGAAGACAATTGGACTTTGGGTGATGGGAATGCAGCATAATCAAATGTCAAAATAACCTAGAGATGTTTTCTCTGAACATATGTACCCTGATTTATCAATGTCACCCCATTACAATTAATTTTAAAATTAATTTAAAAATTATTTAAAAAAAGGTTAGATCAGAGATAAACTAGAAAATAGTAAAACATAAAAAAAAATCAGTAAAACTAAATGTTGGTTCTTTAAAAACAGATCAACAAAATTGACAAACCTTGAGCTAAATGACTCAGAGAACACACAAATCACTAAAATAAGAATTGTCCTGGCTGGCTGACCCAGTGGATAGAGTGTCAGCCTGGCATGCAGATGTCCCAGGTTCAATTCCCCATCAGGGCACACAGGAGAAGTGACCATTTGCTTCTCTTCCCCTCCCTCTCCCCCTTCTCTCTCTCTTACCCTCTTGTAGCCAGTTGCTCAACTGGTTTGAGCATTGGCCCTGGGGGCTAAGGATAGCTTGGTTGATTCTGGAATGGGCCCCAGATGGGGGTTGCCAGGTGAATCCCAGTCAGGAGGCATGCAGGAGTCTATCTCTCTGTCTCCTCTCCTCTCAAAAAAACCCACAAAAAACTACATTGGGATAGTACTTCACCCCCAATAGAATGGCTGTTATAGAAAGGATAGACTAAATCAAATGCTGGTGAGGGTGTGGAGAAATTGGAACTCTCATACACTGCCGATAGAAGTGTAAATGGTGCAGCTCCTTATAGAAAATAGCCTGGCAGTTCTTCAAAAGGTTAAACACAGAGTTAACATTTGACCCAAATATTCTACTTCTAGGTATGTACCCAAGAGAAATGAAAACATATCCACACAAAAGTTGTACATGAATGTTCATAGCAGCATTGCTCACAATAGCTACAAAGTGGAAAATACCAAAAGTCTATCAATTGATGAATGGAAAGACAAAATGTTGTAGACATTCACATAACAGAATATTATTCAGCAACAGAAAAGGATAAAGTACTGATTTATGCTACAGTATGGAAAGAAGCCAGAGGCAAAAGACACATGTTGTATGAGTCCACTGATATGAAATGTACAGGATAGGCAAATTCATTGAGATAAAAAGTAGATTAGTGGTTGCCAAGGAGCTGGGGGCCTGGGAGAATGGGAAATGACTACTAATGTGTATGGAGTTTTTTTTTAGGGCGATGAAAATATTCTAGAGTTACATAAATATTCTAGAATTGCACAACTTTGCATAATTTTTCATACTAAAAGCCAATGAATTATATACTCGAAAATGGTGAATCTTATAGTGTGCATATTATATTTCTACTTAAAAAATTTTAATATGTGTAAGATCTATGTACTGAAAACTATAAAACATTGCTGGCATAAATTAAAGAAGACCCAAATAAATGAAAAGACAGTCCATGTTTACACATTAGAGGACTCAATATTGTTAAAATATAAATTTTCCATAAACTGATCTAAATATTCAAGGCAAACCCAATCAAAATTCTAGCGGGAGGCCCTGGCCGGTTGGCTCAGTGGTAGAGCGTCGATCTGGCGTGCGGGGGACCCGGGTTCGATTCCCGGCCAGGGCACATAGGAGAAGCGCCCACTAGCTTCTCCACCCCCTCCCTCCTTCCTCTCTGTCTCTCTCTTCCCCTCCTGCAGCCGAGGCTCCATTGGAGCAAGGATGGCCCGGGCGCTGGGGATGGCTCCTTGGCCTCTGCCCCAGGCGCTAGAGTGGCTCTGGTCTCGGCAGAGCGACACCCCGGAGGGGCAGAGCATCGCCCCCTGGTGGGCAGAGCGTCGCCCCTGGTGGGCGTGCCGGCTGGATCCCGGTCGGGCGCATGCGGGAGTCTGTCTGACTGTCTTTCCCCGTTTCCAGCTTCAGAAAAGAAAAAGAAAAAAGAAAAAAAAAATTCTAGCGGGCATTTTTGTCAATGTTGACAAGCTAATTCTGAAATGTATATGGAAATGCAAAAGACATAGAATAGCCAAGACAACTTTGAGAAAGAAAAACTACATTGGAGATGTTTCTTTCTGACTTCAAGACATAAAATGAGAACATAGTATTATTCCAAGAACATACACAGATAAATGGAACAGAATAGACTCCAGAGATAGACTTGCATAATTAATTTTTAATAAAGCTGCCAATATAATTCAATAAAGAACTATCTTTTCAATAAATTATTCTGGAATAATCAGATATATATTTGGAAATAAATAAACCTCAACCCTTATCTCACACCACACATAAAAATTATGATCTGGTAGACCATACACGTAAATGCAGAAGCTAAAACTATAACACCTTTAGAATAGGAAAAATATTGTGACCTTGCTGTAGACAAAGATTCCTCAGACAGGCTTTCTGTGTCCTATCATAAAATTATAAATAAAAACATTGATGAATTGGTTTCTATCAAATTTTCAAAAGAACTACTCTTCATAAAACATTGTTAAGAAAATCAAAAAAGCCATAGCCTAATAGAAAATATTTGATATACATTTATCTAAAAAAGGACTGGCATCAAAAACATATATAGAATTCTTACAACTCAATATAAAGAATACATAGAACTCAATTAAAATTGAGCAAAACACCTGAACAGATGTTTCACAAAAGAATGCATACAAATGGCCAAATGGGCACATTCAAACATACTCACTGTCATTAGACACTCTCGAAAGTCAAAAAAACCCAACAACACACCACTACATGTCAGCTAGAATTTAAACGACTGACAGTAACAATGTTGGTAAAGATAAAGAGCAACTAAAAGTTCCATACCATTGTTGGTAGAAATGTAAAACAGTACAACTAATTCAAAACCAGTTTGGCAGTTTCTTATAAAATTAAAAACATGCTTACTCTATGACTTGGTTAATTCCACAGCTAGGTATTTATTCAAGATGGGGAAAAAAACCGGTAAATTAATACTAGTAGCAACTTTATTCACACTGGTCAAAACCTGGAAACAACCTGATTGTCTATCAAGCAATGGTGGATAAATAATTTATGGTATATCCACATATAGAAATATCACTAAATAATGTAAAAAATGAACTACTGATATAGGCAACAACATAGATAAATCGCAAAAGCATTATAAACTAAAGAAGTCAAACATAAGGGTATATTGTAGACAATTCAATGTATTTGAAATTCTAGAAAGGTATAGTAACAAAGCGGTGAAGTTGAAGGGGACTGATGGCTAAGGGGGAAGGAACTTTTTAGGCTAACGAGGATGTTTTCTTTCTTGATTGCAGTGGTTGTGATTATACAGATGTATGCATCTGTCAAAGCGCACTGAACTCATTCTTAAAATATGTATATTTATATTGTCGTAAACATTTCAATAAAGTTAATTTTATAAAAGAAAGACAAAAAAACTTAAACATATGAAAAAATAAATACTAGAAGGATAAACAAGAAACTAATAAAAATAAATCAACTTGCTTTAAATTAGAGCAACACTGGGTTCTTTGGGAATAATTTAGGTAAAAGTTACTGAAGTCTTACCTGGGAATTCCTTCTTTCCTTTTCTCTTTCCTGCCCCTCCTCACTCCCTCCCTTCCTACAAAAATGAATTATGTACCTGCAAGGGTGTTTTGGAAGACAGGAAGGATACTAGTTCCTTGGTTGAAATCAAATCCTGTGGCTCTAGTTTCCCTGATACCTAAAGGCCCGGGATATAGGGTCCAGGAAGTTATAATAAAAACAAGCTCAGTGAATGATATAACTCAGTAATAAGGGATGTCACTCATCTTAAGTATGTAAGAGGAAAGGCTGCCCCAAGAACACAGTCTAGCTCCTTGCCCTGAATGTCTGAAACAGCCCTATCTAAAACACATTGGCTTTTGCTCAGTTTGTTTTGTGTTTGATCAGTGATCACTTTATTGGCCACTTTAGAGGCCGATCATGCTGAAAAGACTAGATTCTCATACTAATGTATCTCATACTAATGTATAATGTATTTTATAATATTCAGTGTGTTTCCAATTAACACCACCACCACCACCACCACCACCACTACCACCACTGGCTGATGCTACAAATCAACTCCATTTTGATGATTAAAGATACCCTAGTTAGTTGCATCTTTGTAAAATTCTTTTCTTTAAAGAAACAACCTATTATAGTCTTCATATTAATTAATTGATTCCTGTGGGGAAGAAGTGAACAGAAACATAGCCTCTGTACCTCAATTTCTTCCTCAACTCTAAGTGGCTGAGCAATAGAGAAAGACAGGCAGTAGGAAGAGAGTAGCCAATGACCAGCAGCACCAAATGCTCTGGTGTACTCTGTAAAAACGTGACTTTAGAAACAGGAAGGAAGAGAACTTCATAATACCTGTACTTTCTGTTCAGCACTCACAGTTTTCCCAGGGGAGTGGTTTCCAAGTTGTTTATTATCTTGAGATTCACGAATCTCTCCTTTAAGCCTTTCAATCTGAAATACAAAAGTATTTTAAATACAAAAGTTGGGAGGGTGAAGAGTTGCTTTGTTCTTAAAATATACAAGTAATACATGAATACATTCTTCATGGAAAAAATTCAAACAACACATAGTTACACAGAGAAAAGAGTGATATCTCCCGTTACATAACCTTACCCCAATAATCTCTTCCTCCTTTCCAGAAGTAATACTGTTCACAATATACTCTTCCTAAAGTTTATCTCCCACATATCTGTATATACATATATATCAAACATATAAATATATATATCAGTATTAGATACACACATTTACAAAGACAACTTGAACAGTCTTTGTTTATTCATTCTTTCTTATAACATGAAATTTACCATGTTTACCATTTCTAAGTGTACAGTTCAGTAGCACTAGCCCATTCATATTATTGTGCAACTATCACCACCATCCATCTCCAGAATTTGTTTCATCTTGCATAACTGAAACTACATTATTGTAACTAGTAATTCCTCATTCTGCCCTCCTCCACCCAGCCCCTAGCAACCAATATTCTATCTTGCTACTCTAGGTACCTCATATAAGTGGAATCATACACTATTTGTCTTTCTTGTGACTTGCTTATTTCAATTAGCATAGTGACTTCAAGTTTCATCCAACTTACCACTTCTCCAAGCACTTTTTTTTCAGAGTCAAGTGATCGAACCCGAGTTCTTAAAGCCAGAATTTCCTCATTCAGTCTCTGATTGTGTTCCTTTGCTTTCTTTAGATCATTTGAATCTAAAACAGAAAACACACTCTACTCTACTGGAGCAAATTAAGAGCAAAGTCTTCATTTGGGGGCATTAACTCTAAAAACAGGAAGTGCTATTTCCTGGCCTTCTTGTCATATCTCTGCATATGTGATTCTCTGCACAAGAGAGCTATTAGACTCTAATGTCCAGTCCTAGAATATTCAACCAACCTAACGAAACAGGACAGAATGTTTTTTCTCACACCAAGACTAATGAATAGGACTTTTGAGTGTAAGGGTTTCCAGCAATAGATGTTCTTCCAGGACCTGGAATTTAAAATAGTTGAGCCTATCTTCTAAAAGTTAAATGACAGAAAATGATCTTCTTGGCTTCCTTGGATTCTGTCTCTCTTACACAACTCACATACTCCTAGATACTTCCCTTCTACTCAATAGCAAGTGCCCCATAGATAATGGAAGTTGTGAGCTAGGAACAGCGAATAAACAGATTCTCCTGGTTAAACAAGTTAATTCATCAAAGCCATCTTTCTGCCTATACCAGAACAAGCTCTTGATTTCACTAATCATTTGCATTTTTCTTAGACCCCATTTCATTTATTTCTGCTCTGATTTGTATTATTTCCTTTCTTCTACTGACTTTGGGCTTTGTTTGTTGTTCTTTTTCTAGTTAACTGCAAAGTTAGATTGTTTATTTGAGATTTTTCTCATTTCTTGAGGTAGGCCTGTAATGCTATGAATTTCCCTCTTAGGATTGCTTTTGTGTGTCCCATAGGTTTGGGGTTGTTGTGTTTTAATTTCCATTTGTTTCAATGTATACTTTGATTTGTTCCTTGATATCATTGTTAACCCATTCATTGTTTAGTAACATGTTATTTAGCCTCCATGTTTTTGTATGTTTTTCAGTTTCTTTCTTGTGAATATCTTATAGTTTTATACCATTATGGTCAGAGAAGATGCCTGATATGATCTCAATCTTTTTTTTTTTTAATTTGAGAGACAAAAAGAGAGAGAAACATCGATTTGCTGTTCCACATATTTATGCATTCATTGGTTGATTCTTGCATGTGCCCTGACCAGGGATTAAACCTGCAACCTTGTTGTATTGGGACAATGCTCTAATCAACTGATCTATGCAGCCAGGGCTTGGTTTCAATCTTCTTAAATTTATTGAGACTTGTTTTATATTCTAACATGTGTTCTATTTTAGAAAGTGTTCTAGGCCCTGGCCAGTTGGCTCAGCGGTAGAGCGTCGGCCTGGTGTGCGGGGGACCCGGGTTCGATTCCCGGCCAGGGCACATAGGAGAAGCGCCCATTTGCTTCTCCACTCCCCCCCTCCTTCCTCTCTGTCTCTCTCTTCCCCTCCTGCAGCCAAGGCTCCATTGGAGCAAAGATGGCCCGGACGCTGGGGATGGCTCCTTGGCCTCTGCCCCAGGCGCTAGAGTGGCTCTGGTCACCGCAGAGCGACACCCTGGAGGGGCAGAGCATCGCCCCCTGGTGGGCAGAGCGTTGCCCCCTGGTGGGCGTGCCGGGTGGATCCCGGTCGGGCGCATGCGGGAGTCTGTCTGACTGTCTCTCCTCGTTTCCAGCTTCAGAAAAATACAAAAAAAAAAAAAAAAAAAAGAAAGTGTTCTATGTATACTTGAAAAGAATGTATATTCTGCTGCTTTGGGGTGAAATATTCTGAAGGTATCAATTAAATCCATTTGATCTAGTGTGTCATTTCCACTCTTTCCTCATTGATTTTCTGTCTGGAAGGTCTATCATTGATGTCAATGGAGTGTTAAAATCCTCTACTCTGACTGTATTACTGTCAATCTCTCCCTTTCTGTCCATCAAGATTTGTTTTATATATTTAGGTGCGCTTATGTTAGGTTATATCCTCTTGTTGGATTGCTCCCTTTATCATTATGTAGTGTTCTTCTTTGTCTCTTAGTATAGCCTTTGTTTTAAAGTCTATTTTATCAGATATACGTATTGCTATCTCAGTTTTTTAAAAGTTCCATTTGCATGAAATATCTTTTTCCATCCCTTTACTTTTAGTTTGTATCTTTCATTTTGAGGTGGGTCTCTTGTATGCAGCATATGTATATATGGCTTTTATTTTCTTATGCATTCAGCTACACTATGTCTTTTGAATGGAGCATTTAAGCCACCTACATTTAAAGTGACTATTGATAGGGCCCTGGCTGGTTGGCTCCGTGGATAGAGCATCAGCCCAAAGTATGGACATCCCAGGTTTGATTCCTGTTGAGGGCACACAAGAGAAGTGACCATCTGCTTTTTGCTTCCTCATTCTCCCCCTTATTTCCCTCTTTCCCTCCAGCAGCCAGTGGCTTGGTAGGTCCAAGCACATCAGCCTCAGGCACTAAAAATAGCTCAGCTGATTAGAGTAGCAGCGCCAGGCTGGGATTGTTGGGTAGATCAACAGGGGTGTAGGAGTCTGTCTCACTATCTCTCCTCCTCTCACTTAAAAAGTAAATAAATAAAGTGATTATGGTAAGTACGTATTTATTGCCATTTTATTCTTTTTAACTATGTTCCTCTTTTTTTTCTTCTTATTAAAGCAGGCCCTTTAACATTTCTTGTAATACTGGTTTGGTGGTAATGAACTCCTTTAGCCTTTTTTTGTCTGTGAAGCTCCTTATTTCCCCTTCAATTTTGAATGATAGCCTTGCTGGGTAAAGTAGTTTTGGTTGTAGAGCCTTACTTTTCATTACTTTGTATATTTCATGCCAATCTCTTCTGGCCTGAAATCCTGAAACACTCCTGTTGAGAAATCAGTTGACAGACTTATGGGAACTCCCTAACTGACTTTCTCTTGTTGTTCTTAAGATTTTCTCTTTGTTTTAAGCTTTGACATTTTAATTATGATATATCTTGGTGTGGACTTTCTAGGTTAATTTTGTTTGGGACTCTCTATGCTTCCTGGACTTGTGTGTCTTTTTTATTCACCAGGTTAGGGAAGATTTCAGTCATTATTTCTTTAAATAGGTACTCCATCCCTTTCTCTCTCTCTCTCTCTAGGACGAGGATGTTGTTACACTTCATATATGTCCCAAAGGTCCTTTAAACTATCCTCATTTTTTAAAATTCTTTTTTCTTTTGCAATTCTGATTGTTTTCTGATACCTTGTCTTCCAAGTAACTGATTCAATCATCTGCTTCATCCAACCTACTGTTTATTCTTTCTAGTGTATTTATCACTTCAGATATTATATTCTTCATTTCTGACTAGTTCTTTTTTTATGGTTTCAGGGTTTTCATGCTGTTGTAGTTCTCATTAAGTCCTTGAGCATCCTTATGGCTATTTTTTTTAACTCTATATGTGGTAAATTGCTTGCCTCTATTTCATTTAACTCTTTTTCTGGAGATTTCTCCTGTTCATTTATTTGAGGGATGTTTCTTTACCTATTTTGGCTGCTTCTTTGTGTTTGTTGCTACGTATTAGGTAAATCTGCTATGTCTCCCAGTCTTGGAAGAATGGCCTTATGTAGGTGCCCTGTGGGACCCAGTGGTGAAGTCTCATTGATCACCTGACCTGAATGCTCCAGGAATGTCCCTTGTGGGGTTAGGGGGGTTATGTGATCCCTCTTGTTGTAATTGAGTCTTGATTTCTACTGGCCCATTTTTGCATGGGTTCAACCCTTAGGCTGGCTGAATGTGAGGACTGAACCCGATCACAGTGTATGGGCTGCTGTGTAGTTGCTGATCACACAAAGCAAACTTTGCCTCAGCAGAGATTTCCCTTTGGAAATACCACTTGAGAAGTTGTTGGATCCCACTCTGATGTCTGAAGCTGGCCACTGGGTGTATTGGTTCTGAAACCTTTTGGGAGGTACTCCAGCACAGGTCAATGTCATATGTTGCCTGTGACTGGCCCTGGGAAACCTTTTTGGAGCTACAAAGCAAGCCACAGTTCGTGGCTACCTCTGCTGGACCTGAGTGTGCATGGGATGGACCAAGTTATACACCAAGACCAGCTTCCTTAGCATTGAGCCTGGGCAGGCCGCCCAAAGGTCCAAGGCATCCCAATGTCTGCCTCCACCTGCCCCCACCTCCCAGCTGCCTGTTAGGCTTACTGGCAGTACTCAAGTTGCACAAGGTAAGTTCTCAGTAAGTCACCAGGTAGGGGTGAGTGGTGTTCAACAGAATAATAGAAGTTCAAACTGGGTGCCAGTGATGGGTCTGAGACCATTCAGAAAAAGTCCCATGTTATACCAAATCTAGCCGCCACCTTCCAGGTGCCTGTAAAACTCTGTGGTGAGGTGGGGTCTCAGGGACTCATCAGGGTGAAGACAGAAGAGTTTATCAGGTCCCCAAAATAATATTTGACTACATAAAGAGAGGGCATTGCACCAGTCATGCATGCAAGGAAAAAGTAGCCTCCATCCCAGAGCCACATAACTCAATCTGTCCCAGATTCTGCCAGAAGCCCAAGTTCAGCAGGGCAGGCCCCCTGGGAGTCAGGACGGTGGGGCTAGTGGATCTCCTATGAGGAGGTGGTGCCAATCAGGCTTGGGGAAAGGTGGAGGAAGTGGTCCTACCCCAGAGCCAGACAACTCAGTCTGTCCTGGGCTCTACCCAGAACTCCTCAGGAGCCCACACTCAGTAGGGAAGATGGAGTTAGCAGATCTCCTATGAGGGATAGGTGCCAGTCATGTTCATAGGAAAGTGGGGAGAGTGGCCCCCATCAGAAAGCCACACAACTCAGTTACTGATTACCCCTGAGTATGCCCAGACCTCTACATCCCAGCCCAGGCAGCTGACTCCTCAGTAGAGTGTGAGCTCCACAGGGTGGGCTGACAGGGAGTCCCGAGGGTTGGGCTATTGCATTCCCCTAGGTGATGCAGCAAGGAGGGGAGGGCTGTACCCAAGAAAGATGGCATCCATGGGGTGGGACTCAGCACAGGGATCCTGGTGGCTGTCCCTGCAGTTCTCTCCCCAAAGGCACAAACCCCAGTCTCTCATCACGTGACTCTAGTCAGCTCTGCCCTCCCTCTGCCTAGGGCAGCGGTTCTCAACCTGTGGGTCTCGATGGCTTTAGGCGACCCCTGTGTTTTGGTCGTTCGACCCCCGCTGGGGTTGTGACCCACAGGTTGAGAACCACTGGCCTAGGGTGAGTGGCTATGAATAAGATTTGGTGCACTGGCCCTTTAAGAGGATGCCTATGTCTCTAGCAATCTCCTGCGTCTCCCTAGCAGACAGAATCTCGGCTGACGGTCACAGCCCTATGTTATGGGGGTGCCTTTTCCTGGTCCTAGTGCTCTGGGTTGGGGAGCCCAGGGTAGGGTTGAGACCCCATAGTCCTCAGGGGGGATCTTTGCAGCTGAGATATCCCTCTGGACTGTCAGCCACTACCCATGGGAGTGGGGCCAGCCCTTTTTTTTTTGTCTCTGTCCTTCCTACAAGTCTCAATGTGGCTTCTTTTTTAAATCCTTGGTTATAGGACTTCTGTTCAGCTACTCTTCAGCTGGTTATTCAGGTTGATCTATTTTCCAGTTTGGTCCTGGGAGGAGGTAAATGTAACTTCCACCTACTCTGCTGCCATCTTGGGTCCCCTGAGAAGATATGTCATTCTTATTAATAGATGCAAGGTATCCACTGTACAGTCATTTATGCAGCCAAATCACTGTAGATAAACACAACTTAATTTTATTACCCAGCAAGTTCACTCTTACTCTCTACTTTTACAATTTGTTCTATGTCATTAGGGATAATGTAAAGTCTCTGTCTGGTTTGGTTATCAAAGTAATGCTGACCACTTAAAAGTGGAGAAGTATTTTCTTCAATTTTCTGGAAGAGTTTATGTAAAATCAGTGTTATTTATTCCTTAAAAGGCTGTTAGAATTCATCAGTGAAGTCATCTGAGCTTAGAGTTTTCTTCATGAGAAGATTTTTAACTATAAATTCAATTTCTTTGGTAGATTTTGGGCTATTTCTTTTTGAATGAGGTTTGATTGTTTGTGTCCTTCAAAAATGTGTTCACCTCATCCAGGTCATTAAATTTATTGTCATAAAGTTGTTCAAAATAATTTCCTTATTAACATTTTGACCTGAAGAAATGTTTTCTCTGTCATTTCTTATATGGCAATTTGCATCATCTCTCATTTTTTCATGAACAATCCAGTTTAAAGTCTAACAATGTTATTGATCCTTCCAAAGAACCAACTCTTGGTTTCAATAGTTTACTCTATTGTAGTTGTATTTTTAATTTTATTGACTTCAACTCTTATTTTTAGCATCTCTTTTTTTTTTCTTGCTTTGGATTTAATTTGCTCTTGTTTTGGGTTTTTTAAGGTAGAAGCTTAGATTTTTTTTTTAAATCCTGTTTTGATTTCTGGTATAAGCTTTGAATCATACAAAATTCTCTCTATAAGCACTGTCTTAGTTGCATTCCACAATTATCAATGTTGTATTTTCATTTCATTCAAGTTAATTAATAGAAAATATTCCCTAATATCACCTGTAATTTTTTTCTCTGAAGGGATGGAATTTAGAAGCATCCTATTTAACTCTCAAAAATTTGGTGATATTCTAAACATACTTCTGTTATTGCTTTTTAGTTTAATTCTATTATGGTCAGAGAATGTAATTTGTTTTTCAGTTTTGCAGAAATTTGCTTTAAGGCCCAGGATGATCTCTCTTGGTAAATGTGCCACCTGTACTTGAAAAGAATGTAATATTCTGGTGTTTTCTATAATTATCAATTAGGTCATGTTGTTGGTAGTTATAAGGTCTTCTGTATGCTTACTGATTTTGTTTACTTGCTCTACCAGTTACTAAGAAAGCAGTACTCATTTCATAATTGTATTCATACAATTTTGAGAAGGAGGGTTAAGAATTACAATGTGTGTGTGGATTTTTCTCCATGTACCCAAGCAATTCTCAGACAGCACCTTGGTTTCCTACAGTTCAACTCAATTCTAACACTATCTACTTAGAAATAGCATCAGAGTCCACAGGTTAAGTCAGTTCAAATGCCAATCACAAGCTCAGGTAGTTACCTTTGCTTCTGACTTATTGGTTATAAGTCAGATTCCCATGACCTACACCTTGAGTTTGGTTAATTTGCTAGAGTGACTCACAGAACTCAGAGAAACATTTTACTTATTAGACTACTGGTTTATGGCCCTGGCCAGTTGGCTCAGGAGTAGAGCATCGACCTGGCATGTGGAAGTCCTGAGTTTGATTCCTGGTCAGGGCACACAAGAGAGGAGACCATCTGCTTTTCTCTCTCTCTTTCTCTCTCTTCTCCTCCCTCAGCCATGGCTCAATTGATTCGAGCACACTGGCCCTGGCAACTGAGGATGGCTTCATGGAGCCTTGCCTCAGGTGCTAAAAATAGCTCAGTTGCAAGCATGGCCTAAGATGGGCAGAGCATCAGCCCCAGACAGGGGTTGCCAGGTAGACCCCGGTTGGGGCATATGTGGGAGTCTGTCTCTGTATCTCCCCTACTTTCACTTAAAAAAAAAGTATTACCAGTGGATTATAAAAAGATATATCTCAGGAATGGCTAGATGGAAGAAACGCATAGTGCAAGGTATGGGAAAAGGGGTGTGGAACTTCCATGCTCTCCCAGACAGTGTTACTCTCCCCTAGTCTCCATGTGTTGTTCACCAACCTGGAAGCTCTCTGAACCCTCTCCTTTTGGGTTTTTGTGGAGGCTCCATTACATAGACAATGGCTGATTAAATCAATGGCTATTGGTAACTGAACTTAATCTCTAGCCCCTTTCCCTTTTCAGGGGATGAGGAAGAGGGAAAATCATGGTAACTAGTTTCTATCATCCTGTGACTATCTAGGGGCTTTCTGAAAGTCCTCATTAACATAGCAAGATACCTTTATTGCTCTCATCACTTAGGAAATTGCAAAGGTTTTAGGAGCTGCATGCTTGAAACATGACCAAATATATATTTCTTAGTTTGGATCACAGCATCACAGGGTAAACCTTATTTTACAGTTACTTAAAACTAGTAAACGGCTCTGGCTGGTTGGCTTAGAGCAGGGGTTGGGAACCTATGGCTCGTGAGCCAGATGTGGCTCTTTTGATGGCTGCATCTGGCTTGCAGACAAATCTTTAATAACGTTAAAAATATAAAACATTCTTATGTATTACAATTCATTCATTTCCTACCGCTCATGTTCATGGTTGCGGGTGGCTAGAGCCAATCACAGCTGTCCTCCGGACAACACCAAATTTTTATTGGATAATGCGTAATGTACATGGGTTGTTGTATGGCTCTCACTGAATTACATTTTAAAATATGTGGCGTTCATGGCTCTCTCAGCCAAAAGGGTTCCCGACCCCTGGCTTAGAGTGTTGGCCTAGTGCGTGGACATCAGGTTAGATTCCTGGTCAGAGCCCTGGCCGGTTGGCTCAGTGGTAGAGCGTTGGCCTGATGTGTAGAAGTCCTGGGTTGGATTCCCGGCCAGGACACACAGGAGAAGAGCCCATCTGCTTCTCCACCCTTCCCCTTCTCCTTTTTCTCTATCTCTCTCTTCCCCTCCTGCAGCCAAGGCTTCACTGGAGCAAAGTTGGCCCAGGCACTGAGGATGGCTCCATGGCCTCGGCCTCAGGCACTGGAATGGCTCCAATTGAGGGGAGCAACACCCCAGATGGGCACAGCATCGCCCCCTGGTGGGCATGCTGGGTGGATCCCAGTCAGGCACATGCAGGAGTCTGTCTGTATGCCAGCACCCCCCACACCGCTTCTCACTTCAGAAAAATACAAAAAAAAAAAAAAAAAAAGATTCCTGGTCAGGGCACACAGGAGAGGCAACCATCTGCTTCTCCTCCATCCCCCTCACCTCTGTCTCTCTTCCCCTCCTGCAGCCATGGATTTATTGATTTGAGCACATTGCCTCAGCACTGAGGATGGCTACATGGAGTCTCGCTTCAGGTGCTAAAAATAGCTTGGTTGTAAGCATGGGGTGCATGTAGGAGTCTATCTCTCTATTGCCCTTCCTCTCACTTGGAAAAGAAGAAAAAAAAATAAAGTAGTAAACATATTTATTTATTTTTTTGGGTATATGCTATACATTTTTTTATTACTAATTTTAATGTGGTGACATTGATAAATCAAGGTACATATGTTCAGAGAAAACATCTCCAGGTAATTTTGACATTTGATTATGTTGCATGCCATCACCCAAAGTCAAATTGTCTTCCATCACTTTCTATCTGGTTTTCTTTGTGCTCCTCCCCTCCCCCCCCCCCCCATAACCACCACCCTCTTGTCCATGACTCTGAGTCTCATTTTTATGTCCCACCTATGTATGGAATTATATAGTTCTTAGTTTTTTCTGATTTACTTATTTCACTCAGTATAATGTTATCAAGGTCCATCCATGTTGTTGTAAATGATCCAATGTCATCATTTCTTATGGCTAAGTGATATCACGTAGTTTATATGTACCAAAGCTTTTTAATCCACTCGTCCACTGATGGACACTTGGGCTGTTTCCAGATCTTTGCTATTGTGAACAATGCTGCCATAAACATGGGGGTGCATTTCTCCTTTTGAAACAGTGCTATGTTGTTCTTGGGGTATATTCCTAAAAGTGGGATAGCTAGGTCAAAGGCAGTTCGATTTTTAATTTTTTGAGGAATCTTCATACTGTTTTCCATAGTGGCTGCACCAGTCTGTATTCCCACCAGCAGTGCAGGAGGGTTCCCTTTTCTCCACATCCTCGCCAGCACTTATTCTGTGTTGTTTTGCCATTCTGACTTGTATGAGGTGATATCTCATTGTGGTTTTAATTTGCATTTCTCTAATCATTAGTGATGTTGAGCGTTTTTTCATCTGCCTATTGGACATCTGTATGTCCTCCTTGGAAAAGTGTCTATCATTTCTTTTGCCCATTTTTTGATTGGATTGTTTGTCTTCCTGGTGTTGAGTTTTACAAGTTCTTTATAAATTTTGGTTATTAACCCTTTATCAGACGTATTGTCAAATATATTCTCCCATTGTGTAGTTTGACTTTTTATTCTGTTCTTATTGTCTTTAGCTGTGCAAAAGCTTTTTAGTTTGATATAGTCCCATTTGTTTATCCTGTCTTTTATTTCACTTGTCCGTGGAGATAAATCAGCAAATATAATGCTGTGAGAGATGTCGGAGAGCTTACTGCCTATGTTTTCTGCTAAGATGCTCATGGTTTCACGGCTTACATTTAAGTCTTTTATCCATTTTGAGTTTATTTTTGTGAATGGTATAAGTTGGTGGTCTAGTTTCATTTTTTTGCAGGTAGATGTCCAATTTTCCCAACACCATTTGTTAAAGAAGCTGTCTTTACTCCAATGTATGCTCTTACCTCCTTTGTCAAATATCAGTTGTCCATAAAGGTGTGGGTTTATTTCTGGGTTCTCTGTTCTGTTCCATTGATCTATATGCCTGTTCTTATGCCAGTACCAGGCTGTTTTGAGTACAATGGCCTTGTAGTATAACTTGATATCAGGAGGTATGATACCTCCCATTTTATTCTTCCTTTTCAAGATTGCTGAGGCTATTTGTGTTCTTTTTTGGTTCCATATAAATTTTTGGAATATGTGTTCTATATCTTTGAAGTATGTCATTGGTATTTTAATTGGTATTGCATTGAATTTATAAATTGCTTTGGGTAATATAGACATTTTAATGATGTTTATTCTTCCTAACCATGAGCATGGTATATGTTTCCACTTGTTTGTATCTTCCTTGATTTCTTTTATCAATGTTTTATAATTTTCTGAGTACAAATCTTTAATCTCCTTGGTTAAATTTACTCCTAGGTACATTATTTTTTTGGTTGCAATAGTGAAGGGGATTGTTTCCTTAATTTCTCTTCTTGACAGTTCATTGTTGGTATACAAAAATGCCTCTGATTTCTGAATATTAATTTTATATCCTGCCACCTTGCTGAATTCATTTATCAGGTCCAGTAGTTTTTTGACTGAGACTTTAGGGTTTTCTTTACACACTATCATATCATCTACAAATAATGATAGTTTTACTTCTTCTTTTCCTATTTGGAAGCCTTTATTTCTTCTTCTTGTCTGATTGATGTGGCTAGGACTTCCAGAACTATGTTGAATAAGAGTGGTGAAAGGGGCAACCCTGCCTTGTACCTGATCTTAAGAGGATTGCTTTTAATTTTTGCCCATTGAGTATGATGTTGGCTGTGGGTTTGTCATAGATGGCCTTTATAATGTTGAGGTATGTTCCCTGTATTCCCACTTTGCTGAGACTTTTGATCATGAATGGGTGCTGGATCTATCAAATGCTTTTTCTGCATCTATTGAAATTATCATGTGGTTTTTCTCCTTCCTTTTGTTTATGTAATGAATCACATTGATTGGTTGCCTCAAGCCTTGCCTCCCAGAATAAATCCCATTTGATCATGATGTATGATTTTTTTTCATATATTGCTGGATCCAGTTTGCTAATATTTTGTTGAGGATTTTAGCATCTAAATTCATCAGGGATATTGGCCTATAATTTTCTTTCTTTGTGTTGTCTATGCCTGGTTTTGGAATCAGAATTATGCTCGCCTCATAAAACGAGCTTGGAAGTCTTCCTTCCTCTTGAATTTTTTGAAATAGTTTGAGAAGGATAGGAGTTAGTTCTTCTTTGAATACTTAGTAGAATTCACTTGTGAAGTCATCAGGCCCAGGACTTTTCTTTGTTGGAAGTTTTTTGATAACTGTTTTGATCTCATTTGTTGTAATTAGTCTGTTTAGGTTTTCTGATTCTTCCAGATTGAGTTTTAAAATATTATATGTTTCAAGGAATTTGTCCATTTCATCTAGGTTGTCTAATAATAATAAACAACAACATATCAGTAATAACCTTAAATGTAAATGGATTAAATGATCCAATCAAAAGACACAGGGTAGCTGCATGGATAAGAAAACAGGACCCACACATATGCTGTCTACAAGAGACACACCTTAAAACAAAAGATGCACATAGACTGAAGGTAAAAGGATGGAAAAAAATATTTCATGAAAATAGAAATGAAAAAAAAGCTGGGGTAGCAGTACTTATATCAGAAAAAATGGATTTTAAAACAAAGCCTATAGTAAGAGATAAAGAAGGTCACTACATAATGATAAAGGGAGCAATCCAACAGGAAGATATAACCATTATAAATATCTATGCACCTAATATAGGAGCACCTAAATATAAAAAGCAGACTTTGATAGATATAAAGGGCAAGATCAATAGCAATACTATAATAGTAGGGAATTTCAATACCCCACTAACATCACTAGATGGATCCTCAAGAAAGAAAATTAACAAAGAAACAGCAGACTTAAAGGACACACTAGATCAACTTAATTTAATAGACATCTTCAGAACCTTCCACCCTAAAGCAGCAGAATATACATTCTTTTCAAGTGCTCATTGTACATTCTCTAGGATAGACCACATGTTAGGGCAAAAAAGCGGTCTCAAAAAATTTAAGAAGATTGAAATCATACCAAGCATTTTCTCTGATCACAATGGCATGAAACTAGAAATCAACCAGAACAGAAAAACTAAAAAATACTCAAACACTTGGAAACTAAATAGCATGTTATTAAATAACAAATAGGTTAACAATGAGATCAAAGAAGAAAGAAAAAAATTCCTAGAAACGAATGATAATGAGCATACATCAACTCAAAATTTATGGGACACAGCAAAAGCAGTCCTGAGAGGAAAGTTCATAACATCAGGCATACCTTAAGAAGGTAGAAAAAGCTCAAATAAACAAGTTGGCCCTGCATCTAAAAGAACTAGAAGAAGAACAGCAAGTAAAGACCAGAGGTAGTAGAAGGAAGGAAATAATAAAGATCAGAGTGGAAATAAATGACATAGAGGCTAAAGAAACAATACAGAGGATCAATGAAACCAGGAGCTGGTTCTTTAAAAAAGTAAACAAGATTGATGAACCTTTAACCAGACTCACCAAGAAAAAAAGAGAGAAGACTCAAATAAATAAAATTAGAAATGAGAGTGGAGAAATAACAACTGACACAACAGAAATACAAAATACTGTAAGAAAATACTATAAAGAACTGTGTGCCAAAAAGTTAGACAACCTAGATGAAATGGAAAAATTCCTTGAAACATATCATATTTTAAAACTCAATCAGTAAACATATTTTAAATTATTTTTATAGTTGGTATCATTACAACACTCAAATTTCGCTATATTATTTATAGCTAGTAGCATTTTCACATAGTCAAGCTAGATTCAGATTAACTAATTCACCACTTATACCCAGTCTGTTAGGTTCCCCATGAGTGAATATGTATGAGGTGTTGTTAAATGTATTATAAGGTATCTTGACTTCAGTTGTCCCAGTAAAATACATATTATTTGTGTTCACCACAGGTTTGGAGTCAAGACATATCTGGGTTCAAATACCAACTCTAATACTTAATGTAACTACTGGCTAATTCACTTTACCTCACCATGACTCAGTTTCTTTATCCATGAAATTGGAATAATAATACTTACTCTACTTGGAATTGTTGTGAGGATTAGAGATAATGCATGTAAAGTATCCGGTAGAGTACTGGTTACTTATAAGCAACAAGTAGTAGTAATAGTAATAGTAGTAGAAATAGTAATAATAGCAGTATTAGTGTTATTATTATTATAATTATTAAATATCATGTAAAAACATTAATGTTATATTATAGTTTAACGCATTATCATCAAATACTGTATCTTCTAAAATGACTCACCATTTTCTTTCAGCTTTGTCAAATTTTCTTTCAGTTCCTCAATTTCTAGTTGAGCCTTCTCAAGTGCAGAATCTAAAAGGAAAAAAAAAATACTATTTGTATAAGAAACAAATGATTAGTGTAATTATCAAGTTTCAAATGACTGGGGGGAGTACAATTGTAGGAGTATAATGTCAGGATGAGGAATCTTCCAGAAGTAAGAGACTAACGTGCATCTTATAAAAGATCATTCCTAATCACACAGAAAAGGTGCATGGGACAAAATCCAGAGAAGAACAGGCACAAGCAATCAAGAGTTTTCCAGTGGAGTCACACAGGATGTGCTTAATTTCTCCAGCAAAAGAAATTGACAATATGTGTAAAATGTCTACCAGGGAAATCCATTACAGACTCAGGGCCCAGGGTGTTTACTGGGGACTGGTAACATATTCTTCATTTTCTGCCTAAAACATACCAAAATTCAAGGCTCTCAGAACAGAAGGAAAGCAGGTTTTCAGCATAAACCACAGTGCTTGTACAATGAGCCACAATTATGATATTTTAAAGGACTTGCTAATTCAGCTTCCCAACAGTCTACTCCACACTGTGGAGAGAGCTTTCAGTTAATAGCTTAGGATCTACCAGACCAACCAGCTGCTGATGGAATAGAGTGCCATGTGATTGTGTTCTGTTATGTCCAAATATAACCAAGTAATGAGTATCCTGCTTTTCCTTTCTTCTTCTGTATTGCAAGCAGCAAAGATGACTTCTCACATAGACAATTTTTTTTTAATTGGGTTTATTGAAACAAAATTTGCATTCAGTAAATTCACCTTTTTAAATGTATAGTTTGAGGAATTTTGATAATTATATACAAGTGTGTACCCACCAACCCAATTAGGATATAGAACAGTTAGTTCTCTTTTTCAAAAAGTTAATTTACATTTATTGTTTAAAATACATTCTTAATCAAATCTCAAACTTCCCAATAGATTTTTGTTTTTAATCCCATAATCAGTTTGACAAAATCATTACTATTCTATACATACAATATTCTTTAGATGTCACTTTTTTTTCTTTTTCCAAGTGAGAGGAGGGAAGATAGACTCTCACATGCACCCCAACTAGGATTCACCTGGCAACCCCCATCTGGGGCTGATGCTCTGCCCATCAGGGCCATGCTTGCAACTGAGCTATTTTTAGTGCCTGAGGCAGAGGTTACAGGGAGCTATCCTCAATGCCCAGGGCTGATGCACTCAAACCAATCGAGCCATGGCTGCGGGAGGCGAAAAGAGAGAGAGAGAGAAAAGGGGGAGTAGGAGGGTGGAGAAGCTGATGGTCACTTTTCCTGTGTACCCTGACCGGTAATCAAACCCAGGACATCAACATGCTAGCCTGACGCTCTATCACTGAGCTAACTGGCCAGGGCCTCTTTAGATATCATCTTAAGGTAGTCTACACATGGCATTTGAAAAGAATAAGTCTAATTTCTTTAATCATGGCAAATTATAAATATAGAAAGTAGTAGAAAATTAAAATTTTTTACCTTTATACTAAAATAAGTTATAGGTAGATTAAAGATTAAAATATAAATAACAAAACCATAAAAGCACTTAAAAAAAAACCTTGAGTGATCATTTTCAATAGTGTAGTGATGTAGAAAATTTTACACACAAACACCCAGAAGCCATAAAAATGAACTTTATTAAAACCCAACTTGACAAATATTAGTATTTCTATATGGCAACAAATCCCAACATCACTTTATACCCAACAAAAGGCTCATATCCAGAATATATAAAGAACTCCTACAAATTAATAAAATATAAACATATAACCCAGTAGAAAATTATACATGAGACTTGGGTAGGAACTCCACAAAAAAGTATCGTCAAATGAGCAACAAAAACAAACATATTTTTCAACTTCATTAGCCATCAGGGAAATGCAAATAAAAGCCACAACTATATACCACTGCACACTCACCAGGAAAAGGAGTTAATAAGAGCAACAATATCAAGTACTGACAAGAAATGTAGAACAAAATCTTACATTCAACTGAGAAGGGCTCAAATTAATACAACTATTTGGAAGACAGTATGACAGTAATTAACCAAAGTAGAACATACTTATTGATCCAATAATTTTACTCTTAGACATATCACAGTTAGAAATGTGTAGATAACTACAAGAATATCTATAGCAGCACTATTTATAATAGATCACAACAGGAAATAACATAAATGTCCAACAGTATAAAGGAAGGATAAATAAAATAAATTACAGTATGTTTATTCAGTGAATACTCTACAAACAGCAAAAGTGAATGAAATGCTGCTATAGGCAATAACATGAATGAATCTCACAAACATAAGATTGAACAGGAGAAACAACTAAAGAATGTGTGGTGCCTGCAGTCAAAACTCAGAAATCGTGCTGCAAGTCAAGACAGTGGCTATTTCTGGGGAGGAGAGAGGGGACAGACATAGGGAGAAGGAACAAAGGGAGTCTGGGATGCCCAGAATTTCTTGCTGGGGGGTGTTCACTTAAGAGTTGTGCGCTTCTTGGTAGTTATAGTATACTTATGCTTTAATAAAAAATTGTGGGCACTGAAGAAACGGAGGCTGTTTATCAGACTTTTATGTGTTTATCAGAAAAGATTTTCTCAAGATACTCATGTTCCACCCTGAGAAAAGGTCGTTACACTTAAAATATGGTCGTAAATGTTCTTCTCCAACCACAGCTTACCTAATTTACTCTGTTCTTTCTCATTCCCTTGCATTTCATCAGCGAGCCTTCTGATCTCTTCATAGGCCATCCTTAACCTCTCTGCTATTTGTTCCATGTCTCTCTCTCCACAGTGCTGTGCTAGTGTATCTTTTTCTATGTCTTCATTATGGGACTGAAACAAAAGTATTGTTAGTAATAAAACAAAAAGTAAATGTACTCATATGACATTGCACTATTTCTGATAAGTGTTTAAAAACCAATAAATCAAAGTAGCAAACACAATTTCATTTATGTGTACCTTTTTTATTAAGTTGAACCATAAAAATTGGTGATATTTGATTACTTTTAACCTATAAACTTGGAATTTCATATGATTCAACTTAACATATCTAAAAGATTTTGGAGCCCTGGCCAGATAGCTTGGTTGATTAGAGTATCGCCCGAAAGAGGTTGCTGGTTTGATCCCTGGTCAAGGCACATACAGATTTATGTTTCTGTTTTTCTCTCTCTCTAAAATCAATAAAATAAATATAAAAAAATATTTTGGTTATATGATTATTTAAAAATAGAAAATTTTTTTTAATAAACATTTTATTTTTAATTTTTTATTTTATTTATTCATTTTTAGAGAGGAGAGGGACAGAGGAGAGAGAGACAGAGAGAGAGAAGGGGGGAGGAGCTGGAAGCATCAACTCCCATATGTGCCCTGACCAGGCAAGCCCAGGGTTTCGAACCAGCAACCTCAGCATTTCCAGGTCGATGCTTTACCCACTGCGCCACCACAGGTCAGGCCAAAAATAGAAATTTAATCATAAAAATGAGTGCCATCTGGCAAGAAAGAGACTACTCTTCTCCTTTATATGAAACATTAAATACAGTTTGTAAAATGCTTATACATGAAGTATTTCACTTAATTACAAGGTGTGAGTACGTTGAACATGGCTCAAATCATGTTTAGAGCTCATTTTTTGCATTCAAGTATGTGATTTACCTAGAAATAAATAAGTATGCAAGGTTTTGTGGGGTAAATTATTAAACTTTACTTATATACATTAAAAAAATAAATGGAGAGATACTCCTTGATCACAGATTGCATCAATATTTTAAGATAGACAATTCCTCTTATTGATTTGTAGATTCAGTGCAACCAAAAAGCAAAGTCCCAGAAGGCAAGGATTTCTTAAACAGGAAAGAAAAACACTAACCATAGAAGAAACTATGAACAAACTGGACTAAATTTAAGAATTTCTATTCATTAACAGACACTATTAAGAATGTTAAAAGGCAAGCTACAGAGTGAAGAGAAAAGTGTTTGTGATACACATAACCAACAAAAGAGCTGCAACCAGAATATATAGAGAATTCTTATAAATCAGTAAGAAAAAGATATACAACTGAATTTCAAAGCAGACAAAGACTTGAACAGGTACTAACAAAATAAGAAACGTAAATGATCAATAACCATACTAACTTCATTAATAATCAGGAAAATGCTAATTAAAACCAACATGAGATATCATGCACTCAGTAGTTTAGTAGAAATTTAAAAGTCAAACAATATCAAGTGTAGGCAAAGAGTAAATGTACTCTCATACACTACTGGGGCCAGTATAAGGGCACAACTACTGAAGGAGACAATTGACGTTATGTGGTAAAGTTGAAGGTTTACATACTTTACAATTCCCTAAATCTGCTCCAAAGTACATACCTTATACGAATGCATGAACCAGGATACAAATATAAGATTCTTTATAGCAGCATAACTGATAGATTATAATATGTTCCTAATAGACATAAATCAAAAATAACCCAAATCAACATAGAATGGGTAGTGTTATGCCATATATAATGGAATAACACAGCAATGACAAACTGTAATTGGTGAAGGGAGTCAAAAGGTTATCAACTTTCAGTTATAAAATAAATAAGTCAGGAATTTCCTCAAAAAATTAAAAATGGAGCTGCCTTATGACGCAGTGATTCCATTTCTGGGACTATAACCAAAAAAACCCAAAACACTAATTCGAAAGAATATATATAAATGGTGATGGAAGGAGACTTCACTTTGGGTGGTGAACACAATACATATTAATGATGTTTTAGAATTATATACTGGAAACCTATATAATCTCATTAACTAATGTTACCCAAAAAATTAAATAATATTTATAAATAAATAAATAAATTTAGCAAAAATAAATAGTTTAGCAAAAACTACATCATGGGGATGTAACATACAGCATGTTAACTATGGTTAATAATACGGTATTGCATATCTGTAAGTTGCTAAGAGAGTAGACTTTAAAAGTTCTCATCATAAGAAATAGAAATCTGTAAATATGCATGGTGACAGATATTAATTAGACTTATTGTGGTGACCATTCTTCAATATATACAAATATCGAATCAATATGCTGTACACATGAAACTAATAAAATACCATATGTCAATCATATCTCAATAAAAAAAATAAACAAAATGGAAAAAAACCCATAACACTTCACTACAAAGTAATTCCAAAGTTGATTCCTTGTACATAATGTCCAAAAAGAGGCAAAACTAAATTACTAAATACACTGTGTAGAAATGCATAGCTTTGTGGGAGAAAGGGATGTGATCAGAAGGGTGTATACAAAGGAAGCTTTCAGGGAGTCAGCAATGTCGTATTCTTGACAGGATCAGTGGTTACAAGAGTGTTTACTCCATAACTTTTTAAGTTTTATCAATTTTCTGTATAAACATTATATTCCACAATAAATTTTTTTAATATTTGATTATCTCTGGCATTATATATCATCCCTTCATCCTCTGCCATCCAATAAAGTGGTTAAATTTGATATATCCATTCAAAAGAATATATATGTTGTCAAACATTAAGTTATTTCATTTTCATGATCATCTTGTAGTGCAATTAAGTTGACCCCAGATTTTATAAATGAGGAAATCAATGCTCACAAAAGTTAACTAACTTCCTCAAAGACAAAGGAAGTCTACCCAAACCCAAAGTCTATATTCTTAAGTACTGTTAAAACTGGTTTCCTGATATTTTAATGAATGAATGGTTGAATGAACCAATGCATTTTAAAACTGACTGCCTGTTGTTCATTTATCTAGCTAATTTTGGAATACCTGGGAAAATTCTCTCTGTAGGTTACTGCTCATACATCTTTGTGACTCTGGCTTTGAGTCCCCAAGTTCCAATTTACTCAAGAGTTTAGTTCTGTCCACCAGTAAGTAGGCAATCTGTTCACTGGGGTGGCTCTGAGCTATTCCAGGGCCTTCTTGCTTCATTTCTTCAGTCTCCTTCATTTGTGCTTCTGTCAGGAAGAAATAACAGAAACAAATTGTTAAAAGAAATGCAGGTAAACAACTACTCTGCAGGATGTTACATGAATTTTTAATTAGATAACTAATTAATTTTTTTAGAGTTATTTGTTTTTTTGTTTTTTTATTTTTTATTCATTTTAGAAAGGAGAGAGAGAGAGAGAGAAGGGGGGAGGAGCAGGAAGCATCAACTCTCATATGCGCCTTGACCAGGCAAGCCCAGGGTTTCGAACCGGCAACCTCAGCATTTCCAGGTCGACGCTTTATCCACTGCGCCACCACAGGGCAGGCCACTAATTAATTTTTAAAAGAAGCTATACTAATACTACTATGCTTCCCTCCATCTCTCTAGAGTGTTTGCAAACTTTCAAAATTATAACCAAAAAAAGGAGTGAGAAAAGTCCTCAAAAGCAGTAGATATTCTTACTACTACTTGCATAAGTTTAAAATTGTTCTTGTATAACTTTAAAATTTGTTTACTGTGTGCTTATTATATGGCAGGTATTGTACTAAGTATCTGAGATAAATGTATCTCATTTAATCCTATAATAACACAATGATGTAGGAAGGATGATTATCCTTTTATGATAGTTAGACTCAGGCACCAAGAAACCAAATAATTTGTCTAAGGTGTCTCAACTAATCCTGACAAAATTCTTGGTGATTTCAATATCAGGAAGATGATCATTCTAGTACCCTGCCTTCTGACTCCTTTCACTAGCTAACTTCTAAAGATCTAGTCCTCTACTCTGTCTCCGCCACCTGCTCCACAGTGATTCCCTATACCCTGTCATTACCAACAACTGTGGCTTCTTCCTACTCTCAACTGCAAGCATCCTGTTCTCCAATTATTTCTTCCTATGTACTTCTAGTAGCATGATTTCAACACGTCTTTACCATACTTGAAACTATAATCCATTGACTTTAAACACTTTTCAGTGTTCCTTACCCCAGTCCTGTTCTCATTTGGTTTCTTACTGAGCTTAGACTCTAAAACATTACAAGTACTTTTGTAATGTGGAGGACATACAGTATTTTTCCCTTCCTTCTACTTTTATACACTTCTCAAATTTTCTAACTATCACATATTAATTTTTATAACTAAAAGATTAAAATTGAATTTTTACAAAACGAGAAATTACCCTGTTTGAGTCGGAGCTCTTTAAACTCATGTCTAGGATGCCTCTTTTCCTTTTCATAACCATGAGAAGATGCCTCTCTTTCCTCTGCTAAGATATAGACATGGTCTGCATAATTTCCCACCTAAAAAGAAAATAAAATTTTCTCTCTCTTAGTCTGCAGCTCATATTTTGACCCATATTTAAAGTCTATTTAGTGAAGGAGCCATTAAGAGATCACCAAACTATTGTGTCTACAATCTAAGAAATAAACAGAAAACTTGGCTCTCCTGAAGTGAGGGTCCCTCTCCCTAAGCAGCTGTCTTATGTTATCAGACACCATTTCCCATAGATGTGATGACACGTGACCACACATTTTATAAGACAGTCACTATTTCTAATATTTTTCCACTAATATATCAGACTTCAAATGAAATCTTATTTGTGGTTTAGAAAACATGGTCATGATATCCATGGATGATGAAAAGTCTACACAATAATTATGTTTATACTCCTATGCTAAAACTGATTAAGATGTCTGAAATGTTAATAACAGATTCTTTTAAAATAAATTGTTAGATATTCTTTAAAAATTATTTCTGGTTAATATGGCAACTTGACAGAAGGTACTTGTATACAGCTAATAGTAACAGATTGAAAACTATGTGCTCTAGGCACTAATGTGTCAAGGCCATCAAATACAGAGTGGGCAACAGTAGGTTTAGAGTTGTGAGTGCACAAAACAGAGTTTACTCTTATATTATTGGTTGTATTATTGTTCATATGAACAATTGTAAACCTACTTTTATCTCACCCTGTACTTAACTTTCACCACAACCCTATGGGACTAGAATCCTCCCACTTTATAGATGAGAAAGCAGGCCGAGAGAGGCTGACACATTTGCCTTGTCATGGAAAGAACAAAGGAAAGAGCTAGACTGCACACTTAGGTGGGCCAGAACCAGTGACTGAGCCCTTACCTATTGCCAAAATGCTTAGAAGCAGACTACCAAATAAATGGGCTGTATTCTGCTGAATTGTTGTGAAGCCTAATGGACCACGTCTCAGACGTGAATAAGAAGCTGAATGGTATAGAAGGAAAACAGGGTTGCAATCTAGCTTTTTTTTTTTTTTTTTTCATTTTTCTGAAGCTGGAAACGGGGAGAGACAGTCAGACAGACTCCCGCATACCATGGGGCGACGCTCTGCCCACCAGGGGGCGATGCTCTGCCCATCCTGGGCGTCGCCATATTGCGACCAGAGCCACTCTAGCGCCTGGGGCAGAGGCCACAGAGCCATCCCCAGCGCCCGGGCCATCTTTGCTCCAATGGAGCCTTGGCTGCGGGAGGGGAAGAGAGAGACAGAGAGGAAAGTGCGGCGGAGGGGTGGAGAAGCAAATGGGCGCTTCTCCTGTGTGCCCTGGCCGGGAATCGAACCTGGGTCCTCCGCACGCTAGGCCGATGCTCTACCGCTGAGCCAACCGGCCAGGGCACAATCTAGCTTTTTAACTTCCTGGTAAGCTTCAGTTTCCTCCTCTTTAAAATGGCAGGAAGAGTAATGCCTATTTCTAATAATAATAGCTACAATTTATAAAATACTTGTTAGGTGAGAAGGTGATGAGTACAAAGTTTATTCACATTCTCTTGTGTAAACTTCACAAATCCCTTTGAACAAACTATTACCATTTTCAAGCTCAAAAAAGTTACTTTCCTAAGGTTACACAGAGTGACAGTGCTAGAGGCAATGTGCACCCTGATGTGCCTCGAGTTCACGATCTAATACACTCTGCTGCTTTTGTTCTGAAGGAACTGCATTCCTCTTTAAGAGTCTGGAAATCAGATTGCCCTATAAGAGTCAGGTTTAAAAATCAACAAGTTATCCAGCTGAGCTGAGATGTGGAAAAACAGTAGAGTTGATTCCCAAGAACCTGAGAGAATTCACTTATTAAAGAAAGAATATGTCAGAACGTAGGTTGATCAATACTGGAAACATCAGAGTGATAAGAGAGTCAAAAGATGCCATTATTTACTCATCTGAGGCTAGGTATCCTGGTCCCAGGATTTAACAGGTCCGGAAATAAGGGCTAGACAGCCTATGGTGTAACTATGACAATCTCAGCTAGCACTGTAAAATTTTAGAATCATTTGTTCACCAAGTAAACCAGGACATATGTGACTGGTTCCTTTGGCAATTATATCTCTTACTGTCAATTAATAAGCTGATTTCTATTTTTCTAAAAACTTCTTTGAGTGTAGTCAAGGGTACAAGAGTACCTTTGAGAAGCAGATCTACTTAGGTTTCTAAGGCAACAAGCAAGAGAGTTAGCTAGAGGATCAGTTATTGAGACACAGAGGAATTTACCAAGATGGGGAAAGCCACCACGAGCAGACCTGTTTGGATGTTCAACCAGTCATCTCTGGGCAACATCCTGTACATGTCCTCTGTTGGAAATTAATACTGACTGTTGACATATTTCATGAAAAAAGAAATGTATAGCCTAACCAGGCAGTGGTGCAGTGGATAGAGCCTTAGACTGGGATGCGGAGGACCCAGGTTTGAGACCCCGAGGTCGCCAGCTTGAGCGCGGGCTCATCTGGTTTGAGCAAGGCTCACCAGCTTGAGCCCAGTCGCTGGCTCGAGCAAAGGGTCACTCGGTCTGCTGTAGCCCCCCGGTCAAGGCACATATAAGAAATCAATCAATGAACAACTAAGGAACCGCAACGAAGAATTGATGTTTCTCATCTCTCTCTCTTTCTGTCTGTCTGTCCCTATCTGTCCCTCTGACTCTCTGTCTCTGCCACCAAAAAAATATATATATATATATACATGAGTGCTTTACAACTTTACAGCGATAGTCAAATGTTGGTTTTTAATGTGTTAATTTAATGGACAATGAACAAAACCACAGATATCTTAGAACTTTGTTATTAGATCCTACTTCTTTCATTTTTCCTGTGTTCTTCACTGAAAGTTCTTCTAGATTTCTGGGAGCAGTCCTCAGCATGTCTTCAGTGTACTGGAGCAGGCACCACACAAAGTAGAGTTGTTCTTCTGTAGTAACATGAGGTTTAATTCTTTCTCAAGATGGTGAAGTATGTCTTCTAATTGAGCGTTTCCTTTGATAGAAGAGAGCATATGTGTATGTACACGCACACCCACACAGTACACAAGACTGAGCATGCCAGAAACCTGATATGTATATTCTGGGGTGGGCAAAAGTAGGTTAATAACAATAATAAGTAGTACAAAATAAATTCTGCCTGACCTGTGGTAGCACAGTGAATAAAGCATCAATCTGGAATGCTGAGGTCACTGGTTCAAAACCCTGGGCTTGCCGGGTCAAGGCATATAGGAGAAGCAGCTATGAGTTGATGCTTCTGATGCTTCCTGCTCCTCCCCCATGCTTCTCTCTCTCTAAAAAAAATAAAAATAAATCAATAAATAAAAACCTTTAAAAAAATATATTCACCTGACCAGGCGGTGGCGCAGTGGATAGAGTGTCGGACTGGGATGCAGAGGACTCAGGTTCGAGACTCTGAGGTCACCAGCTTGAGTGTGGGCTCATCTGGTTTGAGCAAAGCTCACCAGTTTGGACCCAAGGTCGCTGGCTTGAGCAAGGGGTTACTCAGTCTGCTGAAGGCCTGCGGTCAAGGCACATATGAGAAAGCAATCAATGAACAACTAAGGTGTCACAACAAAAAACTGATGATTGATGCTTCTCGTCTCTCTCTGTTCCTCTCTGTCTGTCCCTATCTATCCCTCTCTCTGACTCTGTCTCTGTACAAAAAAAAAAAGTTCTGTGTTTCACATACTCACAGCTGTAAACCTACTTTTGCCCACCCCTGCATGCCTGGAGTTAAGATCTCTACAAGGTACAGTTTTCCTATAAATTGTTATGTTATCCAATTACAGTGAATACTTACATGAAATAACAACACACAAAAAAAATCAAAGCTCTGAACAGCTGTATATAGTCAAGTAAAATGACATGACATATATGATAAAAAAGTATGAGTGTTTTTAAAAAATACAAGCTTTTCTTTTTTTTTAGAGACAGAGAGAGAGTCAGAGAGAGGGATAGATAGGGACAGGCAGACAGGAACGGAGAGATGAGAAGCATCAGTCATTAGTTTTTCGTTGTGCGTTGCAACACCTAAGTTTTTCATTGATTGCTTTCTCATATGTGCCTTGACCGCAGGCCTTCAGCAGACCAAGTAACCCCTTGCTCGAGCCAGCGACCTTGGGCTCAAGCTGGTGAGCTTTGCTCAAACCAGATGAGCCTGCACTCAAGCTGGTGACCTCGGGGTCTCAAACCTGGATCCTCCACATCCCAGTTCAACGCTCTAGCCACTGCGCTACCTCCTGGTCAGGCTAAAAAATACAAACTTTTCTGTCTGCCCAGCTCTGAAGTTTGCAATTTAATAATCTGAAAGTCTCCCAAAGGCCCCTTGCAATGTTATAAATTCCAAAGAAGCCTTTGTTCCCTCTAGTGAATAACAGAAATAAAAGGTCTCCTCTGGAAGCTAGAGAGCCTACTAATTCTATACTACCCATGAGTGATTTTGCTTACAGAATATGTCATATCACTTTTGCTGACTTCCAAGTCACTCAGCTCTCTTCTAAAACATCTTACTCCACGTCTGCCATCAATAGTGTCTGTAATGTTTTTCAGTTGAAAGCAGTCATGTTACACAACAGCTTGCACTCCACGGTGGGTAAAAGATAATTATCTGCTGATGAAAGAACTGGTATTTGTGTTACTAGGACCACTATGCATTACACTTTCCGTTATAATCAAACACAACTTTTAACCAAGTTGACCTGACCCAAACAGTAGTGATAACCATAATTATGATCACACTGCAGTTAGTCCACACAATTATAGTGTTTTTCTTTTTTAACAGCAAAAGTAAATTTTTATTATTTTTTTCCTTTCTTGCTAAGTTTTCCAGAGCCATTGTTTTCACATCGACACTTTTTGTGGGTGATATATAGAATTTTAATTCTCATCTGATATTCACATTGAAAGAAAACCCATGTCTGAAACTTTGTATTCCCATGTGTCCTCCCAACAAGTCACAGCTAAAAATTTTCTCATCCAGTCCCCACTCATCTTCCCCTTCTCCCTGCAAGTTCTCTGAGCACTATTCAGTTACTTGTGGTTTTAGTCCTGGGTATCAGACTGCCAAAGACACTAGGACTATATAGTATCCTATAAGGCCTATTTGGTAATATGGAAAAATGCTTATATTATAATAAGAATGTAAAAGTATTAGTATAACTATATATATTAAAACCAGACACACAAAGAAAAGATTGGAAGCAAATATATTAAAATGTTAAAGCAAGTTGTGATAAATGATGAAATTGTGAATTATTACAACATAAATGTTAGAATCATTACAAGGCCTTATCATTGTTATATTGTGGGTTGCTTGTCCCCAGAGAGTAGTATAATCCACCCCCCCCCTCCATGATGTAGGGTGAAGTAGGAGAGTCTCAAGTGACAGTGAAAGGAAAAGGGGACTGGAAATATTGAGAATACCTCTGGATCCTTGGCTTCTGGGAGATGTGGGGGTATTGGAGGTGAGCAGGAACATAGGAAGAGGGGGTTTCTGGGTGAGCAGGACAGTGTAGGCTGCAGATCATTATCCAAGTGTGTGACTCATCCAAGCTCCTAGACATGACCTACCTCCCAAAGTCAGTTATCTTTAACCTCTGTTCTACTTAGCCATCTAACCCCATGGCTACATCTGAGCTCTAGTCATAATCTGAACTACTACTGAAATCCTGCAACCCTAAACTCCAAATGTCCTACTCTGACCAAAACTTTCTGCACTTCCTGATCTTTTCTTTTATGGATGTATCAGTGTTGTAAATAAATGAAACCTAAAATTTACAATTTGAACCATTCATAAGTGTAGAATTCAATGGCATTAAGTACATTCACAATGTTATATAACCATCACCACTACCCATTTTCAGAACTTTTTCATTGTCCCAAACATCAGTTCTGTACCCATGAAACAATAATTCCCAATTTATCCTTTCTCCCAACCCCTGAAAACCTCTACTTTTGTCTCTACAAATCTCTCTATTCTTGGTACCTTATATAGGAAGAATCATACATCTGTCCTTTTGTTTCTGGCTTATTTCACTTAGCAAAAAATCTTCAAGTTTCATTCATTTTATAGCATCAATCAGAATTCTCTTCCTTTGTAAGGCTGAAAAATATTTCATTGTAGTATTTTGTTTATCCATTTACCTGTTGATGGATATTTAGGTTGTTTCCATCTTTTGACTATTGTGCCTAACACCACTATGAACACCAGTGTACAAATATCTGTTCAAGTCCCTGCTTTCAATTGTTTTGGGTAGATACTTAAGAATGGAACTATGGATATATAATTCTATGTTTAACCTTTTGAGGAACTTCCATAAAAATAACCATAATGGCCACTCTAATGGGAGGATATTGTTGCCTCCCTGCCCTTTGCTATTCAGTCCCATCTTGTCAGCTTCCACCTAGGAGCCCCAATCTGCCCTGGGAATGAAGGCAAGATAGTCTCCACCTAGTAGGCAGGGAAATCCATAAAACCAGGCCACTGGGCAGAACCCCACTGTCACTGCTGCTCCTTCTCCCCTGCCCGGCATCAGGAGGGACTAGGAGCCAGCTGTCCATTAGTCTGGGATGCTAATGCCCAGTAGGGAATGGACTTGCTTAGACACCAAGGGAGTCAGAGACAGAGTAAGGACCCACTTATAGTATCTGTTCACTTCTTTCTTGAAAGTGTTCCCTTTCCCTGTTCTGTGATGTCACTTTCTTCTGTTTTTACTCTTACCTCTATAACCTTTCCTTCTCTGTGCTCTTCCTGGGTCCCTCTTCTCCTATAGACCCTTCAAACGCTACCATTCCTAAGAACCCCGCCTTTGGCTCTATGATCTTCTCACTGTCATGGTGATACCTGCGCATGGGAGTCTGACACGCCTCGGTTCAAACCCTGGCTCCACTACTTTCTGGCTGTGTGACTTATACAAGTAAGCTACTAACTTCTTTAAATGTTTATTTCCCTAAAATAAAATGGATATAATAGTAATACCTATGTCATTGGGTTGTTAGGAAGATTAAATAATAATCCATTCCTGCTGAGCTCCAGATCTATCTAGAAAAAGTGGCAAGAAACAGAAACACACTGAAGTTAGAACAAATACAAGTGCATGTGGCAGAGACTGCCAGTTGTCCTTCAATTTTTTTTAGATTTTTATTTATTTATTCACTTAGAGAAGAAAGAGAGAGAGAGACAGACAGACAGACAGACAGAAGGAAGAGGAGGAGCAAGAAGCATCAACTCCCAGATGTGTTTTGCAACCTCAGCATTCCAGGTTGACGCTTTATCCACTGCGCCACCACAGGTCAGGCCTGTCTTTCAATATTTATTCATCCCTTTTCCCACAGAAATGATATCTAATTCATTGACTAATTACACAGCTGCCTTGTCTACTGTTCGATATAGCCTTGTGACTAAATTCTAACCAATGAGATGTAAATGAAGTTGTGTAACACCCCTAGAAATTATCCTTAAAGGAGCAGAATGCCCTCTTTCTCTCTCACTCCTTCCTCTTTTCTCCTGGCAGCCATCGTGGACACCGGGGGGTGGAAGCCATATGTCCTGGATGATACACTATCATGAGGGAAGACATTTGAGTCTCTGACTACTTCCAGATGCCGCTCTATCAGTTCTGGACTGCTTTCTTCTTGACTTCTGTGTGAGAGAAATACTTTTCTATCTTTTAAAAGTCATTATTACGTTGATCTTTCTGTCCCTCTCAGCCAACCACTCTCAACTACTAAAGGGTGGTTACTAAAAATAAGATACAAGGGCACGGGCTGCAGACTACATATGGCTGCACTGGAACTGGGCATTGAGCTGGACAGCCATTACTAAGTCTACTGTGACCTATGATGTCCTTCATCTTGGGGTTCTCTGTGAATCAGCTCTTATTAAATTCCTTCTCCACATGGCTGGGCTTTCTCTGCTTGTTCATCAGCAATAGTGAAAACAGCCTTTCAGATTGTAAAGCCTATGTGACTTTTCAGATTCAGTTGTTTCCATTCTTTTTTATCTTAGTTCAAATTTATGAAAAAGAGACAATTATTTATTGCTCACCCAATGAATTGTGCCGCCCCCCGAAGTTAGTTGTATAATCCTCATTCAGCCAGTTGTGGCTGAAATGGATTGAAAGTAGTAGTACAAATATGGCCACCAAAGCCACGATTCATGTAGAGGTACCAGTTCCAGAAAGAGGATGTAGGGTAAGAAGGCAATATAAAATGAGTCTACTATTTAAGACCAATGCATAGTCACTATCTAGTAAACAACTCAGTTTGAACAATCCAACACTTCTTTCTCTTACATTTGTTCCTCTTCTTATATTCTACAGTTGATAAAATAACCATCAAACAGTTTCCCAAGCCATAAAACTGGGAGTCATCCATGGTCCCTCCCTCTTATTTATATCACTCTCACATACAACCCATCCCTGAATTTGTAGATTCTATCCTTTTTATCATTTTCTAATTCATCCTCTCCATGTCTTTGGTTGCTGTCTTAATTTAGGCTCTCCTTACTACTTGCCCAGTTTAGTGTAATAGCATCCTTAACTGATTTCCCTGCTGCCAGGCTGGCTTCTGTCCAACCTGTATTCCACAGAGCTCTTGGACTGATCTTTCTGAATGCAAATCAGTTGCTGTTTAACATTCCCATCGCTTTCAGGAAGAGTTCAAACCCCTTAGCTTGGCACCAGAGGTTCTTCACAATGTGGTTCTTGCCTGTCTCTCTAGTCTTACATTCTGCCACACTTGACATTCGCTCTTCATGCAATTGTTCCCAATCGTGCTGCTTATATTTCCATGACTTGGAATATTTGTGTCCCTCTGCCTGTTCTGCTATGACATCACAAAACTAACATTTTTTTCCAGTGGATTTATTCAGACACAATGGTTTAGTAAACTGAAAATTCTAAAAAATCTGTTCTTGAGGTAATATAAATCCAGTCTTTGAATTACAAATGCTGTGACACTAAACTGTGGCTAAAATTGCCCACATAACAAAGTCTTCAAACATACTATTCTCTACAAAGTAGATACTGAGTAAATGCTCATTAAGTATCTTAAAAGTCCACTCTTTGGAAAGAAGCACATCCTATAGTGTTTGGGGGCCTTCAGGAACTTCTAGATGTAAAGAATGAGGTGGTAAAGCTGTCAAAGCAAACTGAGACAGAGACAGAATTTTAGGTGAGAAGAGGGCAAGGAGAATGAGTATGAATGGTTATTTCTACTTGTTCTTAGTTCTCCTATAGCAGGTGCGCTCTGGAAGCCAGGGCCATATTTCACCTTACATTACAGTGCATCTCCTGGCTTTGAGCAAAGGATGAGCTTTGGGTCTTTGAGTGACATTAGAGAACAAAGTAAATAGCATGGCCACAAAAGCTGAAATATCCGGTCAGGTTATTCACCCTAGCTCTCTTTCTTCCTTTTACACAAATATAATTGAAAACTTACAGACATCTTAAATACAATATTAATACACAGTTTCTTCCTTGCAATTATCAAATAAATGAGAAAATAATTTTTAAAAGTTAGAGCCAATGTATCTATATTTAAATGCTTAAAATATAAAATTATGTGGAAAAAATGGCAAAAATGTACACTGTAACAATGTAAAAATGTACACATGCATGCAAGGGCTGACAGAACAGAATAAATGAACTGTCGACACATTATGTCAGAGTTTTTCAACCCTGGCACTACTCACATTTTGGGCCGGCTAATACTTTGCTGTGGGGGGATCTTCTGTGCATAGCAGTATGTATAGCAGCATCCCTGTCCTCTACCAACTAGATGCCAATAGTATATCCCCAGTTGTGACAAATAAAATGCCTTTATAGATTGTCAAATGTCTCCTGGGAGGCAAAACTGTCTCCCAGGTTTAGAACTACTGTGGGAGGGTGAGAGAAAACAAAATTTTTAAAATTATGTTAACGTGGCTATAATAATGCTTGTTCAGTACATCCATATTGGAAGGGGGAAAGAGAGCTCCTTACAATACAGCATCTAACCCCTTTTTTCAACACTTAGAATTTGTTGTTTCCATTTAACTCACACACACAAAAAAAGAAAAAGCTGAAAACTTGTTTTTCTTTTCCAACCTATTATAGAAGAGAAAGCTAAATTTCTCAGTATATGGGAAAAGCATGAGGTATCACAAATAACTGGTGTAATTAGCCTGAGAAAGAAATATATCCAAACTATTCTAGCCCCCAATACCTGTTAAAAATGTACACTTTGCATATCTTTAAAATAGGTTTACATTTTAACTTGAACACCAAAGAAGTTGTGAGACTCAGTAAGAAACACATACTTTAAGACAAAGTTTTCTAAGATAAAATACGATTGCATTGGATATAAATGAATCTTATTCCATTTTTAAAGCCTCTATTTCAGTCTTTGTAGGATTAAGTCTGCCCCCTTGCCCAAAATACCTATTTTCGATCACTCCTCATTGCTTTTGTTTCTTGGCTCACATCACAAAGAATATTTTCTGGTCAAGAAACTGACATGAAGGAGAGGCAATAGAACTGCTTCAAGCATCTTCTTTCCAAAAATTCTTTCATATTAAGGTACGTACGGGGTTCATATGGGCTTAAAGTTGGAATTCTGTTACATGATCATTCTGAATGATCTTTCCACATGCATGAATACATCACTAAAATATATGCCTAACAAAGCACTCACTTAAGCAAGGAATAGTCTTTACATAAGCCTAAAATGGGCCCAAAACTGCATTTTGATTCCTCCTCTCTATTTTCAAAACACACCAGACTTGTAGTAATTTACTCTTTGTATTTACCAATGTGCACTTCTCCATTCTAGTTTCTAATTTACCCAAGACAGAAAGCCTGCCATGATGCGGAGAAACAGAGAAAATCTTCCAAATGATTCCAGGACTGGCGAATGTGAAATACTTCGTTACCCAAAGCATGGTAGCAGATAAACAGGAGGGGGTCTGCTGATAACAGAGGTGGTAGAGCGTGGACAAGAAAGGGTGACAATGGCTGCGGAAGGTGCAGGATGAGAAAACTGGCGCACGGGGGGTGTTGAGGGAAGTGGGTGAGGTTGTAGCTTGAAAGGGAACAGGTTAACTGACGTGATCACTTTTGATGTTGAGGTTACTAAAGGCCCTCAGAGCTTCAACAAGAATTAGGTAAGGTTCTGCGTGACGAACATAGGGCAACAAAGCAGAAAACGGCAGTTCTTTGTTCGCAACCGGGGAAATCCTGGCTCCGTAGACTGTTAATTAATGGCCAGGAGCTGCAGACGCAGTGGTCTGGCAAAGGTGAGTCTTCGCTCGAAAAGTGAGAAAAGGAGATAGTCTACCTAACTAACTGGCGATGTCCTAAGCCCTCTCTAAATAAGAGTGGCCGTCTAATTCTAAATGCCTGTGGCTTTTGGGTCCCAGAAATAGGCGAATCTTTAAGGCAGAATCAATGCACCCTGTCGCTAGAAAAGCCGAGCCAGGGGAGAGGCTTTCCCTCCTATAGTTTCAAGCCACACTGGGGAGAGAAGCGAGAAAGACCTGGATCGGTGAAAAAGAGCGGAGATTAGGTGCTTTCCTCTTCCGGCTGCGGCGGGAACCTCAGGAAGCAGGCCGGATGGTCTTTTGTTGAGTGCTGTGAGGGTCCCGAGTCGCTTCGCTCCACCACAGCCTCGCAGCTAACTGCAGGTGCCTACAAACCCCGGGCGTCATAGCAACCGCGTCAGCCGCAGAGACGCCAAGACGTTTTTCCGGCGGGAACCATAGGAACGACGCGCCCCATTGGCTCAGGGGCTGTTGTTCCTGCGGAGAACGTGGTTACGGTGCACACACCATTGGCCTTTGGATCGCGGGGCGGGATTTTTCCAGTCGGAACGCTTGTACGGCTCATTCCTTAGGCTTCGTAGTAACCATGGTAACTTCGTGGCGTGAGTTTTCAATAGAGGCTACTTTTTGTCACCTAGGCATTTATAGTTCTTAGATAACTTCTCACCAGGCTTTATCTAGAGCCCCCGCATTTATTTTTCTAAATTATTTATTTTTCTAGAAGTAGCTTCATTCTTAAAAGGGAGAGAACGCTAGGTCAGGAGTTACGAATTTCAGACCTAGATCTGTAACTAACTTCACGGGCACCTTAAACAAATCCCATTTTGAATCGACGTACTATTGTAAAAATGAAGGCCCTGACCAGTTGGCTCATTGGATAGAGAGCATCGGCCCAGCGTGCGTGCAGACGTCCTGGGTTGGATCTGGTGAAGGCACACAGGAGAAGCGACTATCTGCTTCTCCTCCCCTCCCTCTCCCTCTTCTGCTCCCGCAGCTAGTAGCTCAGTTGGTTCCAGCGTGGGCCCATCTGCTTGGTTGATTCAAGCATGGCCCCAGACAGGGGTTGCCCAGTGGAACCGGTCGGGGCACGTATGGGATTCTATCTCCCCTCCTCTCACTTAAAAAATAAAGAGAAAGAAAGAAAGAAGAAACCGGACTTGATTAGAATTATCTCTAACCTTTATAAATCCTAAGCAATGAAATTAGATTTAGGTGAACCCGGTCCTCCACCTACGTTACGCAAAATAAAAATTTCTAAATGACACAAAGTTTAACATAAGCTCAGTTAATATCATCTTCATTTAAATACTTTTATTGCTAGATTCTAGTTCATTAATGCTTGATTTTACTCATGTTTAGGGGGCCCTTGCTTTTCTAGTATCCCAAATGTGTACTTCTATTTCTTGCTCTTACTGTAATTTCTCATAGGATCCTTTCCAAAGTTCTGCTGGTTCTACATGTGTTATCTGGACAGATTTTATCCCTTACTTTCTAGAACTGCTTTAACCTCTACCTTTGGCACCAGAGCCCTTGCAAGTTTTTTTCTCTATCAGTTCAAGTGTCACTTCCTCAGGGAAACATTTTTTGGTTCTCCAACCCAGATCATTTCTCATTTGCTCATTGACTCATATTCCTTTTAATTCTTTCTTTCTTTACTCACTTCCACTTGCTGTTAAAACAAAAATTCTTGGAATTTTAACATCTGCAAATACTGTTTAAGTGCTCAGAGTGGAAACTAAACAGATTGCAAAACTCTAATACTTCCACGTAGGGAACTGGTGGTTGTTTCAAGCATAACAGGATAGGAAATGGTTCCTAAGAAAAGTAATAACTATGGTAAAAACAAACATTAAGATCACTTCTAGTTTTAATTTCACTTAGTCCGCACAGTATATTCAAAGATGACAGTCATCCACATAGAGCTATGGATGTAGGGAGGAAAATTAGTCTTTTACTTCCCATCCCTTTGTACTGCAGCCACTGCTAACAGAGGCTGCTGCTTTTGAGATTTTGCCCATTGGACCTAAAGTTAATTAATTTTATTGATTTGAGAGAGAAGAAGCAAGAAAAGAGACTGATTTATTGTTCCATTCATTTTTACATTAATTGGTTGATTCTTGTATGTGCCCTGACAGAGGATTCAACCTGCAACCTTGGAGTAGCGGGATGATGCTCTAACCGAGTTACCCAGCCAGCGCATAATTTAAAATTTTTGTTCAACAGGGCTTCCAGAACAGTCCCAATTACTGCAATTATTTTTCCTCTGCTCCAAGGTCACACTTACTGATTTAATTATTTCAGTGCATCTTGGAACGTCTATCAATTTATTTTATTTTTTAGGTGAGAGGAGGGAGATAGTGAGGTAGATTCCTACATGAGCCCCAACTAGGATCCAAATGGCAACCCCATCTGGGGACAATGCTCAAGTACCATGCTATTTTTAGTGTGTGAGGCTGATGAGCTCTGACAGAGCTAGCCTCAGTGCCTGGGGCCACACTTGAACCAATCACGTCATTGGCTACAGGAGGAGAAGAGGGAGATGTGTGGGGAGAAGCAGATGGTCGCTACTCTTGTGTGCCCTGACTGGCAATGCAGCCCAAGACATCCATACACCAGGCTGACACTCTATCCACTGAGCCACCAGCCAGGGCCCGAATTTTTTCAATTAAAGTTTATCGTACCATTATCAGACACATTGGGCTACACTTCCCTACTCCACAAAGCATCACAAGTTGCATTTTATTTATTTTTGAGAGGGAGGGACAGAAAGGAAGACAGAGAGAGAAGCAGCAATCTGTTTCACTTAGGTGTGCAAGATTCCCTGAACAGGGCTTGAACAGGTGACCTCAGAGGTCAAGACAGCACCCTCAGGATAGAGCTGGTGACCCCAGGATCAGCAATTGAGCTAGTAACCCCAGGCTTGCCAGTGCTTTGGGATGACACTCTATCCACTGTCACTGGCTAGGGCACAAATTACATTTAAAATCAAGTATTTGTGTGAAGCACAGTATCTGATTACTTATGGTAGTTTTTCTTTCTTTTTTAAAATCTTTCCATGATTTGAGAGAGAAGCATCAACTTGCCGTCTTAGCTAGTTGTTCCCCTTTGTTGCATACTCATTGATTGCTTCCCATACATGCCGACGGGGGTCAAACCCACTGACTTTGGCGCTCCAGGTCAATGCTTTATTCACTGAGCCACCCAGCCAGAACTGTAGTTTTTCAAATACACTTTGGATCATCCTACAAGTCATTTAGGGGATTTTTCAGGACTACAATTCTTGTGCATTCCCACCCAAAACCCAGGACAGTGAGAGTTTCGAAAAATTCTCAACCATTCAGGGACTGAGCAGGGTACCAGCCTAACACTGCCTTGCTAAGTGAAGAAAACAAAAATTGCAACCATTTATTGAGTATGAATTATGTACCAGGCATCAGAAAAATGCTTCATCTTCAGTGTTATTTAATCCTTACAACAAATGGCATTGTTTTTGCAAAGATTATCCCCATTATATGAGGAAACTGAAATTAAGTCAGGTGTCTTAAGTTTATAAAGCTAATAGGTGGTACAATCGGAGAGCTCAAACCTGGCTGACTCCACAGACCGTATCTCTCCCATACTGTAATACTTCCCAAAGGGCAGAGATTATCTATTGGCCCCTGCTTGGTCCCAGGTGGAAGCTCAGGTTGTTTCCCTGAAGAGCATCCAGAAATATTGGAAAGATAAATTAAGTCAAACAGGTAGTGAATCTAGAAGAAAGCAAAAAGTAAAGTAGTGGGAGCTCATCATTCACCAGGCAATCTATCTTCAGGGAAGTATTCTTCTCTCCTACTCCCATTTTTGAAAAATCCCCAAAGAACAACATCCTTTCCATTGTATCAGCTTTTGGGCACACACTTTATTGCACTTTTTTTATATATCCACTTCCCAAACTAGACATGTTTATTCATCTTTTTAATCCTCATAATCATAAAGGCCTACCACATGGTAGCCTCTGACAACTATATGATCTTCAAAGCCTGGCCATTCATGAATCCATAATCCATTTTACAGTATGAAGACCGATGCTACTCAGGCACCACATGGATATTTTAAGGAATATAATTCCCAGTAAGCTCTTTTTTAAGGGTGAGAAACAGCTCATGTTCATTTTCAAAATCAAGATGACATTTAGGTGAGTGTCAGGTGGGTCATTCATAACTGCTTTGCTTTTGTTTTCATTTTTAATGAGTATGAAATAACCTTTAAAAGACAAATAGCAAACCGTATTTGCCTGCACACCACTCACTGCTTTTCCCCTTCATTTTCTCTGTCTTTATGAAAGCAAAGGATTTATTCTAGTTCTTACCATCAGTAAGAGCCCTGGTCCACTGAACAATTTTTGATTCTATAATTTTTGATCCTTCAGTTTTTGTCTTGTATAAAGGCTGTGTGTCGAGACCGAAGATCTTCCACTATCTTCTCTTCTATCTCCATGCCTTTTTCTATTTCTTCCTCTGATAGCAATAACTTAGTTTCTGAGTCTTTGGTTACAATAACCACAAAGGACCTGCGTGACTCAAGGATATTAGCCACCACCACTTGATGTTGATAAATTTCCAAAGCATTTCGTGCACGATCAATTACAATGGAGGGGTTAGTCTCCAATTTAAAGGAAATTATAAATGCTTTGGGAGCCCAATCTTTAACCAAAGGAGAAAGCATTTTTGGCACCATCTTCATTGTTATCTGTATCAAAAAAAGAAAAGCTTAATAAGCAAACAAAGGTCACTACCCTACCAGGTCAATGAAACTAAGAAAGCAGAGGCTCAGATTTTCGGGTACGTCAATCTAGGTGGGATTTCTCATTGTCAAACTTTTCAAAGCATATGAAATGCTTATCTTAAAAGCCGTGGCTCTGCAGGGTTTGTAAAGATGCCTGATTTCAAGGCATCATACATATTCTTGGACAAACCATGTCTTATGAATCAGTCCTGCTCTGCCGCCCTCATCACCATTAATAGCACACTAAAGAACAGCACTACACTTTCTCAAACATTCCCGTTTTAAGCCACAACCTCAAATAAAAAGATGCAAATAATCTACTCATGCCAAAATTATTTTGATAGAAGCACAAGTAAATTTGGGTTTCTAAGCCTCTCAGCCTAAAATATTTCTTGCAGTGGTAGAGTGGCTATTCAAGTCCATTTAAAAATGGTCACTTTTAACACATCTTAGCACTTAGATCTGATTTTCATTTGATTAACTGCTACTATACCATTCTCAATCCCTTCTAAAGGAAATGTTGAGTTGTTCTGTGTACTTCTAAGATAGAACTAAAAAAAAAAAAAAAATCAAGGTAAACTATAGATTCCCAAATTTAAATAGTGTGAAATCACTAATCAGCTTATCATCAGGTTTTCCCCTCAAAAAATTACAAGGTATGATAGGAATCATTACCCATTCTCCACTTTATTTTTCATTTAGCATTTATCACTACTTAACATACAGTAGTATGCATCTGACTTATTGTCTCTTCTCCTGAGTATAAGCAACACAAAGGCACAGTAGTTTCTTTTCTCTGCTTTACCTCCAGGTTCTACAATAGTGCCTGGCATATATTAGATACTCAATAAACATTTGTTGAAGAAACAAATGAACTACCTACAAAGACAGTAAGTGCCCCACAGGTAGAGTTTCCCCAATTTAAATTCTATTTGTATTATCCAATAAATGACTAAGCATCCCTATAAGAAGCCAGATCACCTCACACCTCAATTGCACTACTATACTCCCCCATACCTCTTCCTTAAATTACAGCAATAACTCCTATCCAATCAACCCATGTCTCTCTCTGTCTCTGTCTAATTCACCTTCCATACTGATGCCAAAAATGTTCTCAAGAGAAACTTTATCTCACTCTCCTACGTATGTTTCCCTTGGCTCCATAGGATAAAAAGTCTAAGCTCCTTAAGGAATAAAAGTCTATGAAGTAAGCTGTCTCTTCTGTCCTCCATTCCACCACTCTCCCTGTTCTCCAGCCCTTATTAAACAACTTCAGTTCATAGTTGCCCATTTACAAACTCCAATTGGGTACTCGGTCTGGAATGACCTCCCCTGCTTTCTCTACTATACTCTCTGTTTATCTTTTTAAATTCCATTCAAATCATCCCCAGAATGCCTTCCTTGACTTCCCCAAGATTCACTCACCCCATGTTCTGACTTCACTTTGTACCTGCCTGTACTAGAACATTTCTCACTCTGTATTGAAACTGTCTGTGTCCAGTTCCCTCACTAGATTATGAGGTCCCTGAGGGAGGGCGGTGTCTTACTTACTCTGTATCACTAGTGCCTAGCTTATCTCATAGGAAATGCCATTTCCTGATCAAGAGGGAATTAACCCAAGATTGATTACAAGGGATCAGATTTCTGGAAGACAAGAGCCCATCACCTGCAGTGGGCCCCCAGATGACTGGATCTTGTGTTCAGGCATTTCAGAGACAGGAACATAGAAATCTGACACGGCCGCAGCCAGGTAAAACATCGCAGAAGGGCCTGCAAAAAGAAGCACAGGGTGTAATAAATCGGAGAAGTGTATGGGATCAGCTCCTTTTCAACTCAGGTTCCCCTAACGTGAGACCCCTGGGTAATAAGGGTGTAAAGAGGTAAGTGTCTGGGGAGAAATGCGCTGCCTCTCGGCAGCCGACGGACTCCTAAAGCACGCACCTAGCGGGTTGAGCGCCTGGGCCGCAGCCTGCAGCAAATGCAAATAATCCGCCAAAGTGGTGAACTCGACCGCCAGGAAGGTGCCGGCAGCCGCAGCCTCCTGGTAGCTCCGCAGAGCCGCAGCGAAGCCCGGCAGTGCGTTCTCCTCGACCTCTAGGCTCAGTAAGCCCGAAGGGGCTGGGCTGCAGGGCCGCAGAGCTGACAACCAGGTCTGGGGAGGGAAGCGGTGGGCAAAGGGGAAGGCAGAGCGAGCCCGGTACAGGAACAGGACCCCGTAGCCCGCAGCCAGGAAGGCCTCGGCCGAGGTTGCACCGCGCCGCCCGCTACTGAAGTTGTCCAGGAAGCGCACTGGCCGAGCTTCCAGCGGGACCTTGGTGCCGCCTGACGTCACTAAGACCACCCGTCTTCCCTGCGCGCCCAAGCCGGCGGCGAACCGAGCCATAACCTCTGCCCAGCGGGCAGCACCGGAGGGCTGAGGGAACTCAGCGACCAGCTCCACTTCCGCCATGAGTCCCGAGGCTCCCCCGCGCCTGCGCAAGCTCCAGGACCGCCTGCGACATGCCCCCTACCCTACCTGGCTTACGCGCCGCGCCGCCGCAATATGAGGGGTTGGGTCGCTACCCTACACTGGTTGCCAGCCCCGGATTTCTCCGCGTCTGGAAATGCATGCTGGTTTTGTCCCAGAGGCTGGCGAAATTGACACTGAGCAGAAAGAAGGGAGTCAGCTGGGCAGGAATCTGGAGGGGTCACGTTCCCGGTTTCTTAGTCTGGGTAAAGACTAGGTATGTTTGACCCATACTGGCCACCGTACAGTCCTTTCTGTACTTGCACTAACTTGAAGTTAGATTGCTCGGCCATTTAACCTTCGGATTGGGACTCGTGTGTGATTGGTGTGGAGGAGAGGTCTTTTGCTTTTTGGCTTTTTTAACAACACACACACACTCACTCACTCACTCCAGGTATTAGTCAAGCCACGCCTTTCCCCTGGTCTTCGAATGGCTGGTAACGAGGTTGCCCCGTGATGATCACGTGACAACAGCGTCCAGTGTGGCGTCGCTCGGCAACCGTGCTACAGACAGACTGAGACAGAGACTGACACCTCTGGCTGCAGCATGAGTGTGATCTATCCGCTGGCGGTGCCCAAGGGGCGCCGGCTACTCTGTGAGGTGTGCGAAGCTCCAGCCGAGCGGGTGTGCACGGCCTGCACTGTCACTTATTACTGGTAGGCTCTGAAATGTGGCCTCTAGGCGCCCCAACTCCTTCTGTCCCAGTCACCGGTCTGGGCCTGGGTGCCCGTAAGGCGGCTTAAAGATAGGTTCCTAAGTCTTGTGTGCCTCCGCGGCGTCCTCTTCTACTCAGTCTACTTACCAGTAAATGTTTTGTTGAGCATCTACGCTGCCCTGTATGTTGTTCTAGGTGCTGAAGTCACTGAAGGAACTTGGCAGACCATGTCCCTTAAAAAGCTAACATACTCGAATGCGACAGACAGAAAAGTAAACAGAAAATAAGACAGTTTGAGAGCGTGATAGATGTCTCAAAGGCAGAGGAAATGCTATGGGCGGTTGGGCAAACTGCCTCCTTGAGGGTAGATTATTGATCTGAAAATAAAGTAGGAGCAGCCCGCCATGGAAATGTCTGGGGGAAGGGTGGCAAAGTAGGCTCCGAGGGAGGAAAGGCATGGATGTGTTTGAGGAATAGAAGGCTAGTTTGCTGCATAGCCAAGAAGGTGAGGGTGTGAGGAGGGCAGTACTGGACGAGATCAGTTCTCATTTATTCAGTGTGGTATCTCTTAACCTTTGCTTTAGGCTCTATTTGGGACCTGAGCTAAAAACGGAGATTGCTAACTTCAAGAAACCTAGGTCAGGTCTGACCAGGCGGTGGCGCAGTGGATAGAGCGTAGGACAGGGATGCGGAGGACCAGGTTCAGGACCCCGGGGTCGCCAGCTTGAGCGGGGGCTCATCTGGTTTGAGCAAAGTTCACCAGCTTGGACCCAAGGTCGCTGGCTCGAGCAAGGGGTTACTCGGTCTGCTGAAGGCCCGCGGTCAAGGCACATATGAGAAAGCAATCAATGAACAACTAAGGTGTTGCAACAAAAAACTGATGATTGATGCTTCTCATCTCTCCATTCCTGTCTGTCTGTCCCTATCTATCCCTCTCTCTGACTCTGTAAAAAAAGAAGAAGAAGAAACCTATGTCAGAACAGAGGAATTTCTTTAAAAAAGAAAGTCATTATAATAAACCCCACATGACAAGTGCTGTCACTCAAGATGTACTGTTTCTTAGGATTCCTAAGGATGGTGATTAAGGTGATTGCAGGAGTATGAGGAAATGTTCTGAAGAAGTAACATTTGAGCTGAGTCTTGAAAGGTTTGTTGGAAATCACTAAGTGAATGAACAATGAAGAAGGAAGGGTCAGGTACTTCTGACATCCAAGACTGCCTGGGTGAAGAGTGCAAACACAGAGTTTATTGAGAGCTGAGCAAAAGTAGTGGAGAGAGTAGTCACTTTTTTTTTTTTTTTTTTTTTTTTACAGAGACAGAGAGAGAGTCAAAGAGAGGGATAGATAGGGACAGACAGACAGGAACGGAGAGAGATGAGAAACATCAATCATCAGTTTTTCGTTGCGGCACCTTAGATGTTCATTGATTTCTTTCTTATATGTGCCTTGATCGTGGGCCTTCAGCAGACCAAGTGACCCCTTGCTCGAGACAGCGACCTTGGGTCCAAGCTGGTGAGCTTTGCTCAAACCAGAAGAGCCCACGCTCAAGCTGGCGACCTCGGAGTCCTGAACCTGGTCCTCTGCATCCCAGTCCGATGCTCTATCCATTGCGCCACTGCCTGGTCAGGCAGCAATCACTGATTCTTAAATTGCAGCCCACACCCTTTAGGAGATCACGAATAAGTGACAACCAGTATTTTAAGAATATAATAGAATAAAAATTATCAAGGCCCTCGCCGGTTGGCTCAGCGGTAGAGGGTCGGCCTGACGTGTGGAAGTCCAGGGTTTGATTCCCAGCCAGGGCACACAGGAGAAGTGCCCATCTGCTTCTCCATCCCTCCCCCCTCTCCTTCCTCTCTGTCTCTTCCACTCTCGCAGCCAAGGCTCCTTTGGAGCAAAGTTGGCCCAGGCGCTGAGGACTGCAACATGGCCTCTGCCTCAGGCGCTAAAATGTCTCAGGCGGAAACACAGCAACACCAGGGATGGGCAGAGCATTGCCCCCTGGTGGGCTTGCCCGGTGGATCCCGGAGGGGTGCACTCCCTTCTTCTAACGTCGGAAAAATACACACACACACACAAAATATCAGAGTAATCCCACTTGAATGGTCTCTTGAAACTTGTAATGTTTTTATGTGGATATTGATGGATCAGCTGCCATCCCCGGGGCAGTGCAAACCCGTGGGAGGAGGGGGAACTGGCTTGCTTGAAGCCCCACCACCGCCACCACCTTTGAACCAGCCCAGACCTTCTTTTTACAAGTGATGCTGATAATAGGCAGTTGAGCTGGGATGTAAACAATTTGGAGGAGTTGTGGCGCCACTCCAATCCACATACAAAGAAATATTATCTTGTACCTATAGAGGCAATGACTTCAGCCACTTTTTTCAAGACCCCTGACTAACTTACATAAACCCTGCGCTATCCCTCCTTTCAGGCTGACACAGCTTAGTCTGTCTTGGCCAGTCTGCACCCAAGTGTTTTAAATATATTTTCCTTTTGGAATACAGCAGCCTTGTATTTTGGTTCAGCTCTCCCCAGTGCCCACCCATAGACCCAGGAAGGGGTTTAGCCTGTCAGCTATCTCATGGGAGAAGGCAGTCCACCTGGAGTTCTCTGCAGGTCTGACCTAATTGGGGGTTTATACCGACCTGCCAGTGGACTGAATCCCCAGCTTCAACCTTTCAGATATGTGTGTTTATACTGATAAAATATTTCGGCCCTGGCCGGTTGGCTCAGTGGTAGAGTGTTGGCCTGGCGTGTGGGAGTCCTGGGTTTGATTCCCGGCCAGGGCACACAGGGGAAGTGCCCATCTGCTTCTCCACCCCTCCCCCTCTCCTTCCTCTCTGTTTCTCTCTTCCCCTCCCACAGCCAAGGCTCCATTGGAGCAAAGTTGGCCCAGGTGCTGAGGATGGCTCTATGGCCTCTGCCTCAGGCGCTAGAGTGGCTCTGATTGCAGCAGAGCGATGCCCCAAGATGGGTAGAGCATCGCCCCCTGGTGGGCATGCTGGGTGGATTCCGGTCGGGCGCATGCGGGAGTCTGTCTGACTGCCTTCCAGTTTCCAGCTTCAGAAAAATAAAAAAATAAAAATAAAAAAAATATTTCATACTGTGAATTTAGACCAAAAAAAAAAAAATCTTTGAAAATCATTGTGTTAGGAAGTAGTAGAAGTTTAAATTGAGATCAAGGTTAGGACCAAACAGTGACATGAACTCAAAGAGTTTGGAATTTACTCTCGAAAAAGGCATGGATGATCCCGGCATGCTCTCTGATGTGTTAAGGTAACAGGTAGCAATGTGGAGAATAGACTAGAAGGTAGACACTGGAGGCTGCATAACTGATGCAGAGGTTGTTGCCCTGGTCCCAGTGGAGAGAAAACATACCTCCCTCAGACTGGATTAGGTGTCCATCCTCCATGCTCTCACAGCACTCTATATGTCCCCTAGCCTAACATTTATGGCAGGGTTTGAAATAAGCTGTTCAGTTGTTTGTATTCCTCACTAGGCTGTGTGTGCCATGAGGGCAAGGATGGCATCTCTGTTCTCATTCTGCTACTTTGTTGCATTTAGAATACAGTTCAGAATTTGTGACAGAAACTACAAAGTCCTGGTTACCTCTCTACCTTAATTTCCACCACACTCACTCCCCCATTATTTTTTCTTTTTTGCCAAGAGAGACAGAGAGGGACAGAGACAGGAAGGAAGAGAGACGAGAAGCATCAATACTTCGTTGTGGCACCTTAGTTGTTCATTGATTGCTTTCTAATATGTGCCTTGACCAGGGGTTGGGAAGGAGCTACAGCAAAACGAGTGACCCCTTGCTCAAGCCAGCGACCTTGGGCTAAAGCCAGCGACTATGGTGTCATGTCTATGGTACCATGCTCAAGCCAGTGACCCTGCGCTCAAGCTGGTGAGCCTGCGCTTAAGCTAACAAGCTCAGATTTAAAACTTGGGTCCTCTGTGTCCCAGGCTGATGCTCTATCTACTGTGCCACCGCCTGGTCATACTGTTTTCTTTTTTAAAATGTACTTATTGATTTTAGAGAGAGAGGAAGGGAGAGAGAGAGACAGAGACAGAAACTTCATTCTGATCCTGTAGGTGCCCTGACCAGGGATCAAACCAGCAAACTCTGCCTATTGGGACGATGCTCTAGCCAACTGAGCTATCTGGCCACAACATGTACTCCCTCTCTTCCTTGATGTAGTTAGAGAATTTCAGTTCTAACTTGCCACATCCTTTCCTATCTCAGTTTCTTTGCCCTCTGCTGGGAACCTTCCCTTCATTCATGAATCTTCCCAGTTCCCTGTTATCTTTTGGTTCTCAGAAATGTTATTTCTTCAAGGAGGTTTTCTAGAAAACCCAATCTAAATATTCTCTCTCACATTTTTATTTATTTTACCTGTACTTTAATATTTTTTTGTTTACTTGTTTAATATTGGTGTCTTTTACTAGACCTAGTACCTGCACATGCTGGGCACTCGATCATTTGTTGAATAAATGAACTTCTGAATGGATAATAAACCTATTACCTGGGGCAAGGAACCCAGAGGAGGTCGTAGGTGACAGATTGGATTCAGGACACAGTTTGAGAGGCCTTCAGGCCACTTGGGAGGGATGGATGGCTAAGAAAAAACTAGTATGTGCTTCCACCTCAACCCCTTCCCCTTGGTCTGTCCACCTCCTCCCCGGTCACCCCTTCATCCCTCTGGCCAGAAGCAATTACTTCTTCCTTTCAACTCATTTTGAAATTACTCTATACCTCACAGACAGCTTTCATTTTCCTTCTTCATTTTATTTGTTGACAAGCATATTATTTCCATTTTATCATGCTTCATTAATACAGGATATTATGTAGACTATGTGTAGAGAGACTGTCATATTTATGTTATCTTTTGTTCTGTTTCAAGCCCATCTGTGTATGCCCCACAATCTCCAGCAAAGTGTCTTGAAATAGTTGAAACTAAATATTTGATGAATGGATGAATGAATAAATGATCATTTTCTTTCTTTTTTTTTTTTTTTTTGTATTCCTCCGAAGCCAGAAACCGGGAGAGACAGACAGACTCCCGCATGCACCTGACCGGGATCCACCCGGCATGCCCACCAGGGGGCGACGCTCTGCCCACCAGGGGGCGATGCTCTGCCCCTCCGAGGCGTCGCTCTGCCATGACCAGAGCCACTCTAGCGCCTGGGGCAGAGGCCAAGGAGCCATCCCCAGCTCCCGGGCCATCCTTGCTCCAATGGAGCCTCGGCTGCGGGAGGGGAAGAGAGAGACAGAGAGGAAGGAGAGGGGGAGGGATGGAGAAGCAAATGGGCGCTTCTCCTGTGTGCCCTGGCCAGGAATCGAACCCGGGACTTCCACACACCAGGCCAACGCTCCACCACCGAGCCAACCGGCCAGGGCCTTAATGATCATTTTCTATGCACTTATCTTCCCTTATTTTCTGGGTTTTTTCCACTGCTTTTAATTTCCCCTAAAGCCTTTTATCCCCCTTGCCCCCTGTTTTCTCCAGATTTCTATATGATTGTATCCTAGAGATTTCAAGATTTTTCTATACAATAAAGCTGAGGGCCTGACCAGGCAGTGGCACAGTGGATAGAGTGTTGGACTGGGTTGTGGAGGACCCAGGTTCGAGACCCCAAGGTCGCCAGCTTGAGCGTGGGCTGATCTGGTTTGAGCAAGGCTCACCAGCTTGAGCCCAAGGTCGCTGGCTCGAGCAAGGGGTCACTCGGTCTGCTGTAGCCCCCCGATCAAGGCACATATGAGAAATCAATCAATGAACAATTAAGGAGCCACAGCGAAGAATTGATGTTTCTCATCTCTCTCCCTTCCTGTCTGTCCCTCTCTCTGATTCTCTCTGTCTCTGCCACAACCCCCCCCCCAAAAAAAAAACTGAAGTAATTGTTCTAAAGCTCAAAACTGGGGTTTCCCATCCCTTTCTCACAGGGTTTTCATAAAATGTAAAGCACCCATCACTATACCTGAGACTACAATGACACTTAACAGTTTCTTTTTTTTCCTCATCCCAAATATAAAGAGCAAGAAGATCAATTTGTGGAAGCTTTTTGAATTTTTTCCTGAGTATAAATATATTTCATGATTACTAAAGAAAACTTGAAAATACAAAAACTAAAGAAGAAAAATAAATCTATAATCCCACAACCTGGAAATTGATAACTTGATATTTTGGTGAATTTTATTATATTCTTTTCTTATCAATCCATTTATTTTATATACTATGTATAATCTTGTGCATGTCTTTCTATATTGTCCCCAAGGAATAGAACGCTTTTTTTAAAAGGCAATTTTATTAAAGTACACATTGAAACATGGCAGACAAGTAAAAGAGGCTCAGTATATAGGCTAGCAAATCCTAGCATAGGATGAGTAATTTGCAACAATTTTTCCTTTTATTTAGCATACTGCACACCAATTAAAACACCTTCACTGGCCAGAAGAGAAAACAAACAGTGAGGTGATATTCAGTTATTAGAAGCAGTAGCTTCTGTGGTGAACTGGAGAATGAATGCCCTGCCTAAAGACATTCAAATTCAGTTTAAAAACATGATAATGGCCAAACAAAATGTGCCTGGCTTACCAGCTCCTTGACTGTAAGCCATGATTGAAAATGTATTTTTCAACTCAGTTTTTTGTGTTTTTTTTTTTGTATTTTTCTGAAGTTGGAAAACAGGGAGGCAGTCAGACAGACTCCCACATGTGCCCAACTGGGATCCACCCGGCATGCCCACCAGGGGGCGATGCTCGGCCCATCTGGGGCATTGCTCTGTTGCAACCAGAGCCATTCTAGCACCTGAGGCAAAGGCCATGGAGCCATTTTTAGTGCCCGGGCCAACTTTGCTCCAATGGAGCCTCGGCTGCGGGAGGGGAAGACAAAGACAGAGAGGAAGGAGAGGGGGAGGGGTGGAGAAGCAGATGGGTGCTTCTCCTGTGTGCCCTGGCCGGGAATCGAACCTGGGACTCCTGCACGCCAGGCTGACGCTCTACCACTGAGCCAACTGGCCAAGGCCTCAACTCAGTTTTTAATGCATGGCCCTGTGTTGGCTGGTGAGACAGATGAATAAGGAAAGAGCCTACTAATATATAAATGAAACTTACTTTATTTAGGAAGACAAGCTATGTCAAATGCCCTCAGTGGAACAGAAGTTCAGGTAGCCATGCAAGTTATATTTTAATTGTTTACACAATTACTCAACAAGCCCCTATTTAATAAATACCCTGTGGAATTAAACTATTTCTGTATCCTGACTGTTGAGTGCTTTTATTGATTTGTTGCAATAGTTGCCTATCAGAAAAACCTTTAAAATGCTTTATGTCATTTCTATGATAGCAGTCTCAGTTTATAAAGAAAATACTTTATTGTATTTCTGTTGTTCCAGGAAGAAGAAAGGAGAGAGAGTACTGTGTATTATTTTCTAAGACTGCTTTTGTGCTACAGCAGCAGAGTTGAGTAGTTGTAATGAAGACCATAGAGTTCTCAAAGCCTAAACTATTTACTGTCTGGCCTTTTACAGAAAACTTTGCTGACCCTCTGCCCTAGATTATTGTTAACTATTTTGGAACCACACAGTTAACTTTTTCATTTTTAAGTAAAATGTGTAATAGGTGATAGGACTATAAAAACCCATGATGGTATGCATCCAACAACAGTCTTAAAATACCTGAAGCAGTTATATTTCAACTATTCCTCAATTTTAAAAGTAGGGAGGGGTGAATGTGAAAAAAGTACATGAAGCAATAACTGTTAGAATTGAAGGGAGAAATAAACAATTCAGTAATAATAGTTAGACACTTTAGTATCTCACTTTCAATAATGAATAGAACAACTACACCAAAGATCAGCAAGGAAATATAAGACTTGAACAACAGTATAAACTAACCTGACCTAACAGACATCTATAGAGCACCGCCCAACAACAGCACAATGCACATTCTTCTCAAGTGCTTAGGGAACATTATCCAGGCTAGATCATATGTCAGAGCATAAAAACAAGTCTTAGACTAACAAGGATTGAAATCATACAAAATATGTTCTCCAACCATGGTAGAATGAAATTAACAATTGATAGCAAGGAAATTTGGAAAATTTACAAATGTATGGAAATAACATACTCTTAAATAATCATTGAGTTAAGAAATCACAAGAGAAATTGGAAAATACTTTGAGATGAAAAACAGAACAAAAACACAACATACTAAAACTTATGGAATGCAGTGAAAGCAGTATTTGTAATTTATAGCAGTAAACACATACATTAGAAAAGAAGGAAGATCTCAGATCAAAACCTAGCCTTCCACTTTAAGAAACTAGATAAAAGCCTGACCTGTGATGATGCAGTGGATAAAGTCTTGACCTAGAATGCTGAGGTCACCAGTTCTAAACCCTGGGTTTGTCTGGTCAAGACACATATGAGAAACAACTGCTATGAGTTGATGCTTTTGCTCCTTCTCCCACCCCACACACACACCTTTCTCTCTGTCTCTCTTCTTTCTCAAATGAATAATATATATATATATATATATATATATATATATATATATATATATATTTTAAACTATCATAAAAAAAACTAGATAAAGAAGAGCAAACTCAACCCAAAGCTAGTAGAAAGAGGGAAATAGTAAAGATTAGAGCATTGACTAGGGCATTAAAAATAATGAAATAGTGAATAGGAAAACAAGAGAATCAACACAACCAAAACTTGGATCCTTAAAAAGATTAATAAGAAATTGGCCTGACCAGGCGGTGGCACAGTGGATAGAGCATCAGCCTGGGATGCAGAGGACCCAGATTCAAAACCCTGAGGTTAATGGCTTGAGCACGGGCTCACCAGCTTGAGCATGGGGTCACTTCTTGAGCATGGGGTCATAGATATGACCCCATGGTTGCTGGCTTGAAGCCCGAGGTCACTGGCTTGAGCCTAAGGACACTGGCTTGAACAAGGGGACACTGGTTTGGCTGGAGGCTCTCAGTCAAGGCAATATGAAAAAGCAATCAATGAACAACTAAGGTGCCACAATGAAGAATTGATGCTTCTCTTCTCTCTCCCTTCCTGTCTGTCTCTGTTTCTCTCTCTCGTGCTAAGAAAATAAATAAGTAATAAAAAGATTAATAAAATTGACAAATCTTTAGCTAGACTGACCAATAAAATAGACTCAAATTATTAAAATCAGAAATGAAAATGGAGCCACAGCTACCACCTTTGGAGAAATAAGAGAGTATAAAAGAATACTATGTACAATTGCATGCCAACAAATTAGGTTTATTTCTAAAAAGACAGAAATTGACTCAAGTAAAAATAGAACATCTATAACAGCTAAAGAGATTTAGCTAGAAATCAAAAAAGAAAAGTCCAAGACTAGATGACTTCACTGATGAAATTTAATAATTCTTGACAAACTTCAAAAAATAGAGGAAGGAATAATTCCCAATTCATTTTATGAGACCAGCATTACCCTGATACCAAAACCAGGCAAAGACATCACAAGAAAACTACAAATCATTATCCCTGATAAATAAAAATGCAAAAATCCTCAGTAAAATACTAGCAAACCAAATCCAGCAGCATATAAAAAGGATTATATATGATGACCAATTGCAGTTTCTCCTAGGGACTTAAGGTTGGTTCAACATAAAAATATCAATCAATATAATACACCATCTTAATAGAATTAAAGGACAAAATCCACTTGATCATCTCAATAGATGCAGAAAATGCATTTGACAAAATTCAACAGCCTTTGTGATTTAAAAAACAGCAACAACCATATAACAAACTAGGAACATAAAGAAACCTCCATAACCTGCTAGAGGGCATCTATGAGAAACCTATAAACACATAGCTACCATCATACTTAATGGTCAAAGACTAAAAACGTTCCCCCTAAAATTAAGAAAGGCAAGAATGTTGCTTTCACCACTTTCGTTGTACTAGAATTTCTAGTTGGGACAATTAGAAAAGACAGTAAAATAAAAGGCATCCAGCTTGGAAAAGAAAGAGTAAAATAACCTCTATTTATAGATGACATAATCTTTTTTTTTTTTTTTTCTGAAGCCGGAAATGGGGAGAGACAGTCAGACAGCCTCCCGCATGCGCCGGACCGGGATCCACCCGGCACGCCCACCAGGGGCGAAGCTCTGCCCACAAGAGGCAAAGCTCTGCCCACCAGGGGGCAATGCTCTGCCCCTCCGGGGCGTTGCTCTGCCGCGACCAAAGCCACTCCAGCGCCTGGGGCAGAGGCCAAGGAGCCATCCCCAGCGCCCAGGCCATCCTTGCTCCAATGGAGCCCTGGCTGCGGGAGGGGAAGAGAGAGACAGAGAGGAAGGAGGGGGGGGGGGCTGGAGAAGCAAATGGGCGCGTCTCCTATGTACCCTGGCCGGGAATCGAACCCGGGTCCCCCACACGCCAGGCCGACGCTCCACTGCTGAGCCAACCGGCCAGGGCCAGATGACATAATCTTATAGTGAAAATTCTGAAGACCCTACACACACATACACACACACACACACACACACACAGCCTATTAGAGCTAATAAATGAATACAGTAAGGTTACAGGATTGCTATGCAAAAATCAGTTGTATTTCTATATGTTAGCAATGAACAATCTGAAGGTGAAATTAAGAAAACCACTCCATTTACAAAAGAGCATCAAAAAAAGGGGGGGGGATAAATTTAACTAAAGTAGTACAAGATTTATACATTGAAAACTACAGAATTATTGAAAGAAATAAAGGACCTAAATAAATGGAAAGCAGTTCATAGATAGAGAGACTTAACATTAAAACAGCAACACTCCTCAAATTGATCTACAGATTCAGGGCAATTCCTATCAAAATACCAACTGCCATTTTTGCAGAAATGGACACACTGACCCTGAAATTCATACAAAAATGCAAGGGACCCTGAATAACCAAAACAGTCCTGGAAAAGGTTAAGTTTGGAGGACTGGCTTCTCAATTTCAAAATTTACTACAAAGCTATGATAATGAAGAAAGCATGATACTGGCTTAAGGACAGACATTCAGATCAGTGGAATAGAATTAAAAGCCTAGTAATAAGCACATACAAGTATGGTCAATTGATTTTCAAAAGATTGCCAAGTTCATTAACTTGGGAAAAGAATTGCTCCTTCTGTATAGTGCCAGCATAAAAGGGTATCTACTTACAAAAGAATGAATTTTGACCCCTATCTTACACCATATATTGATACAAGAAAGACCTAAATGTGAGAACTAAAAATATGAAACTTTTAGAGGGAAACATAGTTGTAAATTTGTGATCTTGAATTAGGCAACAGTTCTTAGATGAGACACCAATGGCACAAGGAACCAAAGAAAAATAAGTTGGACACCATCAACATTAAAAACTTTTGTGCATCAGCAAGCACTTAGAAGAGCCCTAGCTGGGTAGCTTAGTTGGTTAGAGCATCGTCCCACTATGCCAAAGTTGTAGGTTCCATCCCCAGTCAGGGCACATGCAAGAATCAACCAATGAATGCAGAAATACATAGAACAACAAATTGATGTTTCCCTTTTTCTCTCTTCCTTGCTCTGTAAAAGTCAATAAATTTTAAAAAGGAAAACAGTAAGAAGAAAGGAAAAGCCCACAGAATGAGAGAAAATATTTGCAAATCATATATCTGATAGGGATCTAGAATCCACAACATGTAAAGAACTCTTAAAACTCAACAATAAGGCCTGACCAGATGATGGTGCAGTGAATAGGGCATTGGATTGGGATGTAGAAGGACCCAGGTTCGAGATCCCGAGGTCGCCAGCTTGAGCGCGGGCTCATCTGGCTTGAGCAAAAAAAAAAGCTCACCAGCTTGGACCCAAGGTCACTGGCTCAAGCAAGGGGTAACTTGGTCTGCTGAAGGTCCATGGTCAAGGCACATATGAGAAAGCAATCAATGAACAAGTAAGGTGTCACAATGAAAAACTAGTGATTGATGCTTCTCATCTCTCTCTGTTCTGTCTGTCTATCCCTCTCTCTGACTCTCTCTCTGTCCCTGTAAAAAAAAACCCCAAAAAAACTCAACAAGAAGAAGACAAAAAACCCTGTTAAAAATGGGCAAAGGGTTTGAATAAACATTTCTCCAGGGAAGATATACAAATAACTAGTATGCACCTGAAAAGATGCTCAACACTCAGTCATTGGAGAACTGCAAAATAAAACCACAATGAGACACTGCTTCACACACACTAGGATGGTTATAATTTTAAAAAGATGAAATAACAAGTGTTGGTTTAGAAGTGAAGAAAATGGAACCCTTATGCATTGCTTGTTTGGAATATGGAATGGTACAGCTTTGGTGGAAAACAGCTTGGCAGTTATCAAAAATTTAAACATATAATTACTATATGACCCAGCAATTCCATTCTTAGGTATATGTCCAAGAGAATTGAGAACACTTGTTCACACAGAAGCTTAAACACAAATGTTTATAGCAGCATTCTTTATAATAGCTGAAAATAGCTGAAAGGTAGAAATAATTCAAATGTTCACCAACTAATGAACAGATAAACAAAAAATGGTGTATTATTCCATTGTAAAAAGGAATAACATTGGTACATGCTAAACGTGGATGAACCTTGAAAACATGCTAAATGAAAGAAGCTAGACACAAAAGGTCATATATTGTCTGTTTCCACTTTTATGCAATGCCAAGAGTAGGCAAATGCATGAAGAAAGTAGATTAGAGGTTCTAGGCATTACATGGGTGGAGGGAAGAATGAGAGCAACTGCTAGAGTGAATGGAGTTTCTTTCCAGGTGATGAAAATGCCTTGGAATTAGATAGGGTGATGATTATACAACCTTGTGAATATATATATATATATATATATATATATATATATATATATATTAAAAATCACTGAATTGTATACTTCAAAACCATAAATTTTGTGGTATGTGAATTATATATCAATTTTAAAATGTAAGAACCCCCCCCCCCAATGATTGGAGCAAGGGTCAGACTTGGGTACTAGACTTGGGAGTCATTTATAGAGGAAATTATTTAAGGAGTGGGAATGGATACTCTGTAGGAGTGCTGCCCAATCAAATTTTTCTGCAGCGATGCAAATGTTCAACATCTGTGCTGTCTAATTGAGTGTTTGAAAGTACTAAATATGCATATAAAAGAGTCAGAAAAGCTGTATACCAAACTGTCACAGTGCTTTCCCTAGAGAGCTAGAAACATCTGGCTTTGGAGCACGCACTTAGAGTAACTACTTTATCTCTTGACACCTGTGCTTCTTTTTTTTTTTTTTTTTTTTTAAGTCGTTATTTCTTATTTATTTATTTATTTATTTATTTATTTATTTATTACAGAGACAGAGAGTGAGTCAGAGCGAGGGATAGACAGGGACAGACAGACAGGAATGGAGAGAAATGAGAAGCATCAATCATTAGTTTTTCATTGCGCTTGCAACACCTTCGTTGTTCATTGATTGCTTTCTCATATGTGCCTTGACCATGGGCCTTCAGCAGACTGAGTAACCCCTTGTTGGACCCAGCGACCTTGGGTTCAAGCTGGTAGACTTTTGCTCAAACCAGATGAGCCCAGCCCAAGCTGGCGACCTCAGGGTCTCGAACCTGGGTCCTCTGCATCCCAGTCCGACGCTCTATCCACTGCGCCACTGCCCGGTCAGGCCACCTGTGCTTCTTTACCTTTAAAACAGTAATAACAGATTTTGTTCTGTTTTCAAAAGTTAATTAGTTACATGCAAGACCACCTGCTGCACCACTGGGTTGGGGAGGCATTCACAGTGTTTGTTCTGTGTGAAGTCATTTCCGGGGCTCAGAGGAGGACGATGCAGGTGGTGCTTTCCAGAGTCATGCAATGTGATGGCACTGATTATAGGAAAGTGTCTCCTAGAGCCTCATCAAATGTAAATTTCCGTCTCTTTCCCCAAGAGAAAGACTCATGTCCCTCAGCTTCAGAGTGCAGATATTTGGATAATTACCTTAGTAAGATACAGAATTAAAGCTGTCTTTGTTGTTATTAATTAAACGCAAAGACAGGATAGCCATAGCATTGTCACGTGCCTTTGGAATGTGAACCTGTGTGTGCAGAAAGGACATCCTCCTTCACTCCCCTCCCTGGCCCCCAACATAGTTTTTCTACCATCCAGTAATCACATGATGGAAAAGAGATTTGTGTCACAATGGCTGTGGGCTCCCTGCCTGGTTGGTGTTGGGCTTACTTTTCTAGTTTCTGGGGCTAGGACACAAGTAGAGCCAATAGATCTTCTATCAGGCCCAAAGTAAAGATAATGAAGTCGATGTTCTCATTATCAGTGGTGTGGTTCACCAAAAAGCTGACTGGCACAGCATCCATGAGAAGATCTGTCAGCTCCTGATTCCCCTGCGCACCTCCATGCCCTTCTACAATTCGGAGGAAGAGCGGCAGCACGGCCTGCAGCAGCTGCAGCAGCGGCAGGTAGGCCCCTGGGGGCAGTTCCAACAAAGCTGCCGGGAGTAGGAGTGTACTGGGTTGCCATCACTAACCTGTACCCTCTGTGAGGGCAGGGACTTGGTTTTGAGTCTCTGTGTCCTAAGTACCATTCAGTCAGTTGTTCTCCACACACTTACTACCTGCTGTATTTGTCTCGTTAGGCTGCCACAGCAAAATAGCACAGACTGGGCAGCTTAAACAACAGAAATGTATTATTTCACAGTTCTGGAGGCTACCAGTCCAAGATCTACGAGAGGTGTTGGCAGGTTTGGTTTCTTCTGAGGCCTTCCTCCTTGGCTTACAGTGACTGCCTTCCGTGTCCTCCTTTGGTCATTCCTCTCTGCACACACATCTTTGTTGTCCCTGTGTGTATCCTGATTTCTTCTTATAGGGACCACAGTTAGACTGGATTAGAGGCCACCCTCAAGGCCTCAGTTTAATTTAATCACTGATTCAAAGGCCCTATCTCCAAGAGAAGTCACATTTTGAAGTACTAGGACTTAAGGCTTCAACATATGAATTTTGGTGGGCCAAAATTCAGCCATAATACCCAAATATGGCAAGTACTGTGATGAGAGCCTAGGCACGTATGAGGAGGTCAACAATGATGTATGAATATATAAAAGAGTAAATAAAGGAGATTAGGAAAACTATTATGGCATTGATAGCATCTTATTCATTCTAAAAAAAAATCAACACTTTATAAGCCATAAATCTCAAAACACCAGAGTCATTCATTTTAGTGTAGTGACACTTTGAGAATGGCCTTAGAGCAATGCAGAGTTAAAGCTGGTTCTGACATTAGCTTAGCAGGTAACTCCAAAAGGAAAGTTCTCTTAAAATTAACTCACACAGAAAGGCAGAAAGTTTTAGATTGTCCTGAGGCATGACAGCTTTGTTAAACTAAAATTTTATTATAAGTAGAATAACATTCATTTAATAATTTTCTGTTGAGCACTCATTTGTGCCAAGTACTGAACTAAGATGAAAATACACTTGTTCCTGGACCTGAAGGAACTCACGGTCCAGAGTTTGCCTTTTTGTATCACCTATTTTGGACCACCTTAATATAGGCAGGCTCGCTATGTACCCTCAACCAGTTCATTAGGTGTTGGCTTTATCTGCAGACGTACCTGTATCCACCACTGTCTTTTACCTTTAGACGGTCTCAGGTGGTCTAGTTTTTTTTTTTTCCGCAGAAGTATTTGATTGAATTATGCTACACCGTAGCCCAGAAATACCTCTTTGAAGGAAAACACGAAGAGGCCGTCCCACCAGCTTTGCATTCCCTTCGCTTCCGCATGAATGTACACGGCCTGAATTCAGTAGAGCTTGTGCCTGCCTACCTGCTGTTGGCCGAGGCTAGCCTTGGTAAGTGGAACTAACCTGAGATACCCCCCACCCCGCCACCGCTGCCGCCAAGTCCTTAAGAAGTGCCATAATGGGTTATATCAGCAGCCAAAGAGTAGCCTTGGCAGTGGCACGAAGACACCTTTCATGGAAGAGCAGGGATGCTGAAAAGCATGGCACAAGGTGGGGAAGGAGATGTAACAACAACCGACGGAAATCTACTCTAGCTGGCCTGAGCAGTAGGAAGGGCCTTGATTAGGGTCCTGCAGTGTCGAGGCTTCATGAGGTACTGGAAATGAGAATGCTGTCGGAAACGAAGGTTGTTGCTCTCAGTTTCTCTTCCTGGGGTCTTGTCTCTTGCCTCTGCTTCTCCATATCTGCTTTATTTTCCACCTCTGCAGACCAGAATTTTCTACCCTATGCTTACTGCAGAAGACAGCTCCCCCAAAATGTCAGGTGTAGCCAAATTTACATGTCTTCCAGGTTCCAGGTGAATAAGAGAAACTAACTAGCGTCTGATTTCCAATTTTAAATTCCTAGAGAGAATTGTGTTGACTCAGCTTGAGAGTACTATCTACCTACCTTTATCTACCTTTGTGTCAGGGTCACATAGTTCAAACAGGAACACAGGAACCTGCTCCTATGGATGAGAGGCAGTCTTGAGTGGGGGGAGCATAGACTTGGCAGACATTCTACAAGGTGGTTGCAACAAGATAAGAATTAGCATTTTTGAGGGGAATTACCATTTTTGAGTATTTATAGTATGTTAGATACTGTGCTACCACTTTTTACATATTAATGGCCACTTAAATTTTTTTAAGTATTTATAAAACTGTTGGGAATACAATAGGAAGAACATTTTTCCCTGGCCTATCTGAGAGTAAGCTGTTCACCTGATGCCCTATGTTTTGAATATTTTAACGTGTATTTACTACTAAGATGTTCTGTTCATAATTACAATACAACCATCATCTACTAAGAAGGTCCCATTTAAGTTTCTCCAATTGTTCCAATATCATCTTTATAGCAAAAAGATACTGTTTAGAATCATGCTTTCATTTTATCACTGTGTGTCTTTAGTCTCCTTCATTTTGGAATAGTTTTTCAATCTTTCCTTGACATCTATCTCTTTGATATTTTTAAATATTAAAGACCAATTGTTGTATAAAATGTCCCTCAATTTGGGTTCCTCCGGTGTTTCCTCGTGACTGTATTCAGGTGATGTATCTTGGCAGGAATATCACAGAAGTGATGCTGTGTTCTTCTCATCCCAGCCTACAAATGGCACATGCTTTCAATTTGTTCCATTGCTGATGCTGTCCACTGAAGTTACTTCAATATGGTGGTATCTGCCAGTCTCTTTTCTGTAAAGAGACTTTTCCCCCTCTTTTCTATTAATAAGCAGTTTATAGAGAGTATTTTGAAACTATGTAACTATCCAATTCCTCATCAAATTTTCAATGTATTCATTTATTTCCATCAGTATAGACTCTTGGTTTCCTGTTTTATTCAATGGGTTATATTCTGTTACCATCATTATTTGATACTCTAATGTCCCTGATTTGGCAAGTGGCAGCCCATTTAAGTAGTCTTCTGTGTCTCCCTGACACTTCTCTGTTCTTTGATCACTTTCCTACTTTCAGAACATACCTCCAAGCATCCTTGATTTCCTTCAGTAAAAAATGGAATTCAGAAGCCAAGAGTTGTGACGGCATGTCTGCATTGCTATTGGTGTCTGGCTCTTCCCAGGCCTTCTCAGTGAACAGATTTAGAGAATATCTGTAAATATAATAATGTGTGTACATATACACACAGTATATCTAACTTTATTACACATGTCTATATATCTTATCTGTATCTCTATATACAGGGGTGGGCAAAAGTAAATTTAAAAATAATAAAAATAATACAATAAATAAATAATAATACAATAATAAACTGTGGTTTGCATACTCATAATTGTAAACCTACATTTGTCCACCCCTGTATATATGAATATGACCATGGGTGCACACCAGTATACCAAGTCCAGTCTAATGTCACCACAGGGTTTATTCTAATTTTTCTCCCATTTCATACTTGTAATTCTTTTCTCTAACAGTGAGAGTGCCGGCTTCCTTTTTCACTAATATATTTACATATTTAATCAGTCCCTCCTCACTCTAAAGCTCTTATTTTACAGACAAAACCCAGGTGGAAGATGTGACTTGCCATGAACCAGGTTCATGGACCTAGATCTATTGATTTAATCTAGAATTTTCTCACTTTAATTTTTCATTTTAGTTTTGAGCTTCAGTCAAGCAAACTTGCTCCCTCTTGTAGACTGCTTCTTCTTCACCTCTCCACCTTTAAATCAGTGACTAATGGTTACAACTAGAATGAAATAATGCTTACATATGAACTAAGCCTGAGAGGAAGGACAAAGAACAGAACGTTGACTTGTGAGTGGTTTGTATCCTCGTCTCTTGACCCTTTATTGGAGCCATGTCTGCTGCAGCATCCATCGCATGAAATACTTCACACTCAGAGCATGCCTCCCACTCTGCAGAGGCTGTGGGGGGTTTTCTAGTCAGTTCTTACCAGCTCCCCAGGGAGCGAGCAGGTAGGCTGGCAGCGGCTACGTATTTTTACAGCTAACCAAAATGTCTTAAGCATCAACAGTATAAGAATATTGGAAATAAAGTGACTTTCACTTAGTAACCATGTGTTGTCCGTTCTAGCTCCTAAATGTCGCTTCATGTCTGTTCCATCTTCATTTACTGTCTTAGCTCCGGCTCTTTTTTTTTTTTTTTTTGTATTTTTCTGAAGCTAGAAACGGGGAGAGACAGTCAGACAGACTCCCGCATGCAGCCGACTGGGATCCACCCGGCACGCCCACCAGGGGTGGACGCTCTGCCCACCAGGGGGCGATGCTCTGCCCACCAGGGGGCGATGCTCTGCCCCTCCGGGGCGTCGCCCTGTTGCGACCAGAGCCACTCTAGCGCCTGGGGCAGAGGCCAAGGAGCCATCCCCAGCGCCTGGGCCATCTTTGCTCCAATGGAGCCTCGCTACGGGAGGGGAAGAGAGAGACAGAGAGGAAGCAGAGGGGGAGGGGTGGAGAAGCAGATGGGCGCTTCTCCTGTGTGCCCTGGCCAGGAATCAAACCCGGGACTTCTGCACGCCAGGCCGACGCTCTACCACTGAGCCAACCAGCCAGGGCCTTAGCTCCGGCTCTTATCAGTGCTTACCTGAGCTATTTCAGAAGTCTCCTAGTGAGTCTTCCACTTGTCTTCCTCCCCTCCAGAAGAGCCTTCTAAATCTAAATCTAATTCTCTCTTTCTTTCTGAAAACTCTTAATTTTTGTCCACATACATCTAGCTCTTTGATACAACTTCCTAAGCTCTCCATAATCTGTCCCCTGCCTGCCTCTTCAGCTTCATGTCCTGCCAAGCTGTCCCTTGCCCTTTGCGCTCCACATCACAGGCCAATATGTAGTTCTCCAGCCATGGTATACTGTTTCATACCTCCATGCCTTTGCCTATGCTTTCCCTCTGCCTAGGATGCTCTCTCTTCCCTTCTTCTGTCTGGAAAACTTCACTCTCAAAACCCAGCTCAGACTTCCCTGATTGTCTTAGTTTGGCCGTCATAAAAAACACCATAGACTGCATTGTTTAAAGAGCAAACATTTATTTCTCATAGTTCTGGAGGCTGTAAGTCCAAGATCAAGTTACCAGCAGATTTGGTGTCTGGTGAGGGCCTGTTTTCTGGCTTCTAGACAAATAGCTTTTTGCTGTATCCTCACATGGCCAAGAGAGATCGTGTCTTGTATCTCTTCTTATAAAGGCACCTAACAAGGGCTCCATTCACAAAGGCCCTACTCCCAAATATGATCACTTTGGGAATTAGGGCTTCAACATATGAATTTGGGGGACACAACATTTAGTCCAAAGCACTGATCATGCCCCTTCCCACTCCATTTTGTCCATCCTATCCATAGAATGAACCACTTCCTACTTTCCACCACTTCCAAACCTTATAATGTTACTATTATCGCACTTACACTATTTTATAAATATATTTGTCTTCATGTCACATATTCGTTCCCCAATCCAACTATGAATTTTTCAAAGGTAATCGTTTTGATTTATCTTTCAATCCCCACCATTCAGCACAAGCCCTGGTACATAGATATATATATATAAATCACATACCATAAAAATCTACTCTTTCAAATTATAATTCAGTAGTTTTAGTATATTCAGGAGATTGTGCAACCACCCCTACATTAACTAAAATGTTAATTCCAGAACATTTTAGTTAACCCACAGTGGAACCCCATACCCATATGAGTAGTCACACCCACATTTCCTGGCCACCACTAATTCATGTCTGTCTCTACCTGTTCTGGTCTTGACCTATTCTGGACATTTCATATAAATGTAATCATATAGTATGTGGCCTTTTGTGTCTGGCTTCTTACACTTAGCATGATGTTTTCAAGGTTCGCCCACATTATAGCATGTGTCAGTATTTCATTTCTCTGCATAACTGAGTAATATTTTACTCATGGATATGGATAGACCCCATTTTGCATATGTACTCATCACTTGATGGACATTTAAATTGTTCCTATAATTTTTGGCTATTGTGATTAGGCTGCTGTGAACCTTTGTGTACATGTTTCTGTGTGTCAATTTCTGAAATGATGAACAAGTGAGTGAATGCATGACATATTTCGTCGTGTGTTTGCTGGCCGGGATATGACTTGTAACCTTCCTGCCTTCCTTTGGACAGGTCTGGGCAGGATCGTCCAGGCTGAGGAATATCTGTGCCAAGCCCAGTGGACAGTCCTCAAGTCAACTGAATGTAGTTATGCCACCTACTCTTTACTGCATCGGAACCTGGCACTTCTCTTTATGGCGAAGGAAAACTACGAGGAAGCCCGTTATCACCTGGCCAATGATGTAAACAATCTAAATTTTAATGCCTGAGTGTTTCTGAGACCAGTTCGGTTCAGTTTTTTTGTTTTTTTGTTTTATTGTTTGTTTGTTTGACAGAGACAGAGAGAGGGACAGATAGGGACAGACAGACAGTGAGAGAGATGAGAAACATCAATTCTTTATTGCAGCACCTTAGTTGTTCAGTGATTGCCTTCTCATATGTGCCTTGAACAGGTGGTTACAGCAGACAGAGTGACCCCTTGCTCAAGCCAGTGACCTTGGGCTCAAGCCAGCAACCTTGGGCTTCAAGCTAGTGACCTTTGGGCTCAAACCAGCAATCATGGGGTCATGTCTATGATCCCACGCTCTAGGCAGCGACCCCTCATTCAAGCTGGTGAGCCTCCGCTCAAGCCGGATGAGCCTGTGCTCAATCCAGTGACCTCGGGGTTTTGGACCTGGGTTCTCCACATCCCAGTCTGATGTTCTATCCACTGTGCCACCGCCTGGTCAGGCTGTTTTTGTTTTATGTTTTTTAACTGAGCATTTATTTATAGCTTTTTTTGTCTACAGCTGACTCTTTGGTGGGGTATTAACAAGAACTCAATTTTAACAACCTGAGTTCCAGCTGTTCCACTTCCTGGCTGTGCAACCTTGGCCAGGTCACATCATTTCCCAAGCCTCAGTTCCTCTGAGGGTAATAAAGGGAGGCAGAATAGTATACTGGTTAAGAGAAAGGCTTTACTTCTAGACCCAGCTCTGTAGTTTGACAAGCCACATAGCCTTGGACAAATTATTTAACCTCTTTCACGACCTGTAAAAGAGAAATCATAAAATGGTCTCTGCCTCATTGGGTCATGGCAGAGATGAATACTAGGACAATACCTGTGCAGCACTTGGGCTGTTATTTTGATAAATAACATCAGTGTCACTACTTCAGAGTGCAGTTATTAAATTTCAATGAGCTGGTGGTATATTGAAGTGGTCTATAAACTATAAAACTCTGTGTAAATGTTAGCTAGGATGATGAGGAAGATGATCGAGTGGTTCTTCCAAAACTTTTGTAGTTTCAATGAGAATTTCAGTATTGGACAATATTATCAGAGAGAACAGTTTCTGAGCCTGAAATCTGAATGAGGTCAGGGTTGGACTGCAGACTTCATGCAGGTTGCATCTCTCTTCAGCCTCTCCACTGGGCAGTCCTCTCTCTGGTTGGCTGCCATTGCAAATGCCCAGAAATCCAAGGGAAACATTCTTGTGCTGATTAGTCTCATATCCCCTCACCCCAAATCATTTCCGTGCCCTACTCTGCCCTGGCAGGCTGACCTCTATGGACCACAGAACCTGGACTCCATCGCTCCAGCTTTGGCTGTGTTTGAAGAGTGAGAGGCATGGTGGGGATTGAAGGCTGGGAGGAAAGAGAGGTTGGGGTATTTATTCTCTCTGTTGCCCTTCTGTCCCATCCCGATTCTAGCCAGGACATTGTTCCTCTATGATCATGACTACTGTCAGGCATTCTTCTTCCATGACACTAGTTCTTACTGAGCTTGGTAACCCTGCTTTCTTCCCTTGCCTTTTCAGGAGCCAGGTAATAATTTCTTGCCGCAGAAATCCCCAGTGCTTCTCTAGCCCTTGTTGCTTCCTTAACTCTTCCACATCTCAGTAAATAATTCTTTTCATTAAACTGTCTTCAGGAAATAATTTTGAGGATGCTGTAAATTTCCACCTATGAGCTTGACTAATGCACTTATTCATCTGTATTGCTCTACACAAATAATCTAGTCTCTGCCCTCTGACAAATTAAGCAGAGGCTAATTCTGTCTTGAGCTGGGCAGCACTGTTAAGAATTAGATTAAGCTCAGATTCCTTGGCCTAGCTTTAAAAACAAACAAACAAACAAACAAAATGACCACAACTTTATTGATGCATACCATAAAATCCACCCACTTTAAGTGTGTGATTTTTAGTAGCTAATGTAGGCATTAGCACAATCCAGTTTTAGAACATTTTCATCACCCCAAAGAGATCCCTCATGTCCACTCTGAGTCATTTCTCATTCCCACCCCCAGACCCAGGCAACTACTTCCTGTTTCTCTAGGTTTGTATTTCTTGGACATTTGATTACAAACAGAATGATATGTGTTTTTTTGCATCTAACTTCTTTCACTTAGTGTAATTACTTTGAGATTCACCCATGTTGTTGTATGTATCAATATTCATTCCTTTTATTGTTGAGTAGTAGACCGTTGTCTGAATATACCACAATTTGTTTAGCCATTCATTGGTAGAGGGACATTTGGGTTGTTTCCACTTTTTGGCTATTATGAATAATGCTGCTAAGAATATTTTTATATAAGTCTTTGTGTAGACACGTTTTCATTTTCTTGGGTATATACCTAAGAATGGAATTGCTGGGTCATATAATAACTACTGTATTTTTCACTCCATAAGATACATCTGACCATAAGACACACTTAGGGTTTTAAGGAGGAAAATAAGAAAGAAAAATTCTGGCCTGACCAGGCGGTGGCGCAGTGGATAGAGCATCGGACTGGGATGCAGAAGACCCGGGTTTGAGACCCCGAGGTCACCAGCTTGAGTGCGGGCTCATCTGGTTTGAGGAAAAGCCCACCAGCTTGAACCCAAGGTTGCTGGTTCTAGCAAGGGGTTACTCAGTCTGCTGAAGGCCCGCGGTCAAGGCACATATGAGAAAGCAATCAATGAACAACTAAGGTGTCGCAATGCGCAATGAAAAACTAATGATTGATGTTTCTCATCTCTCTCCGTTCCTGTCTGTCTGTCCCTGTCTATCCCTCTCTCTGACTCACTCTCTGTCTCTGTAAAAAAAATAAAAATAAAAATTTTAAAAAAAAAAGAAAAAGAAAGAAAAATTCTGAACCAAATGGTGTGTTAAACTATTTAATAAAATACCATATTTTTCGCTCCATAAGACACATGGGCATTTCCCCCTCTACTTTTTTTTGGGGAAAGTGCATCTTATGGAGTGAAAAATACGGCATATGTTTAACTTTTTGAGAACTGCCAAACTGTTTTCTACAGAGGACTGCATCATTTTATGATATTTAATACAATTTAGTTATTGATTTTAGAGAAAGAGGTAGGGAGAGAGAGACAGAAATATCATCTGTTTGGGTATGTGCCTTGACTGGGAATCTAACAGGCAACCTTTGCATATTGGGACGATGCTCTAACCAATAGAGACCGAGCTATTCAGCCAAGGCTAATTTTTTTATTCATACCAACAATGTATGAGATTTAAATTTTCTCCACATCCTTGACAGTACTTGTTGTATTCTGCCTTTTTTATAAAGTTTTTAAAAAAGATTTTATTTATTCATTTTAGAGAGGAGGGAGAAAGAGAGAGATAAGAAGAGAGAGAGAGAAGGAGGGAGGAGCAGGAAGCATCAACTCCCATATGTGCCTTGACCAGGCAAGCCCAGGGTTTCAAACTAATGATCTTATCCACTGTGTCACCACAAGTCAAGCCTATTCTGCCTTTTTGATTAGAGCCATTCTAGTGTGTGAGAAATACAGTGTGTCAGTAAAGTCATGGTGCACTTTTGACCGGTCACAGAAAAGCAACAAAAGACGATAGAAATGTGAACTCTGCACCAAATAAAAGGAAAACTCTCCCAGTTTCATACCTATTCAGTGCAGTTCAATGTGGGCTCACGCACAGATTTTTTAGGGCTCCTTAGGTAGCTATCCCGTATAGCCTCTATAGACTCGTCACTGACTGATGGCCTACCAGAACGGGGTTTCTCCACCAAACTGCCGGTTTCCTTCAACTGCTTATCCCATTGAGTAATCTTATTCCTATGTGGTGGCGCTTCATTAAAAATGTGCTGATATTCGGCCCTGGCCGGTTGGCTCAGCGGTAGAGCGTCGGCCTAGCGTGCGGAGGACCCGGGTTCGATTCCCGGCCAGGGCACACAGGAGAAGCGCCCATTTGCTTCTCCACCCCTCCGCCGCACTTTCCTCTCTGTCTCTCTCTTCCCCTCCCGCAGCCAAGGCTCCACTGGAGCAAAGATGGCCCGGGCGCTGGGGATGGCTCTGTGGCCTCTGCCTCAGGCGCTAGAGTGGCTCTGGTAGCAATATGGCGACGCCCAGGATGGGCAGAGCATCGCCCCCTGGTGGGCAGAGCGTCGCCCCATGGTGGGCTTGCCGGGTGGATCCCGGTTGGGCGCATGCGGGAGTCTGTCTGACTGTCTCTCCCCGTTTCCAGCTTCAGAAAAAATGAAAAGAAAAAAAAAAAAAAAAAAAAAAAAATGTGCTGATATTCACGTTGCACTTTGGTCACAGATTCGAATTTAGCGAGCCACAGAACACACTGAACTTTCCTCTGTACCATCCACATCTCGACTGGCATGGCTGTGGGCTGCTCTGCTGTATACACGGTGTTACATCATCCTACAGAAACTGGGAGGGTTTTCATTTTATTTGGTGCAGATTTCACATTTCTATTGTCTTTTGTTGCTTTCCTGTGACCGGTCAAAAATGAACCATGACTTTACGAACACAATGTAGTATTCTGTTGTGGTTTTATTTTGCATATTGTTAATGACTAAGAACGTTGAACATCATTTCTTGTGCTTATTAGCCATTGGTATATGTTCTTAGAGACATCTATTCAGATCCTTTGCCCATTTTTTTTCCTTTTTTCCTTTTTTTTTTTTGCATTTTTTCGAAGCTGGAAATGGGGAGGCAGTCAGACAGACTCCCGCATGCGCCTGACCAGGATCCACCCGGCATTCCCACCAGGGGGCGATGCTCTGCCCATCTGGGGCGTCACTTTGTTGCATCCAGAGCCATCCTAGCACCTGAGGCAGAGGCCACAGAGCCATCCTCAGTGCCTGGGCCAACTCTGCTCCCATGGAGCCTCGGCTGTGGGAGGGGAAGAGAGAGACAAAGAGGAAGGAGAGAGGGAGGGGTGGAGAAGCAGATGGGCACTTCTCCTGTGTGCCCTGGACGGGAATCGAACCAGGGACTCCTACACACCAGGCCGACACTCTACCACTGAGCCAACCGGCCAGGGCCCCTTTGCCCATTTTTAATTGGGCTCTTGTAAAAGTTCTTTATATAGCCTGGATACAAGTATATATATATATATATATATATTTTTTTTTTTTTTTAAATGTATGGTTTGCAAAGGGAATTCAAACACTCATCTTCCTTCTGCTATAGATTTATTTTGCCAGTTGTGCATTTGGAACAGAGGACATCAGGACCTCAGGAGGCTACTTTCACTTGGCTAATATCTTCTATGGCCTTAATAAGCTGGACCTGGCGGACACACTGTACACCAAGGTGAGCTGTGGAGTGTGGGAGCTGAGCCTTGACCCTTAGGCCTTGTATCTTACAACTGGGATTAGATCATTTATGAAAGATTAGGCCCTGGCCGGTTGGCTCAGTGGTAGAGCGTTGGCCTGGCGTGCAGTAGTCCCAGGTTCGATTCCTGGCCAGGGCACACAGGAGAAGCGCCCATCTGCTTCTCCACCCCTCCCCCTCTCCTTCCTCTTTGTCTCTCTCTTCCCCTCCCGCAGCCAAAGCTCCATTGGTGCAAAAGTTGGCCCAGGCACTGAGGATGGCTCTATGGCCTCCATCTCAGGCACTAGAATGGCTCTGGATGCAACAGAGCAGCAGCCCAGATGGGCAGAGCATCGCCCCCTGGTGGACATGCCGGTGGATCCCGGTTGATCACATGCGGGAGTCTGTCTGACTGCCTCCCGGTTTCCAACTTCAGAAAAATACAAAATAAATAAATAAATAAATGAAAGATTTGAAACACAGAGAGATAAAGTGACTCACCCAAGTTTATCAATAGATTGGTCCTTAGAATCCATAGGACGATTAACAAATAATAAATGATGGGTCAGTAAGAACCAAATCCCTCCCAGTAGATTGCCATATGTTCTGTCATACCCATGGGAGCAAGATCATGTGGGCATGTTGAGGTATGTGATTAGAGGAGATGAGGTTTATAAGAGAAAATGATTGCTAAAAGGTCATATGAAGGGATTCAAAAATATGAGTGCACTTTGAAATTTCTTTCACTTTGCATGTGAAAGATTTTAACCTGTTTCTAGTATGTTAAAGTGTTGGTTATGGTCATAGAGTGACACCTCACTTAGCAAGCAAACATTTCTGTGTATGATATAGGCTCTCATGCTGCGAGTGTTTATTCATATTTTAGGCCCATCAGTGAGGGAGAGGTGGTGTGTAGCTGAAAGGAAATGAGCCCCAAAGCCAGGCAGACTTGACTTTAACTCCTGGCTCTGCCACAAAATGGCTCTTTCCAAAAGTCAAGTGCGATGTGAACATCTCTGAGCTGCTGTTCATTTCTCTGTAAAATGGGAATCGTAAGACTATGACCTCAACTGGTGTTGTAAGGATGGAAAAGATTAGTTGTATGTGTTCAACAATGGTAGCCACTGTTATTGCAGCCTACCAGGGCTGTCCCCAGATCAGCCACGTCCCCTTTGCAGCCCAACACTTGGCACACTCACTGTGGCCAGGCCTGTTTGGGCTCCTGAGGTTTCCACCCCTCCCTCCCCAGGCTCAATGAGAGAGGGAGTCTGCAGACTTTCAGGAACCCTGGCGGGAAGTGCTGCCCTTCCAGCGGGCTGGTCCAATGGCTCAGATCTGGCCGGCCTATCTGATTGCATCTTCTTTCCCAACAGGTCTCTGAGATCTGGAATAAATATCTGAATAACCGCTATCAAGTCCTCTCAGAGGCTCGCATCCAGCAAAGAGATTTACTGGGCAAACAGTTCGAGACTGATACTGGCTTGGGTGAGTGGCAGTCCTTCCTGGGAAGCGGAGCAGACACGTCCTCTCAGTCCACAGTCTCGTCCCGAGGGGCGGGGCTGCTGTGCCTGTCATGGGGCGTATGCCATCTCCCCCATCTTGATTATGGGGAAACTGAGGCAGATCGAAGGAATTTTACCATAATTCACACACCTAGCATCACACAAAGCCTTTCAGTGGACAAATTTGAGGGAGAAAGACCCCGCCAGAGCCGACTGTGATTACTGCAGAGCATCCGTCTCTCACGTGTCATCCCTCCAAGGCAGACTCAGCGCAGAGGTCACACGGCTAGTGGCCCCGGCACCTTGTCCTCCCCCCGACTGGACAGTGAGCTTTTCAGCAGCAGCGCTGAGTCTGGTTCATCTCACCATCCTGGGCTCAGCCCAGGGCTGAGGGCCGAGTAGTGCTGCACAGTGTCACTCTCCCTGAGGTGACAGAGAGACAGAGGCTCCAGTCTGGGCTAAGAAAGATTGACAGTGTAGTTGGTGAGACAGAGCCTACTGGAAATACCAAAAGAAACCCTGTGAGGACACGTAATATTACAAGCCAAGCCTCAGAACAAAAAGGTGAGGATGGTGTTTTGAAGAGGGAAGACTTCTTACAGGAGAATTTTTGAGTTAAGGTTTAATAAATTAGTAACTTTAGTGAGCTTTCTCCTATGAAGCAGAAAACTTGGAAATCATAGCTATCCAAGATAGCCAACCTTAACATATTCCTTCTGTCTTTTTCTGTAAGCTTAGCACAGTAAGTTCTCACTTAATGTCTTTGATGGGTTCTTGGAAACTGACTTTCGGCAAAATCATGTATAACAAAACAGGTTTTACCATCAGCTAATCAGTGCAAACGAGTGAAGTTCCTACCTCATATTTCTGATCACAAAAATATCAACAAACTCCTAAATAAAGACCCAAAACACTTCTAATATTAAACTCTGAAATAAATGTGAACTATAGACACACTTAAGAAAGATTAAAAATAAGCCTGACAATTCTTTCCCAACCTGCGTATTCCATTTGAAGGTCGCAGGTGACTGGAGCCTGTCCTAGCAGCTCAGAGCACCAGGGGGCACCCACCGCGGACAGGACGCCCTTTCCCTGCAGGGCCACGTACACCCACCCTCGCACTGGAACACGTTAGACACAGCCGTCACCTAATGTGAACATCTTTGGGATGTGAGAGGAAAGCTGAGAACCAGGAGAAAACCCACGCGGACATGGGAAGGGCGTGCCAACTCCACGTCCTTTCATGGTCGTGGAGAGAGTGGCTCTGACCAGGAATCGATTTTTTTTCCTTATCAATGTTATAATGAAATGATGTTGAACAAAACAATGTTATTCTGGACTTGCTATACTTTTAAAAAGTGCTTTTAAGTGTCTGGCCCATAATAACTCATAATAAGTCAATAAATGATGTATAAAGTAGAACCAAAAGCTGATGGGGGAAGTTGCAAACAGCCACCCCAGGGAAAGCAGAAAGGCTATTGCTCAAGCACCTTGAATTTGGGGGAGAAGTCAGATGCTGCAGCCACAAGAAGCCCTGCTGCCCTGTCTTGCTATAGAGTGGAAGCTGAGCTGGGCCTAAGGAATCCCACTGTGACAAATCCTCTGTATTTGGGAGCCTAAAAGATCTAATGCAGGACTCTGAAAGAGAAACCCTAGCCACATTAGGACTGAGCATTTTTTCGGGTTACTCTGACAGTGACACACTAGGCAGAGCTGGGGAGCTGTGGGAACCTGTGCAGTGCCCTGCTGGGCACGTGGCGACAGTCCTCCAGGTGAACAACCGGCCGTGGTTTGTGCTGCCTCCACCATGTCCCTGTGCGGAGGCTTCCGGGGGCCAGGTGCCCTCACAGCTCAGTGCTTATCCATCTGGCCAAACCCAGCTGCCCCCCAGCACCTGTTTCTTCTTTCCTTCCCTTCCATTGCAGATGAAGCCCAGGAGGCAGAAGCCATTCGGATCCTGACTTCAATCTTAAACATCCGAGAATTGACATCTGACAAAGCTCCTCAAAAAACTGTCTTTGTTCTGAAAATCCTGGTCATGCTTTACTACCTGATGATGAATTCTTCAAAGGCAAGTTTCCCTAGAAAAGCAACATGTCTGAAACGGAGGTAGCAATTCCTCTAGCTGGATCCAGCCATGCACTGCCCAGGTGCATTAGCTTTTGCTGTAAGAGTAAGCCCTCACTCCAGAGAAGTTCAGATGCTCATATGTCTCATTTGTTGAGTCCAACCTGCATAATGGGAAGTGGGTTGTTTTCTCCCTTCAAGGGGTCCTTCCCAGGGTTGCATAGGTAAACTGAGGCTGGGACAGTGCTAGGAAGCCTGCAAGGCAGGAGGCTCTGGGGAGTCCTTTAACTCCACTCAGCTGGTGACCCCCTGAACCATGAGGATGGCAGCTTACTGTGGCACCCATCTCTCTGCCTCCCAGGGTTGGTTCAAAGGGCCCTAATGAAGATCCTACAAAGATGTCACTTTACTAAGAAGGTATACCTAGTTTGGCAAGCTGGGTGGCTTTTTCTGGTGTCCCCTGTCTACCCAGTACACATGTGGCTAGTTCTAAGGATGCGGTGTGTATTCACAAGTTTCCAACAAGAGCTCAGTGGCTGGTGTGTGAAGCTGATGGGTCCTTTGCTACGTTTCTGGGATTGAGCACAGATGGGGCTTCCCAGTGTAATGCTTCCTTTTGTCACTGCAATTCTTTTCTAGGCACAAAAATATGCCACAAAAGCCTTCAATCTAGCCAAAGAACAGCAGCTCGGTGTCCATGAAGAAAACACCATTCAAGAATTACTAAGTCTCATCTCAGCTGAAGAGGCTCAGTCCCTTACTTAGTGACCCCTGGGTTCTGTGTCGGGGCCTATTCAAGAGACTGTGGAGCACCTGATACAGTCCAGCCTTGCACAACTGCTTTAAGGTGCTGTGGATTCTGAAGTTCTCACCATCTTCCTCCTGACTTCACACACTGTGTTCTTGTTCTTGCACAGCGTGTGTGAGGGAATGTAGGGCTTTAGGCACAGAAATCAGTAAAACTTGTTCATCATGATTTTTGTACTTGGTTTATCATGACTTTGCAAAACTTTGAGTAATGTGCTATCAGCTCACTAATATGGTATTTGTAATTAAACTGAAAATAGTTTATCAGTTTTCCCAGAAGTCTCCCAGTGATGCATGCTCCATAGATCTTTGCCAGAAAAGAGGGTAGGGAATAAGCTATATTGGAGCAAAGTTTCCCTGTTGTATTGGAATTAAGTTAGCATTAATATGAGGTAGTTTGGATTAAAATTCCTAGAGCAATCACTAAGAAAATTACTCTAAAAATAGTTTTAAATCAGCAAAGGGATTAAAATATACTAGAAAAGACCCACTTAATGCAAAAGAAGTCAGTGAAGGAGCAATAGAGGAACAAATAGACATGTCATATATAGGAAACAAATAGTAGAATGCAGACACAAGTCATAGGTCTTTGACAGAGAAGGCCCCCAGGCCTTGCAAGGAGCCCCAGTACAGACTGGCTGAGTTTCCATTCCAGGATGGTGTCTTTCTCTTCCTAGACAATGATTTGAAGCAGACAGAAGCCAGCTAGGTGAGAAGCACTCTGAAAGGGCCGTGTGATGATGAAGACAGAGTGCAGGCCTTAGAGTCAGATGTGCCCGAGTTGAAATCCCAGCTCTCACTTAATAGCTTTGTGACCTTGATGTCCCCCATAACGTCATTCATTATTGTTGTAAAATGCCTTAGATGTGGCCATGGCTGTATCAGCTTGTCCCCTGGATGACTGTGATCACTTAGCATATCTTTGTTTTTAGGTCCAGACTTGCCAAACAGCCTGCCCATTAGCATACTTTGCTTCCTGGGTAGATTTGAACCCAAGAAGAGGATATGCAAGCCATGAAACTGTTGGAGAGTTTTATATTTCTCCTGTAAATTAACTCACTCAGATACATAATAAAAATAGGTCAGATAGGCCACTGTACCTCTTCAGGTCTAGGTAAAATCTGCCCGGAACTCATTCCATAACTTTGGGTATTCTTGTGCTTCTCTAGTGTAAAGCCAGTAGCTGCGGCCACCATCAAAGTCACCTGGCCAACGCAGGTTTAGGTTTGATTCGGACCGATGGTAAAGAAACTGCGGAACCAGCCCTGGCAGGTTGGCTCAGTGGTAGAGTGTCGGTCTGGTGTGCAGGAGTCCCGGGTTCGATTCCCGGCCAGGGCACACAGGAGAAGCGCCCATCTGCTTCTCCATCCCTCCCCCTCTCCTTCCTCTCTGTCTCTCTCTTCCCCTCCTGCAGCCAAGGCTCCATTGGAGCAAAGTTGGCCCAGCGCTGGGGTGGCTCTATGGCCTCTGCCTCAGGCGCTGGAATGGCTCTGGTTGCAACAGAGCAACGCCCCAGATGGGCAGAACATCACACCCTGGTGGGCATGCCGGGTGGATCCTGGTCAGGTGCATGCGGGAGTCTGTCTGACTGCCTCCCGTTTCCAACTTTAGAAAAATACAAAAAAAAAGAAAAAAAGAAAAAAGAAAAAAAAAAGAAACTGCAGAACCAAAAACTGGTGGTCCATTTTCTTTATTCTAGACTTCCACTTAGCAAAACAGTAAAAACACACAGCCAGAAAACACTTCCCTTTCCATTCAGGGCTCCCAAAGCCACTGACTCATCTGAGTTTTTCTAGAATAAAAGTCTTCCACCTCACCAGTCTTATTCACCTCTGTTCCCCATCTCCTTCTTCTGCACAAACTGGCTTCTCCTTCACCATTCTGCCATTTTGGCTGCCTCCTCCACGTGGCCTCCCTGCACTGCTACAATATGGGCTCCTCCTCTCTACAAGAAGTGGTAACTCTCTCCCAAAATGGCCTCCTAGCTCCTCCTTTTAAAACTTTTCGGATCGAAAGTCCCTCCCCCGACCCACATTAGCATAACCAAGCCCCTTCCGAAGCAAGAAAGGCAATCAGCCACCCCAGGTGGGCAGTGGCCATCTTTAATGAGGTGAGCATAAATTAATTATCTGCTCAACATCAGGTTGCCTGTGAAGTCCCAGGGCCTGACTCTTCTACTAGCCATCTCCCACTCCGGTTTTCAGCTTCAGTTGTGTTTTCACTCTCCACTGCTCATCTTGTGGGTTTTTTTTTTTTATCTCTTTAGGGATATAATCCCTTCTTTATTCTTACCCTCTAACCTCAAATATGAATTAGCTCATTAAAATAGGTGTTCAGTGAAGATTTGGGGTTGGGGGTTGAGGAGGAGGATCAACAACTCTCAGCAGATAATTAAAAAATATATATCAGAACTTCCTTTTCCCAAAAAAGTCCTTTAAATTCTATTTCATTAAACTCTAGTTCTTTCCTCTACCATATTCATTGCCCCTTTCTCTTTCCCCTTGACATTATCTAGTCTCTGTTCTCTCTTCCCCTGAATTCTTATTCATAAATCCTTCCCCAACTGAGTAAATTGATAAAGTTATTGTTTAGCCTGACCAGGCGGTGGTGCAATGGATAAAGCGTCAATCTGGGGTGAGGACCCAGGTTCGAAACCCCAAGGTCACTGGCAGGCTCATCTGCTCATCTGGCTTGAGCGTGGGCTCACAGCTTGAGTGCAGGGTTGCCGGCTTGAGTGTGGGATCATAGGCATGACCCCATGGCCGCTGGCTTGAACCCACGGTTGCTGGCTTGAGCAAGGGGTCACAGGCTCAGCTGGAGCACCCCCCTCTCCAACCCTCACCCCTGGCAAAACACGTATAAGAAAGCAATCAATGAATAACTAAGGTGCTGCAACAAGTTGATGCTTCTCATCTCTCTCCCTTTCTGTCTGTTCTTGTCTGTCCCTCTCTCTGTCTCTTTCTCACTAAAAAAAATAAAATTGTTTAAATTTGTTATTTCTATTAAATGATTTTCCTCTTCATCATGTCTTACTAATTTAATTTTCAGTCTTTCTTCTTTTCTAATGCTTGCATATAGGCTATAAGTTCTCCTCTAACTACTGCTTTAGTTGATCCCACGTATTTTAAACTGCAGCATTTTGTCATTTTGTTCTAAACATGTCTTAATTTTTTTATGACTCATGAGTCATTTAGAGATATGATTTTTAATTTCTAAAAGAAGGTGGCTTTACTTCTTTACTGTTGGTTTCTAACTTAATTTTATTGAGGTCATAAAATATGCTGTGTACAATTTTTACTTTTATAAGTTGGTTGAAATTTGCTTTAAGGTTGAGGATATGGTCAATATTTTTGTAAATGATCTGTGTGGGCTAGAAAAGAAGGAGTTACTGGGCACAGTGTCCTGTATGTGTCTTGTCCATTAGGTCAAACTTATTTGTATTGTCAAATTTTGCATATCCTTGCTAATTTTTTTTTGTTTAAATCTGAGAGAGGCATATAAAATTCATTCAATGTGATTGTGGATAGACCTATTTCTCCTAGTTCTGTCAGTTTTTGCTTTATATATTTTTAGGCTTTGCTTTATTAGAAAAGTAAAAATTCAAATATTATATTTTACTAATTAAATATAAAGAATTAGATCTTTATATTTTATTTATGCATGCATTGGTTGATTCTTATATGTGCCCCAACTGCAGATCAAACCCACTACCTTGGTGTATCAGGACAATGCTCTAACCAACTGCACTACCCAGCCATGGCTAACATCTTTATGTTTTATGTAATAAAATGCTTCTCTTTGTCTCTAACAATGCTTTTGACCTTAGAGTCTAATTTGGGTTTCACAGTGACATAGCTACACCTGTTTCCTTTTGGTTGGATGGCTTGATCAGTCAGGCATCATCACTTACCTCGGCTTCGGCATTTACCTCGGCTTCATAGGGGAAGCTAGGAACTACAGGCTCCAGTATCTCTTCTCTTTTAGGATTCTGGATGAAATTCAGCCAAGTGCACAAAATCTGGAAGCTGGTTGAGGAGCCGCCATTAATCTTCCTGAGACTCACCCACTGTTGCTTTCTTGAAAGCAGATTTTCTGTAAAAGCAGCCTGCTGACTTTTGCTCTCTGATCTTTATCACCCAGCCATTTCAAAGACTGTGTAAGCCTTTCATTCCTGTATTAAATAAATCTCTTTACTCAACATGCCTACAGAGGCTTTTGTTTCCCCTACTCAACATCTGAGACCTCTTCTTGTAATCTTTTACTTTCAAACAATCTTTATCCTTATGTTTTGGATGTATCTTTTATAAAAATGATATAATTCGATATTTTTGTAGCTGTAATTTTTCTCTATTTATTTATTTATTTATTTACTTAAGTTTTAAGTCATGATTTTATTTTTTTTAATTGAGTTTCTTGGGGTGATATTGATTTGCAAAACCATATGGGTTTCAAGTGTACAACTCAACAAAACATCATCTCCATACTGCATTGTGTACCCACTGCCCAAAGTCACGTCTCTTTGCATCCCCATCTGTCCCCCCTCTGCCCACCTCCACCTGCCCCCACCTCATAGCTGTCATTTTTTTCTTTGGATTGATTGTATGGGGGTTTTTCATTCCATTTTCCCCCTTGTCTGCTAGTTTATAACTTATATATCATATTTCTATTATTTTGGTGATTACCCCAGAAATTCAAATATTCATTTCTAACTTATCAAAGTCTGAAGTTATTCAGGATATTTACCCGTATCCTTGACCTACAAGATCTTTTAAACTTTTTAACTCCATTTGCTTCCCCCTAACTCACATATTATTATGGTTATTTGTTTCAAATACATCTTAAACCCACAAGTCATAATTATTATTTTATAAAGTGGTCATATTCTTTCTTGTTTTTCATGCCTTCTATCTGGGCTTATATTACTAATACGTGAATCCTTTGGTATTTCCTACATTGAGGGTTTGCTGATAGCAAATTCCCAGATTTTCTTTCTTTCATTAATCTAAAAATGTTTTATTTTGTCCTCATTTTTTTGTTTTGTTTTGTTTATTGAAGATGGAAACGGGGAAAGACAGTCAGACAGACTCCCGCATGCGCTTGACTGGGATCCACCCGGCATGCCCACCAGGGGGCGATGCTCTGCTGCAATCAGAGCCACTCTAGCGCCTGGGGCAGAGGCCAAGGAGCCATCCCCAGCGCCTGGGCCATCTTTGCTCCAATGGAGCCTTGGCTGACGGAGGGGAAGAGAGAGACAGAGAGGAAGGAGGGGGTGGGGGTGGAGAAGCAAATGGGCGCTTCTCCTATGTGCCCTGGCCGGGAATCGAACCCGGGTCCCCCACACACCAGGCCGACGCTCTACCGCTGAGCCAATCGGCCAGGGCTGTCCTCATTTTTTGACTCTTTAATGAAAGTGTATTTCATTTTCATACATTATGCAGTGATGCAGGACATCATCTCAATTCTGAAGATCTCTATTAAATGTGATTTACTTGACCCCAAAAGATATACACAGATTGAAGAGAACCAGGAATTCTGTGTCAATAACAACGTCTCTTATCTTCCCACTGGGTAATCACAACTTTCCTAAGCATCTTCAGCAGAATTTGCCTATGTGAAGCTAAAGGATCATCTTTGAAAGGCCTGCTAATTTTTTTTTCAAGTACTTATGTGCTGTTACAAGTTATATCATGTTGTCTATGAACCTTTTCTCTAACAAAAATTCACTTTGGGTAGTTCTTCTGCATTCCCACTGTGCAACATGTTATCACTGCATAGCTATGGCACCTGTGCAGGGCAATAGGTCCTCAGATGACCAAAATGAGAACCAAACTGCTCTGCCACCAGTAGGTCCCACTACAGATAGACAGCATGCAGGTGAGGTATCACCGTATTCATATAGATTGGCTCTATGGAGTATGACATCTCTCAAGACAACAGGTCACACAAAACAAACATTTGGCAAAGTAAATGCTTCAAAAAAGATAATGGGCCCTGGCTGGTTGGCTCAGTGGTAGAGCGTCGGCCTGTCATGCGGGAGTCCTGGGTTCGATTCCCGGCCCTGGCACACAGGAGAAGCGCCCATCTGCTTCTCCACCCCTCCCCCTCTCCTTCCTCTCTGTCTCTCTCTTCCCCTCCCGCAGCCAAGGCTCCATTGGAGCAAAGTTGGCCTGGGCGCTGAGGATGGCTCTGTAGCCTCTGCCTCAGGCACTAGAGTGGCTCTGATTGCAGCAGAGCGACGCCCTGGATGGGCAGAGCATCGCCCCCTGGTGGGCGTGCCGGGTGGATCCCAGTCAGGCGCATGCGGGAGTCTATCTGACTGCCTCCCCATTTCCAACTTCAGAAAAATACAAAAAAAAAAAAAGATAATGAAGCATTACTTAAATGACAGACCATGTCATCATTTTGTTTGATAGAAAAAGTACATCTTTCCTAATAGTAACCAAAATTGATGACTATGTGATGGAGATAAATATTTTCTCTCTCTCTCTCTCTCTCTCTCTCTCTCTCTCACACACACACACACACACACACACACAGTTTCAATAGTTAATAAATAGTTAAACAGCAGCATATCTTAAAAGCATATAAGCAAGTTTACATTTAAGACCAGGATATAAAACCAAGATTATATTTTATAAATATTGTCCCTTGCTTGCCAGCCTTTGTAAGGATTATAGATCTTCTAACATGTTCATGAACAAAGAGAAAGAAGTTTTTGATTAAAAAAAATCATTAATAGTTTTAAAATTGAATGTGGAGGGTAAGGAAGATGGAAGCCTAAAATGACTTCTGGAATCTTTTCTCTCTCTGGTTTGAGCAAGTGGCTGGCCTTGTGCACGCAGGTGAAGAGGCCCCGGAGGAGGAGTGAGCAGCAGGAGAGGGCAAAGAATGGGAATTCAGATTGTGGTGTGGAGAGTTTGAGATATTTATGAGACATTTGAGAAGAGACGAAAAGGTAGGCAAGTGGACACGCAATCTGACATTAAGAAAAGAAGCTTGAGTTTGAAAGATTAATTTGAGAGTATCATGTACATGGTAACTAATACCATGGAGTGGAGAAGGTGACCTGGGAAAGGGAAAAAAAAAAAAAAAACCTAAGGAAATACCTTGAACCCAAACGTTTAATGGAGAAGAGGTGAATCCAGCAGAGGAGGCTGACATAATTTCAGATTTATTCAGACTATTTAAACAAAAAATTTCCCCATACCTTTCACCCAGAGTCCCCAAATGTTAACATTTTACTACACTTGCTTTATCATTTTCTCTCTATAAATACCCCGTAATATGAACCAGTTGTAAAGTCCCAGATGCTTTGCCCCTTTATCCCTCAATATTTAATATGTATTTTCTAAAAACAAGGACACCCTCTTCTATAGTCTCATAAATATAATCATCAAAATCAGGAGATTAACATTGATATGATACTATCAGACAATAAAATACAGACCTTCTTCAGATTTTATTCTTAATAGTGTTTGTTATAGCAAAAGAAATCCCTGAGCAAGCAGTGCAATGGGGTGCGGTGGCCACGTCCCTTTAGTCAGAGGAGTGCCTTTAGATGTGACACTACGTGCTGCTCCTCAAATGTCCCCTGACTTACCTCAGGAAGAATTCAGCCAAAGTTTTCTAACAAATGAAGAAGCCAAGGCCCTTTGGGAGATTCAAAGAGCTGTGACTCACTGAGGGCATGGTAGTCACACTCACTGTGACTCACCGATGGGAGAACGGTCGTCTTGGGAGAAGCCTGTTCCCTGATTTAGGAAATCCCAGCAGTGAAAGATAGAGCTGCAGGGAAAGCAGTGGTGTGGGGACCTGTGTGACAGCAGCATGGAAGCTGTGAAAGTCCCAGAGGAAGACCAGGGGAGGTCAGAAGTCAGAAAGGTAGGTTTTACAGGCTTATTCCTTGAGGGATGGAAATTCCAAGATCCAACAAGCTGGGAAGGTGTTAGCAGACAGCATAAGGATATCTCCCCTGGTGCACCTTCAGCATGATCTCTACCAAAGCCACAGTCAGGATGGTGGGGAAACAATCACCATTCCTTTCAAAGTACCTCCTGTCTTGCCACAAACATTGGTCTACAGTGCAGCTAAATGCAGCCCTTTTTGAGACAACGGGGGGACTTTGAATATGGGCTGGTAATTAGGGGGTATCAAGGCATTATTGTTTATTTTTTTTTATCTGTGGTAAAGGCTTAAAGAAATGTTCTCTTCGCCTGGCCGGTGGTGGTGCAGTGGTTAGAGCATCAACCTGAGATGCCGAGGTCCCCAGTTCGAAACCCTGAGGTTGTTGGCTTGAGAGTAGGCTCACCAGCTTGAGTGCAAGGTTGCTGGTCAGAGCCACGGGGTCACTGACTTGAGCGTGGGATCATCACCATGATCCCATGGTCATTGGCTTGGGCCCAAAGGTTGCTGGCTTGAGCAAGGGGTCACTGGCTCAGTTGGAGCCCCTGGGTCAAGGCACGTATAAGAAGCAATCAATGAACAACTAAAGTGCCTCAACTACGAGTTGATACTTCTCATCTCTCTCCCTGTTTCTCTCCCTTCCTCTGTCTCTCTCTCTCTCTTCTTACTTGCTCACTAAAGAAAAAAGAAAAATCTTCTTTAAAAAAAATACACGCTAAATACACAGAGAAAAGACATGCTTTAAAATGCTTAAGAAAAAGAAATACATGATTTAAAAATAGAAGTTTTCGGTAATCTTAAAAATCTGGGGAATTTATGAAACTATTCTTTCTACTTTAGTTTGAAGATTTTCATATAAAACAAAAAAGGAATATAGGTCATATCCCCCAATATTTGGCTGAAGGACAATATTAATGGTAGGACACAGTAGCATACCCAAAATCACTTTGGGCTGCAACAAACATTATCCCTGTGACTCTGAACTCAGGTTGGGCTCCTTACCCTCACAAGTTGATGAACACCCTTAATTCAAGAGTTTCAGACCTGTGCTGACCATAGTTAGTTCCTACAGGTCTTATCACTGTTTCTCCCAGGACACCTTTTGAAATGCCATGCAAATACAAGTCCTCACAGCTCCGTACGACCTGTCAGAGTTCTTCAGGTGGGTACACAGATTCTTTCAGTCCCCTGGGGGCCTTACTGCACCGTGCAGCCATTAAAAAAAAATTTTTTTTAAAGATTTTATTTATTCATTTTAGAGAGAGGAGACAGAGAGAGAGAAGGGGGGAGGAGCAGAAATCATCAACTCCCATATGTGCCTTGACTAGGCACTGTGCAGCCATTTTTAATGGTTTTCAGCTCTTGCTATTTGAATCTTAATTCACTTGTCAGTCCAGGAGAGCATGCTGAGCAGGCCCGTGACAAGTTCATACCATCTGCATTAGGATTTTCCTCCATCGTCTTGACAGTTGAGAGTTGGCAGTATTACAATTCAGACAGCACTCTGTGTTTGAAAGGAAAATTATGGTTTTTCAGAATGCAGCTGGTGTGCAAGTGAATAGGATGAAGTTGCTATGAAGCTTTTTCTTCATTTTATGATATGAATATAATAAAAGGCAGATTCAGCACGTGACTCTTATTTTAAAAGAACTACCAAAAGACACAGAGATTTGGGGACAAAGGCAAACAAAGCATTCTGTTCCACAGTAATAATTTTAATAAAAAGCAAAAACAATCATTTATAAATGATTTCTTCCCTGTTGGAGAAGTTAACCTTGTTATGGCTGTATAAATCACGTGGAAATGAGCTCTTATGGTGCCTAGTTAAGATATGGTTTTTTTATAGCACATTTTCAGTTTGCCGATTAGGCAGGAAAGACTGCAGTCCCCTTTCAGGGAGAGCACTTACTTAGTTGAGGTGCAACTCACAGGTGAGACACAACCTCACAAATCGCTCCATAAGTCTGGGAGCAACCTAACCAGATCTTTGACCTGTGAAAAACAGAAGACAAAACAAACAGAGAAGGGGTGTTTTCAAGTGTTTTTCTTTCACTTCAAGTCAGTTTTGCACACTACATCAGGACACTTGCTTCTGGGAAATACATCAAATGTGCAGCCTGCCAAGAACTAGGACATTTCAATGCTTAAGTGAATCAATTTCTTTCTCGGTCACCCAGTGGCAGTGGTATGCTAATAAACGTTTTTTCTCCAGGGGAAATAACCTGATGTTGCAGTATTTGCCTGTCACTGTGGGGTAAATTCTCTCACCACGGCTGAATTCAAGCTATCAATGTGACGTCACTTAATGGTGGAGCTAGGAAGAGATGCACACAGCACACCATTATATAGTATTTCCACCATAAAAATACAACAGATGTCAACAACCTCAAGAGCATAGGTAGTAAAATGTACTAAAATAATTAGAATTAGGAAGTGATAAATGTTGAGCATTTATTAATCTATGTTTTTAATATATTTAATTGTATGTTGTTAAAATTTAATTTTTAATGATGGCTGTGTTTAACAACCGGTTCACAAAATTCCTGAAAATTTGACAGTCTGCTCTCTTGGGCTGCTATAAGCTCCGGCACACCACTAGTATTCTGGGGACCTTCAAGTGGGACTAAATGAACCAGCCACCAGCCTCATCCTGCCTTCACCAAGACCTGTATCAGTTCTGCAGAGGGATTAGGGGCCCTGGCTCTCCCATTATAGGAAAGCAGAGTCCCTTTTATAATAGGAGATTCTGGGAGTCCCACTCAGCAGAATTTCAGCTGCTTTATTGGCTAGTTCCCTCTGATCTTAGGGCAGTCATCCCTGCCAAGTCCAGATGGTGCTGTTGGACTATCAGAGTTCCCTGCACAGACCCCTGGCTTTCTGCGCTCCCCTCACCCTCTGTCTGACAGATTTAATTCAAGTCCCTGGCACCTCCTCCTTCCATTTGATGCAAAGCCAGCAAACCTAATATAGGAAGAGCCAAAGAAACCAGGTGCTAAATCACCCAAGGTCAGGCTGCTCATCAGCTTTCCAGCCTCCCAGTTGTCAGACGGGAGCTATTCCTCCAGGATTCTTCTAAGCCAAATACACCCCCTATATCTTTCAAGGATGGATGGGACCTTCTAGTCATTAAGCCTAAACCACAGCATGCTTGAGCAGCCGCCAGCCCTCTCCGCCCTCCCCAGCATCTCTTTCTCCCAGCTGTAAAGCGGCTGTCTGCCGGCTTTTCTCCCTTGGCACTGAGCCATGATCCACGGGCAGGGGCTGTTTGATGGCTCACAGAGGAGGAAGCTGGAGGAAAGGAACCTGCTGAAAGCCAGGCATGTGGTTAAGTGATCACATTTATCGGTGATGAAACAAAGTTTAGCAAGACTAAGTGACTTTCCCTAGGTCACAGAAGCTGCTAGTTAATGAGTCAGGCTTTGAACTGGCGCCATTTACATTAGTCCACGTTGCCTCCCATAAAGTGTGATGGCCCTGACACTAGTAGTGAATATGGTTGTGTGAAGACTGGCTAGTGTAGTGGGGGAGGAAAAGCCTATTACCCTAAGAGATGGCACTCAAGTTCTTTTCAAGGAGGGAGCTATCTTTGTTTAGGAAAATACTTTTGATAAGCCACCCATGGCAGACGGTAAAATCTTGAAGGGTGTTGGCAGGAATCAAATTAAGAAAAGGAACAGCTATACTGCTGTATGTGAGAACATAAATGAATTTGGTTTATCCCACAAAGGGAGCATGTGGAGTGGGAGGTGACTGAATTCCTCTGAAGTGGATCAGAAGAGCATTTTATGAACGGGGGGAGCCACGTCTGCATTGCTGTAACATCTTCCACTTCCTCCCATGTCATTGAAACCCACAGGCACATGTGCACATGCACACACTGACTCATTTGAATTTTGGTGTATGTGGAGATGGAGAGGGAAAGGAGCTTCGTGTCTCAGCAGCTGTAGTAGCGGGACATGACACCACTGTTGCTTAAAATGAGGTAGCAGAAGTCTGGAGTCAGCACTGACCACCAAAATGTAAATCCCTTAAAAACCAAAGAGATCCAAAAGCCCAATTATCAGACTTTTCTGAATCTCAGATGACAGGAGGTCCCCAGCTGACATATGGGCTACAATGCAGAGTGCACCTTGTAGGTGGCTGCAAGGGGGGTGCACTGTGGGGCTGGAGTGGCAGGAAACTGAACTTCGTGGCTGATTGCAACTGGAACATGTGAATCAGTCAGGATTCCCTTTCAGGTGTGCCTGGTGGAGAAGTTTGGAGCCTTAAGCCCTTGGCCTCCGCAAAGGCCCACAGAGGTCTCTACAAACCCAAGCACTTCCCACTGAGGGAACGTGAGCCACATAGGGCCGAGGGAGCCTTCAGTCAGCTGAGCGGGGCCACTTCCCTCACTTCCCATCACTGATGGTGTGAGCTGGGGGCTCAATGGTCTCAGCTGGTCTAAGGCAGGCACAGGCCCTGAGCTGAGCCACGGAAGTCGCATCTAAGGCTTTGGGGCTATCACCTAAATGTCATCCCAGAGCTGAAGCCTTCGCAGCTGGTCATCACCACATTTTTAATCAATGGCGGAGGCTCAGGAGAGGGGGAAGGTGAGTCCAGGACAGCAAGTACAAGACGCCATGGAGAAACAGAGCCCCCTCAGGAGGCATGCTGCATGGGATGAGGAGTCAGACAGCCCCAGCCTTGCTGCTAAATGACCTTGGCTTCTGGGATTCAGATCCCCATCTCTAAAATGGGACTGCACTGGTCTCCAAAATGCTATTATTCCTGTGGCCTCAAATCTGTCCTGCTAGGTGACTTTCTTAGTGTTGCCTCAGAGCCTCAGTGAACAGAAAATGGCAGAGCACAATGACCAAACAGGGTCAGGATGCCAGCACCAGGCCCAGGTAGTGCCTCATGTTGGCACGGGAACCGCACCTGGAGAACGAAACGGAAAAGCTTGAAGGAATGCTTTATACTCTGCTGTGTGAGTTTTAGAAGGGAGAGCTGCAGGGTCCAACAGATCTGGAATGGAAGTATAATATGGTTTTAAGAAAGATAGATGGTCTTCCAGGTAAAAACATTTAAAAGCCATGATCTCAATCTGAGTCTCAGAGGCAATCAAACACAGCACCAGGTTTTCTGTTAGGCTGAAGTGGTAGATCTAAGAACATTTATTTAACTTCAAGGATGGTGACCAAGGTGCTGTTTGTCAGGGCTCTTCCCGAAACCTGTGCACAGACTGGCAGCAGATAGCAACCTCACTCCAGGTGCAAAAGACGGTTAAGCTGAAGTACCCTGTTTTACTGACTTTGGATTCACTCTGTAAACGCCCCTCAGAGGGCTGTGGCCCTGGGCTCCCCGCACAGGTTGTTCCAGCCCATTCACTTCTGGGAGGGTCAGCTATTACTTAGACGACCTTGGAAGGGCCAGTTAGCTGCTTCAGTCTCCCCCATTTACATTCAGAGCATTCTAAGACCAGCATCTTTCAGGACTTAACGAAGGGATGAGGCATGTCTGTCCCATTTCAACAGAGGTGGATGGGAACCCATGGGTCCTATTATCTTTACACAGAGTAATTTCAATAGACCCCCTACCTCTTATCAATACATATTCATGATTCTGTCATGAAAACCCACAAAAGAGCCATTTCTTCCTCCTTCCCACTATGATTCCAAATGATCCCAGTTTCTTATTTCTTTCACTGAAATGTCATAAAATGTCCCAGACTTTTCTCCTTCCCGGCCCTCATCACCGCATGCCCAACTGTCATGGAATGCCCTCTTAGCTGGGAGCAATGAGCCTGCAATGGTGACACTAGTAGTTTGTCCTCCACTTATACAGCTTATCAGATCCTAAAGATCTAAAGCCCCAAATCCTCATTCTGCTGACCCCATGCCCATCAGCAATCAGATAGCTTAGACATTTTTCCCAAGAGCAGAATCATATATATTCTGAGTGACTGAGCTATTGGCATTCAAGTTTTGACCAGTTTCAAGATGCTACTACTAGATAACGGGAAATTGGTATACAGACACTGCAGTTTATGTTACATACGAGAGACTATTGGTTGATACACAAGAGTCAAGAGTTTCAGGTTATATATGATACATCCAGAAGGCTGCTTGAATACACCACGAGCCCTACTCATTTCAGGTTGTAAAGCCTCCCAGAAGCTGTACCCTTTTCTTAGGGCCCCTCCCACTGATTAGTGTGCCAATGCCCAGAACTCACCCCTCCTTAACTCCCTTGGAGGAGGGGTGATGAACTGTTCTAAAACCAGATGTGGCAAATTTTTTCCACTACCTCCCACATAATGCAACCTCATTAATGAACTCATTTCAACCTCAAAGCACCCCCAAGAGGTAAATGCAACAGGCATCTTCCCTACCTGAAGAATGGAAAAGGAGGCAACAGAAGCCACCTAATTGTACAAGTTCAATCACCTGTTCCAGGGGAGAGCCAGAACCAGGATCTGGATGTGTGTCCTGTGTTCCTTCCAGCAAGCTCGTGGGTAGCTGTGACAGGCGTGGCCCAGCCACCTGAGTGGGGCTCACAGAGTCCATAGCCAGTGCAGGAAATCCTAGAGGGGGCTCTGATCCAGCTGTGACTCAGCTCTCTCCACTTCCAGACAGGGCTAGCTTCCAAGAGATGATGCCAATGACTACAGATGTCATTAGCAGCTGGAAAATGGGCCCCCTTTCACAAATGTGGAGGCACTCTCTAGCTGCTCTGCTCAGCTCAGGATAGAGACCACTAGCATGCTTTTAGATAAAGTGGGAAGACTGGGCTTATATTAAACAGAGAATGAGTAAATACAGCTTCCAGAAGGGCATCACTTGGTCCCGATGTTTACATAGAGAACATCTGGCCAATTCCAGGGAACAGACCTAGGTCTATCCTTCTAAACCTACCCTGAGTGGTAAACATAAGATACATGTCTTAACTTATGTAAAGGTTCATTTTTCATAACTTATGTTAAGTATCATTTTCAACTGTATAAGACACATTACTAAAGTTATAGTTTAGGGGCATGCACCCTATGTTGGACTGCATTTAAGCTACAACCGTGTGTAACATCTCCATTACATGGTGCTGAGCATTTTCTAATTGTACAACTGTTACTTGGTGAGATCTGATTTTAGCCACAATATTTTAAAAGCCAATTTCTATTTAAATATGTTGTGAAAAAATGGAATTGTTTGACCTTATACACATTTTATATTAACAGCAGTAGTAGTTTAGTTTATATGGGTGTCACTGCCTTCATAGTCACCTTGGGAAGGTTATGTTTAGTCTAGTGAAGCTGACCTTAATCATATTTCTAGAAACCTCCTTGGAAACTCTCCTATAAGCTTCCTCAATGTTGTTAAGTCTTGGCTTTTCAGGGTAAGTTTATTTTTTGATAATTTTTTTTTAACAGCCAAAGAGCATTACAAGAAAAGTGTGGTAAATAAAATTAGGTGATGGAGCTTGAGACTACCTCTGGGAGGGGTGGTATAAAAAAACAAGACCTGACTCTAAGTTTGTGAGCCCTCCTTCTTTGCACAGTTTCAAAGATAACTCCAAACAGGAAGTTTATGTGTTCTTGGCACATGCAACATGACAGCTCAGGAGTATGTTTTTCCCAAGGGAATAACCCTGATTATGGTAACTCTTGAATGCATACGTTTGGTGTATTTGGTTAAAAAGGTAGCCTTGCTCATCATCAGTCATACTCCATATAGCAGAAGTGGAACACACCCTTTCCACAACTTCTCCCAGGGGAAGGACCATCATCTACTGCTCGAAGAATTGAAACAAAAAGCACTTGGTGTCATGTCTACATTATACAACGCCCCCCCCCCCCCCAATGTGCAATGAGTAAGTCCTGATACCTGAGTCTCCCCAGTTTGAAAAAGTGGGTAAGGACAGGTCTCTGGAACCTGGATAAGACTAGAATGTCAAAGGGATTGGAGTGTCTACCTAACGGGCCTACAATACCAACTCATAAGAAAACCTCCTACAGCTAAGCAGTACACAAAGTTTCAGTAGAGGGGGGAAACAATTATCTTCCAGTAACTTTCCATGATATAAATCAATGGCTACTGGATGACACTTGAAAACTGTCCATTAAAAACAAAGTCCAGGGTGTTTGGTTCTAGTGCACGCTTAAGAAATAGTGTGTGGCCACCAGCTCACTGAAATGCATTTCCAGCTGAGGCCAAAGGCAGCAAAGGTGCAAGAGGCTGCTGGGGCCAGCGGTGGCTGAAGCAGGGCCTGTAACTTCGGAGTGGCAAAGAAATTTGTAGAATGCCCCGGTTACACAGCAGGACATTTGCCAACCAGTAAAGTCGAAGAAGAATGAAGAACGTTCAATTTTACTTTCAACAAAGTGCTTCATTGAAAATGCTTTTGAGGAAGCTCCTTAGAACACCATATCCTGAGAGTCAGACAAATATGGTCGAGATGGTGATTGATAGGGAGCAGAGATAGATCCTCTAATTGTATTTGAACTGCGTATTCCTCCAAGCATCTCACACACACACACACACACACACACACACACACACACACACATCTCTCTCTCTCTCTCTCTCTCTCTCTCTCTCAATGAAAAGCACATAACAGCAGTCACATTCTAACTCTTCTGCACATGCCTCCACCCGGTGGTTGCTTTGTAGCACAGTGTTTCCAGGAGCCTGAGTTAATGGGCTCTACTGCTGAAAGTCAGAAGCACAGCACAGAGTCAGCGCCTTAAAAAATCAGTTGTGATATCCAAGTGCTTGCAGCAGACCTCGGTCTCAAACTGACCAGTCAGGATGTTGTTCTTGGTGAATGTTTTTAGATCAGTCTTTGTAAAAACCACAAAACCAGGCCATTTGCTTAAATCATCATTAGAAAGAATGCTGAGTGCCCAGATGGGATTTCTAGTTTCTGTGCAAATGAAATCACATTAGTCCAGATTTTATTCATTCAAAACTACTAGGGAAGCAGTAGGATTTGGTTTAAATGCTGCCCCAAAAAAGCAGGAATTCACTTAAGTTTTAATTCGGAAGCAATCCTGTTGTTAATGTTGTAGCTGGGTTCAGGCAGCGTGGGGGGCGGGGGCCCTGCTGTGCCAGTTGAGGAGCCCCGGACGTCTCCTAGTTCAGGCTCGCTCTCGCTAGAGGTAGACCCATTGTTGATAGTGTAGATGCTCTCTGCAACTCCCTGAGCTGAGGCACAGCCATCTGGCTCTTTCTTCTCCCTGGGACCAGAGAGTCCTGGGAGGACAGCCATCTTCCCAGTCTGCATATTTGGCAGCAAGGACACGGCATAGTCTGCAATGATCCCACCCACGTCTAAGTTGCATGCCTGGTCGAAGGCGAGGAAACCAACGTTGGCATTTGCCTCACACACCACAAAGGAACCATCGTCCATGATGAGGAGATCGATGCCACAGAAGTCCATGCCCAGGATGTTGGACACCTGAATAGCCAACTGCTTGCCTTGTTCTGTCAGCGGGCACATGACGCCCACACCACCTGTGGGGAAAGCACAGTGATGTAACCATGACATCAGACATTGACTAACAAGTCAAAAAACCTGTCAAGGAGAAGAGGGGGAAATGCAGAGGAAGGGCAGAGAATAGGGCATTTTTTTCTTTTCTTTTTTTAGATGACAGGAGGGGAGGAAGACTCGTGCATGCGCCTTGACCTGAATCCACCTGGCAACCCATGTGGGGCCGATGCTTCAGTACTGAGCTATTTTCAGGACCTGCAGTTGATGTGCTCCAACAGAGCTATTCTCAGCACCCAGGGCCACACTCAACACTGGCTGTGGAAGGAGAAGATGGGGAGAAAAGGGGTGGGGAAGCCAATAGTTGCTTCTGTGTGCCCTGACTGGATTTTGAATCCGAGATGTCTGTACGCTGGGCAATGAGGCCCTAGTTGGTTGGACAGGGCACACAGGAGAAGCACCCATTTGCTTCTCCACCCCTCAACTCTCTCACTTCTCTCTCTCTCTTTTCCTCTCCTGTAGCCATGGCTTGACTGAAGCAAGTTGGCCCTGGGCATTGAGGATGGCCCTATGGCTTCTGCCTCAGGCGCTAAGAAGAGCTCGGTTGCTGAGCAATGGAGCAACGCTCCAGATGGGTAGAGCATTTGGGTTTGCTGTATGGATTCTGGTCGAGGCACATGCAGGAGTCTGTCTCTTTGCCTCCCCTCTTCTCACTGAATTACAAAAAAAAGTGGAACAATGAGTTGATGCTTTTCTCTCTCTCTCTGTCCCTTCTTCCCCCTTCTCATCTTCCCCTTCCTCTTCCTCTCTCTCTCAAATCAATGGAAAACTTTTAAAAAATAAATTAAAAATTATTAAAATTATAATAATATAGTACTCATAAGAGTTTGTGATCCTATAGGAAAATATGTAGGATTAAGGACTGTACAGTATAACCATACTATGCAAAAATATATTACTAGAAAAAAAGATTGGAAGGAATGATACCAAAATATTAACATTGGTTGTCTCTAGTCAATGGGATTAATGATAAATACCTTTCCTTTGACTTTGCTATATTTTCCAAGTTTTCTACATTGAGAAAGTATTCCTTTTATAATTAGAAAAAACAACAACCCAGAATTAACATTATTTTTCATGTAGAGAGAGATGGAGAGGCCTGTGAGACAAAATCCTATACCGAGGACGGAAAGTCAGATTACCTTTACTTGTTAAAAAGCTAAGATCTCAGATTTAATTGTCTCCCTTAGTCTCCCTAGAAAGACTTATGTCTTGTATTCTTGGGTTCAATAACTAATGTCATTACCTTGACATGGTCCTTTCCCCATCTATTACACTGTATAAGGAAAAGGCTATAAAAACAGCTCAGCAAGAAAAGTAACATGGATAAATTACAAAACCATGCAGTTCTTTGTTAGAGAAGATTCTTCAAGGTGACTAAAAAAGACAAAACAATAACACATAAGATTCAGTACTAGGGCGCTGCATAGTAGTATCAAGGAAATTAAATGAGATAATATGTTAGCTTCTTAGTACTATATCAACCTGAGCCTAGAGTTTGCTTCTTTCACACCTCTTTATCACAATATTTTTCAATGATCTGTTTATGTGTCTTCCCCTTAACTGCGCCATAAGCTCCTGGAGGGCAAGGATTCTGTCAGTAATCACTACACTCTCAACATCTCCCCGAGTCCGCGCATGGAAATTGCTTGACCAGTATTAATGAAGGAAAGATGAAATCAATGTCTCTGCCTCTTTCTTAGTCACGAGACTTGAGACATTCATCTGGAGATTTAGGAAATAATAACAAGAGGTATTTTTATTTATACTACTAACATACAAATTCATTTGATGAGGTTGACAACAGCTTTCTGTGTTGGGGACAAACTTTTACAGCCTCCTGGAACATCTTCATTTACTTCATTGATAAAGCAGAAAACAGGCTTTATCAATAGGTTCATGGGCGGGGGTTATGCATTTGACCCAAACATAAACCGTAGCCTTCTAATAACATCATACATAAAAGAAAGGAACACTTTTCAGTTGTACTATAAAAGCGGAATAGGCTCGCCCCCCGCCACTGCCTTGGTGGAGACCCTCACCCTGAGCTGTGACAGCCGCCTCTGTACTTGTCTGCTTGCCTCGCCTGATGCCTGCAATCCATCCTCTCCTCGGATGTCTGTTCTTTCAAACGTGGATCCTTCTGTCACTCCCTTGTGTACACCTGATGGCTACGTCTTAACACCTGCAGGACAGGGTTCAAACCTGTGTCCTGACACCCGTGGCCTGACCTCTGTCACAGACAGCACTTATGCCCCTCCGTCCTCCTCCTAACGGCTTGCTGCTAGAGGAAAGGGTGTGTTTCTAAGTCTTAGCTGTTGATCCTGGCACCTAGCAGAGGGCCTGCCAAGGTAGGAGAGATGGGTGCACATTTACTGAATGGGTCCAAACATCCTAAGGAACAGTCCTGCTGGCCTCTGACCAACGGGCTCCGAGCGTGGGTACCTTACCGAGAGAGCAGTTGCTCTGCATCCGGCCGTCCGTGGAGCAGCGCAGCATGGAGCCTATCACCTGGCCCCCGACCACCACCACCCGGATATCTTTTCCGTGTGACTCCTTCACATACTTCTGGAACAGGTAGGGCACATCATGGCGGATCAGATGGCAGATGTCTGAGAGGTGATGTTTATCTCTTGCCAGAAAAACAGCTTTTCCTTTAAGAGGAAAGACAACAGGAGGCGTTAGAGAAGTCTCTGAACCCTGTCCTTGCCATCCCACCTCCCAGTCCCACACAGTCATCAATTCTTTCTGAACTTGCCTCACTTTGGTCTCTTCTACTTCTCTGATTAGACTTTTGTTTTCTTATCAAACGGCTCTTGGACCTTTTCTCTGCATTTCGCTCGGGGTTTGTGCTGCCAAAGCGAGCACTCCTGCTTTCACGCGGGTCTTACTAACATTGACCTCCCCCTCTACCACCACTCTTTCTACAAAATGAATAATAATGTACATATTCCAGAAATACACAAGAAGGGGTCAAAATAAAAGCCTAAGGAGCTGGTGAATTCAGTTGCAAAACAGTTATTAGCATTTCTTATCACTGTGAGGATGCAAATCAGGCAGGGTCCAAGTCTAACTTTTTTTTTTTTAATGTCCCAAACCTTATACTGGACTTGATGCACAAAGCAGGTGTCAATATGTACAGGACATAATTAATTGCACATACTTTAGAGGAATTCCAAAATAGATGGAGATATCCAAAACAAACAAACAAACAAAAAGATAACTACAACACAGTAAGGTTTCGCACTGAGAGGTCCACGGGAAATACTATGGGAGTTCAAAGAGGGAGCCACGGGCAGACATCCTTCCTCCTTTTAAATATGGGAAATGTATTATTTGGCGATACTTATTAAACCTAAAAGGGAAGAACTATACTTCTATTGCTCTCTTGGGAAAGCATTCCTTTTGACTCCAAATTCTTTATCTTCTGCTTGAATGACCAAGGCTTCTGCAATTACCTGGCATCTGCTCCCATTTGTATATTAGCTAAGAGATCTGACAGGAGCTCCTGACAGGTTTGCTCTGCAAAGCTGACATGAGCATTCTTGCTAGCAAATATGGGATGGTTTTCCTGAAATTTGTGTTGCCATTTTAAAAGGAGTGAGATATTTTTAAAGCCCTAATAAAAGAGAGTGATGGTCATCAGCCCCTAGTGGCATAAGAGACGGGAAATATGTCACCACAACTTGGGACATTTGGCACCAGGAGATGTGGCATCTGGCAGCAGAGGGCTGCGACTCAGCGACAGGCACTGGGGGTTCTCTGGACATTAGGCAGGACTCTCAGCAGAGATGGGGGGAGAGATAGAGACTGTTCCTTGGTTCCTGGCACAGAGTTTCTAACATGGAACTTGGTCTTTGGTTAATAAAAGAGCTATGGTTTTAAGGCAAGGAGGAAAAGAGGGGGAGGTGAGGAAAGGACACGAAGATTAGTTAATAATCTACGATGTGCCAAACAATTTTTTTTAATATATTAAAGATGGGAACAGTAAAACAAGAAAGGGCCTAGAATAAAAGAAGCAACAGAAGACAGACTAGGCAGGGCTGCTTTGGCTCTCTAGAAACCTCGCGGGAAGGAAATGAGCCTACACTGAGAAGTTAGAGAAAAGGGGGCCTTGGAGACAGGTTGAGGGAAGTAGCCCAGGATTAGCTGCCACTGCCCATTGCTCCCCTGGCTGTAAGCCTCGTGGGGACCCTTAGAGTACAGCAGATGCATGTTTGTGGGGAAAGAAAAGAGGGAGGGGGATGGGAAGGATGCAGGCATGCTCCAAATGGGACAGCACACCCAAACACCTTTTTAAAATTGTTTCATTTACACTTCATACAAGCCTTATGAAGCCATTAGGACAAAGATAGCTACTTTTGTTTTATAGAGGAGGAAAATAAGGGCCCACAAGATTAGTCACGTTTTCATAGGCACAGGCTACAGTGGTTCACTGCCTTCTTCAAATTTACTTCCATGTACTAGAGTCCAACAATTGCTGTGACTTTATTTACTCCCCATCCATTTTCCCTAAGATACTATGTGCTACACTAGCAATGAACAAAAGAGTGTATAATATCATACTTATACACTGAAAACAACAAAATGCTGCTGAAGATACCCCACATTCAGGGACTGAAAGACCTAATATTATTAAGATGTCAATATTCTTCAAATTGATTGACAGATTCAATGCATTCCCAAGCAAAATTCCAACTTCCTTTTTTTGCAAAAATTGACAAAATTTGGGTGATCCTAAAATTCATATGGAAATGAAAGGGACCCCAAACAGTCAACACAATATTGAAAAAGAAGGACAAAGTTGGAGCACTTACACTTCCCCATTTCAAAACTAAATATAAAGTTACAGTAATCAAGACAGGGGGGCCTGTCATAAGAATAGACATACAGATTCAAGAAATAGAATTGAGAGCTCAGAACAAACCCTCTCACAGTTAGGCTTTGATTTCTGACTATAGTTCCAAGAACATTCAATAGGGAAAGAACAGTTTCTCCAACAAACGATACTAGAAACCTGAATGTCCACATGCTATAATGAAGTTGGACTCTTACATCACACCATATACAAAAACTGAATTCAAAATGGGTCAAACACCCAAACGCAAGGGCTAAAACGATAAAACTCTTAGAAGGGCCCACAGGTGTAAATTTGTGTGACCGTGGATCACACAAGCACAATATGACATCAAAAGCACAACCAAAGGAAAAAAATAGATTGATTGGATTTCATAAAAATAAAACACTTTCATGCATCATAGGACACTATCAAGAAAGTGAAAAGACAACCCACAGAGTAGGAAAAGAGCATGTTTAACTTACATGTCTGATAAGGGTATATTAGCCAGAATACATAAATAACTTAAAAATTCAACAAACTAATCCAACTGAAAAATGGGCAAAGGATCTGAATAGACACTTCTCCAAAGAAGATGCACAAATGACCAATAAGCACATGAAAAGATGTTCAACAACATTAGTCACTAGGGCAGTGGTTCTCAAACTTTTTGAAGTCAGGGCACATTTAAAATCCTACAAATAACTGTAGGCACACTATATACAAATTTCTGAGAAATATGTTATAATAATTAAGTCAAATATTAAAGAAAAAAATATAAAGTCCAAACGTGCTTTTATGGTAATTAAATGAAATAAATATTTTATTTTGACATTAAAAACATTTTTATGTTACATTTTTTAGTTATGTTTTTTAGAACTTATAAAAAAGAGGGGTTAAAAAAAAGACAAAAAAGTTATCTTTTTATATATATAAATACACTTAGTAAGATTTAGTAAATTTTGCAGGTCCCAGCACAAATGTGTTTAGTTTTTTCATTCTTGTATTTATGAGAAATATGAGCCTGATGTGTCCTAGCAATTTCTTCAATGTTTGCGCATATATTTGAAAGACAAACTCTTATTTCCTCATCAATACATTGAAGAATTCCTCTCTTTTTACTCTTAATTGTGTTGAGTACAGAAAACCCCCACCATACATATCATCTTAACTTTACACCAAACAAAGGATAAAAGAAACTTGCCTCCAGTCTTTCCTGGGAACATGGGGGGTAGTGTAAACAATCCAGCACCACAGCTTAACAGCCTTTTGCAACCTAATCAGGCAATTGAGGTGGGAGGTTGGGCAGACGGTCAGCTTACAGCCAATTCCCCACACTTCTGTCCCCCAAAAATCTAAACTCCAAAAATCCTGTTGGTTTTTTGGTCCCCAACAGGCACATATTTCTCTGGAATACCATAGGGTGCACCTGGAAATCTTCTAGGGTGCACCAGTGTGCCCTGGCGCACACTTTAAGAACCACTGCACTAGGGAAACATAAATAAAAACCATAATAAGATACTACATTATACCCACCAAAATGGCTATAATAAAACAAATAAAAAATGAATGAATGAATGAATGAATAAAATAAGGGTTGGGAGGATGTGAAGAAACTGTAACCCTCATACAGTCCTGGTGGGAATATAAAATGGCATAACGATTTCATATAAAATGGCATTTTCTCTGAAGTTAAACATAGAATTACCAAATGACCCAGCAATGCCACTCTTAGGTATATGCCCAACAGAAATGAAAACGTATGTTCACACAATAACCTATACACAAAAGTTCATAGCAGCAAATCACAGTGGCCACAAAATGAAAATAACCCAGATGTTCATCAACTGATGAATGGATAATAAAATGTAGCAGATCCACACAACAGAACATTAAGTCATAAAAAGGGACACAGTATTGGTATATGTCGCAATATGGATGACCCCTGAAAATATTATGCTAAGTCAAAGTAGCCAGACATAAAAGGCCACATATTATATGATTTCGTTGATATGAACTATCCAAAATAGGGACAGCTATAGAAACAGAAAGTAGTAATTGGCAAGGACTGGGAAAGGGCCACTGGGATTGACGCCTAGTAGATACGGGGTTTCTTTTTGTGGTGATGGAAATGTCCTGAAATTAGATAATAGAGATGGTTGTAAACACTAGTGAATAAACTAAAATCCACTGAATTATATTTTTCAAGAGTGAATTTTTATGTGAATTAAATCTCAATGTTTTGAATATTTAGAAATACTAAGGTTTCTATTTAATTTGTTATTGTCAGTCTTACCTTTCTACAATGTGAGCTCCTTGAGGACAGGAATTTTTTATTTGTCCCTTTCTATATCCCCAAGAATATTGCCTGGCACTTTGTAGGCATTCAATTAAAATTAATTGAATTTTCTGTTATATATATAAATATTTTACCACAATTTAAAAAAAATGAGATGAGTTGAGAGACTAGTTTTTTTTTGGGGGGGGGGGTTTGTGGTTTTTTTTTTTTTACAGGGACAGATAGGGACAGACAGGAACAGAGAGAGATGAGAAGCATCAATCATCAGTTTTTCGTTGCAACACCTTAGTTGTTCATTGATTGCTTTCTCATATGTGCCTTGACCGTGGGCCTTCAGCAGACTGAGTAACCCCTTGCTCGAGCCAGCGACCTTGGGTCCAAGCTGGTGAGCTTTTGCTCAAACAAGATGAGCCCGTGCTCAAGCTGGAGACCTCGGGGTCTCAAACCTGGGTCCTCCGCATCCCAGTCTGACGCTCTGTCCGCTGCGCCACCGCCTGGTCAGGCGAGATTAGTTTTGCATTTTAGCATCACACCATATCTGAACAGTATTAAGAGCCCCACCTTGCCACTCACATTCATTTTTTTCTTATTTAACAGGACCCTTCTTAGCTCACAGGTTGCTTTGCTCAGACCCCTGCTTCTGTTTGTTTGCTCAACTCAATTCCTCCAGTTCAAATTCCACACTTCAACTTAAGCCTCTTTTTCTTCCAATGAACTTTCCCTGCCTCACGGCAGAGCCAGCCCTCCCTCTGCTCAGCCCGAGCAGGCTCCTAGGCATGCCTGCTGCAGCGGCATCACCCTGCAATGCAACGGTCGCCACTCTCTTTACATCGGAGCCCTTTGAGAGTGGTGACTGGGCCTCGTTTGTTTCCACCACACAATTTCTGCATCACAGGAACTGCTCATTACAGGTCTGTTTAGGGTACCTCCTCTCATGCCAGATGCCCTGAACATCTATGTATGCCATCTGGGCATCATCATGAGCTACCTGCTCACAGACGTAGGAGGACTGCGTTCTGCTGCATCCATCCTCTTCAACATGTACTGAGTTCCTACTGTGTACTGAGCACATAGTAGGTCTTACAGAGACAGAGAGGCATAGGACCTCTTCCCACCCCCTGAGCAGCTCCGGTCAAGAAGGGGATAAAGCGCACAACCTATAACTGTCATAAAGTGTAGCACTGTGCTATAATCATGGACAAAGTGCTATGGAAACATAGAGGGAAGAGCGATTAGTTTTGTCTGGAAGAGATGTAGAGGGAAAAGGACGTCTACAGCTGGCCTGAGAGGATGAGCAGAAGTGCACCAGAGGGCAGAGGAAGATGGCACTGCCAGCGGAGGTTTAGAGAGGAAAGCGCATGGTGAAGGAGAAGCAGTCCGGAGTGGACACGGAGGGTCACGTGGCCACAGAAGTAGCAGAGAAAGGTGGAGGCTCTTCGTCCAGGACCTTCAGTGCCATGGGGAGGAATACAGACTTTGGCCAATAGGCGGCAAGGTTCTTGAGGGGGTTTTTTGACAGGGAGTGACAAGAACAGATCTGTTTCAGAGAAATTACTCCCCGGAAGGAATAGAAGATGTACTGGCAGCAGAGTTAGGGACACTAGAGTCAAGTCAGGGGTCTGCTGCCAGGGCCCAGGGGAGGGGAAGGAAGGGTGGGGCGGAGAGGAGGGGACAGAGATCAGGACTACAGTGCAGGCTCCTCAAGGGGGAGCCCTGTTCTCCCGGCGGCGCTCCATGCCCGGCGAGGGTCTTGTGGTGGAGCTGCGACCCTAAAGGAAGCACAGGAGCAGCACTGACCCTGGTGTCCTCGTGTGCTCTTCACCACGACCGGGTAGCCCAGGGGCTCAGCTTCATCAATCATTTTTGAAAAGTCTTCATGCCCACCTGCCAAGAAAAGGTGAGAGTCAGTGAAGGTAAGGCTGATGGTCGGGGAGCAGTTGGCCCAACACAGCAGCCTCTGAGGGAACTCGCTCAAGGCCTCCTGGCTCTCTGATAAGCAATCCCAACCCATTCAATCCGGCAGGTGTGCACTGTGCACCTGTAATATAAAAGGTGGGAGCAGAGAGATAAGAAAAGCAACATTTACTGAGGACTTCTATGTGGCAAAGGCTTCACATGCTCGAGTTCATGTAATCCTCATCACAATCCCTTAGGCTAGGCAGGTATTCTTCCCTTTCAAATGGCTGCCCTATGCAGAGTTCTCAAATGGCGCTAAAGATTCCTACCTGCTGCTACACATGCCTTGTATAATCCTCTCCCTTGAGTGTGGGAGGGACCAGTAAATGATAGGGTATCATTCTTGTGATCAGGGCTATTTTGAGTGAATTAAAAAGGGATGATTCGTGGGCCCTGGCCGGTTGGCTCAGTGGTAGAGCGTTGGCCTAGCATGCGGAGGACCCGGGTTCGATTCCCGGCCAGGGCACACAGGAGAAGCGCCTATTTGCTTCTCCACCCCTCCGCCGTGCCTTCCTCTCTGTCTCTCTCTTCCCCTCCTGCAGCCAAGGCTCCATTGGAGCAAAGATGGCCCGGGCGCTGGGGATGGCTCTGTGGCCTCTGCCTCAGGCGCTAGAGTGGCTCTGGTTGCAACATGGCGACGCCCAGGATGGGCAGGGCATCGCCCCTTGGTGGGCAGAGCGTCGCCCCATGGTGGGCGTGCCGGGTGGATCCCGGTCGGGCGCATGCAGGAGTCTGTCTGACTGTCTCTCCCTGTTTCCAGCTTCAGAAAAATGCAAAAAAAAAAAAAAAAAAAAAAAAAAGGGGGGGGATGATTCGTGGTGGGCCTGACCTAATCAGTTGAGCCCTTTAAAAGAAGGTGAGGCTTGGCCCTGGCCGGTTGGCTTAGCGGTAGAGCATCAGCCTGGTGTGCGGGGGACCCGGGTTCGATTCCCGGCCAGGGCACATAGGAGAAGCGCCCATTTGCTTCTCCACCACCGCCCCCCCTTCCTCTCTGTCTCTCTCTTCCCCTCCCGCAAGGCTCCATTGGAGCAAAGATGGCCCGGGCGCTGGGGATGGCTCCTTGGCCTCTGCCCCAGGTGCTAGAGTGGCTCTGGTCGTGGCAGAGCAACGCCCCGGAGGGGCAGAGCATCGCCCCCTGGTGGGCAGAGCGTCGCCCCTGGTGGGCGTGCCGGGTGGATCCCGGTCGGGCGCATGCAGGAGTCTGACTGTCTCTGCTTGTTTCCAGCTTCAGAAAAATACAAAAAAAAAAAAAAAAAAAAAGGAAGGTGAGGCTTCAGAAAGACCCCCCTGGATCCTTGAAGGAGCAAACTGCCATGTGGTAGAGAAGGCCATGTAGTAGGGATAGTGGGTAATCTCTAGCAGCTGAAAATGCCCCTCAGTTGATAGCCAGCAAGAAAGTGGGGACCTCAGTTCCCACAAATACAAGGAACTAAATGCCAACACCAGTCAGCCTGGAAGAACCCAGATCTCTGATGAGAGGTCACAGTCCAGCTGCCCCTTGATTTCAGCCTGCTGAGACCTGAGCAAAGAACCCAGCAATGCTGTGGCTAGACGTCTGACTTATGGAGACTGTGAGAAAAGAAATGGGTGTTGCCCTGACTGGGTAGCTTGGTTGGTTAGAGCATCGTCCGGAAGCTCAGAGGTTGCCAGTTCAATTCCTGGTCAGGGCACATACAGGAACAGATCAATGTTTCTGTCTCCCTCTCCCCCTTCCTCTCTCACTAAAGTCAATAAAAAAGAAAAAGAAAATAAATGGGTGTTATGTTAAGCCACTAAGTTTTTAGTTGTTTGTTATGTAGCAATAGAAAACCAATACCCAAAGAAACCAAGCCCGGGACTTGTCTCATCCAAAGTTAAGGACTCAAAAGCCTAAATTGGCTCCACTATACTCCCTTAGTCTTAATTAAAAAAAAAAAAAAAAAGAATAACAGTATGTATTAAAATTTTTCTAAAGTGTTTTTACAAACTGCATTGATTTCCTATACATTTGCATCTTGGGGGGGGCATTATTCTGCCACAGCTGGTATTGTGGTTCACCAATTTTCATAAAGCAAAATACTCTGGAATACTAATTCTTGTTCTGTTCACAAAAGTGCTAATGTGTTTTTGTTTTTAAATGAAGAGGTATTATAGATAATCAGGGACATCTCCAAAAAGAGAATGTTTTATAAGAAGGAAACTCCCAACTTCCTAACACCTTCTGATAAATTTAACTCCTCACTAGCCATCCTCTTCCTTCCCTTCCAATACAGAGAAAGAGGGGTCTTTATTATCTCAGGCTATCCCTGCACCTGTATTTTGGACCCCTTTCCCTCTCACTTCCTCAGGGATCTTGAACCATCAAGTGTCCCCTCTTTGCTGTATCTTCAACCTCCCAGTTCCTAACTCTATCACTACTTTACCCGTTCTCTCCCATCCTAGACAAATAAAACCCCTGTTCCTTGACCCTGCTTCATTCCTTAACTACAACTCTGTATCCCTACAATCAAGCTACTTGAAAGGGTTTCCATTTCCTCACTTCCCATTCATTTCCTCATCCTTGACAATTTGGCTCCTCCCCATCCCTAAACTGAAGCTGTGTTTATTAAACTCCGTTTCTAAACCCAACGCACATGTCTCAGTGCTACATTACTTGTCCTTCCAGGATCAATCAACACTTTTCATTAGCCCAGCCTTCCTGGAATGCTCTTTCCATTGGCTGCCGTCATCTCTTTCTCGTCTAATCTCTTTACCTGTTCCTCCTTTGTCTCTTGTACGGGTCCTTCTTCCTTTACCCATTTCCCTAAAGGAGTTCCTTCCTCGTGAACCCTCTTTTATTAAATTTGATTTTTTTTATTGTGGTAAAATATACCTAATATAAAATGATCATTTTAACCATTTTAGGTGTACAGTTCAGCCCTTTTTCATTTATATTCCCCCTGAATAATCCCATCTACTCTTGTGACGTCACTTAACATAATAAAGGCATCCAAATCCACTTCCCTAGTCTACACCTCTTTCAGGAGCTACAGATTCATTTATCCGCTGCCCACTGAACATTTTTACCTACGTATATTATAGACACCTCATAGAGAACCTGTTCCAAAGTAAAACCATCTCTCCTCCACAATCCCTCCCCCCTCCCCACCAACCTGTCTCTTCTCTCCCATGTTTCTAGTCTCCCAGAGCATTTGCTTTCACATCTGGTTGCCCAAACCAGAAACCAGAGTCACTCTTGATTCCTCTTCTTATTCCTCCTATCTAATAAACCATCATGTCCTATTCTTTCTATCTCCTTCATAATTCCTGAAGCTGTTGACTTATCTTCATTCCTACTATGGCCATTTTGTTTAGACCATCACTATTCTTGACTGGTGTAAAGACTGCCTCTACATATCTTATCTCTACTTTGCTTCTGTCTAATTCCTTCTTCACAGTGTAGCCAGAACTCTGATCAGGCCACTTCCTTGCTTAAAGCCCCAAAACTTCCTGTTAGTCTCAGGATGGCCTCTAATCTCCTTCAACTACTGTATATGGCTACTTCTTACCTTTCCAGCCTTGTATCTCAACTCAAACTCCCTTACGTTCTACAGACTACTCAAAATACCACCAACTGGTCATTATTTCTCATGCTTCTAGGTTTTTCTTTTTCTTGCTTTCTGCTTAGACTACTCCCTTTTCCCCCTTGCTTAGCTGGATAACTTCAGCTTAGTGTAGCTATTATTTCTTTTGAGAAACCTTCCTCAATATCTTCTAAACTTATCAGGTGTTCTGCTACATATTCCCACCTTGCACTAACTCTACAATGACACTTACTACACTGCACTGAACTTGCCTGTGTACTTGCTGTTCTCTGCCTCTGATGAACTGGGAATGCTTTGAGGGCAGGACCCTTACTTACTGCTATAGTCCAATGCCTGGTATGGTGGTTGGCTCATAGAACGTACCAGATACATATGTAATGAATGAATTACGGAGAGAGAGAAGCAAACGCACTTCAGACAGAGGGAATGACCATGATAAAGATTCAAGATGTGGAATAACTTAAGACGAACAGCTAGCTCTATATGGGAAACTAACCAGACACTCGAGGGCTCCTAAGGAGAGAAAGCACAGAGATGCAGCTGGGAAAGATACACTTCAACCCTGTTTCAAAGACACTCACCATAGGAGAAGGTGTCTGGCATGGGGACCCCGTGTCCGGCCAGCTCCTGGAATGTCCAGAATTTGTTGATGCAGTTTAAAATGCTCTGTGGGCGGTTGACTAAGCGGCAACCCAACTTCTCCAGGTGTCGCAGGACCGTGATGTCACTGTCCGATTGCAGCGAGGGTGTGGACACCCGGACAAGCACTACATCTGGGAAAGTAGTGAGTGCCTTCTGGTTCAGCTGTAGGCCTGCAATCAGAGGACAAAAGTGAGCTCTGTGCTTGCCATCATCCAGTCCCACCAGAAGAACTGGTTTCAACAGACTCCTCAAGATTGAACCTAGCAGGAAGATAGCCTTGCAAATGGCACTTGGATATCCTGTTGTAACGAGAAAGCTACAGTCAACTTTATATTCCAAACAAATGGGCAGAGCATGATTATGAGGAAACACAAAAGAATGAACAACAACAACAAAAAAGGTGGCATAGCAAGAATAATCCGCATTAGAAGACTCCACAGGAGATAATATAGAATAATCCAGCACCTTCCTTCCATATAGTACTTATATTACTCCACGTATAGTGGCTTAGAAGGCTGGAGACTTACTGAAAGGAAGCACTATAGCTCACTAAGGGATCCTTACTAGTCTTTTATGACTTACCCATTGAAAGTCTATCTGATATATTATTTAAGCATTTAAATGATTTTAATGAATATAATGAATGCAAAAAAATGTCAATGTTAAGTAAAAAAAACAGGGAACAAAATCATAAATACAAAAGATAGAAAAAGATAGAAAAAGATAAAGGAAACCAACCAACACTTTAACAGTGGGTAACGAATTACAGGTGATTTCCTATTTTATACTTATCAGTATTTTTCAAAATGTCCCCAAATGCATAGTACATTCGTAACAACAAAAAAAACTTCAAAAACAGTCTACTAAAAATCAATTTAACATTAAAACTAGAAGGCATCCAAAGACAGTTGATCTGGATAGCAAAAAAAAAACTGGAACCCATGTTACACTAGGTAAACTGGGAGTGTTAGCTTGAAGTAGGGACTTAGAGGAACAAGTAATCTTCAAGTATCTGTAGGGTGTCCATGAAGAAGAATGACTTAGCTTGTCCTCCATGACCCCAGGAGACAGAGCTGACATGTCTGTTTATTTCTGTAACCCCAGCCCCTAGAACAGTGCCTGATGCAGAATAGGCACTTGATGTTTGCTGAATTGTAGGGAAGCTACAGGAACATAGATTTGGTATCTATTCCAGTGCCTTAGAATAGAATGGGCAGAGGCTCACTGGTCACCTGAGGAGCCTCTGCCCAGAAGGAATGCAAGGGTCATATAAGCTCACAACAACCTGCTCAGTCGATAACCTATGGTTTGCATTCTGTAAGTAGTTATCTAGGCATCTATGGTGCACCAGCATCTGTGGATGGATGGTGGACACATGAAACGGGATGTGTAGAGTAATGAGACTGAGTTCCGGGAATAATGTGGTCTACCTTAGTGAACCTTAAAGGAGTTTCCAAAATGCTCTAAACAAAACCTATGAAACACAGTTTCAGAACCATCTTATAGGCTTTTACCTAAAGCACCTTCTACTTCATAACTGATATTCTGCACAATCATATAATTCCAAGAAAACAAAAGGTGTTCGTGAAATGACTATTTCTTTATCAGGGTATGGATAATATTAAGACAAAAACAATAAGCAAAACAAAATAAAATAAAACAAGCAAACAAAAACAGAAATACAGTTTGGATCTAACTTGCACAGTTTCCCCTCATGTCTAGGAGATATTTCACCAATTTAAAATAAACAAAGTAGGTGTAATCATTAAGAGAAATTGTTTTAGTACTTCTGCTGAGAGTGTGAACTCAGGAACTGGAACATAATTCTCACGGATGATTTATAAAGGGCATTTGGTTACCTTCACTTTGCCATCAGGAAACAGTACCAAATATACATGCCTTTTCCTTTGCCACTTATAGGCCCTGTAGGAGATAATAGGAAAGGGGCTAGGGGGTCAGCCCTGTATAGTATCCTCAAAATTGAGAGAAAAAAGAAAAGTCGGTGCAAATGGTGAGGAAAAACTGAATACTCATGGAAAAAGCAATAGCTCAGAACAAATTACAAAATGAAATAATATATTTTTTAAAAAATGCTTTGAAACTAAAATGCTAGGCATAGTATGTCAGGCGCTGGCATTGGCATTGCATAGACATTTTACAAAGCAAGATAGGACAATGGATGGAGATTTGTACCACCTGATGAGAAAAACGGCTTTGCAACAGAAAAGTGACCTAGAGAAATGAGAAGCAGCAGAATCATCTAGCTTTTAAATCCCAACATGAGACCACAGACGGACAGTTACACTTCCAAATGCGAAGAAAAGAATTCAATCATTTCTGGAAATACCAACCACAAAGTAGACAGAGACAGCTCAGCCTCAACAAGCAGATTCACATACACCTAGGAAGTCTTACCAGGACTTCATCTCTCTTCTCCAAAGGTAAATCTTTGGGCCTGGCTCATTCCAACTGAAGCCTTTAATAAATGAAGAATGGAATGTTAAAGTGTAGCTGAAAAGGCTCTACCAAACAGTTAGACAGGTCTGGGCTCTGACTGTGCTGGCTGTCCAGCTCTGTGCAGAGAGGGACAGGACAGGTTTAGGGATACAGGGCTCATACAACCAGTTATTTCTCTGCCCAATGACACAGCTCCAGCATTCTTGTTATGGGCAACTTCACTGGCCCTTGTTCACCCCAGTCCTCTGCTGTCTAAACCTAGTTCATATCACCATTTCTAGAAGTAGCAGACAAGAGGCTGCCACTCACCGTGGCTTCAGTGGGGACAGCAGTTCCACAAAGATAGGGCCAAGAACAACTTGAATTTAAAGCTGGCCCTTGGCAAACCTGTCAGTGAATTCTGAGACCCTCAATCACTTAAGTAATCTCTCTCCTCAGGTAAGGACCTGATAAACTCAATACAGTATGGACCTTCCCAGGATCCTTAACACTTCTCCACTGTAATCTGCAGGCTTCAAGCTGAGGGAATGAAGAGCTGGTGCAAGACATCGGGGAGGGCAGGGCTCTGCTTGGCTGCCAGCGAACTGCAGGAAACCCCTCAGAGAGAGACTCGTCTTCAGATCACAGGATATCATGAGCGTAAGTGTCCTAGTGCTCTTGGCGTCACCTTGACTCATGCGGCGGGGCAGGGAGAAGGAGCTGAGCTTCTGGAATATTTGGGTCTCCCAGACTCCGAGACTGGGCTTGAGACTTACTATTTAGCCTCAATATTTTTTTCCATATTACTTCTAAAAAGAATAGTCTACTTTCATGGGTACTCATGTTCTGATTTCCTTGTGAACTCTTTATTATTTTTTTTGGAAATATTTTAATGTATTAAAAACAAGCTAGAAAAATACATAACTTTTCCCAAAGAATTCAGCCTGTTTTCTAATCTATATATTGGGTTAAGTTAATTCTACAAAACTAGACTTTCTGTATTTGTATATACAACAGCAGAGAAACACACTGTATAATACAGAGAAACAGCTTTTTTTTTTTTTTTTTTTTTTTTTTTTTTTTTTAATAGAGACAGAGAGAGAGTCAGAGTGAGGGATAGACAGGAACAGACAGACAGGAATGGAGAGATGAGAAGCATCAATCATCAGTTTTTCATAGCGCATTGCGACACCTTAGTTGTTCATTGATTGCTTTCTCATATGTGCCTTGACCGTGGGCCTTCAGCAGACCGAGTAACCCCTTGCTTGAGCCAGCGACCTTGGGTCCAAGCTGGTGAATTTTTGCTCAAACCAGATGAGCCTGCGCTCAATCTGGCGACCTCGGGGTCTCAAACCTGGGTCTTCTGCATCCCAGTCCGATGCTCTATCTACTGCGCCACCGCCTGGTCAGGCGAAACAGCTTTTGAAATACAAATCAATCTTGGAAAGTAAAGCTCTAAAAATTAAGAACCATTCTCAATCAGTCATACCAACAGAGGGAAGAAGCAGCATGGATAATAAATAAAAGGTGCAGTCACTCAGAACTGAATTTGGCCAGCGGTTTTATTGAGCATCTGTTGTTTTAGGGACTTTGCTAAGAACTTTCTCATATATCATCTCATTTAAATTAGAGAAGTCTTGTAATAGGGATCCCCACAACAGATTTGACTGTAGAAGTCTTTTCCTGTACACAGAACTGATATATAATGGGTCACCACCCTTTCAACCTATGTGCGTGCTGCACTAATTTATATGTGTGTGCCCACACATGCATATGTGTCCACACACACACACACACACACACACACACACACACACACGCAAACACACCCTTAGCCTCACAAAGAAAGCTTCAAAACTAAACTTGTTTCTAGCATGCCAGGAAAAGAGTCTTCATGTACAAAGCACCCAGCAGATACAAGAAAAGAGCAGGACACCATAGCATGAGAGTGAGAGCAAGCCAGGACCTCAGGGCAGCTTTCACAACCGTCAGCAGATCAGGTAACAACAGTGGCTGCTAGCGAAGCTCTGAAAGTTGTCAGAAAGGAATCAATATTATAAATAAAGTAAGTGGATAATCCATTAAGGGCTTCACATTATGTTGTGTTATGAGAAAGATGTGCCATCCGAAACATGAGCTGGCTCATCTCATGCTCTGGGTTTTCCCTCGTTTCTTCCTACCTTATCCTCGGCATTTTCTCATAAGGAAGCTATTTTTATTCTTAACAAGAAGATGCCATCAGTGGCCCTTTTAAAGTCCTTTATTATAGTGTCCAAAGAAATATCTCACCTCCACCTCATTAAAAGCTTCAGTTATTAGGTGGCCACTTTCTACTAACTGCTATTTTGAGGTCATTTAATTCAAAGCAGCCTTTACTGGACTGGTGGAATGAGTCAGACACACTATTAAGCAGGCAAAGATGAACTAGGTGGTCTTTGCCTACCAGGAGCATACAGTCTCCTTCTGGAGAAAGATATACACGCTAATATTCATTCATTCACTCCCTCAACACACATTTATCGTTTCATGAATTCATTCAGCCAATATTTACTTAGCACCTACTTTGGGCCAGGCCCTGTGCTAGTTTGGGTTTACCCAGAAACACTCCCAGAGATGAGGACTTGAGTGCAGGAGATTTATTATGACAGTGGTTTATGTCAGGAAACACTGTTAGCAAAGTGGAGAAGGGAATGAGGCAATAAAGGGTGTGTTATCAAGTGAATGACTACTTTGGCAACTGGGGCTTAATCCTACTGCGCGACAATAGGAAATGGTTCAGTGCACACATCTCAGTTATCTCACCAAGGGGTGAGGGAGCTGGTGAGTTACAATTTTTAATACACCAACTCACTGGTGGAGGGCTGCTCCAGGGGCGTGGTGTTAAATCCCCGGCCCTTCTGGCTGGCCATGCATGTGTAAGCTAAGTGGCTATGCTCCTGCGACAGGGGAAAGCCCTCACAGGGATTTGGGTGCTGGTGGTTCGAAGTGTGGCCCCATCACATGGTAAGGGCAAAAGGCACATGGGAGGCCACTGCCAGCTAAGGCTGGGAATGGGGACTGAGGTTTGTGAATGTAACAAACACTATTCTATGGAATTTAAGAAAGACACCACCCAGCTGTGATTAATGCCACTGATGACCTCTGCAAAGCACCTGACTACTAGGAAGGATTATTAGTCTGGTTTGGCAGAGGTGGGAGAGGAGGCTACCTTTTACAACACAGTTTGAGACGTGCTGGAGGAAGCAGTTAGAGATGATTACCTCTTGAGCTTTCAGAAAGGAGATGTTGACTCATGGTGCATCTGGGCTCAGAAAAAATGTGTAAAACTAATAATTGCGTAATGTCTACCTCTTAGAAACTAATCGATAGGAACAGCATAGCATCTTATAAGCACTGAGTTCAGGGATATCTCAGGGCTAACCTATTTTTAAAGGCATTTCAAGAAGTCGAGACAACATGAGATGAAAGACAATTATGGCAGAGAGGTCTCCAAGTCAGAGGCTTGATGGAATTCCTTGCTGTCATTTAACAGCTTGGCAAGACATTAAAATCTCTCTGGGTCTGTTTCCTCTTCTGGGAAATGGAAGGGTCCCAGAACTTGGAAATCTACCCAGCCTCACAAGCCCCACCCTCACCCCTTCCCACCTCACCAACTGGATCTTTCTTTCACCCATGAGACAAATCTCAGCTGGGCCTTTCTCCCATCCACATCAGTCAGCCAAGACTCGAGTCTCCCAGGCCATGTAATTTTCCTGAGCTCTGAGCTCCACCTGGCTCTGTCCTTTCTACTCCCACCTTCCACTTCTTCCCATCTATCTCCACTGTGCCCTGGGAGACTCAGTGGGCAGCAAGTCCCTTACCTTCAACCTTTTCAGTGAGTGTTCCCTTCACCTTCTTTTCCTGGGTTCCCTGAACCCTGGCTCTCCCCAGGAACACTGCTTCCCCAGCAGTCCTCCCAAGTTGTGGCTGTTCTCTCTCCCTCGCACCTGGGATTATTGGGCGGAGAGGCAGGAGGGATATGCTCCTTGCTCCTTGTTAGGGCTTCCAGAATATTCTCTTCTCTCCCTCCGAAGCCTGACTCTCAGCAGATTGTACAGCACCCCACTAGTGCAGTCAGCTAAGGACCCCAGTCACTGCCCTCTGCCCTTGTCACTCTAGCTCCTGACTCACTGATCCTCCCAGGAGCTACCATGCATGGAGTTACAGGAATGAAGAACTGTTGTTCCTGTAAGTTCCTCAACACAAAGTAACTTGAATTTAACATTATCTCACAGCGGAGTCCTTGAGTTACTTTTTAATAGTGAAGAAGGATTTCATAGATTCAGAATTTTAGATGTGTAATAGGCAATATGAACCCCTAATAAGGTGACATGTCTCAGCGAAGTAAAGTGGTCCGGTGGGAGTGGAGTGAGGTGAAGCTGGTGCTGATGTACCTGGTGTCATGGACTCCCTGACAGTAGGGGGAGTGACCAGGAGGTGTGGATGCATGGGAATGACATAGACCTCTCTGATGATGGCTATACCGCTTCCACCAGGCAATCCTAACAAATTTGTTGGAAGTGTTATGGTAGCAAAAATGGGTGGTTCAAAGATCTATAAGTAGGGCTTTGAGAGTCTCTAAGGATCCTAATCTATGGTTCTAGAACTCTTCCCAACTCAGTTCATAAAGTGTCCCTAAAACTGTTATAAATATAAACATAAAATACACATCCGGCCCTGGCCGGTTGGCTCAGTGGTAGAGCGTCGGCCTGGCGTGCAGGAGTCCCGGGTTCGATTCCCAGCCAGGGCACACAGGAGAATTGCCCATCTGCTTCTCCACCCCTCCCCCTCTCCTTCCTCTCTGTCTCTCTCTTCCCCTCCCGCAGCTGAGGCTCCACTGGAGCAAAGATGGCCCGGGCGCTGGGGATGGCTCTGTGGCCTCTGCCTCAGGCGCTAGAATGGCTCTGGATGCAACAGAGCAACGCCCCAGAGGGGCAGAGCAGCGCCCCCTGGTGGGCATGCCGGGTGGATCCCGGTCAGGCGCATGCAGGAGTCTGTCTGACTGCCTCCCCGTTTCCAGCTTCGGAAAATGAAAAAAAAAAAAAATACACATCCAATCCACCTTCAGTCCTTGGGGTCAGCCCACAGATATAAACATGAACCCATGGGGTAAAGTTCATGTCAGTTTGGAAACATTATATAGTAGGTGCTTCCAACCACTCTCTGACCTTTCCATTAGTGCTGTATAGTAGTTTATTCGAATTACAGGGTGTCAGGCACAGGCCTTAGCAAGGACTGAGGTTAAAGCTCACCTCTGTGCAAAAAGGTTAGCATGGTACCCTTTACTGCTAGTGTCTTCTTACACAATAATGAGAGTCCATCCTTTCTCCATGAGATCTCTGTTGTCTTTTGGAAAGCTGCAATAAGATCATTTTCTCATATAAATTTGGTTAGGATTCTTCCTAACCCAAGCTTTTTAGATCTTACTCACCTGATTACAACAAAGAGCCAAGTAAAAGTATCCCAGAACACCTAAATGTAAAGAAACTGACTTAGAAATTGCCATGTGGTCACCAGATTTTAGCTCTGAAAGGGGAGGACTGCTGAATCATTCTGCTAAGGAACAAACCTGGATTTTTTTCTGTCTTGGTTTCTGTCCCTGAGTTTGTGACTATACTTGTTTTTTGGGACAGTTAATCGTAAAGACCTGTGTGTGGTCAAAGAACTTAAGTTGCACTAATGACTCTGTCCTGATATAATGGCTCATTAAAAAAACAGTTACACATCCAATCATAATTTCCCAAACACAGACGCTAATTACAGTTAAAGTCTCAGGTACTTCAAATTGGCCTTTAAGGCACCTCGCTCAGTCATCCAACAAACATTAACTGAAGGCCTACTGTGTACCATTATAGAGCACACATATGAGGAATCCCCAGTCATTTAGCGGGAAAGGGAAGATAAGCTTTGTAAATAGGTAAATTACAATAAAATATAATGAATGCTATTTTAAAGGGTGTGTGCAATGTTATTTGGCAGCTGATGGAAGAGAGACTGCCTGGAGCCAGGGTAGGGAGTTCTAAGAAACAGTTTATAGAGATGAGTGACCTAAGCTGGAAATGAAGGATGAATGAAAGTTTACCTTGTGGGAAGGAGCCGGACCAGATGGGTATCTCAGGCAGAGCGAATTTCAGTGCAAGCTGCGGGGTGAAGTCAGTGCAGGCTGATGCATGGGGCGGAGTGGGAGAGAGGAGACAGAAATTCTGATTCTGCTGAGACCAGAATTACTGAGTATTGGTCCTTATTGTAGGCCTGGACACCCTTATTGATGTTGATAAGAGTTAATATACAGAAAAAACCTAGACCTGTGCTGGCACACAATAAACTATATATATAAAGTCTACCGGAAAGTTCTGTCCGTTTTTGGAATAAAACAAAATACAAATTCTTCTGACTTAATTCATGTGGCACCCATCTTGAATATTTCCACACCAATCCTATCTTCCGAATATGGTCCAAAATGGTTTGCTGAGCTGAATTAAGCCTTTCTGCGATCTCCGATGTTGTCAGAAAAGGATCTTGCTCCAACATGGTCTTAACAACATCGTCATCAATCAAAGATGGTCGCCCAGAACGTGGCTTATCAGAAAGGTCGAAATCACCTGTTTCGAATTTTTTGAACCATCTTCTACATGTACTATTATAAACTGTACCTTCACCAAACACTTTCAATAAATTTCTACATGCTTTTGTAGCATTTCTTCCTTGTTGAAATTCGTAAAAATATAGTGGTATAAATGAACTTTATCAGTAGCCATGGGTACACTATCGCTTCACACATAAGACTAATGTGAATCAACTTTGTTTTAGTTAATTTGCTACGTCAGTATGTATACATTAAGTGATAAAAATAGAGAGGCATACATGCGCCAAATAAACATGTGCTTACGTGTCGAAACTTGTGATAGAAACGGACAGAACTTGGCCCTGGCCGGTTGGCTCAGCGGTAGAGCGTCGGCCTGGTGTGCGGGGGACCCAGGTTCGATTCCCAGCCAGGGCACATAGGAGAAGCGCCCATTTGCTTCTCCACCCCCCCCCCCTCCTTCCTCTCTGTCTCTCTCTTCCCCTCCCGCGGCCAAGGCTCCATTGGAGCAAAGATGGCCCGGGCACTGGGGATGGCTCCTTGGCCTCTGCCCCAGGCGGCAGAGTGAGGCCCCAGAGGGGCAGAGCATCGCCCCCTGGTGGGCAGAGCGTTGCCCCTGGTGGGCGTGCCGGGTGGATCCCGGCCGGGCGCATGCGGGAGTCTGTCTGACTGTCTCTCCCCGTTTCCAGCTTCAGAAAAAAAAAAAAAAAGGAACGGACAGAACTTTCCGGTAGACCTTATATATTTATATATATATATATATATATATATATATATATATATATATATATATATATATATATATATTTGGCTATTATTATGTGCATTTTGGTGCCACATTCACTACCATCCAGTTGAGAATAATTAATAAATATTTGTTGAATGAATGAATGAATGAACCTGTGGTTTCTAAGAAGGAAATGAAGATGGGTATGATTCTCATAATGCTACATCCAGCAGAAAGCTGAAGGGCAATGTGCTCTATGGGACTGCTTCAGTCACCTGTAGCATTCCACTTTCTCCACTAGTTTCCCCACCCAAATCTGTGTGGAGGTACTGTCTCCTTCACCTACTCCTTCACAAGTCTCAGGAAGGAATAGAAAGGAATGAAGGCACAAAGACTTTGTAAAGGTGGTACCTTAACTTCCTAAACCACAAAATTACTTTGCAAAGTCACTCTCTAGCTTCAATTTAATTCAATTTGGTTCAAGTCCACATCTACTGGGAAAAGTACTATAGGTTACAGATGTCCCAAAGCATATTTACTCCACATCACGGGACGGGGTTTTAGGACATCAAGTTCTTAACTGTTGTCCTAACTAGTTGCTGCTAACTAGCTGGATGACATTGAACAAGTCACTTCATCTCTTTGGGCATCAGGTTCCTCATTTGTAAAATGAAGGGGTGAGAATGGATGCTCTCAAAGTCATTCTCAGAGCTCACATTCTGTAATTCTCAAATGGGAACTAGCACCCATACATTATAACTATTTCTGTACTTCAGAGCCAGTAAACAGTTATTTTCAGAGGAATATTCTCATTTAGCAAATTGTCATGGGTTGTCTATAGTTTGAGTACTGAAGAAACTGGGAACTAAAGCCCATAATCTTTATTCATTCAAAAACGTTTGAGTGTCTGCTATGCACGAGGCTCTGTTCTAGTCACTCTGAAAGCACTGAACAAAGCAAATGAACTCACTCTTCTCAGGGAGCTCACTTCCTTGTGCTTTAATTAATAAATTACACAATAAATAAATATTTGTGTGTGTGTGTGACAGACAGAGAGGAACAGATAGGGACAGACAGATAGGAAGGGAGAGAGATGAGAAGCATCAATTCTCTGTTGCAACACCTTAGTTGTTCATTGATTGCTTTCTCATATGTGCCTTGACCAGGGGACTACAGCAGACCAAGTGACCCCATGCTCAAGCCAGTGATCTTAGGTTCAAGCTGGTGAACTGTGCTCAAACCAGATAAGCCCACACTCAAGCTGGCGACCTCGGGGTTTCGAACCTGAGTCCTCTGCATCCCAGCCCAACACTCTATCCACTGCGCCACTGCCTGGTCAGGCAACAAATAAATCTTTTTATTGCTTTAAAAACAATGATCCAATAAGCTTGCTTTAAGTATTGTGATGTGCTTGACTCTCTCTGAACTAGCAAAAAAGTAAAAAAATGCATAAAAAATACATTTTCAATTTCTCTATCAACTAGGCAAATAACCGTGTAGATTTTGTTGTAGTTTAAAAAGTAACTCCTGGTTCATGAATTGACTGAGATCCACATGAATTCAGTAAAATTTTAAGATACTAAACAATAGGGTTTAAATGCTCCCTGCAGCTCTAGTATTTAATTTTTTCTTTTTCTAGGGCTGAGTCTTTAAAATGGGGTTTTAGATATAAAACAGAGAGCATCTCCCTACTCTTTCCCAGCATGGGTGGTGGGTCTACAACAGGAACACATGAAATTTTGGTTACTGTATCTGAAAAAAAAAGGCATCATTACAAGCTGTAAATAAATAAAAAAGGAAGAGCAAACAAACCAACTTTGGGGTTAAAATACAAGGTTTAGATCAGTAAAATATAACCAATTATCCCATTTAAGTCTGGCACTGACTCAGAATTTTAGAGCTAGAGGAACCTTAGCCTGTGATTTTATAAACTAGAAACCTGAGGTTCAAAGACATAAAGTGACTTGGCAAAGGCAAAATCAAGATACTTGTTAGCAACAAAGCTGTAATAAGAATCCAGATCGGCAGATTTAGTGTACAGGAATTTAGTTCTACATTAATTGAGAGTTCCAGCAAGTCAAGGATAGAGAAAGTTGACAGACAGTTTTAGATTAAATGTAAGACATCTCATGTTTGTGGTATATTTCCCCAATAGGCTATATATACAATCTGATACTACTTGTGAAGGATTTAGATAAACTTTTGGATGAAATATCTTGGACAGATACATTCCCCTAAGAAACAGTTCATATTCATAAATCTCTTTTTTAAGTAGTCAGTTCAGAATTTGGAATCCCTCTCCAAAGAGAAGTAAAGAGAAGAGAAGTAAAAAAATTAAAACAAGTATGGTTTAAATAATATGAATTGTATCCCAAGAAAAACCCTCAATTGGGCCCAAAACCCCTGGAATCCCCAACCATCTTGAAGTGCCTGCAACCCTGGAGGGAAGTTCCTAAACCACGGATTCCTAAATCAGAGAGTGCATAAAGAATAACTAAAAATATCTAAAAACACAATTAATCTATTGAGGTCAGGGTCATAGATGATAACCATGTTTTTTACCCAAAAAAGTCTCTTGGACACAGCAGTAAAGAAATCAATGAGACCAGAATGGTCTTTACCTGAAATCTTGGATTTTCTGGAATCAGAATTCAACATTTTCAGGGTGGAGGATAAGTTTAAGAAAAACCATCAAAGACCTAGTCTCCCTCTTTACACTCAAGAAGTGACTACAATCTTTCTCAGATTTCTCCCCATAGGTAGGTTCCTAGTTTGGGAGTGATACTCTGTAGTGCGTTACTAACGCTTACACACTTCTGGAAAACTTTTAAAACACTCATCTTAATGGCAATTTTGTAAACTTAACGTGGATTTCTATAAATCTAAACTGACAGGGTAGTGATGCAAGCAGAATTTGCAAATTTGGGATTAGCCACTTGATTATCCTCGAACCTCCACGCGGCTTCAGGTAAATTCGAGTTCCACCTAAAACAAAGTCCCCTAATTAACTCCCGCTCTCAAATCTTGGCCTCAGGGCAGATGGTGGTAATCAAAAGAAGCTCAAGGTTAGGAGCTGTCTCCAACCCCAAAGCTCTCGCCGGGGGACAGCAGCTGGTTTCGCACCCGAAGGAGAACTGCCTGGGGGAGCCCCGAGGGGCGCGCCCACTGGCCGACTCTCGGGAACCGCGGCGCGCCCTCCCGGGGCCGGCCTCACTCACCAAGGTGGCCGCCGACGACGGTGACGGCGATCTGGTCCATGAACACCGCCCGGAAGCGCACGTCCCGCTCGGAGCAGCGCTGCCGGAGGGCGCGCAGGATCTGCACCTGCGGGTAGTCCTCGCGGATGCGCCGGTCCGTCAGGAACCAGAGCTGGGAGCACATGGCGGCCAGGACGACGGCGCCCCGCGCAGCGCGGACCCCCTCGGCTCCCCGAGCCGCCCTCTCTGGCAGGCAGGCGATCGCGCGCCGCGGACGCACTCCCGCCGGTGCGCCAGGCGCCTCTGCAGCCCTGACCCAGCGAATCTGCCGGCCACTAAACGCCGCCGCCGGCCCCGGCCAGCCAATCAGCGCGCGGCGGCGGGCGCGGGCCGGCCGCGCGGCCAGCTGCAGAGGCGGCCTGCGGCTGCCGGGGGAGGGGTGACGGGGCCGGGGGCCTGCGGCTGCCGGGGGAGGGGATGCTTGCTGGGCCCCGAGCCACTGGGGCCCGGAAGCCGCGGGCGAGCGACCGTGAGCCGGAGAGTGGGCATCCTGCCCTGGACCCCCACCCCCAGTGGGCGTGGCGTTGCCGGCCGGGGTGGGGCGGCTGGAGAGGGAGGGGCCGGGGCGGTGGCCTGGTGGATTGGAGGGAGTGGCTCGGCTGACCGACTAACGGTGCGTAGCGGGATGTGTCCCAAAGGCGATCACGAACATCAGAGGCTGGGGCGGCCGGTGGCCACCTATAGGGCCTGGGCAGGCCCTCAGGGACGTCCCAAGGGGGACTCTGGAGCCTGGCGAAGGTCACCTGGCTAGGTACCCGGTAGGACCCTCGCCTTGGAATTCTCTGCCCCAATACTGGCCCGCAGCTGGAGGGGGGGGGGGGGGTTAGGGCGAGTTGGGTTTTAGCTGTCTCCTGTTCAGATAGTTCGCAGGTACGTTTCTCAGGTTCTCAGATTATTTCACCCTGGATACCCCCTCCTAGTGTGCAGCAGTTCTGGGCCTGTAGAACCCCAACGTGATGTAAAAGAATCTGACTCTTTCTCCAAAGGGACCACTGACTGGTCTTCCCCCTCGGTCTACAACTGAGTCATCTTTGAACAGCATCCTTGGTCCTCGCTAATTGCAAGTTCTGTCTGCAAACAACGTTTGGAGCCAGATTTTCTTCTCTAAATAACTGCAAGGCTGAAATTAGCTATCTTTTGAGATTGCGTTTGCTCTTCCAGCTCATTAAAAAATATGGTCTTTTTATAAAAAATGTTTATTTTTTTCTTACCGAAGCAAGAGTACTTTCAAGGCAGGCCCAACAGTGACAACTTAGAAATGGGGTATGATGTCTCAAGTAAGGAATAGACTTAACTGTAAATATTACATACGTGCATGCATTTACCCACTAGATGTGCCTTTGGAAAAGTCTTGTCTAAATAGAATTTCAAAATTTTACTATTTCAAGTGATGTTAAGTAAATCTTTATGTTACAAAAGTCACCCCCCCTCATGAATCCATTTTTTTTTCAAATAGAGTAACTTAGTACTCTATGAATTATTAACCTTCAGAACTCTTCTAACCACAGATCAACTTGGACACTAGAGGCTCTATCTTCTACATGGACCATTTCCTTGATGTCCCATTGTTTATATTTTCTTGACCCTGATGCTTCCTACCGAGCTTCTGCAGTATCGTACATAGGATGCAGATGATTAGAACCATAGTTTCCTGGAACAATAATTTGTACATAAGAGTCAATAAATTTAGGAGATTTTTAAAGATTTTTTAATTATTTATTGATTTTATGGAGTGGGTGGGGAATGAGAATTATAAACTCATATCATATCAACTCATTATCAACTTGCTTCACTTTGGTTGTTCATTGCTTGCTTGTCATATGTACGTTGACCAGGCAAGCCCAAGGGTTTCCAACCCATGACCTCAGTGATCCAGTTTGACGCTTTGTCCATTGCACCACCACAGGCCAGGCTAGAAGTTGTTTATAACCAATTTTCATAGTCATCTACACAGACTAGAATGTTTGTCATATGCAAATGGCTACCAAGATCCCCAAAACCCAGGCTTAAGGAGATCAGGACCTAAGGATCCAGATGTGATCATCAGTTCCTCACTGTCTTTGCTTTCCCTCACTGGGAGGTTGCTACCACCTCTGATCTTCCTTTCCTAGGGTAGGTAATAAGTGAGGAGGTGACACAGTGGCATAACCAGTTAGGAGATGGCTACATTTATATAGGATAATGTTTTGTTATATTATCATAATTCCTCAAGAACAGAGGTACCATTCCAGATATAGGATTATTTTCTAAAATGTATTACTTTATGTAATATTTCTCCATAGGTGACTTCCAAATTCAGATTTATCCCTGACATCTCCTGAACTTCAGCAATATAAAAGGATGCTGTCCTGCCATCACCTCAGTGTCCCAAAAGCTAAATTCATTCTTTTCCCCTTCATTCCAGATTTAACTGCATTAAACAATAAGAAAAATCCCTGGCCAGGTGGTGCAGTGGATAGACATCAACTTGGGATGCTGAGGACCCAGGTTTAATGTGCCAAGGTCTCTGGCTTGATTGAGCACGGGCTCATTTGGCTTGAGCATGAGCTCACCAGCTTGAGAGTGGGGTTGCTGGCTTGAGCGTGGGATCAAGATATGACCCCATGGTCACTGGCTTGAGCCCAAAGGTCGCTCGCTAACTTGAAGCACAAGGTTGCTAGCTTGAGCAAGGGGTCACTGGCTCAGCTGGAGCCTCCCCTCCCCCCGTCAAGGCACATATGAGAAAGTAGTCAATGACCAACTAAGTGCTGCAGCCAGTGGTGGGATTCAGCCAGTTCACACAGGTTTGGCAGAACCAATACCTAATTTTTTGAGTTTGGTGAACCAGTTGTTAAAATGTCACTTGTAATCAGGGTTCTCTCTAAGGTGGGCGCCTGGGCATCTGCCCAATGTGGAAATCACACATTTACATTCCTTACTCTTTTTTAACGTTCATTTGTGCAACAGCTATTCTAAGCACTTGTGGTAATGTTCATTCTGTCCATAGGTGAAAAAAATTGCAAGTGAGGATGCCAATAAAGAAGCAATTTGTAAATATCTTAAATAAGTTTTACTGTTTTATGTCAGGTATTATTCAATTTTTTAATTAATATTTTTAAACTTTTTCTTATAATCTAGTTTTGTGTACCTCTTTAATTCTTATTTAAGTATTAAATTCATGAAATAATAAACTACCTTCCAGTATATTAGTTTTTTATACTTAAAATGGTCATTAGGGCAGAAAACCAGTTGTTAAATTATTTGAATCCCACTACTGGCCGCAGCTACAAGCTGATTCGTCTCATCTCTCTCACTTCCTATCTGTCTCTCTCATTCACTTAAAAAAAATTTTTTTTAATAAAATGAAACATAAGGAAAATGTATTATCCCATGTAACAAGAAATCTAAGGGTAGGACGACTCTAGAGTTAGTTCATTTAAAAGCTCAGTAACATCAGGGACCCAGATTCTTTCCATCTTTTCACTCTGATATCTGAGACCTGGTTCCCATAGTTAAAAATGGCTGCCACATTTCAAGCTGATATATACAAACACACAATGTCCAGCTGAAGTGTAGAGGCCGTTTCTTCCTATGTGTCTCTTTTTATTAGCAAGGAATACCTGCCTCAGAAGCCCTCAAGCAGACTTCTCACACTCTCCCACATCTAAATCAGTCACTAGCAAGGAGTAAGAAACCATCATGAATGGCTTAAAGTAATCAATTCACCCCCCTGTGACTGGGAATGAGAATCTCCTCCCCCAAGCATATGTAGAGTTAGTTGAATACCTGAGCAAAATTGGGGTTCTCTTAGAAGGAATAAAGACAGAATAGCAGTTGGGAAGGCAAACAATGGTGTTTGATACAGATGTAATAAAGTAAATGTATCAGTCAGAATAAGCAAGGTTTGGCTGGGAAAACAAGTGTTTCCAGAAATTAATAGCAACAAAGTTTTATTACTTGAAATAACATATATAAAAGTTCATTGAAGGTCAGCTTGGCTGTATTCTGGGTTGTGTTTATGCTGGCACCCAGTCTTATTTAACAACCTTTATCTGGAGCAACGTTGGTCTCTTGGAAGAGGAATGGCTATCATGGTGAATCATGTATCAATATATACTGGCTCTTAAGGCTTCTACCTAGAATCTGTACATGTTAGATCTGCTCATATATTCTTGGTCAAAACAAGGTCACCTGGCCAAGTCTGACGTCAGGGAGGTAGGGGAGTACAATCCTTCCCCAGGAAGGGCAGCAAAATTTTGTGAAACCTTATGACCAACTATATAGTTTGCCACAATTGAGAACCAGAAACAGCCAAATCCCACTCTGCTAATTATCTGTCCTCTCCCTGGGGTTGCAAGGGAACTGTACACAAGGAACAAACTAGAATAGAAACTAAAGGATCTAGAACAGAACTCGGCCAAAACACTGAGTTGAATCACATGGCTTGGGTTTAAGACTGAAATGAAGCTTTTTATTTCCTACTTCCACTCTGCACTCTAAATTTTGGAACTGGCAGGCATAGGCATGCCTGCAGAAAGAGAGAAGCAAATGATCAGATTTGCAAAGTATCCCAGCTTTCCTCATCTAAGTGTGTTCTGTATGGAGACTGGGCTGAGCCTCCTCAGCAGACAATAGGGAGCACATGGCTATGTATGACCTTTCAATCACTGCTGACCCCAACCATTGGTTAAATGTGGACTAATGAACATCTGGGCTCTGACCAATCAGATAAACATCTTCTTTTTCCTCTGAAGGGAGCTAGTAAGAGGATAGAATAGAGGAGAACGGAATTCCATACTAGGTACCCATATTCTCACTATTGCTCTCAATCCGTTAGGAAGGTTACAAAAGTGCTCTGCCAAACAAATCCATGTGCATGATCTATTGCCTCCTAATCTAGATTGAAAGCCTCGCAAGAATGGGCCAATGCATTGTGCATCACTGTTTTTACATATGGTGAATACTCAGGTATCTGCTGATAATGGTTTAACTGTCATTTAAAAGACATCATTGCCATTTCAGTTGACAAAACTGTGGTCAACTACAGACATACTAGGTTTTTGCAACCTGGGGTTCAGGGACTATATTTTTTGCCTTACTTTCAACCTTCACTATATATTGGCATGAAAGGATACTGAGATGTGGGTCTGGACAGTGGAAAGTGGAAGTCTTATAAATATTACATGTGACCCCAAGCAAATGGATGTGCTAAGTATACAGAAGATAAACATTCAATTGACCTCAATAAATTAGAGAAATGGTCATCAATAGCAGGTTAAAATACACTAGGATAAATGGAAAGTAGTACATTTAAGGAGCAAAAGAAGAATCACATACACATAGATTCAAAAGAGAAAAACTGACCATGCAGAAATGTGGCTAAGAAAGACCTCATAGATGTGGCAAACCAGTAACAAAATGAACAGAAAAATTACAGATTATTAACAGGAACCTATGAGGCCAAATTAATCTTCATAATCCCAGGGACCCAGCATGGTACCTGGCACACAGGAGACACGGATAAACATTTATTGAAAACAATATGTGACTTTAGCTTTGGTCAGATTGTCTATGCTGTTCCCTTCCTCTGAAAAACCTTGCATAAGCACTTCCTATTCACTGAGCAGGGCCCAATTCAAGCCCTGACTGGGTAGCTCAGTTGGTTAGATTATTGCCTCAATGCCCCAAGGTTGCAGGTTTGATTCCTGGTCAGGACATAAAGAAGTGGGACCACAAATCAATGTGTTTTCTTTCTCTTTTTCTGCCTTCCTTTCTCTCTAAAGTCAATAAATAATTTTAAAAATTTTTTTAAGAAGATCTAATTCAAGGTTTGTAAAACAAAACAAAACAAAATGACCCAATTCAAATACAACTTTTGTCATAGTGCCTTCCCTAAAATTCATCCTACTCTCAGCTAGTAGAAATCTTTCAATTTCTGAATTTTCATAAGCAATTAATAACTGCTAGCAATTATTATGCCAATGATGGGCACTCAATAATTGGGTGAATGCTAACTCTCAGATTATGATAATACCGTATACATTTTTAAATTATAGACTTGATGACTAAAGAAAGATATTTGAAATTTTAGAATTGTCACTCACTGGTATTGACTCACTTTCCTTGCTCTAGTGTTTTCTATGGTATGTGTGTTTAAGCTTTTCCTCTGCCTGTATTCAAACTCACACATTTTATATACTCTCATACAGGTCTTAGTGAACAAGCAGAATTTACAGAAGGGGTGGCAGCAATTCACTTGGAAACCCCCTCTATAACAGGGCTCTTTTTCCCAAGCGACCCACCCCCTCTGATTCTGCCAGTGGGCATCTTTTCCACCCCAATCCTCAGCCTCCAGCCTTGCTATTCTTCACAACCCCTTCCCACAGCCTCATGCAGATTCCTCGACCCTTCATTGTTTGGAAGAATAAATTTTTTACAAATTTCTACTTCCAAACTTGCATCCCTAGAAAATTACTGTGTTTAGCAAACAGTCTTTCAATTAAAAGACCCATTCTCTTCAGGAAATAGAGGGGGGTTAAAAAGAACATTCCCCTTTTGTAAACATCATAAACACAAAATGACTAAGTGAAGTTGGTCAATGAAGTCCTCCCTAGAAACCTGTTCTAGAGTCAACTTTTGAAAATGACAGTGGATATAGCTTTGCAGGGCAGAGTGCAAAGAAAACATTCAGGTGGTCACTAGCTGCTGTCTGCATTAGATGAACTAGGCTCTCACAACCACGTAGAACAGGGTTTGGGAGCCTATGGCTTGCGAGCCAGATGCGGCTCTTTTGATGGCTGCATCTGGCTCGCAGACAAATCTTTAATAAAAAAATAATAACGTTAAAAATATAAAACATTCTCATGTATTACAATCCATTCATTTCCTACCACTCATGTTCATGGTTGTGGGTGTCTGGAGCCAATCACAGCTGTCCTCCGGGACAACACCAAATTTTTTTTGGATAATGCGTAATGTACATGGGTCATTTTGAGGTCAGGAAGTAAACTTCCCTCCTTTTAATCAAGTAGTCAGCTAGCTAATTTCAGAAACCCTTTTGATGAAGAAAATGGCTAAAAGAAAAAAAGATGAGGAGTATCGTACTTTTCAGCAGGAATGGACAGAGGAATTCGCCTTTGTGGAGAGAGCAGGTTCTGCAGTGTGTCTAATATGCAATGATAAAATTGCATCAATGAAACGGTCAAATATAAAGCGGCACTTTGACACATGCCATACTACATTTGCATCGAAATATCCAGCGGGGGACAGCAGGAAGAAAGCATGTCAAGAGCTACTGTGCAGAGTGCAAACTAGTCAGCAGCAACTCTGTGTTTGGACCCAACAAAGTGACTGAAATTTGGCTAGCTTTGCTGATGCTTTAGCAATTGTGAGAAACAGAAAGCCACTCACAGATGGGGAGTATGCCAAAACATTCATGCTTGATGTTGCCAATGAACTTTTTGACGACTTTTCAGATAAAGACAAGATAATCAAACGAATAAAAGACATGCCTCTGTTGGCAAGAACTGTTCATGATCATATCATCATGATGGCAAATCAAATTGAGCCAACACAAGTGAAGGACATAAATGCAGCACCATTCTTTTCTCTCGCTTTGGATGAGTCAACAGACATAAGCCATTTATCCCAGTTCAGCGTGATTGCAAGGTATGCTATCGGTGACACACTACATGAGAAAAGTCTTGCTGTTTTGCCTATGAAAGAGACAATAAGAAGGGAGGATTTATTCAAGTCTTTCACTGAGTTCGCTAAAGAAAAAAATCTACCAATGGATAGATTTATTTCGGTGTGTACTGATGGTGCTCCATGCATGGTGGGGAAAAACAGAGGATTCGTAGCACTTCTTCAATGAACCTGAAAAGAGACCCATCCTAAGTTTTCACTGCATCCTACATCAGGAGGCGCTTTGTGCTCAGATGTGTGGCAAGCAGCTTGGTGAGGTGATGTCACTGATCATTTGGGTGGTCAACTTTATTATTGCCTGAGCTTTAAATGATCGCCAGTTTAAAACTGCTGGATGAAGTTGGGAATAATTATCCTGGTCTGCTTCTGCACAGCAATGTGCATTGGTTGTCAAGAGGAAAGGTGCTCAGCCATTTCGCGACTTGTCTGAGTGAAATCCGGACTTTTCTTGAAATGAAAAGCTTCGAGGATCCTGAGTTAGCTAACACTGAATGGCTCCTGAAGTTCTACTATCTCGTGGACATGACTGAACATCTGAACCAGCTCAATGTGAAAATGCAAGGTGTTGGAAATAAAGTATTATCCCTTCAACAAGCAGTGTTTGCATTTGAAAACAAGCTGGAACTCTTCATCGCTGACATCGAAACAGGTCGTTTACTACACTTTGAAAAACTGGGAGAGTTTAAAGATGCATGCACAGCAAGTGACCCTGTTCAACATCTTGATCTCCAGCAGCTAGTGGGCTTCACATCTAATCTCCTGCAATCATTCAAAGCGCACTTTGGAGAACTTTGTGTGTGCACTCATCTTTTTTTTTTTTTTTTTTTTTCTGAAGCTGGAAACGGGGAGAGACAGTCAGACAGACTCCCGCATGCGCCTGACCAGGATCCACCCGGCACGCCCACCAGGGGCGACGCTCTGCCCACCAGGGGGCGATGCTCTGCCCCTCCGGGGCATCGCTCTGCCACGACCAGAGCCACTCTAGCGCCTGGGGCAGAGGCCAAGGAGCCATCCCCAGCGCCCTGGCCATCCTTGCTCCAATGGAGCCTTGGCTGCGGGAGGGGAAGAGAGAGACAGAGAGGAAGGAGGGGGTGGGAGTAGAGAAGCAAATGGGCGCTTCTCCTATGTGCCCTGGCCGGGAATCGAACCCGGGTCCCCCGCACGCCAGGCCGACGCTCTACTGCTAAGCCAACCGGCCAGGGCGTGCACTCATCTTTTTAAGTTCATCACCATCCACATGAGTATGCAGTGGACAGTGCCAACCTGAGTTACATCCCTGGTGTCTCCATAAGAGATTTTGAGCTACAAGCTGCTGACCTGAAGGCCTCAGACATGTGGGTGAATAAATTCAAGTCACTGAATGAAGATTTGGAAAGACTTGCACGACAACAAGCAGAGTTGGCGAGCAAACACAAGTGGGGAGAAATGAAAAAACTTCAACCCATGGACCAGCTGATTGTCAAAATTTGGAACGCACTTCCTGACACATACCACACACTGCTGCGTGTGAGTATTGCTGTACTGACAATGTTTGGCTCTACGTATGCATGTGAACAGTCTTTCTCACATCTAAAGAACGTTAAGACCAACCTACGATCACGTTTAATGAATGGAAGTCTCAGCGCCTGCATGAAGCTTAACCTCACCACGGATCAACCAGACTACAAAGCCATCAGCAAAACTATGCAGCACCAGAAGTCGCATTAATGGTAAGAAGTACTTTATTCATAATTGGTTAGCAACAGCATAACAACATTATTAAAAATAATTCAGAGACTTGTTGTACTTTAAAAGTGTTGGTCTTATATAAAATGCACACATTTACTTGTATTTAGTGTTGAACATATTGTATGGCTCTCACGGAATTACATTTTAAAATATGTGGCGTTCATGGCTCTCTCAGCCAAAAAGGTTCCCGACCCCTGACATAGAAGTTTATAGTTTTCAGAGGGCTTTCCCAATCTCTCTTGAGACAAGACTGTGAAAATGCTTACCTTGCCATCTGCCAGCCTAGCCTCACTCAGGTGTAATCATTAAAAAGAAATGTTGGCCCTGGCCGGTTGGCTCAGCGGTAGAGCGTCGGCCTGGCGTGCGGGGGACCCGGGTTCGATTCCCGGCCAGGGACATAGGAGAAGCGCCCATTTGCTTCTCCACCCCCACCCCCTCCTTCCTCTCTGTCTCTCTCTTCCCCTCCCGCAGCCAAGGCTCCATTGGAGCAAGGATGGCCAGGGCGATGGGGATGGCTCCTTGGCCTCTGCCCCAGGCGCTAGAGTGGCTCTGGTCGCGGCAGAGCGATGCCCCGGAGGGGCAGAACATCGCCCCCTGGTGGGCAGAGCGTCGCCCCTGGTGGGCGTGCCGGGTGGATCCTGGTCAGGCGCATGCGGGAGTCTGTCTGACTGTCTCTCCCCGTTTCCAGCTTCAGAAGAAAAAAAAAAGAAATGTTTGTCTCAGCCTTTCTTATGTCCTTAGCCATTTCTGACCAAGTCAGGAATTATATTAGAAACCTCAATACTATCTTTTCTTTCCTCTCATGTGGGGTACAAAGCTATGATGCTTTAACAAAGAGACCCAAAAGACAGTGACACAAGAAATTTCTTTCTCTCTCACTTTTAGTGCAGTAAGGTGGGTGTCAAGAAGGAAAAGGTAGTTCTGCTCCCCTTGTTCCTTCTGGGACCCAGGTTTTTTTCATCTTAGTGTGCCACCCACTCCAGACTGTGGTCATTGTTGGCATGTTTGAGGCTGACTCTCTCTCTCTTTAAATGTAATCATAGTCACTTTTATTTTCCTTAAACCACAAAATAGAGTCTTTGGTTGTACAAACATCACTAGTTAGTCTTACCAAGAGGTCCTGGCTGGGGAGGTGGCAGTTAGTAGAGGCCAGAACTCCTGAGGGATCTCTTTAAAATGCTAACACCCAGGTTAAAAGACTCGGGCAAGAATGGGGTTGGAGCTGTGGGGGCGCTCCCCTCCCCTTACCCTCCTCCAGGAGAGGTACCCTGGAAGGTACTGAGCCCAAACCAGGACTCCTTGGCCACACTGGGCAGCGGCGGCTGCTGCACAATGTCACCCCCTCCGGGCCCATAGAGTCTGGCGTCGGCCTGCCCAGAAGTACCACGGTCACCTCTCCATTCTCTTCCTGCAGGCCGGGCTGGGAGGCAGTTCCAAGGACCTCAGCTCCTCATCAGAATCTGGGAACAGGCTTCCTAGGGAGGTGCTGGTCTTGGGGGGCGGGGGGGGGGGTGCTAAGGTCTTTGGAGGGATGGGTGACGGGAGAGGGCGAAGGGTAAGGGGCCTTGGCCAGCTGCTCCGGGGCCCACACTTGCTCCGGCTCTCCTACAACTTGCTAAGAGCCTTCTGGGAGCGGAGGACGTCCTGCGCCACGGACTTCATGCTGGCTGCCCACTACAGCACGCGCTCTCAGCCTCCAGGGCGGGGCGCTAGGCGGGTACAGGGCGCGCTCCCGCACCTGCAGCTCCGGACTCTGCGAAGCGCCTCCGCGGCTCAGCTTTGGCCGTCCGCACAGGGGCGCTGCTTCCTAGAGGCGAATCGAGAGGCTGGCTCCCTTGGCCACATCTGTGTTTCAGACCTCTGGAAAGAGGAAGAGAAAAGACGAGGTAGAGAGAAGTGGCTTCCTTTTACTGATATAACATGAACATTATACTCCTAACATCCACTCACATTCCAAGAATTTGTTCTTGTAGGGACGTCTCCTTAATTGAAACAGGTACTATATATGCCCAGCTAAACGTAATGGGGGAGAGAAGGATTTCGATTACTGAAAGGAAGAAGAAAACTGGGGATGGGGGTGATGAGCAGTTTCCACCATACCCCCTCTCCCTAGGTGGGATAGGCTTAGCATGTCATAAGGCCCTATGGATCTTTGGCTTTCCACCCTAGTGTTATCCAATTACTTGAAATACCCTGAATATGCTTTTCTGTGTCTCACCTCCATGACTATTCATGGTAAAACTTTCTCACTTTTCTTTGCCTGCTAGAATCAGCTCAAGTAGCATCTTTTTGTCCTGGCTGGATGGTTCAGTTAATTAGACCATTGTCCTGAAGCACAGAGGTTGCCAATTTGATCCCTGGTTAAGGCACATATGGGAACAGATCGATGTTCCTCTCTCTCGCTCCCTCTTCTCCCCCTTCCTCTCTCTCTAAAATCAATAAAATAGCCTGACCTGTGGTGGCACAGTGGATAAAGTATTGACCTGGGACACTGAAGCCACCTGTTGGAAACCCTGGGCTTGCCTGTTCAAGGCACATATGGGAGTTTATGCTTCCTGCTCCTTCCCACTTCTCTCTCTCTCTAATCTCTAAAATTAATAAATTAAAAATTTAAAAAAACATAAAGTCAATAAAATAAACATTTTAAAAAGTAGTGTCTTTTCAAAGACAAGTCATTGCTTTTACCCACGATGGCCAGGCTGTGTAAGTGAACATTCTCGTTCCTATTTGAATGCAAGCACTAGCCTGAAACCCCTGCTGGCCTGTGATCCTGATCCTCTTGCTAGCTCTTGTGAATTCCTAACTCTGGGGGGCCCAAAATGTGTTTTATTATCCTCTAGGTGCTGGCTGCTAATCCAGAACTAGGGCATAACTACTGTTTGCTACCATTATCTTGGACCCTTCAGCTGCTGCGTTTCACCTGCTATGCATCTTACTTATACTAAGACTGGCTGGATTTCAGTCCTGGCTTAGTCCTTGTCATGGGACGCTGACAAATGACCCTTTAGCTAGGTCATTTCCCCCCAATTCTGCTCCTAGTGGGCTCTGACTTGTGTTAATGTTTCACCCTGCTAAGGCTCTATCATGTCTGACTTGTGAATGAATTTGCCCTTGTTAAGATTAATTTAAGTGTGGTTGGTACCTTCTCTCTGAAGTCAACTGGTCCAAGATGAGAATTGATTTTCAGATGTGTGGCATATCACTGGCACAAAATTCAATTTACATAGATTTTCTTTGGATTAAAAAATATATATATCTTAAAAATATTAATGTTTGAGTGTACAAAACCAACACATTGAGAGGGTTACTCATTTTCCTTTTTTTTTTTTTTTTTTTTTTTTTTTGCCAAAGTAAGATCTTAGGAATTAATATCTCTCTTTTGGCATAATTTTTATAATTGTTCAGTGAGGCAGGATTCCCATTTCAGATAAATAATTTGGTCACCTACAAAATCTGTCTTTTTGTATATCAAAGCAATAGGTCAAAAACAAGGGTATTTAACCATAAAAGTCAGGAATTTAGTCAAACTGTCCAAAAAACCCACAAAAACACCTTGGTAATATCTGGGGAGCTGAGAGCCAGGTGATTCCAGTGTTTTTGGTGAGATGAAAATATATTGGCAATTTGTAATGAATTGAAGGTTCCTGACTCCCAAAGGTCTCTTAAGAGTTAGAGATAGGTCCCACCTGTGTAGCTCAGGTGCTCAGAACCCTTCCAAGTTTCTCTGCCTGTATTAGTCAAAAGTCATTTATTGACAAATGACAGGAGTCCAATTTAAACTAAGGTAAGCAAAAAAGGAACGTATTGGCTTACACTCCTTGAAAGTCTAGGAGTAGACTTCAGTCACAACTATATCTATTGAGTAAAATTCATTTTCAAATTGGCCTTTTTTAAAAAAAATTTTAATTACTGTTGACATTCATTATTCTTTCATATTAGTTTCAGGTGTACATCATAGTGCCTAGAAAATCATATAATTTACAAAGTGATCTCTCCCAATATTTCAAGTACCCACCTGCTACCATACATAGCTATTACAATATTATTGACTATATTCTTTATGCTATACTTTACATTCCTGTGACTATCTTGTAACTACCACAAATTGGTGTTTGTCACTCTTTCAATCCTTCTCCCCTTATTTCTCTCTCTTTCTCTTGCTTCTTCTATGAGTTGGTCCAATTCTCTTCTACAAGAGATACCTTCTGTTAGATTCAGGGCGTACTGACATGCTGGGGCTGCCAAGAGTGTACAAGGTCCCTGTGACACTGAGAACAAAGAGTTCAGCAACATCCTGCATTGAGTCAGAGACCCTTATCAGAAGTTTATGTTTGAAATTATTCACTGATTAACCCCCCCCCTGTAACTGTGCACGACCTCCCTAGCCAATGACTAACAGCCACATCAGCTTCTGTATGATGCTTGCTCATCCTAGACAGCCACCCTATAAAAAGGAGCCATTTTAGAAGCTCGGAGCTGCAGTCCCTGCGCAGGTTTGGGGGGCTGCAGTGTGCCCCCATGTGGGTTAGCTGCAGTCCCTGTGCAGGTTTGGGGGGCTGCAGTCCCTGCGCAGTTTGTTGGCTGCGCAGGTTTGGTTGGCTGCAGTGCTCCAGTCTCTTTGGAGGCGTGGGTTGCCTGCAGTCCCTGTGCAGGTTTGGGGGGCTGCAGTGTTCCCCTGTGTGGGTTACCTGCATCCCCTGTGAAGGTTTGGGGGGCTGCAGTGCTCCCTTGCATGGGTTGCCTGCAGTCCCTGTGCAGGTCTGCAATAAAACGTATAAAATTCACTTTGCGTCTGCTGTAGTCTGTCTCCTGGGATGTAACACCTTCCTTCACATAGCAGGGAAGATGGCCTCCATTTATATTCTCAACTCTCTCTCTCTCTCTCTCTCTCTCTCTCTTTTTAGCAAGAGAGAAAGGGAGAGGGAGAGAGATAAGAAGCATCACCTTGTAGTTGCATCACTTTAATTGTCCATTGCTTCTCAAACATGCCTTGACTGGGGCTGGGAGGAGGAAGGGGCTCCAGGCGAGCCAGCGACCTTTGGGTTCAAGCCATCTACCATGGGGTCATGTCTATGATCCCATGCTCAAGCCAACCACTCCACACTCAAGCTGGCAAGCCTGCGCTCAAGCCAGCAACCTTGGGGTTTTGAACCTAGGATTTTAGCATCCCAGATCAACACTCTGTCTACTGTGCCACTACCAGTCAGGTTCAATGCTCTTTATCTAGAAGGTCAGGCGCCTTTTCTTCTACCTCTAAATTTAAAAATTCACATGAAGCCTGACCAGGTGATGGTACAGTAGAGAGAGCATCAACCTGGAAAGCTGAGGACCCAGGTTCAAAACCCTGAGGTTGCCAGTTTGAGGCTCACCAGCTTGAGTGAGGGTTCGTCAGCTTGAGTGTGGGATTGCCAGCTTGAGCATGGGATCATAGACATGGTCACTGGTCCTATGGTCACTGGCTTGACTCCAAACGTCGCTGGCTTGAGCCCAAAGTCTCTGGCTTGAGCAAGGGGTCACTGGCTTAGCTAGAGCCTCCCTGGTCAAGGCACATATAAGAAGCAATCAATGAATACCTAAAGTGACACAATGATGAACTGATACTTCTCATCTTTCTCCCTTCCTGTCTGTCTCTCTGTGTGTGTCTCTCTGTCTCTCTCTTGCTAAAAAATTACTATTAAAATTAAAGAATTAAAATCTACATGAAGTACTTTGATTGGCCTAGCCTAGAACCAATCATTCTGGCCAAGGCTATGGGTTATCTTGGATGGCTGGGCCCCAGTTCTGTGAAATGGGGTGGTCTAATTAGCAGCTTCATTAGACTCACACAGTTTGTGTAGGTCTGGGAAGACAGAAGAAAAAATATCTACCACACTTTCCTTTCGAATGCCTGAGGGTCCCCAGTGAATATTGCAGGTGTTCCCACCAAACAGCCCAGGCTTCACTTCATACTTTCGCTTGTTTCTACTCTTAATGTTCCACACTGAGAATGAAAAAGGGGCTACACAGGCTGACCAGTGGTGACACAGTGAATAGAGAGCATCAACCTGAAATGCTGAGGTCCCTGGTTTTGAACCCTGAGGTCACCAGCTTGAGCGCGGGCTTGTTGGCTTGAGTGCTAGGTCACCAGCTTGAGCACAGGATTATTGATATGATCACAAGGTCACTGGCTTGAGCAAGGGGTCATTGGCTCAGCTGGAGCCCTCTCCCCCCCAGTCAAGGCAGGTATGGAAAGCAATCAATGAACAAATAAAGCGATACAACTATGAGTTGATGCTCCTCATCTCTCCCCTCCAATCTCTCTCTTGAAAGGAAGGAAGGGAGGAAGGAAGGAAGGAAGGAAGGGAGGGAGAGAGGGAGGGAGAGAGGGAGGGAGGGAGGAAGGAAGGGAGGAAGAAAAAGAAAAGAAAGAGAAGAAAAGGAAAGAAAATGGAGCTACACAGTAGGCCCAACAAGCTCAGGGGGCTATGTGGCAGGCCTGACAAGCTCAGTGACCATGCGCAACCACACAGGATAGTCTGATCATAAATTCCTAACTGGGCAGGTCACGGCAGGTAGTCATGTCCCAGGCCTATAGCTTCCTCATCAAAGGTCAATCAGTACATTAAATGAGCTCTGTCTATTTTTCTTTTGCATCTAGGGTAGCATACCTTTGAAATGTCAGAGTAATTTTCATTTCCAGACCCCTTGAAGGTACAACCACTGACACCAGAGCACAAGACGTCCAGAGAATGAGACCACTAGCATGAGGTCACAAAACTCCTCATTGTTGTCTTGTTGTCTGCTTACCATCTCCATTACTGTGAATATTAAACATTAACCTATATGCTCCAATGTAAAAGAAATATGTTTTTCCATTTTGCTTTGTATTCAATCCTAAAGATTTCCCGACTTTGCTTTCTCCCACCTCCTTAATCTAAATTTCATGTAACCCTCCTTATGTCTTCTCCTTTGATTCTAAATGTACAAAATCAACTGCAAAACTCCCATTCTCTGGAGCATTTTCTAAATCCGTTGAGATCTTGTTTCCAGGCATATCCTCAAAAATTCAGTTCAAATACATTCCTATAAAATTTTTCTATAGGTTCAGACCTTCTTAGGTTGACAACACTTTATGACCATTGCTTGCCTTCTGTGTGGATCCCTACTCCACGTTCCCCTGGGCTGCCACTAACACTGGTGCCCTGATTTGGACCACTGCTGGCAGCTCCCTGCTCAAGCCAATGCTTGTGCCGCTTTTTGCTTTCTGCGTCTCCTCTCAGTGCTATATTCAGAGATGTGCCTTTGAGCGTCTCTGACAGGGACCAGTGCATACAGTTGCGCTATCCTACACAGTTGTGTATGTTGTTCAGTGCCCAGGGAAACTCCATGAGGACACACGTGGGCACTAATGTCTAGCATGAAATGCTAGCTAGTTTATGAAGCTAGTTCACATGTGTTCTCCAGGAGGAAGAAGTATGTTTTCTATTTGCATGAGGGTATGTCACCACGCCTCCAGGAGCTGTTACTGCCCCCAGGAGATGACTTTTTCTAACTCAGATGAAGAAGGTACACGAAGGGCTAGCAGCAGCACAGTCTTGCTGTTTCCTCTGGAAAGGGTAAGAACAGCTTTCTGTCTTCTATTTGACCTTGTCCCCGTGGGTTGCCACTACCATAAACATAATGCTGGGAGAGCAGCTGGGATCCCAGGCCCACCCCACCATTCAACTGTAACGTCCTCATATGCCCTCCCAACATGCCAGAGCAAAAACTAAAGAAAAACCATCACAAATGTGACAGGGCTGTCAAAAGCACACAGAAATCAGCTGTGTAAATTATAAAGCCTATTGGATTCCATGTTTTTTAAAATTTGAAATTGGCAAATTTTTCATCCAAATGGAAAATAAAAATCAAGGAAAAGCTATGAGAACCATTTTGTGGCGATACAAACCATTGCAACACACAAGTAAGCTATGTTCACATTTAATCACGCTGCCGGATTAGGGTGGCTCTCTCAGATGTATCAGCAACTGTTCTTTGAGTGTTACACGCAGGCTTCACCTGTCCCTCTCCATTCTCCCTAGGACACGTGCAAAAACACCAATGGGGAGTGGCTGGGTATGGACAAGTGTTGGTAGTGACCACCATGTTTGTTCCAAAACTATCACCCATGCTAATCAACCCTCCAGCCCTGATGCTAGGTGTGGATGGTCATACTACCTGCTTCCCTTTCTGGTGAATGTTCTCATAATAATCAGGAGTCCTGCCTGACTGGTGGTGGAGCAGTGGACAGAGTGTCCTCCCAGAATGAACCCAAGGTCACCTTCTTGAGCGTGGGGTCCGGCTTGAGTGTGAATCTTGAGGTCACCTGCTTGAGCAAGGAGTCACTGGCTTGACTTGAGCTCCAGGTGCCTGGTCAGGGCACATATGAGAAGCAATCAATGCATAACTAAGTGGAGCAATGAGTTGATGTTTCTCTTTCCCTCCCTCTCTCTCTCTTTCTCTCTCTCTCTAAAAAAAAAAAAAAAAAAAAAAAGAATCTGGAGCCCTGCCTGCAATTTGCTTCTGTCAGCCTCCCCTTTGCCTGTGTTCCCCCAGCTCCTCAGACATACCCATCTATGAATTGTGGTTGAGATTTGAGTTTTGTGTGGTTTTTTTTTTCTAAAAGGATCTTCAACAGGCAAAACAGAGAGTGCCATAGAAAACCAGAAGAGCAGTTGTAAAGCCAGCAGCCACGGCCAGGGCCACCATCACAGCAACCGCCTGGCCAGTGCAGGTTCGCATTGGATTCGGACAGTCGGTAAAGAAACAATGGAGCCACAAACTGGTGGGCCATAGTCTTTAATCCTAGCTTGCACCCGGTGGGCAAGTAAAAACACACACTGGGCTCCAAAACCCAATCACATTCAGTGCTCACAAAGCTACTGATTTATCCGAGTTTCCTAGAATCAAAGGTTTCTAGCTCACCAGCCTTATCCTCCTCAGTTCCCCATCTCCTTCCTTATCCCAGATACAAACTCTGCACAAATTGGCCTTTCATTCAACACTCCGCCATCTTGGCTTCTTCCCCTGGCCTCCTCCATGTGGCCTTTCTCTGCTCTGCTCTCTAACGCTAATCCCAGGAACCAAGAGGGCAAACTCCCGTTTTGCCCCCACTTTATACTGTAGCTTCACAACCTCTAATCCAATATACAAAGTAGGGAAGTCTCTAATACAAAGTCACTTCTCTGAGGCATGATTGGATTGTTCCACCCCACATCAAAAAGGATGGGAAAGGCTTAATCCCAAAACCAAGTCCCAGGCTACAAGGATTCTCAACACACATTAATATCACCTGGGCGATGGCCTCACGTGGGCAGCGCTATTTTTTAACAAAGTGAGCATAATATATTTTATCCGCCCAACAGCAGTCATCTCACTGTATTCCAGCAACACCCAAATCCCAGTTTCATCTCAGTGGGGACTCCCTCCAAAGGGAATAGAAGAGAATGTGGCAACTGTTGCCACCGGGTATGACCTCCCGAGTGGTGACTCAGTGAGATCAAAGGTTGTCAAGCACATGTGCACATTTCTCAACCTGTGTTTCTCACACTGCTGGCCTATGACTTTATTTTTTTTGCCACAGGGCATGAAATTGAAGAATAGGAGTGCTGCATAATCTGCCACCCAGAGACAGTCTCTTGTTCTCCTTTCATGTTATCTTCAATCGTAGTAGATTGGACGGGGGTCTAGGCAAGGATAAGAGTGAAGTGTGGAAGGGATATGTCTCAAGGTGGATACTAAATACATCAAAGAAGATTAAAAGAACCTAATGTAGAGACAGCAAGAACAGTGATGGCCTTAACCACTGGCTTAGATCTACCTGACTGCTCAGATTAAAGGAAGTAGAAAATTGTAAAGAAAAGATAACTTCAACAATGCGAGTAAAACAACTTCAAGTAATTGACTTTCAAAGTGATTTGCCAACAGTCAAACATACCGAACTAAATCTTTGGTGAAAAGCAGAAGTTAGATGAGTCACACCCAATACTTAGAAAAATTAATAATTGGCTTTGCCCCTTCTTGCCTGGAAAGCTGACAACATACTGTCGGTGTTTGGCACGTAGTTTGTCATGTCCTGCTGAAACCTTCATACTTTATTTTTTAATCCTGAAGCCAACGACGGGTTCCTAGGAACAGCTGTTATTTGATAATATCAGATAATTTAGTCCTGTTCAGTAGAAGAGAGTGTATTGAACATAGCAGGGATGAGGTGGAATGTATAGGAAGAAGTATAGATAGTAAAAAAAAAAAAAAAAAAAAAAAGCATTGAACTTGGAGACCCAGTTTCTTGTCCTGTCTAGCTAGCACTGCTAACTAGTCAGCAAGGTGACATTAAGAAAGTCATTTAAATCTAACTAGCCTTACCTGTAAATTGAAGGATTCTTAATTAGATAACCTATTAAAAATAAATAATAAATGAATTAAATAACCTCTAAGGACAGCTCTAAAATACTTTAATCCCATAGTTGCATTGGAAGTGTCACTAGGTATTCAAGAAACTCATAGACAAATACCAGGAGCCAAGAACGATTTAGCTGAACTGAGCCAACTACCAGGAGGAGACAAGCCCAAACTGGCGAAGACCAGAAGTGCAGCCGCAAAGCCTGCACTCATTTCCCAGGAAGGTGTGTGATGGCTGGGCACAGGGGCAGTGACAGATAGTCCTGGGAAAACAATGAAGTCATGGGTTCCCAAATGTTTCTTTCAATCTAGGTGTATGATTTGAGATCATCTAAATGTTTTCCGGGACCTGTTGTCATTTTGGGGGTTGGGGGTGGGGAAGGTTGTTATTTTATCTCTAGGGAAATATATCCAAAAAGACCTACTTACATAGTAAAGTTATTTATGTACCTATAGAAGCTGTGTACAACATAACAGACCAATGGTAATATTAGTGCAAAGAATGAAGTTACTGTAGCCATTCCAAGTGTACCAAATGTGGCCCAAAGATTACTGGCTACCTTCTGGCTGTGCTTGTTCTATGAAATTGTTCATGTTCATAAGATATTTGATACCACAGCTTAGGTTCAAATTCCCCTTCACTTGTCTACATAAATAGGATAAAGGACCCAGCTTATAAGCAAATAAGGCTTAGTCTAGGTCTGGGCAATACCTCACAACCCCGCAGACAAGACATATGAGACACTTCAGAAGTCTTTCTGAACACCCCCCATGTTAAAGAGATAGTCCCAATCGATATACCAAGTCCTATGTCCCAATACACAATTTCTGGAATTAAAGCATTTTATTTTGCAATCATTTGCTTTCAATTGAGCTCAATACACCATGGCCTTGGCTTCTCTAGGGAGTATTACCCCAAAGCTTAGGCCTCTTGGGGGTGATTGATAACACTTCTCTTTTCCATCAAAGTTCTGAACTACTTAATAAACAAAACAAGAGCTGGTAGACAGAGGCCAAAGTAACGTTTATTTCCATTATTTTAGAGAATATGACTTAGATGTGAGAGTCAAGCTGTATTCTTAATGCTAAACTTCTGAGTTAGACGAGTATACCACCTGGTCAAAGAAATCACCAAATTTCTGTAGGGCTCTTCCATAGGGGAAGGATGTTTATAAAGCACACCACGAAGGAGCAGGGCAGAGAGCTTGCAGCCTGTGGCCAGACTCGCTGCTCCTCGGAGGAAGGGGATGGGAAGGAGAGCTGCTGTGCACGCTGTTTCTCCTTCCAAACTAATTAATCAGATAAGTTACTCTTCTCCCCAGTATTATGCTAATATACTGCTCCTGCCAAATGGAAGGGACATTAGAAGTTGAGAGGAAACATTGTTGCACCCAACCATTCTTTCCTATTAAGGAAGATCTTTTTCTAGGCTCATAGGGAGGCCTAAAGTTTCAGCAGAGAAACAGCACATTTCCCCTCTTTCTAACCCATCCCTTGGGACAAAACAAATTAAGTGCTCATAATACCAGGCAGAAAACTGCTCATTAGGGGTGCAGCAGACAGAGCTGGAAACAGCGTGCTCAGTTTGCTTTCCTCCAACACTGCATTCCTCCTTTGGGATAACCGTGGCTGGCACAGGGTGTGGTGACGGTAACTCTTAATGAGTAATTACTTGGTAAAAGGCGAAAGATTTATGTGATCTGAAGAGAAACCAGAGTATTGAGTAATTACTTGGAAGCTGCTGAATTCTTGTCCAGAGAAGCTGGGGGTATTTTTTTTCTAGGGAAAAACCAAAGAATAGAGTGGGGTTTTAGGACACCATCCAAGAATTCCAAGAACATGGGATTCAAAATTAAAGACTTGCCAGCTACTATTTCTTCATTATTTTAGAGAGTTTTTATGGAAGGATACCATTTCTGTCTTGAAAAAGACTAATTTAATCCTGGAGGGGCAAGAATGTGTATTGGCTTTGGAGTTAGGTAAATCCAAGTATGAACATCTTACTAGCTTCATGCCTTTGAATATATTGCTTCACTGAATAATTTGAATTAGTTAGGAATTACATTTGCTTGCTTGTAGAAGATCATAATTAAACCAACTTAACTATGAAAGAGGCTTATTCTTTCCTCAAAATAAGAAAGTGTGGAGGGGCTCTCCCTCTCAGGAGCAGGCCCACACCTTTTCTGCTCTCCACCCCCCCCCCCAGGTGCCTTACCTTTCCACTCCCCTCTCGTACCCTCCGAGGGCCCCTTCTCTTGCCTCTGTAACTTGTTTTCTGAGCCCATTTCTTTTACCACTCACTTCTACCTCTGTGACTTAATAAACTTTCTCTTACATTTTGAAAAAAAAAGTCGCTCTTTTATATTCCCTAGTAGCAGATATAAGAGATAAGAGACCTCTAAAAAATTACATTATAAACACAGACATGCTCAACCTCTTGCCATAAATTTTCTTCTCCCAGGAAAACTCTACGTATCTACCACTTGCCTCGTTTTTGTTTTTGGGTTTTTTTTGTATTTTTTTGAAGTTGGAAACGGGGAGGCACTCAGACAGACTCCCGCATGCGCTCAACCAGGATCCACCCGGCATGCTCACCAGGGGGCGATGCTCTGCCCATCTGGGGAGCAATCAGACACATTCTAGTTCCTGAGGCAGAGGCCACAGAGCCATCCTCAGCGCCTGGGCAAACTTTGCTCCAATGAAGCCTTGGCTGCGGGAGGGGAAGAGAGAGACAGAGAGGAAGGAGAGGAGGAGGGGTGGAGAAGCAGATTTGCGCTTCTCCTATGTGCCCTCTCCGGGAATTGAACCCAGGACTCCTGCATGCCAGGCTGACGCTCTACCACTGAGCTAACTGGCCAGGGCCTTGCCTCGTTTTTTATGTAGCTGTTAGGAAAACTTCTTGATACACAAGATTTCTTTGAGAACTGTAAAACAGTGGTTAGTTTTGTCCCCTTTCTTATATTTTCTAGGTCAATAGCTGCAGAGTATAGTAATAATACTATCTTTAGCCACACTTAGAGCTATAGCACAGGGAAATAAATTCCTTTCAAGATTATCTGCTCTTTTTTTAAATTTTATTTTAACAAGGAAACCCAAAAGTTTAAAAACAAACAAACAAAAAAAAACACATGGAGTTTAGAAGGTCAGAATTGGTGGAATGGCTCCTTGGGCATTACATTTCTATGTTCTTCCTTTCTGCATGCCCCGCCATCTTTAACACATGGCTTCCATGTTCTAGGTCACTCATGGTCTGATATGTCTTTTGAAGTTCTTAGCCACCTAACCAGTTTTCCAAGCAACAAGATAGATGAAGAGAAGAAGGATTACACAAAGCTTTGCAGAAAGTCCCACCCAGCAACTTCCACATATATCTGAGTGTCTGCTTCTATCCAAAATGAGAAGTGTAGTTTTTCATATGAACATACTGCTCAGAAATTGGAAGGAGAGAATCAAATGGGATTCTGTGGCAGAGATGCCTTAACAGTCTTCATAAGATCTATCATTTCCTTCTTAGGTTAGTAATAGAGTCACCACCATACCTGTCCACCACTAGCTTTACCTTGGCAGCTGGCCGCTGAGTAGAGGCTGCATTCCTCGGCCTCTCCCACAGTTAGCCGCAGCGATATGACTCTGATATGTCTGGACAAGGGGTTGTGAGTTAAAGTGTTTGTGTACAATTTCTTTTAAAAAGGAAATACCTGTCCTTCAGCCTCTCTTTCTTCTTCCTTCCCACAGGCTGAGACACGCGTGTGTAGTGGTGAGCCAGCTTTTTCCAAATAGATAAGAACAACACCCTGATGGACTAACAAGATCGAAGGTGCTGGGTCCTTCGATTCCTGAGTGAAGTAGAGCCACCTGCCACCCTGAACTCTCCTCCTGCCACTGTTTTGTTTTGTGAGAGAAAAATAAACCTCCACCTTGTTCAAGCCACTGTATGTTGCTCTCTCTTTGTTGCTGCATCTTAGCTTGTATCCTAATGAACACAGCCACCTTTCTGTGCTTCAATTTCTTTTTCTGTAAAATGGCAGCGGAATTATATACTCAGCACTGGATTGTTGCAAAATTTAGAAATTGGATAAGTAAGGCAACCTGGGTCATAGCTATTATATGTCATAGTTATTAGCATAGGTTTCATGAGGGGATTCTGAGAAGCTGATTAAAAAACTTGGAGGAAATAGGCAGCATGATCCCCCACTGGTATAATGGAGGGCTATTATGTGTGATTGGACCCGTGATTAGCAACAAAAGCATAAGAACAATAAAGTCTTGAATTTAAATGTAAGGAAGCTACTTAAAATGTGTAGAAAACGCCTCCTGATGCATTTTTTCTTCTTAATAATATGGATTATTTTCCTGCCTGAGGTTGACATGAGGCGAGCACAGAATGCAGCAATGATAAATCTCAGTAGTAGACATCAGCATGATACTGTGAACGATAAGGTGGAGCCAGCATTCCCTGGGGGGCTTCAACGGTGAGATCAGGGGAGGACACAGGATAGCATGGGGTTCCACCCCTGCTGTTATGAGGGGGAGACAAAGCCAGCAGGGAGCCTGAACTCTGAATTGACTAAATTCAATTTAACCTCAGAGACATAAACACAAATAGAATTTCCCCATGCTATTAACAAGAATAGAGGATTGAATCCAAGATAGGATTAGTTGTAGAAAATAATGAGCATTATATTCTTTTGCACATCTGAGTCATAGGATGCAAATTTCTATTCCATTACATGGCACTTGCAAGGTCAGCACCCAAAAAGCACAAGTATAGATCTATTTCATTTATAGAACATAGATTCCATATTCTTAAATAAAACATTAACAAATTTAACCCATTAGAACAGTTAAAGAATAATTCATCACATCCGAGTAGTGTTTAGTCCACAAATGCAAGTGTGATAAGATTTTAAATTGGAAGTTTCAGCCAGAAACCCTAAGGTTGTATATAGCAGATGACAAAGCTGTCAGTGGACCATCTTGTAGGAGGTTCCCAGGAGAGAGTAAAAAACTAGTTTCACAGTTCCCAGCCCCTTCACGCTCAGGGGCATAAGGACTGTTGGTGTAGGACTTTATAATGAGGGTTTTTCTATAGAAGGCTGTGCTGTGAGAGAGAGAGTGAGTGTGTGTGTGTGCATGGCGGGGTGTATGCGTGTGTGTGTATGTGCTTTTCTCATTCTCTTCAAGTCAAGAGGGTGTGATTTTAATGGGACCTCTTGGAGACTTTGATCGGTAGCTCCCCCAGAGAGTAGTCCAGTGTCTGGCTCATGCCTAGAACATGTAAAAGGCAGAGATGGGCTGCGCTAGCTCCTCCATTGACAGGGGTGAAGTGAAATGATTATGTCGAGTGGCCTGCACTCCGAGTCAGTCAGTGTGAATGATTTCTTTAGAAAGAGGTGGATTAAACCTTTTTAAATCTTGCCCATGGCCCTGGCCGGTTGGCTCAGTGGTAGAGCGTCGGCCTGGCATGCAGGAGTCCCGGGTTCAATTCCCGGCCAGGGCACACAGGAGAGGTGCCCATCTGCTTCTCCACCCCTCCCCCTCTCCTTCCTCTCTGTCTCTCTCTTCCCCTCCTGCAGCCAAGGCTCCACTGGAGCAAAGTTGGCCTGGGCGCTAGGTATGGCTCTGTGGCCTCTGCATCAGGCACTAGAATGGCTCTGGTTGCGGCAGAGGGAAGCCCCCTGGTGGGCAGAGCATCGCCCCCTGGTGGGCATGCCGGGTGGATCCCAGTCGGGCGCATGCGGGAGTCTGTCTGACTATCTCTCCCCGTTTCCAGCTTCAGAAAACAAACAAACAAACAAAAAAAGAGTGGTATCCTCCAAAACCTGAGAAAGCCAGCTGGAAGAGAAGGTGATACCCTAGGTGGGGAAATAGTTTAACCATGGTCCTACCTCCCCTCCAATTCTACTATAAGTAAGTGTTCATGTGGAAGGTCCACGATAGAGGGGGAGAAGCAGTTTCATTTTCCGTAAAGTTTAATATTTTTATTTTTATGTAGAGTTAGGTATTCTGATGCCTGAACTGAGACTGTCATTTATCGTGACCATAGGATACTTTATTTATCTAATAGTCATGTGAATGTCTGAGATTTCATCAAAAGCAGAGGGTCAAGCTTCCCCAGTGAATAAAATTTAAAGGCACTCTGTAAATAGAGTAAAAATGCATGAAAATTGTAAAAAATTGGTAAGTTGAGTTTTAACAGAATTTTAAAATTTGGGGTTGTATCTATACAATAGAATGTTATTCAGTCATAAAAAGATGTGAACTACTGATATATGTACAATAACGTGGATGAATCGTAAAACAATATGTTCAGTGTAAAAAGCCAGACACAAAAGAATACATATTATATGATTTCACATCTGTGACATTCTAGGAAAGGAAATACTAACTTAACAATGGCAGGAACCAGATCAGTGATTGCCTGTGGCCACAAGGCTCACTGCAGCATTATTCATAACTGTTCCAAAATGGAAACAACTCAATGTCCATCAACTGGTGCATGGTTAAATAAAATGTGGTATCTAATAAAGAAGGAATGAAATACTGATAGATGCTACAACATGTATGATCCTTGAAACATTATGTAAGTGAAAAAGCCAGTCACAAAGGACCATATGTTACATGATTTATTTGAAATGTCCAGAATAGGCAAATCTATAGAGACAGAAAGTAAATTAATGGTTGTCTAGGGCTGGGAGAAGTGTTGGGGTAAAAAGGAGATTGCTTTTTGGGGTGATGACTGAATTTATTGTGGTGATGAAGGTACTACTTTATGAATATGCTAAAAACCATTGAATTGTACATTTTAAATGGGTGGATTGTGTGGCATGTGAATCATCTCTCAAGAAAGCTGATACCTAAATATTGATGTTGGAGACAATTGGAAATATTTTTGGGGAAAGAATCAAGTTGTATTCTTACTAGTAGCATTAAAAAATAGCCCTGGCCGGTTGGCTCAGCGGTAGAGCGTCGGCCTAGCGTGCGGAGGACCCGGGTTCGATTCCCGGCCAGGGCACACAGGAGAAGCGCCCATTTGCTTCTCCACCCCTCCTCCGCGCTTTCCTCTCTGTCTCTCTCTTCCCCTCCCGCAGCCGAGGCTCCATTGGAGCAAAGATGGCCCGGGCGCTGGGGATGGCTCTGTGGCCTCTGCCCCAGGCGCTAGAGTGGCTCTGGTCGCAATATGGCGACGCCCAGGATGGGCAGAGCATCGCCCCCTGGTGGGCAGAGCGTCGCCCCCTGGTGGGCGTGCCGGGTGGATCCCGGTCGGGCGCATGCGGGAGTCTGTCTGACTGTCTCTCCCTGTTTCCAGCTTCAGAAAAATGAAAAAAAAAAAAAAAAAAAAAAATATACATCTGGGCCCTGGCCAGTTGGCTCAGTGGTAGAGCATCAGCCCAGTGTGTGGCTGTCCTGGGTTTGATTCTCAGTCAGAGCACACAGGAGAAGTGATCATCTGCTTCTCTATTCCTCTCTCCCTCCTTTTTTCTTTCTCTCTTTCTCTCTCTCTCTTCCCCTCCCACAGTCATGGCTTGATTTGTTCAAGTGCATTGGCTCAGGCACTAAGGATGGCTCTATGGAACCTCCCTTCAGGTGCTAAAAATAGCTCCATAGTAAAAAAAAAAAAAAGAGAGAAAAAAAATAGCTCCATAGTGAGCATGGCCCTAGATGGGCAGAGCATTGGCCCCAGACAGGGGTTGCTGGGTGGACAGGTGGAGACTCATGTGGGAGTCTGTCTCTCTATTTCCCCTCTTTAACTTGGAAAAGAAGGAAAAAAAAGTACACATCTGATAAATTAAAAACTTAATATAACAAATGCTATGAAAGTATTAGAAAAAAAACTATATAAAATGTTTATGACCCCAGGAGTAAGGAAAATCTTGTTGAAAAAGAGTGACATTTTAAAAACCCTAAAAGAAAAGTGATACATTTTACTGTATCAGTATTAAAAACTTCTGTAAAACAGTAGGTAACATAAAGAAAGTTAAAGGCAGGTAACAGACTGAGAGAAAATATTCGTAGTATATGTATCAGAGAATTAAGATTCATAATTCATAATGTGTAAAGAACTCCTATAATTAATTACAAAAAGAAAAGGAAATAGAATACCAACAGACAATTTACAAATGGGACAACACAAATGGCCAATACACATATTAAAATACACATTTGACTAACTTTCTTAAGAATCAGGAAAATTAGGCCCTGGCCGGAATGCTCAGTGGTAGAGCATCGGCCTGGCGTGCAGGAGTCCTGGGTTCGATTCCTGGCCAGGGCACACAGGAGAAGCGCCCATCTGCTCTTCACCCCTCCCCCTCTCCTTCCTCTCTGTCTCTCTCTTCCCCTCCCGCAGCCAAGGCTCCATTGGAGCAAAGTTGGCCCGGGCGCTGAGGATGGCTCTATGGTCTCTGCCTTAGGCAACAGAGCAACACTTCAGATGGACAGAGCATTGCCCCCTGGTGGGCACGCTGGGGGGATCCCAGTCAGGCGCATGCGGGAGTCTGTCAGACTGCCTCCCTGTTTCCAACTTCAGAAAAATACAAAAAAAATTAAAAATAAATTTAAAAAAAGAATCAGGAAAATTAAATTTAAAATAAAAAGTTTTACTAATCAGATTGTTAAGAATTATTTTATATAAATAAATTTTTATTAATTTTAATGGGGTGACATCAATAAATCAGGGTACATATATTCAAAGAAAACATGTCTAGGTTATCTTGTCATTCAATTATGTTGCATACCCATCACCCAAAGTCAGATTGTCCTCTGTCACCTTCTATCTAGTTTTCTTTGCGCCCCTCCCCCTTTCCCTCTCCCTCTCCCCCTCCCCCCATAACCACCACACTCTTGTCCATGTCTCTTAGTCTCGTTTTTATGTCCTACCAATGTGTGGAATCCTGCAGTTCTTGTTTTTTTTCTGATTCGCTTATTTCACTCCGTATAATGTTATCAAGATCCCACCATTTTGTTGTAAGTGATATGATGTCATCATTTCTTATGGCTGAATATCATGGTGTATATGTGCCACATCTTCTTTATCCAGTCTTCTATATATATTTTTTTTACAGTGATTAAAGCCTTTAAGCAAACTCTTGGCCAATACAGCAAGAATCCATAAAAGAGTAGTGTCCTTAACAAGTTCACCAAGTCCAAGTTGGCCCCAACACCATGCCAAGTCCCTGATAAATGCAACCCAACCCCAGTTCAGTGTGTTAGGAGCTGTCACAAGGAGCAGGAGTCCAGAAAAAGTCCACATTCAGGAAAAGTTCACATGGCACTGGAATTGTTGTCACAATTCTATACTTTGCAGCTCACGTCCAAGTCCCAATGACTGCTGCTTCTAGCTGGTAATGATTCAGGTAGACTGGAAAACCCATCTGCAGCATGTGTGGATATGGAGCTTCTGTTCTCTTCTGCTTGGAGAGATGAGACCAGGTAGCTTTTCCCTGGAGCTCTGCGACTGTGGCTTGGTAAAGAGAACCTTGGGATACACTAAGCTGGGTGGCAAAGGTAGATTCATAATAGAAGTTGGCAAAAGGGGGAAAGAGAGCTCTAAATTCGGAGTAGGTCCCAGCCTGAAATATGAGTGGGGCATTGAGGTAGGAGGAATAAAGGAAACACTATATATTAAACAAAGCAGCAGAAAATAGGACTATCAACACCCACAACAGAGATCTACAAGGGAAGAATAAAAAACCTGACTATTCAGGTAAGACATAGTTAAGTGGCCCTTGTGCAAATGAGATCAGTTTACCTACTTCTTGGAAAAAATACCCTAGGCTCGTCCACAGTGTCGTAGATGGGGCCGACAGCCCTGGGCACCTTCAGCCTTCAGTGGCAAACCCCAGCATTCTGGGCAAGGTTAGGTCATAGGTGGCTGGAGCAGGGCTGGAAGAGACTGAACCCTCCCTTAGAGGAGCGAGGGGGAAGCCTACCTTCCAGTGTCCCTGTTTCCTTACAGCAGAGGCATGTAAGTCTGGCAGGCTTTAGCTCAATGACCTTCCTTTCCACTATTGAAGCAGGACCCAGATGGCATCCTATGAGACCCCTTTGGGGTGTTGGAGCCTTTAAGGGCATATCCTAAAAGCTGGTAGTTCCCCTGATCTCTATTGGGCTTTTTCTGCCTCTTGGTATCTTAAAAGCCATGTTCAGAAGATCTTGCTGAGTGATTTGAAGATCCTCATCTGCCTATATAAATCTTTTCCATATATCTGGGGCTATTTGGAAAAAGACAAAACAGTGTTATTAGCTGGATCAAATAAAGAAGGTAGTAGTTTGCAGGAGAAAAAGATTTGGCGTCTCCTGTTCATCAGCATTCAAAAGAAATTTAAATTTTTTTAAGTAAAAAGCATGGTATGGTAGACCTGTAGGAGTTCCAGGATATGACTCCCCCCCTTTTAAATTTTTTTAAATTGACCTTAAAATATTTGCTGGGTACACTTTAATAATACCTTGACTTTAAAGATTGTAAGAAATACACATAATTTGAAAGGTTTGACAAAATACAGTAAATGCTTTTGCTCCATATGCAGGAGCATTGTCAGTTTAACCAGTTTAGGAATTCCAATAATAGAACAATGAATACAGACAATGAGCTATAACATGCTTAGCAGCCTCTCCTGTTCTGACAGAGGTTACTATAAATCCAGAATGTGTATCCACTGTAACATGGACAGAGGACTGTTTGCCAAATGAAGGTATATGAGTAGATTGTTAAGAATTTAAAAGATTGTTAACATTAAGTGTTAGAAAGGATATGGAAAAATTTCACAAAGTTGAGATGGGTAATTTTTACAGAGACTGCTCGTAGGAATAGAAATTGGTAGAGACACTTTGGAGAACAAATTGGCAGCACTGACTGAAATTTAGAATGTGTGTACACCATGACCTAGGAATTCCTGCCTCTAGGCCAGGGGTCCCCAAACTACGGCCCGTGGGCCTCATGCGGCCCCCTGAGGCCATTTATCCAGCCCACTGCACTTCCTGAAGGGGCACCTCTTTCATTGGTGCTAAGTGAGAGAGGATGCATCCTGTGCTCCTGGAGTACTGTATGTGACGGTGCCGCAAAGCACTGCGTCGCTCATGTGCAGTACTATTTCCGGTGATGCGGGACGCACGCATCACAGCTCCAGAAGTGCCTCATATCACTTGTTACGGCTAGCAGTGACAAATATGGAACTGGACATTGACCATCTCATTAGCCAAAAGCAGGCCCATAGTTTCCATTGAAATACTGGTCAGTTTGTTGATTTAAATTTACTTGTTATTTTAAATATTGTATTTGTTCCCATTTTGTATTTTTACTTTAAAATAAGATATGTGCAGTGTGCATAGGAATTTGTTCATAGTTTTTTTTATAGTCTGGCCCTCCAACGGTCTGAGGGACAGTGAACTGGCCCCTTGTGTAAAAAGTTTGGGGACCCCTGCTCTAGGCCTTGACCATAGTAAAGCGTTTATCCATGTGCACAAGACATTTGTACGAAGATGTTATGTTTGTTGCAGCATTGCTCAATCATAGGACAAATTAGGAACAGTTCAAAGGTGTAAGAGCTATCAGAAGTGAATTGGCTGTACAAAATTTAAAATAAGAGGTTGATTTTTATGTAAGGAGAATGTCCTCCAGGATTTATTATTGAGTAACAAAACAAAGTTGTAGACAATATGTTTGGCACGATACCATTTAGATAAAGCAACCTGCCTCTGGCCAGTGGTGTTGTGGATAGAGTAAGGTAGTTTCAGAGTATGGCTGCATCTGGAGGTCATGGGCTTCACCGCTAACCCCCCAGGTTGCCTGCTGGAGCCTGGGTCAGGGAATATGGACACATATGAGAAGCAACCAATGGCATGATTAAGTGGAACAAAGAGTTGATGCTTCTCTCCCTCCTCTACCCTCTCTCTCCAAAAAAGAAAAACAAAATAGATAAAACAACCTCACAAAAAAACAGTTTTATTGTCAGATACGTGTATAAGAAAAAGGTTTGAGATACTACTGAATTAAAATAAGTAACATAATATTGAGTGCTTTCTATGAAAAGAAATTGCCCTAAGCCAGTGGTTCTCAAAGTGTGCGCCAGGGCACACTGGTACGCCCTAGAAGATTTTCAAGTGCACCCTATCGTATTCCAGAGAAATATGTGCCTGTTGGGAACCAAAAAACCAACATCTTTTTTGGAGTTTAGATTTTTGGGGACAGAGGTGTGGAGAATTGGCTGTAAACTGACAGTCTGCCCAACCCCCCACCTCACTTGCCTGATTAGGTTGCAAAAGGCTTTTAAGCTGTGGTGCTGGATTGTTTACACTACCCCCCATGTTCCCTGGAAAGACTGGAGGCAAGTTTCTTCTATCCTTTGTTTGGTATAAAGTTAAGATGATACATATGGTGGGGGTTTTGGATTTATTATTAAACATAAGGAACTGTCTCTTAAAGTCTTTTGGATTTCTATAAAAGAAGAATATGTGGCAATATCTAAAAAAGCTTTGAACATTTTACTACAATTTTCAACATCCTATTTATGTGAATTAGGATTTTCTACCCTCAACACAATTAAGAGTAAAAAGAGAGGAATTCTTCAATGTATTGACAAGGAAATGAGAGTTTTCCTTTCAAATATATGCCCAAACATTGAAGAAATTGCTAGGACACATCAGGTTCATGTTTCTCAGAAACACAAGAATGAAAAAACTTAACACATTTGTGCCAGGACCTGCCGAATTTACTAAATCTTACTAAGAATGTATCTATATATTATATATAAAAAGATAACATTTTGTCATTTTTAAAAAATTTTTAACCCCTCTTTTTTATGAATTCTAAAAAGTATAACTCAAAAAATGTAACATAAAAATGTTTTTTAGGCCCTGGCCAGTTGGCTCAGTGGTAGAGCTCGGCCTGGCGTGCAGAAGTCCTGGGTTCAATTCCCGGCCAGGGCACACAGGAGAGGTGCCCATCTGCTTCTCCACCCCTCCCCTTCTCCTTCCTCTCTGTCTCTCTCTTCCCCTCCTGCAGCCAAGGCTCCATTGGAGCAAAAGATGGCCCGGGTGCTGGGGATGGCTCCTTGGCCTCTGCCCCAGGCGCTAGAGTGGCTCTGGTCATGACAGAGCGATGCCCCGGATGGGCAGAGCATCGCCCGCCCCCTGGTGGGTGTGCCGGGTGGATCCCAGTCGGGCGCATGCGGGAGTCTGTCTGACTGCCTCCCCGTTTCCAGCTTCAGAAAAATTAAAAAAATATATATTTTTTAATGTCACAATAAATTTAATTTTGTCATATTTATTTCATTTAATTACCATAAAAGCATGCTTGGACTTTATATTTTTTTTCTTTAATATTTAACTTAATTATATTCACATATTTCTCAGAAATTTGTATATAGTGTGCCTACAATTATTTGTAGGGTTTTAAATGCTCCCCGACTTCAAAAAGTTTGAGAACCACTGCTCTAGGCCTTTTTAAGCTTGAACCCATTTAGTCCTTACAACAACCCTGTAAGATGTGTACTATTATTATCTCCACGATGATGGATGGAAGCTGAGAGAGGTTAAATAACTCGCCCAAAGTCATAAGAAAGTTGAGGAATCAAGATTTGAACTTGGTAAATCAGAAAAAGCTGAGAACTATATGATTTCCCACATAGATGGGATATAAAACTGAGACTCATGGACATAGACTAAAGTGAAGTGATTACCAGGAGGGAGGGAGTGGGAGTAAAGAGGGACAAATATACAGTGACAGAAAATGATCTGACTTTGGGTTATGGGCACACAAGACAATTAACAGTTCAAGTGCTATGGAGATGTTTACCTTAAACCTATGTGTTCTTATGGACCAATGTCACCCTATTAAATTTAATAAATGAATTTAAAAAACACTTGAACTTGAACAATCTGACTAGAGAGCTATTAATCTTAAGTTCGGTTATATGGAGTAAGGGCTAAGATTGGGGCAGTGGTCAAACGAAATTATGTGTGAGCTTTTTGTGTCAATATAAATGTATTTTAAATGAAATATGACAGCCTGACCAGGCAGTGGATAGAGCGTCGGACTGGGATGCCGAGGACCCAGGTTCGAGACCTTGAGGTAGCCAGCTTGAGCGCAGGCTCATCTGGTTTGAGCAAAGCTCACCAGCTTGGACCCAAGGTCTCTGGCTCGAGCAAGAGGTTACTTGGTCTGCTGAAGGTCCATGGTCAAGGCACATATGAGAAAGCAATCAATGAACAACTAAAGTGCCACAACGAAAAACTGATGATTGATGCTTATCATCTCTCTCCGCTCCTCTCTGTCTGTCCCTATCTATCCCTCTATCTGACTCAAAAATCAAAAATAAAAAAATATGACAACTTACCAATTATTACAAAAGGTTAAAGAGATAACTCTGACCCCACTGATTTTGTTATCTTTAGAGTTGACATAAGTGTAAGCTTCTTCAGAGTGCTTCAGAAATTGCAGATGACTACTTTCTGACATGATGATTTAAAAAATCAATGAAATGCTTTCAATTTAGAAGCTACATTATGATAAAATTGAGATGAAGACAAAATTCCAGTCCCTCTTTCTTCAGTCTTACTATAACCTATCTTCCCAAACTTATCTCTCTCTTCCTCCCACATTTTCTAGTAGAAGACCGCTACATTCTATTTCTGTCCATGTCTTGCTGAATTTGCTCCCATATTATGCTCTGCCCAGGATGCTTACACCCCATCTCTTTGGTTCACTCAGTCCTTCAGGGAACCATCTGCACTTAGTTCAATGCATAGCATGGAGGCCTTTAATATTTATTAATAGATCTCGGAATGACTACTGTAGAAGCCTTCTTATCCAACAAAATTCAGATCAGAAATGGAATAATTCCATTAAAGTAGGAAATCACAAAATTTGATCTATACTTATTTAATATTTTATTTTAACTTCAAACATGTTTAAATACATTCATTCACCAATGTTATGATGTAAGGCAAGGTTGTGAATGAGTACGTATTTGGAGCTCTGCATTATCTTTCTTGATCCCACACTCACAATATACATTTTTATGATTCTATAACCCAGTTTGGGTTTCTTCAAAGTGGAGCAAAAACTTAAACACGCCGGGGAAAGAAATCTGTGTGCAGGACTTAAAATTACCTAGAATTATTTTTACAATAGTTTTGTCCACACTTATTTCAGTGGTGGTTTTTGTTTTGTTTTGAGTAACTCAGCCTTTATTGAATCCTTTCAAAGCCTTTCATGTTTTAAAAAGTTAATGAAATGTTGCAAACATACAAGGAAAGAAAAAACAGAATGAACACCTTATTCCCCTGTTCAGCTGTATGAGTGCTACATTTTGCCAAACTTGGTTTTGATTTTTTAAAAAGGAGTAAACATTACAGATAGAGTTGAAACTTGTGCACACTCAGGAGTGGATTAAGATCAGTTGAGGCCTCGGGCCCAGAAGAAAATATCAGGTCCTTGTCATTAGAAAAAAGTGTAAAGTTGGGGTTTTGAGGGGCCCTTCAGAAATCAAGGCCCAGGGCACGCGCCCAGTATGCCCACCGTTAAATCCACCACTGTGCACACTCCATGCTGATGTCAGTGTTTAGCTTTCACATGTGTGCCTGACCAGGTGGTGGCGCAGTGGATAGATCGTCGGACTGGGATGCCGAGGACCCAGGCTCGAGACCCCGAGGTCGCCAGCTTGAGCGCGGGCTCATCTGGCTTGAGCAAAAAGCTCACCAGTTTAGACCCAAGGTCGCTGGATCCAACAAGGGTTGTTACTCAGTCTGCTGTAGCCCCCCAGTCAAGGCACATATGAGAAAGCAATCAATGAACAACTAAGGTGTGTTGCAATGCACAACGAAAAACTAATGATTGATGCTTCTCATCTCTCTCCCTTTCTGTCTGTCTGTCCCTCTCTCTGACTCTCTCTCTGTCTCTGTAAAAAAAAAAAAAAAAGATAGCTTTCACATGTGTGTCTTTATACTTAATCTATATGTGTGCCATACATTATGGCTTTGTTTTGTTTTCCATGTTTTGCACCAATGTGTAAATGGTATCATACTGTATATATTATTCTGCAACTTGATTTTTTTTCTCTTTATTATGTTTAAGATTGATCCGTTTTGGTACGTGTAGCTCTAGTTAATAATTTAAACTATTGCAGCTGATTTAAGCACCCATAAAGATTTAAAAAATAAAATAAACTACTGCATAGTATTCAATTTTATAAATATTCCAAAACTTATTATTTTTTTTGGTTGAACATTTGAGTTATTTTTTTCCTATTACAAACAATGCTGCAGTGATCATTCCTCAATAGATCTATCTATGTATGAGAGTTTTTCTAGCAACCATAACAAGGAAAGAAATTTTGGAGTGAAAGGGCATGCATATCTTCACAACTATCCTGTCAAATTATTTTCTTTCTTTCTTTTTTTTTTAAACTTTTTAATAGAGAGGAAAAGAGAAAGAGGAAGGGAGAGAGAGAAAGAGAGAGAGAGAGAGAAGCATCAACTCATTGTTCCACTTAGTTGTGCCATTGATTGCTTCTCATATGTGCCCTGACAGGGTTCCAACCAGCGACCTCCAGGGTGGAGCAAGCGACATTATGCTCTGGGTCAAAGCTCTATCCACTACACCACCTGCCAGGGCTAAAATTATTTTCTTATATGGCTGTAACAATTTAGCTCTCACTAGCCATGTCCAACATTCAATTTTTTTTCCAGTTAGATAGGTGTGAAATGGTACCTCAAGTGGTTTATTTAATTGGCCTAATCAGTAATGAAGTTTCATTATTTTTTAATTTTCTTTCTACTTTTCCAACTGAGAGGAGGGGAGATAGAGAGACAGACTCCCACATGTGCCCCGACTGGGATCCACCTGGCAACCCCTGACTGGGGCTGATGCTCTATCTGGGGCCATGCTCGCAACCCAGCTATTTTTAGTGCCTGTGGCTGAGGCTCCATGGAGCCATCCTCAGTGCCTCAGCCAATGTGGTTGAACCAACTGAGTTATGGTGGTGGGAAGGGAAGAGAGAGAAGGAGGAGGCGGAGGGGTGAAGAAGCAGATGGTTGCTTTTCCTGTGTTCCCTGACTGGGAATTGAACCTGGACATCCACACACTGAGCCAATGCTCTACCACTGAGCCAACAGGCCAGGGCTTGAGGTTCTTTATTCTTTTCATCTTTATTGGCTATCCAGAAGTCTTCTCCTAGGAACTAGTTGTTTCTGTCCTTTGTCAAATTCTCTTTGTTTATCTTTTATCTTTAAAAAATTTTTTTAAATATATTTATTGATTTTTTAGAGAGAAAGAGGCAGGGAGAGAAAACAAAACATTGATTTGTTGTTCCACTTATTTATGCAGCCATTGGTTGATTCTTGTATGTGTGCTGACCCGAGATCAAATTCACAATGTTGGAACGTCGGGATGATGCTCTAACCAGTTGTACTACCCAGCCATAGTCCTATCTTTTATTCTTTTCTTTATTTCTTTCTAATTTTTATCAAACAAGAGATAGACAGAGAGACAGAGATAGGGACAGACAGGAATAGACAGACAGAAAGGGAGAGAGATAAGAAGTATCAACTCATAGTTGCGGCACTTTAGTTGTTCACTGATTGCTCTTTCATACGTGCCTTGATGCAGGGACTCCAGCTGAGCCAGTGACCCCTTGCTCAAGCCAGCAAACTTGGGCTCAAGCCAGTGCAGACCTTGGGCTTCAAGCCAGTGACCTTTGGGCTCAAGCCAGCAACCATGAGATCATGTCTATAATCCCATGCTCAAGCTGGCGACCCTGCGCTAAAGCCGGCGACCTCAGGGTTTCAAACATGTGTCCTCAGCATTCCAGGTTGACTCTCTATCCACTGTGCCACCACCTTGTCAGGCTTTCATTCTTGATTTATAGAAATTTTGTTAAATTCTGAATACCTACACTTGTCAATTAAACAAATTCCAGATTATCTTTCTCAGCTTGCAGTCTGTAATTTATCTTTGCTCATGTCATCTTTTGTTGAACAAATGCTTTTAAATTATAGGTAATCACATTTTCTGTCATGGTTTATGCTTTTGGGTTTTAAGAAATACTTGCTTTTCAACTGAGAGCTGATGCTTCCTGCTCCTCCCCCACCCTGCCTTTCTCTCTCTCCTCTAAAATAAATAAATAAACAAATAAATAAAAATTTTTATAAAAGAAATACTTGCTTTTTCTGAAAGAAAGGTTCTCCTAATATTCTCTTCAAAATGTTTTAAAGATTTATTTTTCATATTTAGGTCTTTATTTCACTTAGATATGGTTTTGGGGTATAGGGACCTAGCTCTCTTTTTTTTTTTTCTGTATATACAACTGTTTTATGCCAAGTTCTCTGAAAAACAGAGCCTGAGGCATCACCTACATGCCAAGATATTGAGAGGGGCAATCCCAGCGTAGCAGGAGTTAAGGAAGAGGGAAGGGAGGCACAGAAGTAAAGAAAGCAAATACAGTACAAGTTGATATGGTACAAAGCAGGCCACAGAATCTAGCCCTTTGTCACCCAGGACATCTTCCTGATAGGGTCTATGGGAGTACCACGCCTCAGAAGAGTACAACAGAGAGAGGAGGAAGGGTGAACAGTCTGGTGGCTCCTCTTACCTCCTCCCTGTTCTTGGTTGAAGTTTGCTCCACTGGTAGTTAATTCACGTGTGGGCTGAGTCAGACACTTTCTCTGTGCAGCCCATGGGCGACCCAGTCTTCAGTGCTCTTTTGTTATACGATGCTTGGTGCTTCAGCTGAGCATGAAAAGTGATGGAAGAGCCATATCCTCGATGAGTCTGATAGATGGGGCCTGAGCACCAGAACCATGTGCCTTCTGCTGTATTAGGAGCAATAGGAGCCATGCCAATGCCAGGCTCTTGTTCTATGATGAGACTGAGACAACGAGAAGTGTTAGAAGATGAAGAAATATCAGTACAACTGGGGTTCCCAGGGATCAGGTGGGTCCAGGTGTATTATTTGGATCCTTTATAACCAATTTTCTTATTTAGTAAATACTTAATTCTTTCCCCCCACATCTGTAATGCCACCTTTTAATATATCAAGTTTTCATATATTCGTGGGCATCTTTCTGAGATCTCTTTTCTTTCCCATTCATCAATTTGTCTATCCCTAAGCCAATGTCGTGCCATCTTTTAAAACATTATTATTATTAATTTTGAAGAGAGCGGAAGGGAGAGAGAGAACGAAAGAGAGAGAGACATTAATTTCTTGTTCCACTTATCCATGCACTCATTGGTTGATTCTTGTATGTGCCCTGACTAGGGATTGAACCCATGTATCCAGATGATGCTCTAACTCTCTGAGGTACCTGGCCAGGGCCGATCATACCATCTTAAATTTTTTTAACTTTAAACTAAGTTGACATCTGGTGGGACAGTCTTTTTATTTTGTTTTACATATTCAAAATTGTCTTCCATTCTTCCTCTTTTATATAAATTTTAAGATCAGTCTGTTTAGTTCACAAATAGTCATTTTGGATTTTATTTAGAATTATATTGAATTTATGAACTAGGGAAGAATTTATATTTTATGATACTGACTCTTCCAGTTCATGAACTTGGTAGATCTCTCCATTCATTCAGGTCTCTCTGTGTATGTACGTATGTATGTTCTTCAATTTTGAAAATTTTCTTCACAGTGGTTTTACACACTTTTTGTCAGATTGATCCCTAGGAATCTTATTTTTGTCATGCCATTCACAATTGCGAATGGATTTTGTTCTTACTACAAATTCTGTTGAGCATGCTATCCAACATGATTTTCAGAACAGAGTAGATTCAAATGATGTAGGATGGCTTACATTGGCACTGGCTCATTGAAATGCTGCTTACCCAGTGCTTTGATTCCTTCATATTGATCTTGATTACAGCAACTTTGCTAAACTCCCTTATTAGTTTGTTTGTTTTTTTGTATTTTTCTGAAGTTAGAAATGGGGAGGCAGTCAGACAGACTCCCACATGTGCCCGACCGGGATCCACCCAGCATGCCCAACAAGGGGCGATGCTCTGCCCATCTGGGGCGTTGTTCTGTTGCAACCAGACCCATTCTAGTGCCTGAGGCAGAGGCCATGGAGCCATCCTCAGTGCCCGGGCCAACTTTGCTCCAGTGGAGCCTTGGCTGCAGGAGGGGAAGAGAGAGACAGAGAGGAAGGAGAGGGGAAGGGATGGAGAAGCAGATGGGCGCTTCTCCTGTGTGCCCTGGCTGGGAATCGAACCCAGGACTCCTGCACGCCAGGCCAATGCTCTACCACTGAGCCAACCAGCCAGGGCCCCTTATTAGTTTTATTAGATGCTATTCTGTGGGTTATCTTGTGGTTTTGTATGTAATCAATCATATTATCTATAAATAAGGAGAGTGGCCTTCTAATCCCAGTTTTAATGGTTTTTTAAAAAATCTTGAATGAGTGTTAAACTTTGTTAATGCTTTTGTTTGCATTTACGGGAAAATAAAAGAGGAAAGCAGGAGAGTCAGTACCAGAGTGACACAGCATGAGGAAGAACATTCACAGTCATTGCTGGCTGTGAAGCCGGGAGGATGTTGTGAGCCAAAGAATGCTGGCAGCGTCTGGGAGCTGGAAAAGGCAAGGAAATGGATTCTCTCCTAAGAGCCTCCAGAGGAATGCAGCCCTGCAACACCTTTAGCTCAGTGGGACCTATTTCAGAGTTCTGACTTGCAAGGCTGTAAGATAATAAATTTGTGTTGTTTTAAGCCACCAACTTACCAAATGTAAGTTTGTGGTAATTTGGTACAGCAGCAATAAGAAAGTAATGCAGAAGTTTTACAAAGCTAATCAAAAGGAAGAATAGATTTTGAAGGAGACCTCATGATCTTGCTCATGTTTGGTTTTTCAATGAAATTTAAAAAATTTTTTATTTATTGATTTTTAGCAAAGTAAAAGGGGGAGAGAGAGAGAGAGAGAGAAGGAGAGACAGGAACATCAATCTGTTCTTGTATGATATGTACCCTGACCGGGATCAAACTGGCAACCTCTGCTTCTGGATGATGCTCTAACCACCTGATATCCGACCAGGGTGGTCTTGCTCATGTTGAGCTGAGGAACTGGTGGTTATCTCTAAAGGCTCCAGAAAGCCATTGGATATGTGGGCTTGGATCTCAGAAAAGAGGCTGGGATTTGGGATCCTAGAATCATTTCAAAGAGGACACTTGACACCTAGAGCATGGGCTAGATGGCTTTAGGGGGGAAATTTGGAGCAGTGCTAGTCCAATAGACACATAACACAAACCAGGAACGTGAAGCACGTTTACAAATTAAATTTTTCAGTAACTACATTAAAAACATAAAAAAGAAGCAGCTGAAATTAAATTTTAATAATGTATTTTATTGTACTCAACATATTCAAATTATTATCATTTCAATATGTAATTGCTATAAACATTATTAATGAGATTTTTACATTTCTTGGGGGGTATGAAGTTTTTAAAAATCTGGTGTGTATTTCATACTTAAGCACATCGCAGTTCAGCTCATCTATAATTAATTTCAAGGGATCTATAACCACCATGTGGCTGGTGGCTATTTTATCAGACAGTGCAGTCTGGAGAGAGAGCAGACACAAAGGGTGGGGCCTTGAGAGGTATCTGCATTTAGGAGGCAGAGGAGAAAAAGAAGCCAGTGAAGGAATAGACAGAGGTAGGAAGAGAATCTGGATAGTGCAATGTTTCAAAATCTAAAGAAATTATACTTAGGGAAACGTGTGTGCGTGTGTGTGGGGGAGCATTACATGCTCTCTTTTTTCAATGATCTAGCCCATTCCACTCTTACATTTTAGAGGTTTTCTACCTCCTGTAGTGGAGCTCTACACTGCAAAATCACTTTTCTTTCCTCTAACTTCTGTCATCTCATATACATATCTAGCCATAAATTTGAGGGCTCAGACATAGTGGCTCAGGATAACAGGATGACTAGGGAAAAGAAGAAAGGAGCACTAAGGTGGCATGAGGTTGTTGGAGGATGTGATGATTTGGAACAGGTGCCTGGTGGGAGTAAGATGGAGATGATGTTACCATGACAACTGATTATTTCATTGGTCCAATGACCAGTTGCCATGGTGATGAAATCTTTCTGTCAATGTGACATGGATCCCAAGGGAGAGGGTGCTTGTGCAAAGGACCCTTTGCTCATTGGTAAAGCTTTTATATTTGCAATGATTTGTGCTGTGCTTGATAAAGTTCCCCCAGAAACTTCAATCAACATTGATGTCCCTCCCACCTTCCTGTTCATTTATAGCAACCACCACTTGGAAAATGCACATATTTTCATTGTTCATGTTCTGTATAGTGTTTTCTCATCTGATAGTCTTGAATTGTGTTAGTAATTCATCTCTTTTTCCTACACAGATATAATCCTCATGAAGACAGGGATCATTCTTACAATTCAGTTGTGTTTTCAAAAGACTTGAGATTAGTGGAAAAAGCAGATAGATCTTCCTTTATATACCACTGCTGCTTCTGCCATTTGCCAATTGTAGGGCCTTAGGAAAGTAATTTTATCTTCTTGATTTCTTTTTCTTCTATAAAATGGCACAATAGAACTTGTAGTGTGGGGTTGCTTGTGATGATTACATATAACCTAAATAAAGTAGCTGGCCTACACTAGGGACTAAATCAGTGATCCTGATTATCATAACATGGGGCCCAGTCCAGTTCCGAATGCCATGATTAGTACCTAATAATACTTGGTGAATAATAAGATAATGATGACAGATGATAGGATAATAGCTGGATTCAATTTAATCTTTGGGGTCCTTAAAGATTAGTTGTCCTATGGTAGTACATCTATACATCAGCTGCAATTCTTTTTTTTTTTAAGTGAGAGGAGGAGAGATAGTGAAACACACCCCTGCATGAGCCCCGACCAGGATCCACCCAGCAACCCCTGTTTAGGGCTGATGCTCGAATCAGTTGAGCTATTTTTAGCACATGAGCTTATGTGCTGCGGCCAACCAAGCTATTCTCAGCACCTGGGACCAATGTTTGAAACAACCGAGCCACTGGCTGTGGGAGGGGAAGAGAGGGAAAAAGGGGAGAAAAAAAGGGAGAGAAGCAGATGGTCACTTCTCTTATGTGCCCTGATTGGAAATTGAACCCAGGACATCCATACGCTGGGCCGATGTTCTATCCACTGATTCAACCAGCCAGGACCATCAGCTGCAATTCTTTTTTCTTTTTTTTTTACAGAAGCAGAGATAGACAGGAACAGACAGACAGGAATGGAGAGAGATGAGAAGCATCAATCATCAGTTTCTCATTGCGCGTTGAAACTTCTTAGTTGTTCATTGATTGCTTTCTCACATGTGCCTTGACCGGGGGCCTTCAGCAGACCGAGTAACCCCCTGCTGGAGCCAGCGACCTTGGGTCTAAGCTGGTGAGCTCTTTGCTCAAGCCAGATGAGCCTGTGCTCAAGCTGGCAACCTCGGGGTCTCGAACCTGGGTCCTTCCGCATCCCAGTCTGATGCTCTATCCACTGCGCCACCACCTGGTCAGGCCAGCTGCAATTCTTAATCTGCAATCTAAATTATGCTAATTATAACTTCTTGGGAGGAAAAATTTTAAAGTATTAATTAGAAAAAACGAGAGACTAGATAATCAGATATTTTGCACCTCCTTTATGGAAGAACATATTACCAGTGAAGTAGTTGTGCCCCCCCCCAAAAAAAAACCTCACACATTAATCTGATTCAGCTCTAAGATCCAACTACTAATTTATAGGAAACACAGAGGGTAGTGTGCATGTTAAAAACCAATACAGGGAAGCAATTGGTAAGATTAGTTTTGTGGGAAATACTATAGGAAAAATAATGTAGTTTCTTCAACAAACACATTGCAAGAAAGAAAGAGCAGAGCTGGAATTTATAAATAAAATATATTCAAGGGACATATCATTCAATTTCCATGTGTGAATATTTTGGGAGCCTTGGCTAGTACTTAATTGTTAAAGCCGGATGATGGATATATCGAGGTCTTTGTATTATTTGTCTATTAAGATTTTCATAGAAAATTTTAAAAGTTTGAAAAAATTGAGGAATCATATTTAAAACTTCAAGTGCATTTATCCAAGACTGCTCCCATCATAAGGATGCTTAGATATAAAAAAAAAAATGCAGCATATTCCTTAATATAGTGATGGACAAATGCATTGTGATGGTTTAATGAATAAAGTAATGTTTATTTCCCCTAATTAGTCCTCTATACTGAAGTTTCTACATTGTTCATGTAAAAGATATTTTTCCATTTCAAATTGGAAGTACTGTAGTATTATTTATAATGTTGTAGGTTAGATTACTTAAAAAAAAAAACAGATTCTGAGGAGTTTGTGGGCAAGAAGTTTTCTGGGTAGGTGGGGAGGTGTGCTTTTGTGATCAGTCCTCCTGGGGAGTGAAGTAAAGAGGAACGGGCAGAGGGAGGAGTTGAAGTGTGATAGAGTTGCCAAACAGATCTCGTCTGACTCAGCGCTCCTCCACCCCTAACAGCTAGTGAAGGAGTTTGGGAGATGGAAGGGCCCTCCAAATATGCCCACCCTGAGCAATGGGGCCAGGCATTTACACTTGGAATCACTCCGCTGCTTACCTTGCCCTGACAAACTGAAACTCCTTCTTCAAGAATGAGCGCAAGTGTTTCTGTGTTTAGGACTAACTCTTCCTTGAAACCTCCATCCTCAGTCAGATCAAATTATTTCCTCCATTCTCTTTTCTCTATGAACCATGCAGGAGAGTGGGAAGAGCTTACATTTATAAATACTGCTAGGCACCATGGTAAGACCTCTATGTGAGCCTTGTTTCAGCTAACTCAAAACATACTTACGCAGTAGGTACTACAGTAATACCTCGGTTTTCATTGACTTCCGTTATTGTCGGTTTCGGTTTTCGTCAATTTTTTTCAAGAAAAATTTGTCTCTGCTTTTGTCGGTTGCCTCAGATTTTGTCAGCGTGCCCACATGACCTTGCTGCTAATTTTGTGAAAACAAAGAGCAACCCACGCGTTCACCTGCTCAGTGTGGCGTTGTTTCTCTTTGTGTGAGCATCACCCCATGCATCTAGCCAAACAATTCCATTGCTTTCCAGTATTTTTGTGCTTTTTAAAAATTGATTGTGAGTGCTAATACTCAATTACATGTACATGATTATTGCATATACAGTATTCGGTGTAGTGTGTTTATTTTGCATTTTTCAGTTTCAAAATGTACATAATGCATGTAAGATAAAAATCACATGTGCTCAAACCTCATTGTCCCTGTTAAGTGTTCCCCTTTCTAATAACTTAACCCTTTCCTTTTAGCTCCATCATGGGACCAAAGAAAGTTTCCAGAGCCAGCAGCCCTTCGAAGAAGAAGGCCAGGAACACGATCGAGTTGAAGATGGAAATCACTGAAAAATATGAGAGCAACTTCAAGATTGCTGAAATTTGCCACATGTACAGGAAGTTGCCATCCACGATAAGTTCCTTTGTGGCGAAAAAGGAAGCAATTAAGGAAGCTAATGTAGCGAACGGCATGAATGTGCTAAAGAAACAGAGATGGCAAACAATTGAAGATGTCAAACAGTTACTATTAATTTGGATCAATCAAAAACAGTTAGATGATGATTCTCTTTCGGAGACCATCATATGTGAAAAGGCCACACTGTTGTATGCCGATCTCATTAAGAAAATGCCTGGATGGCTGACCAGGCGGTGGCGCAGTGGATAGAGCGTCAGACTGGGATGTGGAAGGACCCAGGTTCAAGACCCCGAGGTTGCCAGCTTGAGCACGGGCTCATCTGGCTTGAGCAAAAAGCTTGCCAGCTTAGACCCAAGGTCGCTGGATCGAGCAAGGGGTTACTCAGTCTGCTGAAAGCCCATGGGCAAGGCACATATGAGAAAGCAATCAATGAACAACTAAGGTGTCACAATGAAAAACTGATGATTGATGCTTCTCATCTCTCTCCGTTCCTGTCTGTCTGTCTCTATCTATCCCTCTCTCTGACTCTGTAAAAAATAAATAAATAAATAAATAAATAAAATCTTTAAAAAAAGAAAATGCCTGGATGAGTGCTAGTGTACTTAGTGATTTTAAGCCCAGCAGAGGCTGGTTTGAAAAATTCAAGAGGCGCACTGGCATACAGTGTTACTAGGCATGGCAAAGGTGCAAGTTTGGACAAGTCTGGGGCCAAAAAATTTGTGTCCAAATTCAAAGATTATGTAGAGGCTGAAGGATTCATCCCCCAACAAGTCTTCAACCGTGATGAAACTGGCCTTTATTGGAAGAAAATGCCAAAGAGGACGTTCATTACACAGGAAGAAAAGGCACTGCCAGTACTGCCAGTACATAAGCCTATGAGAGGTAGGCTAACTCTTTTGTTGTGTGGTAATGCTAGTGGTGATTGTAAAGTGAAGCCCTTACTGGTGTACCATTCAAAAACTCCTAGAGTGTTTAGCAGAAACAATGTACTTAGGCCCTGGCCGGTTGGCTCAGTGGTAGAGCATCGGCCTGGCGTGCAGGAGTCCAGGGTTTGATTCCCGGCCAGGACACACAGGAGAAGCGCCCATCTGCTTCTCCACTCCTCCCCATCTCCTTCCTCTCTGTCTCTCTCTTCCCCTCCCACAGCTGAGGCTCCATTGGAGCAAAGATGGCCCCGGGCGCTGAGGATGGCTCTGTGGCCTCTGCCTCAGGCGCTAGAATGGCTCTGGATGCAACAGAGCAACGCCCCAGAGGGGCAGAGCATCACTACCTGGTGGGCATGCTGGGTGGATCCCGGGCGGGTGCATGCGGGAGTCTGTCTGACTGCCTCCCCGTTTCCAGCTTCGAAAAAATGAAAGAAAAAAAAAGAAACAATGTGCTTAAAAGTAAATTGTGTATGATGTAGAGGGCAAACAAGAAAGCATGGGTCATGAGGCCAATTTTCATTGAATGGATGAATGAAGTGTTTGGCCTGAGTGTGAAAAAATACCTTCAGGATAATCAGTTGCCCCTTAAGTGTCTCCTGGTAATGAACAATGCTTCAGTATATCCTCCAGGTTTGGAAGACACATTATTGGAGGCGTTCAGTTTTATCACAGTAAAGTTCTTGCCCCTTAATACCACACCACTCATCTAGCCCATGGACCAGAATGTCATTTCACAAATTTCAAGAAACTGTACACAAAAGTAATGTTTCAGGCCCTGGCTGGTTGGCTCAGTGGTAGAGCATCAGCCTGGTGTGCAGGAGTCCCAGGTTCAATTCCCGGCCAGGGCACACAGGAGAGGCGCCCATCTGCTTCTCCACCCCTCCCCCTCTCCTTCCTCTCTGTCTCTCTCTTCCCCTCCCGCAGCCAAGGCTACATTGGAGTGGGGTTGGCCTGGGTGCTGGGGATGGCTCTATGGCCTCTGCCTTAGGCACTAGAATGGCTCTGGTTGCAACAGAGCAATGCCCCAGATGGGCAGAGCATCGCCCCTTGGTGGGCATGCCGGGTGGATCCCTGTCGGGCGCATGTGGGAGTCTGTCTGACTGCCTCCTCGTTTCCAACTTCAGAAAAATACAACAACAACAAAAAAAGCAATGTTTCAAAGGTGCTTTGAGGTGATGCCAGATACAGAATTGTCCTTAAGAGAGTTCTGGAAAAAACACTTCAACATTCTCAACTGCATCAGCCTCATAGATAAGGCTTGGCAGGGAGTGACATCGAGGACAATGAACTCTGCCTGGAAGAAATTATGGCCAGGATGTGCGCATGAGAGAGATTTGGAAGAGTTTGAGCCTTCCCCTGATGACCCTGCACATATACTGCAGTCAATTGTTGATTTGTGGAAGTCCATGGGTTTGGATGAGAGTGGTGAGGATGTGGAAGAGTTGGTGGATGACCACAGAGAAAAACTCACCACTGAAGAGCTGCAAGACCTTCACCTAGAAGTGCAGCAGATGGCAGATGAAGAAGTTGCTTCAGAGGAGGAGGAAGAGACAGGGGAGAATGTGTCCTTCAGAGATTAAGGACATCTTCTCCATGTGGAGTAAGGTACTACTGTACAGGAGTTTGTGGAGAAAAATCACTAGACAAAGTTGTTGCTGGCCATGTCTGCAACTTGTTTAATGATAATGTCTTGCCCCATTTTAGGCAAATCTTAAAGAGGCAGAAGAAACAGACCTTATTGGACAGCTTTTTTGTGTGGCATGGGTCCACTGACTCTGAAGCTGGTCCTAGTGCCAAAAGACCAAGAAGGGAAGTGACCCCAGATAGTGCCTTGATACTTAAGGTTTTTATGGACCAAACAATAATTTCTGCACCTCTCTCTCCCTTCCTCACTGTCTTCCATACGTCAAGAAGAGTCTTCAGCCTGACCTGTGGTGGCGCAGTGGATAAAGTGTCGACCTGGAAATGCTGAGGTCGCCAGTTTGAAACCCTGAGCTTGCCTGGTCAAGGCACATATGGGAGTTGATGCTTCCAGCTCCTCCCCCCTTTCTCTCTCTCTGTCTCTCCCTCTCCTCTCTAAAAAAAAATGAATAAATAAAAAAATTTTAAAAATTTTTTTAAAAAAGAAGAGTCTTCAGAAAGGTAAATGCCATGTTAAATGTTCATTTATTCTTTGCATTAGTTTTTTTTATATTCACTTTGTATTAGTTTCTTATTGTTTTTAGTATTGAACACTACATTTATTCTCTATAAAATGTGTTTTTGGTATGTATATTGGAGTGTCTAAAACGAATTAATTGGATTTACATTGATTCATATGGAAATAATTGCCTCGGTTTTCGTGGGTTTTGCTGATTGTTTTTTTGACGGATTATTGAGGAAAACTGAAGTATCACTGTATTATTAGACCCCTTTACAGATGAGATCATTGAGGCTCAGAGAAATTAAGCAACTTGCCCAACTAGAGCCGTTGAGCTAGTGAGGGGCAGGGCTGGGATTTAACCCCAGGCAAGGTCAGCCCATACTCTACGCACTTAATCACTATCCCTCACTTGTTATCACTAGCACGTACTCTCTTAATCACTTTTATGCTGTACTGCCCCCTAGCTACTAGTTTTATCTTTGTATTACAAGCCCCGAAGATAGTACCAGCCCAAGAGTTAGCATTTGACAAATGTTTACTGAATGAATGAATAGACATCCCATCAGTATTTCTAGCAAATTTAATTTCAGAAACATATCAAATCCAAATGAAATTTTTTTTTTTGTATTTTTCTGAAGCTGGAAATGGGGAGAGACAGTCAGACAGACTCCCGCATGCGCCCGACCGGGATCCACCCGGCACGCCCACCAGGGGGCGATGCTCTGCCCCTCCGGGGCGTCGCTCGTTGTGACCAGAGCCACTCTAGCGCCTGGGGCAGAGGCCAAGGAGCCATCCCCAGCGCCCGGGCCATCTTTGCTCCAATGGAGCCTCGGCTGCGGGAGGGGAAGAGAGAGACAGAGAGGAAAGAGAGGGGGAGGGGTGGAGAAGCAGATGGACGCTTCTCCTATGTGCCCTGGCCGGGAATCGAACCCGGGACTTCCGCACGCCAGGCCGACGCTCTACCACCGAGCCAATTGGCCAGGGCCCCAAATGAAATTTATAAGCACAAGGATGACATACATACTTCACGGTAGCAAGGAACAAGAAATCCCACTAGAAGGGTTAACATGGCAAAAAAAAAGAGAGACTGGATAAGGGGAGTGGACATATTCGGCCATGAATTACCAGGTAAATGGTTAAAAAAAAAACAAAACAACTTAGGTGCTTAAACATAAGCTTTGTGTTTGTGTGTGCACGCACACATGCCCGCAGGAATTCTGGCATCTCCTGCTTTCAGAATCATTGCAAATCAAAATATACCACATTCATTCTATTAAGCTCAATAAGTGAGAGCAAGCCATAGGTGGATCATAAATTCAGATGAAATGAAATTAAAACAACTTCATAAGTTAGGAAATATTCAAAACTGTTGTTCAAAAGTGGAGATGAGAACTTATGAGGAAAGACAGAAGATATAAGGATTACAAATACGTTTTCATTATATAGAAAAACAACTCTTCTTCATTTCCATTAAAATATCAGAATCTGAGGAAATATAGTTAGATAAGTGTGGGGTGTTAGCAAAAAAAAGGATTTCAAAGTCATAGAATTGAGGCTCAAGTCTTTACGAGCAACATGACCTCAGTTTTCTTTACCTGTCAAATGGGAACAACGATCTCTAACTTTTAGGATCATTATGGGGATTTAGTAAGGTAACTATGACTTCCTTTTTCCACTTCCTGTTCCTGAGAGAAGTCATGGTTCTCTCTGCTGAACTTCAGTGAATATCAACATTTTGCCAGTCTTGCTTCATAAATCTCCCACACATTTTTTCCCTGGAATATTTCAAAGCAAATCCATGTCAGTTCATTTCAATATTTCAGTTGCCAAGATTTATCATTTTTTACCAAAAGAAACCCCAATGTCATTGCCTGGTGGGGGGGGGGGGGGCAAAGGAATCTTTTTGCATGTGTTACTTGGTTTGGTTAACTTATTAAGGTTAACCCTAGTTGATTTACTAAATAACTCTTCATTTCTTTGCTTTGCATTAGCCCTTTGAATATTCTAATTATGCCCAACACTGTTATACTTCAGAATTAGCTGCATGTTGTATTTGCAGTATTTTAACTTTTTAAGTGAATAGTAGTAATAACAGGTTGAATCTCTTCCTGAGTTTGAAGGACTTATCACAGATTTAGACAGTCCAAATTCATTTTCAGGACTTTCTTCAATGCTTGCTTCAGGAATGTTCCAGGGAAGGTTTTTTAATTACTGTCCTGTTCTCTTGGGAGATGCCTGGCAAGTGCTCAGCCTCAGACTCCTGCAACTTTGAATTTAACCTTCACCTGCCTATTCTCTTAATTGGGTTCCATTTTTAAAAAAAGAGATCCAGCCTGACCAGGTGGTGGTGCAGTGGATAGAGCATAGGACTGGGATGCAGAGGGCCCAGGTTCGAGACCCTGAGGTCACCAGCTTGAGCGTGGGCTCATCTGGATTGAGCAAAGCTCACCAGCTTGGACCCAAGGTTGCTGGCTCAAGCAAGGGATTACTCAGTCTGCTGAAGGCCTACGGTCAAGGCACATATGAGAAAGCAATCAATGAACAACTAAGGTATCGCAACGAAAAACTAATGATTGATGCTTCTCATCTCTCTCCATTCCTGTCTGTCTGTCCCTATCTATCCCTCTCTCTGACTCTCTCTCTGTCTCTGTGGAAAAAAAAAGTGATCCACAGTGCTCTTCAGCTAAATTTCTCATTGCCAAGACATCTGATTTTGAAGGTTTTCTAGTCTTTGTAATTTCCTCAGGGAGGTTTTTGTGCCTTTATTGAACGCCTACTATTCTCTGGCCTGCAACCCTGATGTTCCAGATATTTTTTTCACTTATATAGCATTTCAAGTACATGAAGTGCATATGTATTATAAAATATTATCTAAAAATTAGCTAATATTACCATAGCCTTTCCCTCCCATCTCTCTTAACCCAAGTAGATAATACACCACAACATAGGAAAAGCCTTTGTGAGGTGTTAGGAAACCTGAGTTATAATTCTAGATCATTCATTGGCATCAGTTTAACTAAAATTAACAAAAATATACTAAGTGCATTGTGGGTGCTAAGTTTAAAAATGAATGAGGGTGCAGACATATGAAGGTTGCTGAGTTGGTGTGCAGTGCATCTTGGCACCTGTGGTCACGCTTGGATGGATTCCTCCTCCACTTCCTCTCCTGCGGGTTTGGGCTGGTAGACCTGCAGCTGCAGCATTTCATTGCCATGGAGACTCAGAAGCAGCGCTTCCAGAGGCTGGTGCACCAGATGACAGAACTTTGTTGGGAGAAATGCGTGGGCAAGCCTGGGCCAAAGTTGGACAGCCCAGCCAAGCCTGTTCTGTGAACTGCGTTGAGTGCTTCACTGATACAAGCCAATGTATCTTGAGTCGACTGGAACTGACCCAGAATCCAAGCCCGTCTTCTCAGAAAGCCTTTCTGACTGATTTCAGCATTACCTTTTTGGAAAAGGAAGGGTGTTCAAGACCTGAAGATTGGTTGATGGATGGTTGAAGTAAAGGCTATAGGGAGGATTAGCCCCCACCTTTGGCACTCTTGGGGCATCCTGTCATCTGAGAATGAATAAAGACCAGTTTGTGTGTGTGTGTGTGTGTGTGTGTGTGTGTGTGTGTGTGTGTGTGTGTGTGTGTGTGTGTTTGGGGTTTGAGGATATAATGCTGGTGGCCAAGGCCAGGCAGGTCCACATTGGATTCGGACAGACAATAGAGAAACCGTGGAGCTAGAAGGTGTCAGGTCATTCCCTTTTAATAGAGTCTTGCAATGGCAGACAAGCACACAGGCAGGGAAAACCACCTCTCAGGCAAATGAACAGCAAAAATGTCCCCTCACAGTGGTGGGCAGGCAATCTGCAATCTGCCATCCCCTGCTCTGACGGCGAGCACCCGGAGCCTTACACAGACTATACACACGATGCTGTCACACGTTCATGCACTCATCGGGCACAGTACAAGCAAGCAAGCCTAACACAGCTATTTTCCCAACAGAGGGTAATATGTGTATTTGGTTGTGTTTTTTAGTGTTAATTTTGTGAAAGCAATTGATAGATGAATGGAAAACGTTACTAGATGCATGTTACTGTATGTGGGACATTGTTTCTCTTATTGAAGTCCCATTAACTGCCTCCTATAATTTGTACAGTGGAACTGCTTTCTGTAATTTGATAGACCAGTGGTCCCTAACCCCCGGGCCATGGACCGGTCCGTGGACCATTTGGTACCGGTCCGCAGAGAAAGAATAAATAACTTACATTATTTCCGTTTTATTTATATTTAAGTCTGAACGATGTTTTGTTTTTTAAAAATGACCAGATTCTGCCTGACCAGGCGGTGGCACAGTGGATAGAGCATTGGACTGTGATGCAGAAGACCCAGGTTCGAGATCCTGAGGTCTCTAGCTTGAGCATGGGCTCATCTGGTTTGAGCAAAGCTCACCAGCTTGGACCCAAGCTTGCTGGCTCGAGCAAGGGGTTACTTGGTCGGCTGAAGGCCCGCGGTCAAGGCACATATGAGAAAGCAATCAATGAACAACTAAGGTATCGCAACGAAAAACTGATGATTGATGCTTCTCATCTCTCTCCCTTCCTGTCTGTCTGTCCCTATCTATCGCTCTCTCTGACTCTCACTCTGTCTCTGTAAAAAAAAAAAAAAAAAGACCAGATTCCCTCTGTTATATCCATCTAAGACTCACTCTTGATGCTTGTTTCATAAGTTCAACAATTATATTTAAAAATACCACAGTTTTTATGCTGGTCACATAATTTTATTTTGTGCATTTATCCATCCCACCCTAAAGTCTATGAAAATATTTTCTGACATTAAACCGGTCCATGGCCCCAAAAAGGTTGGGGACCACTGTGATAGACCACATGGGTAAAATCTGTCATTTGCACAGAGTCTTTTCAGATCTCTGGGGACACTGATACATCTTTGTGTCTTTGAGAAAGGGGAAAAAAAATCTATGGAATGTTCATACAATACAGTTCAGCTTTATAAATTAAGTCCCTTCCTTCTATTGTGATTTACTTAAATATCTAATAAAGAACGGTCTCCAGGTAATACAGGCAGCCTGAGTGTCTAGAGACCTTTAGCTACGAAGGAATCTAGCCAGTGAACATAATTCTCGTTACTAATGTGCCACTAGGAAGAGGTTAACTTACTCTGAATTTTAGGGTCCAAGAAATTCAAAGATGTGCCTAAATAAGTTGTAAAGATTCAGCCTGTCAAAAACTTACAGCTGTTTCAAGTAAGAGATGCATGACCAACGTTAATCAGTATAGATGCCATTTACTGCCTTCTTTCAAACACTGAAATAAAGCTTCTACTTGATTAAAAAAAAAAAAAAAGAATGAGGATGGCCTTTGCCTCCAGAACAGGACTGTATCTTAACCGTCTTTGTAACTTCCTCTGGGACATGTCGTTTTCTTTTTCTTTTTTTTTTAAAAGTTGCTATTTTATTATCAAGATTCATTTCTAATTAACAACAATTAAGCATTGATACTTATTTGAACATGAGAGCCCTGTATCTGTTACATGGTACACAGAGAAATATGAGCCTTGGTTGTTTTTTTTTTTAATAAATAAGTTTTTATTAGTTTTAATGGGTGACATCAATAAATCAGGGTACATATATTCAAAGAAAACATGTCCAGGTTATCTTGTCATTCAATTATGTTGCATACCCATCACCCAAAGTCAGATTGTCCTCTGTCACCTTCTATCTAGTTTTCTTGGTGCCCCTCCCCCTCCCCTCCCCCTCTCCCTCCTTCCCTCCCCCCGCCCCCCGTAACCACCACACTCTTGTCCATGTCTCTTAGTCTCGTTTTTATGTCCCACCAATATATGGAATCCTGCAGTACTTGTTTTTTTTCTGATTTACTTATTTCACTCCGTATAATGTTATCAAGATCCCACTATTTTGTTGTAAATGATCTGATGTTATCATTTCTTATGGCTGAATAGTATACCATGGTGTATATGTGCCACATCTTCTTTATCCAGTCTTCTATTTTTTTTTTACAGTGATTAAAGCCTTTAAGCAAACTCTTGGCCAATACAGCAAGAATCCATAAAAGAGTAATGTGGGACATGTCATTTTCTATGGTACCTATCCTACAGTGGCTTGTCTGAGCCCACAGGTTAGGACTGAGTTTCAAATTCTGTGTTTGTTTTTTTTTTTTTGTTTGTTTTTTTTTAAAGATTTTTATTTATTTTTATTCATTGTAGAGAGGGGAAGAGAGAGAGAGAGAGAGAGGGAGAGAGAGAGAAGGGGGGGGAGGAGCAGAAAGCATCAACTCCCATATGTGCCTTGACCAGGCAAGCCCAGGATTTTGAACCAGCAACCTCAGCATTTCCAGGTTGACGCTTTATTCACTGCGCCACCACAGGTCAGGCTCAAATTCTGTGTTTTAAAGTTATACCAATTATCCCATTTTCATCACATTGCACCAATCATCTCATTTTCTACATCTTGCCATACTTACCAAGCAAACTTTTATCTGAGGATGACACTGGAAATTTGATCACCAATGGAAACAAATTCAGAAAGGGTCTGCATTAGTCAGGATAGGTTCTGTTTTAGTCTGGTAGTATCCCCAATCCTCAGTGGCCCAATCAGCAAAAGTAGTTTTTTCACTTGCACTGAGTGGCCTTCCCATGTCAGCTGTGGCTTTTTTGCACACTGTCTTCACTTTGAGACAGAAGCAGATGAATCATCTTGAATGTTGCTGGTCATCAGGACAGCAGGAAAGGAAAAATATCATGAAGCACACTCACTCTTAAAGCTTCTACCTGGAAGTGCCTCCTATGGCCATCACTCACCTTTGGTTTGTAAGTCACATAACCAAGCTGCTGTTGATGGAGTGGGGAAGTACAATCTGCCCCTGAGAAGCATAGTAAATGTTTGGAAACAATAATAAGGCCAATCACAAGGTCTCTTTACCCCACACCCCCTTTTTTTGGATTGCAAAACAAAGAGATTTTCAGCCTCCTGCCATGTCATGCAGCAAAGACTATTTGAACAGTGTTCATAGGAAAAAAATGAAAAGAATTCTTTGGGACTTCGTGTAGATTACAACCTCATCTATGTCTTTAACAAAGTTTGAAAGGTTTCCTGAAGTGGTACTTGAATGTAAATATATCCACTTGCAGTGACTAGCACCCAGTAAGTTGCAATTCTTATACCAATGTAAACTGATGGGCTAGTAGGTATGTGAAGGTGAGCTTAGAGCCAGACAGTTCTAGGTTCAAATCCTGACTCTATCACTCTCAAATTACTGAGCCTCTGTTTCTTCTTTAAAAATGTGGATGACCATCACATAGTTTAGCTCTAAAAATTAAAGGAAAATGCATGCAAAGGGTCTATTATACTTCCAAATCACACAAGAAACACTCAATAAATATTAGCCATTCCTCACCATGCTGCCCTCAGTATTGGATGTCTCAATCATTTTCATTCAGCTCATTAGATATTAAGTAGGTCAATAACTAGATAACTTTAAATCAAACAAGTTTCTTAATTACCATGTTTGGACCCAGAGTTTCAGGCTCCTTTGGGCTGCAAACCTTGGTTGCTCTTTCCTGGTTCTTTTCTTTCTATCATTCCAAGAGATACTAACTGGAAGAGAGATTTCCTCTGATGTCACTCTATTTGAGCATCCTCTGACTCACTCTTCTAGCACTACCCAAGTTTCATCTACACCACTGCTTGCACATAATGTAAATACTTTATTTAATCTACGCATTTGTTAATATTTGTTCAGCTGTCTTTGGTGCCCTTGTGTCTTTCATCATGCTTTTAATTAGCTCAGTTGATTGTGAGAGTGGAGGTAAGCCAAAGTTTGAGCCAGGTGGTTACAGGGAAGATGGATGGGGGTGAGGGGTGGGGGTGGTAGGTGGTGTTAATGCACTAGTGCAAATTCATTGCCAGCACTAGGGAAAAAAAACCCCGTTAGGCTACTGCTTCCACTGGAAAGAAATATTATAAGCTACTCCTTTCTACTGAGACTGATTAAGCAGTAGAGCAGGGGTCCCCAAACTTTTTTGTGCCATGCTCCACCTTAACCTTTCTAAAATTTTTATGTCCCCCCCTATGTAACATACATAATTTTTAACATTAAAAAATTGATTTGTTCACTTAATAAACATAAATGATAGGTTCTAGGAAGAAATCACTATGAAATTGTTAACAAAACACAGTAAGTAAAATTTCAAAACATACAATGAAAAACAGAAATTTAAATTCCAAATAATTTTAATACAGATTTTTCTATATTAATTTATTATTTTAATTTAGTGTGATCCTTGTGCTTGATGCTTGCTGCACAGAGATTTTATATTAGGTTCCAATTTGGTTAGCTTTAGTCTCAAGTCTCCACGTTGTGTCATATCCAGACGATTTCTTTTTTTTACCAGTAAATCATTTACAGCACTAAATCCACATTCAGCTAAAAATGAAGATGGAAACGGTAGCAATAGTTTTCTTGCACTTTTGGTTGAATTTGGGTATTTGATTTCTGTTTCCTCACAAAGCCATGCCATCGCTCCTTTGATATTAAATAAAGCTTTAACTGACTCATCATTTTGCAATTCTGTGAGTTCTTCTTGATACTGCATATTTGATATATCAGACAAATCCACTAACATTGGCTGCATCATCCATGTTGGGAAATCAATTTGTTTTAAATCAGAAAATCTTTCTTTTAAATCAGCCGATAGAATATTCAAATGATTGACAATAACAAGTAAAGCTGTATCAGTTACTTCACATTTTTGGAGCCAATGAAACTGTTGAAAGTTTTTGTTGTTAATATGTTTCTGACATAACTCATTATTGGTAATGAAACCAAATATCTTTGCTTTTGCATCGACAAGAGTTTTATTTGTTCCTTGAAGTTGCTTATTTAATATATTTAGTTTTTCAAAGATATCGGCTAAATAACTCACAAATGCTTTCCCATCTATTGTTAACAGATACTTCATTTCAGATTTGTCGCTTAAAAAATCACTAAGAGTATCAAACAGTTCCATAAATCTTTTCAAACAGTTTCCTTTAGATAGCCATCTTACTTCAGTATGAAGTAAAAGTCTCACATGGTCTTCATTTTGTTTTTCACAAAATAGCTTGAAAAGACGCTCACATTTGGCACTAGCTTTAATAGCATTAACACACTTTATTACTGTATGTAATACTTCATTTAGAACAGGCGAGATGTTTTTAGCTACCAAGTTTTCCCTATGAATAACACAACGCACAAGAATCATTTCTGGATTTGCATCTTTCATCAATTTTAAGCAGCCATTTTTCTTGCCCATCATATTGGGAGCACCATCTGCAGCACAAGATGTTATATTTTTCATTGGTATATCATTGACATCTAAGTAGTTTTTTAGCTTATTATATATATCTTTGGAGGTAGTGGTGCTTTCTAATCTTTTACAGAACAACATGTCTTCAGCAAAATGTCCTTTATCAATATGTCTTACATAAATTATCAATACTGCCTCACTGTCTCTCAAAGTTGATTCATCCATTTGCAAGGAGAATTTTCTTGTTTTCAGCTTTTCAATAAGTTGTTTTTCAATATCCTCACTCATTTCATCTATTCTTCTGCTAACAGAATTGTTACTGAGTGGCATAGCTTTTACATCTTTGTCATCTTTTTCAAGAACCATTTTAAGAAATGCTGATATTGACGGTTTTATTAAATTCTCTCCTATAGTGTGATTTTCTCCAGTTTTAGCGATGAATAAAGAAATTTGATAACTAGCCTCAAGAACACGATTATTAGTTGAAGTATGAGCAGTAAATAGAGACTTTAATGTTCTTTTTTCAAAACTTTTCTTTAAGTAACTCAAATCTGAATTAATATGAGCACTATGTTTCACCTTCAAATGCGCCTCAAGATGACCTCATTTCATTGATTCGTTGGTCAAGCATTGACCAACAGCGGGTATGAACCCAAATTTTAAATATTCCTCCGAATATTGACGAGTTTTTTTCTTGCTTGCACCACTCATTTTACTATGGGCTATAATAAAAATAAGATCAATTAAAATAGAGTGACATAGAGTAAACGTATACTAAAAATTCATATTTATTTAAATGTATATAACACATTTACTACACTACCACTGCAAATCAAAAGGTATCTATATTTTTTCCACTTGACAAAATTTTCTGGAAAATTATGCTTCTAAAATTAAAATTGTCGTGCATGCACTATTATAGCCCCAATAATATTTATAAAATATTAGTGCTTTCTAGCCCCAATGCAAGAAGTACTTAATAAAGAGTTTAATATTGATAAAAATAAAATCAAATACTTACCAATTATATCTATGCAATATATATATATGTATATTTATTAAATCAATGAGCTTTTACAACAGTTTTGACTGACACTTATTTCAAATTAACACCAACTGAATGATGTGAAACACTACAGAAGTTGCGATGGGCCAATTAGGTGAGAATAACTGCGTTGTTTAGCGAGTTTTTAAAACGTCCAGGGTTCCCCGCAGCAGATGGCACGCTCCGCGGTGAACCCAGGACGAAGTTTACTTGACGACGCCAATCATCCAGTTGATATTTTGGTCTCATCAAATGAAATTATACTTAATAATTATTTACCACAATTATTTAAGAATTGCATTTTTTGTTAAATTTGGCACCGATATCTAGCATTGCATTTAAATGGCCCGGGGCGAAAGAGTTAAAGTCGTGTCGAGTCCATTTTCAAATTGCCCCCCTTAACTATCGAATTGCCCCCCTGTGGGGCGTGGGCCCCATGTTGGGAAACATTGCAGTAGAGTGTTTGGGAAGAATCACACTTTGCCTTAATGATAAATCTGAAGTTAACACCAAGCTCCTCAGGAGCAGGAACTAAATTTATGGATGGGTTCATATAGTGATATGGTCTAGCTTCAGGAGTTAGGTATGCCCACCAGCCATGAGGATTTAAGGATCACTTACAACAGTGGTCCCAACCTTTTTTGAGCCACGGACTGGTTTAATGTCAGAAAATAGTTTCACGGACTGGCCTTTAGGGTGGGACGGATAAATGTATCACGTGAATGAGACAAGTGTCTAGAGTGAGTCTTAGATGGATGTAACAGAGGGAATCTGGTCATTTTTTAAAAATAAAACATCGTTCAGACTTAAATATAAATAAAACGAAAATAATGTAAGTTATTTATTCTTTCTCTGCGGACTGGTACCAAATGGCCCACGTGGACCGTGGCCCGGGGGTTGGGGACCACTGACTTACAAGACTAAGTTTCATGGCCTTTACTTTTTTTGTATTTACTCAACCACTTTCACTTTGTACAAACTGTCTTCCTCTACCCCAGATTCTCTCTCTCTCTACTTCCAGCTTTGGTTCTGTATTTACATGGCAAACTCCTACTCCTTTTTTTCAGATTTAGCCTTACCCTACCTTTGAGAATGCAGCTTTCTTTGGTGCCCTGTCTCTATCCAATCTGAAAGAGTTCAGCTTTGCTTTTACTGTTCCTAAGGCATAAATATAAATCTCTACACATTTCATTGGGATTGTTTACATGTCTGCCTCTCTAGGAGCCTAGAAGCCCATTGAAATTAGAGAATTTATTTGTTCCCTTTACTTAGCTTAAGTATTTAGCTCAATGCCTGGTACAGAGTGGGTATTTGATAGGTAATTATTGAATGCTGTTTAAGTATGCATTGTGACCAACACTCAAGTGTTTTGTTTTTTGTATTTTTCTGAAGCTAGAAACGGGGAGAGACAGTCAGACAGACTCCCGCATGCGCCCAACCGGGATCCACCCAGCACGCCCACCAGGGGCGACGCTCTGCCCACCAGGGGGCGATGCTCTGCCCCTCCGGGGCGTCGCTCTGCTGCGACCAGAGCCACTCTAGCGCCTGGGGCAGCGGCCAAGGAGCCATCCCCAGCGCCTGGGCCATCTTTGCTCCAATGGAGCCTCAGCTGCGGGAGGAGAAGAGAGAGACAGAGAGGAAGGAGAGGGGGAGGGGTGGAGAAGCAAATGGGCGCTCCTCCTGTGTGCCCTGGCCAGGAATCGAACCCGGGACTTCTGCACGCCAGGCCGACGCTCTACCGCTGAGCCAACTGGCCAGGGCAAGTGTTTTTATTAAATAGCAATTAATGGTTCTGAGAGCATCCCAGTAGCTTTTGTAGAGCTCCCCCTCCCCAATCTAACATATGAAATATAAAGTTATATAAAGATATCCAGGGAATCTGGAATGCTCCTCCCCGGCTGTGAATAATAAGAGGTGCCCTCTCATGGTTTTCTCTCTTCCTCTTGCAGGTCTTGGCTCATTTAAAATTCATTTCTCATTTTCTGCTTTCCTCCTACAATAAAGGATCAGGTAAGGCCTCATTTGTCTAAGTGGCCGTGGGTCACATGAAGCGTCGGACACCCCCGCTGCTGATGCACTGCCAGCGCCGAATTAAGATTTTTGTAGGGCTGTGGCAGCCCTGCTCGGGGCAGTGTTTCTTTTAGGGAATTTATTATCCAGATGAGGCTGGTAAAAGATTGCAAACAACACAAAACAATAACCCTCATTGCTTTGAGTAATCTATTTCTCTCAAGGAGCTGTTCCCTGAGTTAAATACCATTTCCTTTTTGAAGGCTCTCCTGCCCCACGCCCTCCTCCCAGCCCATTCCCATCTCCCAAGACTAGGAACTATTCTTTCTGAACTAATCTTTTCTACACTCAACTTTGTACAAAATAGAAACTTTCTTTGAGGGCCTTTATTTTATGACAGCTTGTGTATGATCTTTTTTTTTTTTTTTTTTGCCAGGTAGCTTTGATTATTCTAACAGGCAAGGAAACACAGACTGAGAAACTACAATGCATCACTTCTGTAGGCACACAAGAAATAAGCGATGGAACATCAGATTGAACTCAGGGCTGCCTTCCCAATCTGGGCTTTAAGCTTTTCCTCCCACCCAGTCCCAGAATACCTCCTCTGCTATTGCCATTACAACTATTTTGGGGGGTATGGGGAGCGGTGCTCCACCATTCTTTGACACCCAAGGGCTCGCGCTTCTTTCCTTCCTGAAGGCTTCTGATCCCAACCCTATTCTAGCAGCTATCAGCCCTGTTCTCACCTCAGTTCTAGCCCCCAGACGGGAACTAGCACTTTAGAAAAGCACCTCAGAATCCCAAACAGGTGAGAGATGAGGAGCTAGCTGCCCAAGATTTGTAAAAGCTACTGAAGAATGGGAACCAAAAATCTCTGGCCTTGGAATGAAGTCCAAAAATGAGTCTTTCTACTCTTTTACTCCATCATCTGGCTGACTCAAGTGGCTCAAAGGATTCCTGGTTTGGGACTTTGATGACCTTGATCTCAATCTCAGGTTAAAGCCTGGTGACTATCAGCCTCAGTTTCCTCCTCTGACAAATAGGATTAATCTCAGTGTAAGGTATTTTTCCCTGCCGAGGAAGAAGGAAGGGTATAACCACAAAGTGTGGAATAGCAAAAGCTTTATTTAGTACAGTGCATCCCGAACGATGTTCCCTGGTCCCAAGGACAGAGGCCAGGGAAGTCGCATGGGGTGATCTGCATGGGGGATGTTTAAAGGGTCTGTAGGGTGGTCAAGCTAATATGACGTGGTGAAATCTCACTGGCTGGCAGACAGTTGCTCTTTTCCCAAGGACTCCTGGGAAGTTTCTTTTGGCTCGAATGGGTGTGGGCGGTCCCAGCCAGAGTTCCCAGGTCTGGTTTCTCATGTGACCTTCCTCCATTGCCCACCACCTTACATTCTGACCTTTTGTGTTAAATAGGGGCGCCGTTATTTGCTGGCTACTTCCTGCTGGTTAGAGGCGTTGTAGGGAGGGGAGATCGTAAGGTGGTGGTTTTGAGGGGAGTCAGGAGGAACATCTGTTTGACCATGAGTTGAGAAACTTTGAGGATGCGGTCCTGTAAGGATTTTTTTAAAAGAAGAGGAGCAATAGAAGGATTTGCAGGGTCTAGCCTTTTGGTGAGCTGGAGATGGGTAGGGCCCAGTGGTTCTGACTGCCAGCAGTCCTGCATGGGGGCAAGCTTGAGGCAAAACTGCATGTCAGGAGTGGCGTAAAAAAGGGGAAAGGTAAAGGTCCCAACCACTCCCATAACTGAGACCTGTGAGGGAATTAAAAGTCCAGAGTGTGATGGCAAAACAGAGAAGGTAGCTCCCGTGTCCACAAGAAATGAGATGGATTTACCCGCTTCTGCAGCATTACCCTGGGTTCAGCATGCGTGATGGGAGTCTTTGAATCCAGGTCACATCAGTAGTCCATGAGGCCTAGAAGTTTGAGTGATGGGCCCACCTGGCTGGCTTGGCCTCCCATTTGGGTGGCTTGTCCTCCACGTAGAGGTGCTGAGGAAAAGCCTGTTGCTCAAAAGGGGCAATCGCTCTGCCAGTGACCGGGCTGCTTGCAGTTAGGGTAGGGCTTAGTGGGTGGCCTCGGGCAGGGGCACTGCCAGGACCAATGACCCTCCTTGCCACATTTAAAGCAAGCTCCTGGTGGGATTCCTCTTTGTGGCCTGGACTTGGGTCAGGCACCTCCTGTGCCTTGCCCCTGTTGCTCTGCTGGCCTCAGGGCTGCCATAAGAGCCTGGGTTTGGAGTGTTACCTTCTACTGCAAGCGGGCCTGGCGAACAGCCTCGGCCTGTTTCTATTACCTGTGACCATTGAAAACTTTAAATGCCATGTTTATAGGTCCCAGATCGGGGCTTGGGGGGTTGAGAATAAGAGGAGTGGAGCTCCTGGGGAGTCAGGCACCCAGATATAGCTGGAAATGCTGGAGCCAGAGGCAGGACAAGGCCAGGCCTTTCTGCAAGAAGATTGGGGTTGGGCTGTGGGGTCAGGATTCCTGAAAACCTGTGTGAGAGCCAATGCCAGGCAGAGAAGGGGCTTAAGAACACAGTGGAGAAGGGAGGGGCCCCTGGCCAGCAGGGGAGGAGAAAGAGAGACTGGTATTTGCAGGTGAATGAGAAACAGCATCCACGAAGGGAGGGGAGGGGGCTCTTGGAGGGAGGAGACCCAAGCGAAAGAGGTCCGCAGAGGGACTAGAGAGGGGTCCCCAGAGAGGGGCGGCCCCTGGGGGTCAGGCAGGAGGGGGAGAGAGTTGGGGGTTGGGCGAAGGAGGAAAGATCAGGATTGGTCAGTTTAGGTGAGGTTTCTCTGGCCAAAAAGGTCCTGCGCCAGGGAGCAGGTGGCACAGAGATTAGGGCAGGAGCGCAAATACTAGAAGCCTTGAATGTAAGGAATCTCCAATTAGTTCCTAGCTTTTTTGGCGATAGTTAAATTGGTGAGGATGTTAAAATCGGAAGTCCCTTTAGGAGGTCTCCTGGTTCGATTATTCAGTGGGTTCTGTGGCCTGGCCACAGCAGAGAAGCAGAACAGTTTCTTCTTCTTTAAGGAGGGAAGGTGCTCCAGGAGCCTGTGCCTCTATGGCCGCCCTCAGTCCTTGGAGTGGGCAGAGATGAGAATTGGCGTCCGGCAACTCAAGCTCTGGCCACCGGATGGTTAGGTAAAGTGCATGTGCTCAGGATGTCTCCACGGGCACACACGCACTTGGAACGGAAAGAGGTCCCTGATGCAGCTGTGGTTTTGGACAGGGAGTCTCGGCAGAAGGAACTGAGGGGAGGCTGGAGGCAGGGGACTTATCGCACCATGTGCCAAAGTGGGTAGAAAGGGAGATCCTGGTTCTTTCTCAGAGGGGAAGGGGAGAGGAGTGGTCCCTTGCGGACTTCAACTTCTCCCGGGTTTCAGCACTAAATGTGAGGTATTTTTCCCCACTGGGGAAGAAGGAAGGGTGTAGCCATGAAGTGTGGAATAGTAAAAGCTTTATTTAGTACAGCACATCCTGGACGATGTTCCCTGGTCCCAGGGACAGAGGCCAGGGAAGTTGCATGGGGTGATCCACGTGGGGGGTATTTAAAGGGTCTGTAGGGTGGTTGAGCTAATATGACGTGGTGAAATCTCACTGGCTGACAGATAGTCGCTCTTTTCCCAAGGACTCCTGGGAAGTTTCTTTTGGCTCGCATGGGTGTGGGCGGTCCCAGCCAGAGTTCCCAGGTCTGGTTTCTCACGTGACCTTACGCCATAGCCCACCACCTTACACTCAGCTTTGCCCATCTCTTTAGATAAATGATGCAGACTTTTTATTTTCTTTCACCAGACTGGATTTTTTTAGTACCCTCTGTCTATAGCCCCACTCAACGATGGCAGGGCTTTGAGACCTGAAGGGCTGTTAACTGTGTCATCAAGAATCCACCCAATAGCACACAAAAAAAAAGAACCAGCAACTTCCAATTCCCTTGGCAACTTGGTAGAAGAGGGAATTTTTACTCTCTCCTAGGCAAGCTGGCCAATGACAGCCTCTTCTTTGGGACATTATTTCCCTTATCACAGTGTATTGTAATTATCTAATCTATTTGCTTTACATTAGATTTAGTTCTGAAAGTATAGGAACTGTATCTTATTTATCCAACTCACTGCTATCAGCTTGGTCCAGGCCATCCTCCTGCACCTGGATACTGGTCTTCGGCTTCCTCCATTGTCTGCTCACTGTCTTCTCTTGGCACAGTAGCCAGAGCAATTTTTTGAAAGCACGAACCAGATCATATTACTGCTCTGTTAAAAGCCCTGTAGTGGTTCCATTTTAGCCAAGATCCCTAAAATGGCCCCCTTCTCTGACCTTTTCTCCCATTCCTCTCTCATTTACTCACCCTGCTCTAGTTGTCTTGGCCTTCTTACTATTTCTAATACTCCCAGGAATGCATGTGCCTCAGGGTCTTTCCACTAGCTGTTCCTTCTGCCTGGGACACTCTTTCCCAGACAATAGCATGGCTGATTCCCTCACCTCTCTATAAAGTTTTTCATTAAAGTACCTTATGAATTGAGCTCTCCCTGATGACTCTATTTAAATCTCATTCTGTAAAACTGGAATTGGAATAAGATGTCATGAAATTACTTTCATTTCTGTTACAGTAATATAATGTTATAGTAACTAAATACATAGAAATATAAAAAAATACAGAAGATATATAGAAATAAGTTAAGGTATAATATTAAAAAGCCATTAAAGCAAGTAAATAAGGCTATATATACCCTCTGGACAAGAGCTAATAGAGTGTGTAGAGGTATGATAGGCAAGACCATGCTCTCTGCTCAGGGCTCAATCAGTGTGCGTTTGACAGTATACATAGATAAAAAGAGCTCCTTGGGAGGAACTCCCTAAAATCATAAATTCAGAATTGGCTTGATGTGACAGTTCTAACATAAAACATTTTTAATGTAGATTAACATAAAAAGAAGCTCCCTGTGAGGAACTCTCCAAAAGTGGCTTGATGTGATAATCCCATAGATTAACACCTGTTAGAAGGCATATGTCAGAAAGGGTACTTAAACCAAGGGGGCCCCAGCTACAGTCAGATGTCCACACTCCAATGTTGAACATGGACTGTCTCCACACCGCTCTGACCAAAGACAGCAGAGAGGAGCACACTGACGGGGCCCCATTAAGCTGTACCCAGGCATGCATAGGATCTGTAAAGCCAGTAGCCAGGGCCACCATCACAGCAGCCACCTGGCCCATGCAGGTTCGCATTGGATTCGGACAGTCGGTAAAGAAACAATGGAGCCAAAAACTGATGGGTCGTCATCTTTAATCCTAGCTTGCACCCGGCAGGCAAGTAAAAACACACACCGGACTCCAAAACCCACTCACATTCAGTGCTCACAAAGCTACTCACTTATCTGAGTTTCCTAGAATCAAAGGTTCCTAGCTCACCAGACTTATTCACCTCTGTTCCCCATCTCCTTCCTTCTCCCTGCACAAACTCTGACAAACTGGCTTCTCACTCAACACTCCGCCATCTTGGCTGCTTCTCCTGGCGGCCTCCTCCACATGGCCTCTCTCTGCTCTCTGCTTCTCTGCTCTCTCTGCTCTCTCATGCTAATCTCAGGAACCAAGAGAGCAAGCTCCCACTCTGCCCCTATTTTATAGTGCAGAAATCCAAACCTTTAATCCAATATACAAAATAGGGAAGTCTCTAATACAAAGTCACTTATCTGGGGCATGATGGGATTGTACCACCCCACATCAAAAAGGGTGGGAAAGGCTTAATCCCAAAACCAAGTCCCAGGCTACAAGGATTCTGCCTGTCCACAGCCCACAGGGACACACATTAATATCACCTGGGCAACGGCCTCCACGTGAGCAGCGCCATCTTTAACAAAGTGAGCATAATATATTTTATCTGCCCAACAGGATCTGTGAGTAATAAACTGCCTATGTAATTCTCGCAACTAACTGTGTGTTGGTTATATCTTTCCTCTGGTGCAGATTGGTCTCGGTATCTGTGGGTCAAGTGTGTTTACAAGTATGATATATATGTTCGCTTGCTTATAGTTTACATTGGGTGTGGGATACAGGCTGTAAACCGGCAGAGTCACTATAGCCTAAGGCTTAGTTTTAAGACTAAGCCTTTCCCACCCTTTTAACTAAGATCTTCTCAACACTAAGCTTTTCCCCACACCCTTGACTGATTGCATGATGTGGGGTGGTGCACTCTCATGAGGAATCCCATTCATGCCTCAGATAAGTGACTTTGTATCAGAGACTTCCTTATTTGACGTAGAGCTCAGGCTCTAACGCAGGGGTCAGGAAATTTTTTGGCTGAGAGAGCCATGAATGCCACATATTTTATTTATTTATTTATTTGCCACATATTTTAAAATATAATTCCGTGAGAGCCATACAACGAACTGTGTACGTTACATATTATCCAGTAAAAATTTGGTGTTGTCCCAGAGGACAGCTGTGATTGGCTCCAGCCACTCACAATCATGAGCATGAGCGGTAGGAAATGAATGGATTGTAATACATGAGAATGTTTTATATTTTTAACATTTTTTTTTATTACAGATTTGTCTGCGAGCCAGATACAGCCATCAAAAGAGCCACGTCTGGCTCGCGAGCCATAGATTCCCGACCCCTGCTCTATTGGGACAATTTCTCTCCCACTAAAAACTCTCTACATACTCCCCTCTCCACTAAGTATTTTCCTTTCTCCCTTCCTTTTGCCCCAGTGCAGGCATAAGGCCATTCACCTGGATTAATGCATGAGTTTACTTGAAAAATAGATCTCAGCTGAGGTGAAGCTGGAAAGGGAATGGGACTTGGAAGATACTGGGGGTGAGTTCTGGCTGAAATTTTTAACTCTGCTGAGTCTCAATTTCATCATTTGTAAAGACGAGCTTACGAGTCCTGTCACAGGGACTTGGTGAAGACACTGAATGAGAAGGAAACCAGCGACAGGAGTCCACCCAGTCAGCACTTTGGATTATTCTCTGCAGAAGCTCCAGCACCCAACACATGGTTTGGGCTAAAGTATTTGTTGAACAAATAAACTTATTATTGATGAATAAATGGTGTTTAAAAAAAACCCCTCCCTCTCCCTTCCATTTTTCTTCATATCCTTTACCCTGCCTGGTCTATCCCCCACCCTCCAGCAATGAATACCTTCCATCTTACCAAATAATTTTGTTAAATTATCTTTCTCCCCATACTAGACCATAGCTCCAAGAGGGAAGGGTTATTCCTCTACCTCTTTCTGTTCACTGACACATCCCAAGCACTAAAGTAACATCTGACAACCTTAGTAGTGATAAGCAAATTTGTTAAATGAATGAACGAATGTTTTTATCTTCAGAATCTTGCTAGTCTTATATAGAAAGGTGTTGTAAAGTACTGTACCCCAGGTTCTACAAAGTACACCGTACCTCACTTCAGCGGGTTTATGCAGAGACATCAAGTTCAGATGAATTTTGAAAGATTTTATTAAAGGAGATTATTAAATATGCTGGCCGCAAATGGCTGACATGGGTTATTTGCAGACCCAAATCGTGCGCGGCAAGTATATTTCAGAGGCTGGTTATATACCTTTTGACTACATACAGGTTGGGGACATGATAGCATGACACAATCATTAACAAGATTATAACATCTGTATAGGGGATTTACAGAAAATGTTAAAACTTTCAAGGTAATACAATCAAAGACATTCATAAACCTTTTATCTCTCCTCCTTCGCCTAGAGGTACACGTTAATCTCAGGATTCCAGGAATGGAGGGAGAGCTAAAATCAGTGTAGGGTGGTATGTAAATTTTGTCTTTTATTGAAAGGGAAGAACTTTTTATTGAAAATTCTTCAGATAACCTTAATCCTTTCAGAGAACTTAAAAACCAAATGACCCTAGTTGTCCTTGTAAGTCAGGAGACTTCTATATTCTTTTTCCTCCATTTTCCAAAGAAAGGACAGGACAGAAAGCCTGACTTTTCCTCTTTAAAATAGCGTTGCCAATATTAAGTTTTACAGTTCTCTGGCACCTTACCACAAAGGAATATAGTAGTGTTTTGAAGCCCCAGATCCTAGAAATGCTTGGTGAATAGCAGGTGTTCAGTGTTTGCTGAAGCAATTAGGCAAGTCAGCTCTTTCCCGGAGACTGCCACGTCACAAAGGTTCCTGGGGGCTAATTAACTCAAGCCTCGCCTTTTCCCGTCATCAAATCAACCTACCATTCATCTAACAAATATCCCAGTATCCATATATGGAGCACCTACTGTGAGTTGAAAAGTATAGCTTGGTGCTACGTGTGACTAACGCAAATAAAGCAACAGCAAATACGTAGGAACCTAATTAAGTGTGACTACCAGTGCTAGTGTTTAAGGGAAAGAATCAGTGAGGACTGCCATAGACGTAAACTCCAAAGTTCACACGTGCCCACACGACCCCTCTAAACACTCCACCTGTTGAGAGCAAGGACCATAATAACCTGGGAAGCTACTTTAGAAGCAGAAGGGCCTTTAGATTTCCACCTCCTTTGGAGAAGGAAACTAAGGCTACGCACAGAAAAGGCCTCAGCAGACATGGGTCTGGAACCACGGACTTGTGAAGTTCTGAAAGGAAGAGTGCTCTGAAGTTCCAAGGTGCCTTTGGAACTCGCGGTGTGCCAAGTCGGAAAAGGGGTCTGGTTTCCCGGAGTGGCTAAGGTGCCGGTCTTTACGGTGAGGTGGCGAAATTGGGGTGGGGGTGGGGGCAAGGTCACGAGGAGCCATTCCCTGCCATCATGGGGCCCTTGAAATCCATGAGCAGAGTCCAAAGCCACAAGTCCTTGCTGTCCTTAACTCCCAATCGCCGCTCTGAGGTGCAAAACCCGAAGTCGCTCTGAGTTGCTGGTCGCTCCATGACACCAGCGGTGTAAAGGAAAACTCCCGAGGTCCCAGGGCACTACTTGTCCCAGCGGAGGGATCCGCGCGCGTCCTCCCTTCACTATCGCGGAGGAGCCGTGACGCCGCCGACGCCGGGTCGGTGGCGCAGCGACGTCGCGGGAGGCGGAGGCGGGGATGGCGGCGGGGGCAGGAGGGGGAGCGGGTCGGGAAGTAGTTCCGGGTGCGCGGCCCCGGATGTTGGCTGCTCCCGCTGCCGCCGCCGCTCTGGGCGCTGCTTGGGGCCTCGGCCACTCGCACCGGGCGAGGTTGGGACCTTTCCCGGGGGGCGGAGACGCACGAAGCGGCCGGGGGCTCGGCCGGGCCGTCCCGGCCTGCGCAGCCTGAGGTGAGCGTCCGCCGCCGAGGCCGCCGGCCGGGGTGGCGGGCGAGGAGGCGGGGCTGGGGCATCTCTCGGGACAGAGGCAGGGGCTGCCCTTCGCGAGACGCCTTCTCCCTTCTCTCAGCCGCGGCCGCGCTGTGGGGTGGGCGGCGGGTGGAGCTGGGGGCCCGGGTCGGAGCTGGAGCCTGGCGGGCGGCGAGGGCCGGGTCCCTCCCTCCCCCGCGGCGCTTCTCAGCTGCTGCTGCCCCTCAGCCGGGAAGCGGCGGCTCCGCGCCTCCGTGCCTCCCGCCCCTCCCCCAGGCGGGGCTGGGGGGTGGCAGACGGGGTTCCCGGGGTCTCCGGGTCCGAGGACGGCGCCGGCCTCCCTCTCTCCGTGACCTGCCCCTCGCTTGGGCTAGCCCCCTACCCCGGCACGTTGCCGCTTCTTCCCTTCAAGCTTTGGGGTGATTTTCAGCGGGCAAGGCGGGCAGCACGTCCTGCCACAGGGTTGCCCTTTGGGGTGAGGAGGCCCGTGCGAGGGGTCCTGTGTTCCCACCCATCCTGTCGCCGTGTCCTTTGCCGGCGTGAGGACACAGCCGTTCCATGCGGACGTGTTGCTGTCCTGTGTGTGTTGCATCCTGCCCACGTGGTAGGGTGTTCCCTCCTCCCCCCCCTCCATTTTTGCAGCTGGTGAGGAGGGAGGTTAACGGGGTGGTTTTTCCTCTGTGATTTCCTCCTGGTGGCGTGGAAGGTGTCAGGGTCAGTTTTCTTAGCTGAGGCCTACTGTTGGTTATGCTGGAAGAAGCAGGAGTTGTACTCTGAAATTGAGACCATCAGGGGACAGCAGGGCTTAGTTTCATTGACATCTTTCCTCCTCTCCCTTTGGCTCTGCTTGTTTTTTTCGCTACTGCACAATCCTAGAGAGAGAAGAGAGAATAAGCCCTAGCTGCCGATGCACGGAGGTGTAGTTTTCACTTCTACACTCTACTTTGTGTGTGTATGGTTGGTGAAGGATTTCTTTTTCTGTATTGTGCGATCTACGTCTCTGTTGATCCTAGTTGGATTCCTGAATGAGCTGAGTTGGGCTGGCCAGGGAGTTAGTGGGCATCTTTTTTGTCTTTTTCCTGACATTTACTTAACATTTATCTTCTACTTTGTTTCCCAGTGAGGCAAGCTGAAGTGTCAGCTATGGAAGTGTTATGTGCATAGCTCTTGACTTTCCAGGCAGCACTAGTTAGTTTCACTGAGTCACTTATTTCTTGGGAGCTCTTTTATTTCACTTTTCTTCTGTCTATTGAATGTCATTGCGCTCTGTTTCTGGAAACTGGTTTTGAAATGTGTTTTGAGTAGTTTCTTTCCTTAATATCTCTTCCAGGTTAAGGTTTCCATCTTCCTGTGTTTTGCTCTTTTGATTGCTCCTTTAACAGTGAACAGTCTGCAGTAGCAGTGAGAGGAGACTTTTATTCACCCAGGCGTTTGCAGATATTTATAGAAGAGTAGTAACTCCTCTCCATTTTTCTGTTTGGGTAGCATACATAAATGTGATTGCTTTTTATTTTTGTTTTGTTTTTGTTGTCTTAGGTAAACCTGAGGATTTCAGTTTTCTTTTTGTGTCTTGGAGTTGAGTGAATCTTGTTAATGCTGTTGAAGATACTGGGGACTTTGTTATGCTTTTATTAGGTATTTTTTTTTGGATGGGGTCAGGACATGTTTATTTTGGCTCTTTTTTGGTTCATTAGTTTGGATGAAATAAAAAGTCTTAATATTTTGAAGTCACATTTTAGATTCCAAAATGGCCAGCAGTCTCACTTTTTCTTGGTTTGTTTTTTGAATTGTACATTCTCTTTGAGTATATATATTTTTCTTTTATCTGGTACGATTGTTAGTACATTCTCCTATGTAAAATAAAAATAATTTAAATACAGATCCTATCTGCTTTCATAATGCTAAGCATGGGTGGGGCAGTGGAAAATAGAGAAGGTTGTGATACATTCTGAGGCATATTTTTTTTCAGTAAGTCAGCATTTGTGTACTTCTGCAAAAGACTGTGCTATGTGGGGAGCAGTCTGTATGAAGAAACACAAGCGATAAATACGTGGTCTCTTCAAATACTTCAACTTCTTTTGGAGAAACAACACATAAAGTCCAGCATTCATAATTACCAAGCAACATCAGGCTTCTGGGATAGCAGTGCAACCAAAGTCAAAGATATGAGTGACATTTGAAAAAGATCGGAATTTTCGAAGGGAAAGAGATGTATTCCATGAGAGTGTACTGGTTTTTGCAAAGAGAGAGAAATATTAATATCAAAGATATTAAGAGGTTTGGCTTGCAGAGAATGTGTACTGCATAATAATAAATGAGTTTAGGGTTGTTGAATGGATATTGGTTGAGCATGTATCAAGGATGTAGGGTTTAGTTTGATGGGATACCACAATGGGTTTTAAATAATGGGAGTAAGATGATACATATTGTTTCTGTTTGTATTAGCTGAGTGTCTTGGGGTGGAGAGAGTGACTTGAAGAATGCTCTTGGAGAATTGTAAGAATGAGATGAGAGTTTGACATACAGTAGTGCTTATGGGTATAAAATAATAGCTAACGTTTATTGAATAAAATATGCTAGGAATTGTTCTTTTTTTTACATGTTTAACTCATTAAATCTTTATAGTAAGGTCTTTTTATTTCTATGGAGAAACTGGGTTACAGAGAGGTTAATTGACTTGATCAAACTCCAACAGAGAGTAAATAGCAGAGCCAATCAGGATTTGAACCCAGGCAATCTGGCCTTTGAGCTAATGTATTTAATTATGTTATAGTGTTGATTTCAATGTATACTTATACATTTAATTGTCTACGGCCAAACCACCCTGAACATGCCTGATCTTGCCTGATCTTGGAAGCTAAGCAGGATCGGGCCTGGTTAGTACTTGGATGGGAGACTTATACATTTAATTATAAATCATACATTGTCCTAAGAAAGAATATAGAATTTATAAGAAGGTGTATATGTGAATGAAAATTAATTTGAACTCGGTGATGATTGAGTGTGGGCAAAGGGAAGAGAGCAAATAAAAGATTAAAAGATTAAAAGCATAGAATCCTGGGAAGATGGCTGATAATAGTGAGGAAATTAGGAAAGTATCACTGTGAAGGAAAACAAGCTAAGGTTGGTTTTGGGTAACATCAGGTTGTGTTCAGTCTATTTTTCAATAGCAGGCTAGTCTCTTGCCACTCCTGATAGCCTTCTCTCCTTGCTGGTTTGGCTCTGGAAAGGAAGACTTAGTTTGGTATTAATCTAAGTGAAATAATTCGAAAAACATCTATTCAGAAGAAGAAAAATGTATACCACATTTTAAAGTAACATAGAAATAGCATAGGAATTACTTATTTTGGTTGAGCCATACCACAGCTTCTCAACCTTAGTGAAGATAATCAAGAACTGACAAGAATAAAAGTACTGTAACTGTACTACATCGCTATAGGATGAATAGAGATGTAGTATAGATTACTCACTGACCAGGGCTATAGATAGTAGTAAAAACATGTGAGTTAGGTGAGTGTTGGGAGGTCAATGGTATGATGGTGAAAGAGCTTTGAGATTTGGAAGTTTGGGCAACATTATAGGCTAATAGTTAAGGCATTCTGAGAAAAGCCAGGAGGTATACATCAGAGCTATAGAAGCCAAGGGTAGGAAGAGTAATGTGGCTGACACTAGCGAATGTAGTCCTGAAGTTTAGAAACTATGATGATGATGAAAAGACTATTGAACTAGGACTAGGTAATTTGTAACCTTAGAGTTTTGAAAGGAAGGATAAAAATACTTTTTTTTTTCTTCAGATAGTGAAAGGGAAGAGAAGAATAGATGCCAGATTTCTTTTCTATAGAAGGATTTGTTGAAATATGGTCTGGTGTGGTAATTTGTAGAATTTTCTTCTACTGCTTTCTCTGGTTTCATTCTTGTCATCATGTCAGAGCTAATCAAATACCAGGAAACTCAACCATATTTTTCTTTACAAAGGAAAACGTATTCTAAAGCCAGTTATTTTTTTACTTTAACAGTTTTCTCAAACATTTATTTTTATTATGACATTAATTCACATACTATACAGTTTACCCATTTAAAGTATACTTAATGTTTTTAGTATATTTACCAAGTTGTGCAGCCAACACCACAATTATCTTTAGATACCCAAAAAAGAATGTACCCATTAGCAGTTACTCCTCATTTCTTCCTACTGAATCCTAGGCAACCACTAATGTACTTACTATCTCTATAGTTTTGCCTGTTCTGGACATTTCATATAAATGTATCATACAGTATATGGTTTTTTCCACATACTTTCAAGGGTTATCCATCTTGTAGTATATATCAGTTTCTCATTTTTGTTGATAAGTAATATTCTAGTGTATATTTATTCACTTTTATTTATTCATTCTTTGAAGGACATTTGGACTTTTTACTCTTTTTTAAAAACGCTTCCCCATCTTTATTTTAATTTTCATCCTGCCAATTCTACCCCTTCCATGGCTTTTCTTTTATTTATTTATTTATTTATTTATTTATTTATATTTTTGTATTTTTCTGAAGTTGGAAACGGGGAGGCAGTCAGACTCCTGCATGCACCTGACCAGGATCCACCCGGCATGCCCACCAGGAGGCGATGCTCTGCCCATCTGGGGCATTGCTCTGCTGTGACTAGAGCCACTCTAGTGCCTGAGGCAGAGGCCATGGAGCCATCCTCAGCGCCCGGGCCAACTTTGCTCCAATGGAGCCTTGGCTGTGGAAGGGGAAGAGAGAGACAGAGAGGAAGGAGAGGGGGAGGGGTGCAGAAGCAGATGGGCGCTTCTCCTGTGTGCCCTGGCCGGGAATCGAACCCAGGACTCCTGCACGCCAGGCCGACGCTCTACCACTGAGCCAACCGGCCAGGGCAGCTTTTCTTTTAGATCATAATCTCTGCTATGTGTTCTGCTAGGTATTGGGGATATAAAGGCGTGAGACATAGCCCTTGAACATTTATGTAGTTTGTTTATGGTTTACATATTTTGTTTTCATCAATTTTCTCATTTGAGCCCACAACAGCCTTGATGGTGGCATGCATTTTATAAGATGAACAGTTTGAAATTTAGATTAGGTGACTTGCCCAAGATTGCACACTTAAGTCAGTGATGGACTAGTTAGGTCAGGCGTGGCCAGCAGTTTTTGCCCCCGGGCCAGATTAGAAAGAAAACTTTTTTCACGGGCTGGACAAAATATTAAAATTAAAAAATGTTAAATACAAAAACGATTCGTTTAAGTAATCAAAATTTTATTATGTAATTTGTTTATGAATAAATGAGTGAAAAATTTTAATATACAATATTATTTTAATAAAAATATAATTACATACTGTATAAATATCCAAACTGTATCGCAGTCAATTGAAACAATATTTAATTAATAGAATGAGCTTGAAGGGGTTATATCGCAAATAAAACAATTATTTCGTTTTACAAACAGCCTGGACACGTTTTCAGTTATCAACTGCAGCTATTGTCTGCTACAGTGCCACTTGATTCAGGACACTTGACCACAAAAATAATGAATTGTTTGACCTTGGGTGTGCACTGGCAAACTCCACCCCAAAAAATGTGGGTTTCACATTGCCGCTAAATGTCAAACAGTTCCTATCGAGTACAGATGAGTTTAAAAGTTGTAAATCTTTATAATGGAATTTAAAAAAAAAATAAAGTATCGTGAATCCATTCAACCAATTATTGGAAGTTAACCGTAGATTAGGTTACACGCGGAATTCTTTTCCACGTATTGCTATCTTCTTAAATATCTTGATTTCTAATAAAGACACTTCCGCTTCTGAGTAGCTGAGATTTTAAAGTAGCGGAGAATATTAAAAATTTAATTGCGGGCCACGTAAACTCATTACGTGGGCCGGATTCAGCCTGCGGGCCATATGTTCGTCATGCCTGAATTAGGTCATCCTCTTAGTCCATGTCCGTTGCTATTTCCACTACTGCACTGCTATTAAAGGATACCATGTGAATTCTGGAAAATTAAAGGGGCTGGGAAATCCCCTTATTTAAGGAATCAGTAATTTTTAATATTCTTCAGAACTTAAAATTAGTTAAAAAAAAATCCAGATTTTTTTATTTGTTTGCTCTGTGATTTAGATAAATCATTTAATATTTCTGCGTCCCCCCCCCCCCCCCTGGAAATTTAGTGGGAATTAATGTGACGATGCTAGTGGTAGTGATAATAATAATAGCTAATATTTTCTGAGGCTTTACTATGGCCCAAAAATGTTCTAAGTACCTTACATTTATTATTATAATCCTCATAACAACTCTAAAAGGTAGATTTTATTATCAAAATTTTACAGAAGAGGAAAAGGGCACAGAGTGGTTAAGTAGCTTGCTTAAAGGGTGTATAGCTAGGAATGGAAAGAGTCAGAATTTGAACTCCTACAGTCTGTTTCAGAACTCAGTGGCTGTTAATCAATACACAGTATAGTTTACTGTGTTATGAATTTAATAGAGGGTAATATTTCAAGCAAAGGCATGACCAGAATATGAAGATTGGATCTTGAATATTGCAAAATTAAGTTGACATCGCATCCACATTTCTTTAAAATAGGAACCAAACACTACAATGTGCATGTTGTTTAGGCATTTACGTACATTTTTTTGTTTGTCCTTGCTAATAGCCTCCCACCTCAGAAACTGCATTATTTTCAGTGCTCTTCACTGTCAGCTTTGTTAGTTACTTAGCTTTCCACATTGTTACTATTCAGAAACCTTGGCTTGAGATAGCTAAAACTCACATTACCTTCCTTTAACTGTGAATTTTTGTCTTCTATTTTGAACAGTTAGCCTTTCAGTTCTAGATGAAGGTACTCTACCTCCTCCACCCCAAAACTCGGAAAACACCACAGTGACATTTTAAAAATTTTACTGTCTTAATTGGCATAAGTGGATTTTAGTGCACAAATAACAAGAACCAAAGCACCGTGTTTTGGTTAAAGAGATTGACTTATACTGAAATTGGAAAAGGCATCTGCTAAACAGGATTTTGGATTTAATAGAATTTGTTATAACCAGATCAGCAAAACATTACTTTGGGCCATCTGTTGGAATATGGAAATAGCTTTGTTACATGAAACCAGATGTTGTATTTATATTTATAACAGTGGCATTCTACTTATTTTAAGTAACCTTTTGTAATTAGGTTCCTTTGGCTGCTGTTCTATTTGACATGTCAATTGATAACCTGAGAGTGCAGTGTCTTTCAAAGTGGTTATTACTTTTCTATAGAATTGAGACAAAACAACTGAAGCAAAGCACAAGACTCATAAGTGTCAGACTTTAGTATTGTAACAAAATAAAATATAGAATAATTATGAACATAAGATAATTAGGATTATATTCAATAAGAGTGCTTCCTTTGACACTATTAATAAGCCTAATTTCTAATAATTACTAAAGCACTCTGGTTGACCAAAGATTTTTATCAGAATTCTAGAGCGATTTCATTTGGTATAATCAGAACTATAAATAAATTAATTACACTGAAGTATTTGACTTGTGGTGTTTCCCATCATCAGCGGGTGAGGTAGTCTGTAATGGACTCAAACTTAATGGAATGCAACAAGTGGAACTGATAGAACAGTCTTAGAGAATCTCTCCTGAGTTGAATGCTAACAATTTTGGGGGTGGGAAAGTTCTTGGATGGGAGTTTTTAGAGAGTCTATAGAAACTCAGCATGTTATCTGTCCTGTTCCCTTTGGGATGCTATAATAAAATACTGTACCACATACTGGGCAGCTTATAAACAACAAATTTATTGCTCCCATTTCTGGAGGCTGGAAAGTCAGCTCAAGATGCCAGCATGATTTTTTGGGTCAGGTTCCCTTCCTGGTTCATAGCTGGCACTTTCTTGCTGTGTCCTCACATGGTGGAAGGAACAAAAGATCCCTCTGGAGCCTCTTTTTTTAAAAATTATTTTATTTTATTCATTTTTAGAAAGGAGAGAGAGAGACAGAGAGAGAGAAAGAGAGAGAGGAGAGAGAGAGACAGAGAGAAGGGGGGAGGAGCTGGAAGCATCAACTCCCATATGTGCCTTGACCAGGCAAGCCCAGGGTTTTGAACCGGTGACCTCAGCATTTCCAGGTCGACGCTTTATCCACTGCGCCATCACAGGTCAGGCCTGGAGCCTCTTTTTATAAGATACTATTTCCACTCACGAGATCTCTGCCCTGATGACCTAAGCCCCTCCCAAAGACCTCACCTTCTAATAACATCATCTTTGGGGGGTAGGATTTCAACACATGGAATTTGGGGGGAGAAAAATATTGATGTGATATATTGGCTAGTTTTTCATTGTCTTCAAATCATATGGAGGGTAATGGATTCCTTTGAGAGGTTGACTGATTATTTCAAGATGACCCTTTAGCTAAAGGATAGTTGACCTAGTAAACTGACTTTTTAAAAAAAAAATTATTTATTTATTGATTTTAGAGAGAGGAGAGAGAGAGAGAGAGAGAGCAGTGGGAAGGAGAGAGAAGCGTCAACTTGTAGTAGTTGCTTCTCATATGTGCCTTGACCGAGCAAGCTCTGGGCCTCTAACTGGCAACCTCAGCATTCCAGGTCAACGCTTTTATCCACTGCGCCACCACAGGTCAGGCTAAACTGACTTTTAATTAAGATTTTTCCCTGGAGTACAAAACTGAAAACTTGACTGAATTCTGCCTAGACTGAGTCCCGTCCACTGTATAGTGGTATCAAGGAAATGAGATTGATCTTTTGCTTGATTGCTAGGGTATGGTGCTGATTTGACCTTATTCAAGATCTTGGAAATTAGAATCAGCTTTTTTCCCCTAAGGGTAAGATCTGGCCTTACTCTGTGTTGAAACATAGATTTGTGAGAGGAATGAATGACGAGAGGACTGCTAGAATTTAATAATTTCAAATTCTGTTTGCTCACAGAAAGATGGGATTGGGAAGTGAGCCCACTATAGTAGAAATATGTGATTGTTAAGATCTCAGATTTTGGCTGGTGGTTACATGGGTGCTTATTAAATTATTAAACATAACTAAAAAGTTTCTGTGGCTTGGCTGTAGAACTTTGGAAACTTATTACAGATATAACAGCCAAAGATGCTGTAGTCAGGAACAGATTTACTCTTCTGAATAAAGATGGAGCGGACTCGCATGGCAGGAGATAAACAATATATGGCATCAGTTTTTGCTACTGTGGTTGGGTCTGCTTCTGTCACATGCTTTGCCTGTCTACTCTGTGTTAGGAGGTATTAATGGTATTGTTCTACCATATATATACAAAGTAATCACCATCAGAAATGGCATCTTTGCCTATCAGGGGGAGTCATGTTTTATTTTATTTTTTTTAATTTTGTTTTTTGTATTTTTCTGAAGTTGGAAATGGGGAGGCAGGCAGACAGACTCCCGCATGCGCCCGACCAGGATCCACCCGGCATGCCCACCAGGGGGCTACGCTCTGCCCATCTGGGGCGTTGCTCTGTTGCAACCAGGGCCACTTGAGCACCTGAGGCAGAGGCCATGGAGCCATTCTCAGCGCCAGGGCCAACTTTGCTCCAGTGGAGCCTTGGCTGTGGGAGGGGAAGAGAGAGACAGAGAGGAAGGAGAGGGGGAGGGTTGGAGAAGCAGATGGGCGCTTCTCCTGTGTGCCCTGGCTGGGAATCAAACCCGGGACTCCTGCACACCAGGCCGACGCTCTACCACTGAGCCAACCGGCCAGGCCTGGAGAATCATGTTTTATATTGTTGATTATAGGTCATGTGTGTTTATTATAGTTCATGTTTGGAAAGATTTCCATCTAACATTTGAATAATACTTTTTGAAAAGCATTTTTTCTGATCTGTTGTATTTTGGAGCCTCACAAAAACCTTGTAATATAGGTAGAGCTAGTAATATTCTTATTGACAAATGGAGAAAATAATATACAAGCTAAGATTAATGGCACACAATCATTTAGTAGAACGGAGTCAGGAACCCAGATCCTGCATTCTATTTCTAGTCTTGTACCCTTTAGTAGAAAACTGGCAATATTTTTATGAAGAACATACTTTGAATTTTTGAGATAGAAATGAAAGATTATGGACCCCAAAGGACCTGAGCACCTTGGAACAGCCCTTGTCTTGTGATAATGTAAGACTTGGGGACATAAAACTTTTGGGAGCAACTTTTTCCCTTGTTAAGTTTGGGTCCATTTCCAGTCTTTGGATGTATTTTTGGCTTAAGCCTGCATCCTTTGTAGAATTCTAGAGTTAAGGAGGAGATGCAATCAGAAGGCAAACTTTTAAGGATTACTAAATAGCAGATTTGGTGTTATTTTATGGAAGTATACACCTATAAAATTTAGACATTGAGATGTTGTACCTGGAACATGATTCTACTGAGAGTGCTTGGATTACTGCCATAGAGTATATTGACTCTTGCTTAGCAGGTAGGAAGAATTACAGTGTACAAAGAAATTAAAACTCTGAAGATTGGGAAAGAAAACATTACAGTGGATAATCTTTATTATCTCCCTTGAACCTGTTTATGTTTTCTAAGTTCTCTACAATGAACACGTAAAAGTAGAGTCAGCAAAAATAAACATGTATGATTTTTACGGTTCAAATGAGAATTTAGGAAAGTAAAAATGATAGCACTTTTGAAGGGCACTCTAACACTTGGTGCTGTCAAAGTATTTTGCTTTGTAGGCAGTTACAGTTACGTTAATAAATTTGATACATAATTTGATTATAATCTTACTGGTTGAGTGTGGCTATATTAAGTGCTTTGGGTTTTTCTTTGCATTATAATTTAGTCATTTAGCTCTACTGATTCAAGAAATTAATTTTAGTCCACCAGAAGCAACAAAGATCTTAGGTTTACATACAGTAATTACTTATTAATAAATAACCTAAAACTAGAATACTGCTTTATAATGAAAACTAGGCTTAGGATCTACTCATGTCTCCATTTTCTTCGCAGGTTTCTTTTTTTAAAAATTAATTATTTTTTTTACAGGGACAGAGAAAGAGTCAGAGAGAGGGATAGATAGGGACAGACAGACAGAACAGAGGGAGATGAGAAGAAGCATCAATTCATCAGTTTTTTGTTGCAACACCTTAGTTGTTCATTGATTGCTTTCTCATATGTGCCATGACCACGGGCCTTCAGCAGACCGAGTAACCCCTTGCTGGAGCCAGCGACCTTGGGTCCAAGCTGGTGAGCTTTACTCAAACCAGATGAGCCTGCGCTCAAGCTGGCGACCTCAGGGTCTTGAACCTGGGTCCCCCGCATCCTAGTCCGACGCTCTATCCACTGCACCACTGCCTGGTCAAGCCGCAGGTTTCTAATAAGTAAAACCAAATTATTAGTGCTTCTTTAAGGTACTGTTTTCATCCAGTGACATAGGACTCATTAATTTCCTCACTCATTTATTCATTTGCTCACCATCTGCTATGTCTTGAACACTGTACTAAATGCTAGGGACACAAGTATAAAAGATAGGGGCTCTACTAGCAAACACACTATCTTTTAGTTTGGGAGAGACATCACAGAAATATTCTTGGCATATGGAGGTATTCTGAGATATCTTCTCTAGTTTTTTTTTTTCTTTCTTTTTTTTTTATTTACAGAGAGAGAGCGAGCCAGAGAGAGGGATAGACAGACAGGAATGGAGAGAGATGAGAAGCATCAATCATCAGTTTTTTGTTGCGACACCTTAGTTGTTCATTGTCTGCTTTCTCATATGTGCCTTGACTGCGGGCCTTCAGCAGACCGAGTAACCCCTTGCTCGAGCCAGCGACCTTGGGCCAAGCTGGTGAGCTTTGCTCAAACCAGATGAGCCTGCGCTGAAGCTGGCAACCTCGAGGTCTTGAACCTGGGTCCCCTGCATCCCAGTCCGACGCTTTATCTACTGCCCCACCGCCCAATCAAGCTCTTTTCTAGTTTTAACTAGAAAAGCAAAATGACTAGATTGCTTCTTTGAAGAACTTAATGCACTTAGTGTTGTGGATAGGTGGCTTTAAGAGGAGCTGATGGCTTCATAGTTATTTCTCTGATTACGAAATATTGAATATTACTGATCTAAAGAATTTACTTATCTAAGGAGCATTTCTTATTGAGGTAGTTAAGCTATGCACTCAGATTTATATCAGATTTGCTTTGGGAGCATTATTAAGAAACCTTGTATTGACTCTTCCAGGATGGATACAGTGTCTTTATTCTCTATATTTAGCACACTACATGACACATAACAGGTATCCTTGTACTAGTAAGTGAAAGAATGTTTTATGTAAAAACTTAATTTTAAGAATTTTAATTTTTATTTATTTTACAGAGACAGAGAGAGAGAGTCAGAGAGAGGGATAGACAGGGACAGACAGACAGGAACGGAGAGAGATGAGAAGCATCAATCATCAGTTTTTCGTTGCGCTTTGCGACATCTTAGTTGTTCATTGATTGCTTTCTATATGTGCCTTGACCATGGGCCTTCAGCAGACCAAGTAACCCCTTGCTGGAGCCAGCGACCTTGGGTCCAAGCTGGTGAGCTTTTGCTCAAACCAGATGATCCCACGCTCAAGCTGGTGACCTCAGGGTCTCGAACCTGGGTCCTTCCGCATCCCAGTCCAGCGCTCTATCCACTGCGCCACTGCCTGTTCAGGCAATTTTAAGAATTTTAATACTGATATAAGTATATTGTACCAAAAGTTACCTTATACCTAATATAATGAGATACACAGTAGTTTCTAGAATCTTAAGAGGTAATCCTTTACTCAGGCCAGTGAAGTATCCCATTAAACCATTTGATACATAGTTATTTAGCTACTCTTTTTTTTTGTTTGTTTTTTTTTTTTTCTGAAGCTGGAAACGGGGAGAGACAGTCAGACAGACTCCCGCATGCGCCCGACCGGGATCCACCCGGCACGCCCACCAGGGGCAACGCTCTGCCCACCAGGGGGTGATGCTCTGCCCCTCCGGGGCGTCGCTCTGCCGCGACCAGAGCCACTCTAGCACCTGGGGCAGAGGCCAAGGAGCCATCCCCAGCGCCCGGGCCATCTTTACTCCAGTGGAGCCTTGCTTGCGGGAAGGGAAGAGAGAGACAGAGAGGAAGGAAGGGGTGGGGGTGGAGAAGCAAATGGGCCCTTCTCCTATGTGCCCTGGCTGGGAATTGAACCCGGGTCCCCGCACGCCAGGCCGACGCTCTACCGCTGAGCCAACCGGCCAGGGCCTATTTAGCTACTCTTAGAACAACTGTAGTCATTGATGGCTATAAGTCAGGGGTCCCCAAACTACGGCCCGCAGGCCGCATGCGGCCCCCTGAGGCCATTTATCCGGCCCCTGCCGCACTTCCGGAAGGGGCACCTCTTTCATTGGTGGTCAGTGAGAGGTCAAAGTGCAGCGTCGCTCACATACAGTAGTACTACTTCCTGTGACATGGGACGCACGCATCATGGCTCCGGAAGAGCGTCATATCACTTGTTACGGCTAGCAGTGACAAATATGGAACCTGACATTGACCATCTCATTAGCCAAAAGTAGGCCCATAGTTCCCATTGAAATACTGGTCAGTTTGTTGATTTAAATTTACTTGTTCTTTATTTTAAATATTGTATTTGTTCCTGTTTTGTTTTTTTACTTAAAAATAAGATATGTGCAGTGTGTGTAGGGATTTGTTCATAGTTTTTTTTATAGTCTGGCCCTCCAACGGTCTGAGGGACAGTGAACTGGCCCCCTGTGTAAAAAATTTGGGGACCCCTGCTATAAGTCAGCACTTCATTTCTTTTGCCTAATCCTTCTCTATAGAACAGTAGATACCTAGTTTGCCTTCTTTAACAAGATAACCCTTCAAATATTTGAGTGTGATTACTCATTCAGCAAATATTTCTTGTACCTACACATGCAAGACACCGTCCTGGCATTGTGAAAGATCCAAAGGTAATTAAGCTGTATAGGCTGTTCTCAAAGAACTGATACAGAGAAAGAGCCAGTTTGTTGAAAAGAGAGTGCATTTGCTTATGATAATCAGGAACACTTCATGGAGGAGTAGTATTTGAATTAAGATTAGAGATGGAGTGGTAGGCAGAGAGCATAATCAAAAAGCTAAGAGATGAGGAAGCCCAATGTAAGTTAGAGGAGTAGCAAGAGGCTCAGGTTGGCTGTTTCACAAACTATCCTCTAGGACAGGGGTCTCAAACTCACGGCCCGCCGAACAATTTTGTGCGGCTCGCAGACTAATCCACGAAGTTCAAAATATTTTGGATAAAATTAAGTAAGCCTAGGGGCCTACTTGTATTTTTCATTTCTCTAGCATCCTAGCTAGATATTAGCTTAGTTAACAGCAGTTGTGATGCGAACTACAGTTTCTGGTCGTTTTGTGACACTGAAAAGTGTTGCGTAACAGTTGCCTTTTGTAGACCTAGTGCGGCCCGCCGAATGGCTGTGATCTTGCTCTGCGGCCCACATGCTGAGTTGAGTTTGAGACCCCTGCTCTAGGATATTAAACGTGTTCATTGTTGTATCCTCAACACCTGGAGGAGTGTTTGGGAAATAACTGGGGCTCAGTAAATATTTGTTGAATAAATGAATAAATGGTCACATTTGGAAAATATTGAACAGCCTCTTGAAGAATTACAAAACACTAGAATATTGAACACTTTGGTAAGTCCTTTTGAGAAAAAAAAACAACTGGTTTATCTCAAGTTTATTTGACTGTGGAGTGCCTATTCTTGACATCCTCTGAAAAATATGTATAATAAATACCCTGAGGTCTGTCTGTATGGTAGAGGTGACATGAAGACTGGGAAGTATTTTCTTCTCCAGGCTAAACACAGAGTTTCTTCAGCCATTCTGTACTTGACAGTTTGGCTTCTAAACTCCTCACTAGTCTGATATCCATCCCTCTCTGCAAGCATTCTAGCTTGTGAGTAAGTGTTCTTAAAATGGGCGCTCCAAACAGAACACAATACTCCAGTGTGAACTAAGCAGTGAGGAGTGCATGGTACTGTTACCTTCCTTGGATCTGGATTCTATTCTAATGAAGCGTAAGATTGTATTTTCTTTTTAGCAGCTGAGTCACTTTCTTGGCTCATATTCAGTTCTCATATTAATTTACAAGAAGTTCTTTGAGTTGATTCAGAGAGATTTCGTATTAGTAGAGCTAATAAATGAATGCCCGTTTTCTTCTGATTGAGTCTAGGCTGTTTTCTCAGAAGTACTAGTCATTTGTAAGCTTCCTGAAATCTGAGAAAGAAAAAAAGAGTTAATTGTACAAGGCTGGATTTGCCCAAATAACATGACAGTCCAACTGCATTGCTGAGGATACTCAAAAATAGATAAAATATAGTGAAGCACCATATACCTACCATAGATTCAACCATTATTAAGCCGTTTGCCACGTCTCAACTGTCTTTTGCATATTTTTAAAAAAGTCATAGACATTACTTTTGCACCCTTACAAATGTCAGTATGCCGCTCCAAAAATTATAGACATATCCATACATAACCACATACCATCATTGTATCTAACAAAATTGACAATATTTTCTAGGTGACATCTAATACCCATTTTATAATAAAATGTCCTCCATTGTTTAAACATGCCTTTTTACAGCTGGTTTTTGACTTAATCAACAACATCCAGCCAAGTTCTACACATTATATTTGGTTTTGTTTCTTGTCTCTTTTAACTTAACATGGTCTGCCCTTTATATTTTTTTGTGTTTTTCCGAAGTTAGAAGCAGGGAGGCAGTCAGACAGACTCCCGCATGCGTAGGACTGGTATCCACCCAGCATGCCCACCAGGGGGCGATGCTCTGCCCATCTGGGGCGTCGCTCTGTTGCTGCTGGAGTCATTCTAGCACCTGAGGCAGAGGCCATGGAGTCATCCTCAGTGTCCTGGCCAACTTTGCTCCAATGGAGCCTTGGCTGTGGGAGGGGAAGAGAGAGACAGAGAGGAAGGAGGGGGGGGGAGTGGAGAAGCAGATGAGCGCTTCTCCTGTGTGCCCTGGCCGTGAATCGAACCCAGGACTTCCACACCCCAGGCCAACGCTCTACTGCTGAGCCAACCAGCCAGGGCTGGTCTGCCCTTTTTAGACATAATTTTACTCCATCCACTCCTTTGACCCTTCATGTCTCTACCAAGTGCTTTAACTGTTCTTTTGATAGAGTTATAAGAGTTTTCCTTCTTTACAGTAATTCAGCAAACCTTTTGTAATATTATGTACAAAATATGCTAGGCATTGTGGGAGCTAGAAAGGTGGATGTGCTTGGCCCACTAAGAGCCAGCAGTCCAATGGTAGAGAGAGATGCATATAGAAACAATATGAAGCAGATTATTTATCTTCCCATGGGTCAGGCTTTGTTATATAGCCTCCCATTCCTCCCACCACCCACCTCTTACCCTCTGGGAAAATGCTGCCAGTGGAATCTTCTTAATATATTACTTTAATCAAGTCCTGATGAGGAACTCTCTTGAATTAATCCAAACACTATTCTTTTTGGCCTGTTATTCAATGCTCCCACCCTTAATTAAAGTGTAACTGTTGTGAAGGCACAAATAATCCTTTTTTTTTTTTTTTTTTTTTTTTTCATTTTTCTGAAGCTGGAAACGGGGAAAGACAGTCAGACAGACTCCCGCATGCGCCCGACCGGGATCCACCCGGCACGCCCACCATGGGGCAACGCTCTGCCCACCAGGGGGCGATGCTCTGCCCATCCTGGGCGTCGCCATATTGCGACCAGAGCCACTCTAGCGCCTGGGGCAGAGGCCACAGAGCCATCCCCAGCGCCCGGGCCATCTTTGCTCCAATGGAGCCTTGGCTGCGGGAGGGGAAGAGAGAGACAGAGAGGAAAGTGCGGCGGAGGGGTGGAGAAGCAAATGGGCGCTTCTCCTGTGTGCCCTGGCCGGGAATCGAACCCGGGTCCTCCGCACGCTAGGCCGACGCTCTACCGCTGAGCCAACCGGCCAGGGCAATAATCCTTTTTTTTTTTAAATCAAGTTTTTGTTGTTATTTAGAATTTTCATTTCTCAGGACTATGGACATTTTGGGAGCAGAAATCTTGTCTTATTTTTCTGCATAATATTGGGAAGCTTAATAAGTACTTTTGGAGAGTCCTGGTACCTATGCTAGTGGGCTATTCTTGCTCTCTGCTACCCTCCCCAGTGTCAGCCAGAGCTTTTGCCAGTTAAAAGTGAATAAATAATCCAGGCCTGGGTCTCTTCTCTTACCTAAAAGCCTTTAAAAAAGCTTGTTCAGTAGTCTAAAATAGTGGTCCCCAACCTTTTTTTTGGGCTACGGACTGGTTTAATGTCAAAAAATATTTTCACGAACCAGCCTTTAGGGTGGGACGGATAAATGTATCATGTGACCGAGACAAGCGTCAAGAGTGAGTCTTAGACGGATGTAACAGAGGGAATCTGGTCATTTTTAAAAAATAAAACATTGTTCAGACTTAAATATAAATAAAACGGAAATAATGTAAGTTATTTATTCTTTCTTTGCGGACTGGTACCAGTCCGCAGCCTGGGGGTTGGGGACCACTGGTCTAAAACACAGATGACAGGTACATGGTTCATATGTTTCCACTTCTGCATCACTGTGTGCAAACTACTATTGCTGGTTTAGACATGACCTTGGTGTAGCACTTTAGGCATCCACTACCTACCAAGCAAATTGTACCTGTTGGCAACATGATACAAAAAAATTTTTTTTTTCTTGTATTTTTCCAAAGATGGAAACAGGGAGGCAGTCAGACAGACTCCCGCATGCGCCCAACTGGGATCCACCTGGCATGCCCACCAGGGGGCGATGCTCTGCCCATCTGGGGCATTGCTCTGTTGCATCCAGAGCCATTCTAGCGCCTGAGGCAGAGGCCATAGAGCCATCCTCAGCGCCCGGGCCAACTTGGCTCCAGTGGAACCTTGGCTGCAGGAGGGGAAGAGGGAGAGAGAGGAAGGAGAGGGGGAGGGGTGGAGAAGCAGATGGGCGCTTCTCCTGTGTGCCCTGGCCGGGAATCGAACCCGGGACTCCTGCACGCCAGGCTGACGCTCTACCACTGAGCCAACCGGCCAGAGCCTGATACAAAATTTTTTTGCTATCCTTGTAAACCAATAGTTTCCAAATAAATTGTACATAAGAATCACCTGAGCTAACTTTTTTTTTTGTATTTCTCTGAAGCTGGAAACGGGGAGAGACAGTCAGACTCCTGCATGCGCCCGACTGGGATCCACCCGGCACGCCCACCAGGGGGCGACGCTCTGCCTCTCCGGGCGTTGGCTCTGTCAGGACCAGAGCCACTCTAGCGCCTGGGGCAGAGGCCAAGGAGCTATCCCCAGCGCCTGGGCCATCTTTGCTCCAATGGAGCCTCGGCTGCTGCTGGAGGGGAAGAGAGAGACAGAGAGGAAGGAGAGGGGGAGAGGTGGAGAAGCAGATGGGCGCTTCTCCTGTGTGCCCTGGCCGGGAATCGAACGCGGGACCTCTGCACGCCAGGCCGATGCTCTACCACTGAGCAAACCGGCCAGGGCCCTGAGCTAACGTTTAATTAGTAGATTACCTAGGTTTCACCTTAGAATCTTGAATCAGAATTTTTAGGAACAGGATAGAAATGATTCTTATAAAGTTGACTGTGGTTTTTAGACTGGCTTTGGGGACCAGACATGTAATTTTATTCTGTTAAATAGCGCTAGTGTGGAGACTACAGCTTCCCTTCTTTTCAGTTTCGGTACAGCATGGCATCACTCTGACAATCAGTATATTCTGATAGTTCAATTTACTTTTCAGGGATGTGGTAGGATCTCTTGCTTTGAACACTGGGCAAAGCACATGGATTGAATGCCCAAGATGAAGATACAGGATACAGAAAGGTGGTTTTCTAAATATAACTGAGCTTATATTTAAAGCCTCAAAATCCTTCAGCCCTCTGAAAGATCATTCTCCCTGTTGTGTATTATTTTGTGACAGAGACAGAGAGATTAAATACATTTAAAAGTTTAAAATGGAGGAATTCAACGGTTTTGTACTGAATAATCTTAAAATTTTTTATGTATATTTAATATGTGATTTAAACATAATGTGACTTAATTTCATACACATTTGTCAGATTTTCCATAAAAATTACAAATTGGGAAACATTCTTTATTAGTCCACATGATTTGATTTTGGGTCTGGAAATTGTGATTATGTTATTGAGCAAGTAGAGAGACTAAAGAAAGCTTCAGGATTATCCAGTGAGTTAATGACAGACCCAGAAATAGAATATAGTGCTATTTGCTTGGGTTATGATTTGGTTTGAAGAAGATGGCCTGTGTATGATCTGTTTACATAAATTGCAGGAAGTAAGGTTTGGAAGAAGTTATAGCTCTGTGATATTTGGCCAAGAATCTCCCCTCTCCCCCACCTGTTTTATTGATACTAGTACTAAACTGGCGGGTAAAGAGGCAGTTAGTTCAGACTTACATTTCTGGCTCTTAAAACATTTTTAAAAAGCTAAACTTGATTGTTGGTTGGCATGCTTTTTTAAAAATTTTCTGTTATTAGAATAAAAAGTCCTGGCCCTGGTCTTATTTTAGGAGAAGGGTATAGCCTAAGCTGTTGATTTGTAGGCAATAGTAGAGTGGTTTCCTATAGAATTTTTTCAGGATGTATATAGGTGTATAAAACTTCTTTTATGAACTACAAGTGTATCTTCATTAAATATGTTTAATTAATAAATGGTGTGGTTTGGAAATAGTGGAGCCCATGAGAAAATAACTTTCCCGAACCACAAATTGTTTAAGGGGGTATAGATTTGAGAACAGTTGCAATAGTAGAGTTGCTTACTTGTGAAGTCATTTCTTTTACTGTCCCCTTCCTGTTCCAGTTTGGAAGATGGAGGTGGCTCCTCTGACATTAGAGAGGGAAGCAGGAACTTAACAGAGTGAGAACATTTATGTGTGATGGCTCTAAACTTGCTCATAAAAAAAACAGCTTTATTGACATACATACCATGCAAGTCACCTATTTAAAGTATACAATTCAATGCTTTTTAATATATTCATAGGGTTGTGTAACCATCACTGTACTTTAATTTTAGAACATTTTCTCTTCTTTAAAAAAAAGCCCTATGCCTGACCGGGCGGTGGCGCAGTGGATAGAGCGTCAGACTGGGATGTGGAGGACCCAGGTTCAAGATCCCGAGGTCACCAGCTTGAGTGCAGGATCATCTGGTTGCTCACCAGCTTGAGCCCAAGGTCGCTGGCTCACTCAGTCTGCTGTAGCCTCCCAGTCAAGGCACATATGAGAAAGCAATCAATGAACAACTAAGGTGCCGCAATGAAGAATTGATGCTTCTCATCTCTCTCCCTTCGTGTCTCTCCTTCTCTCTGGCTCTCTCTGTCTCTGTCACAAAATAAATAAAAAAAATAAAATTAAAATGCTTTAAGAAAATAAATAAAAAAACTCTTAAAAAAAAGGTCGTACACCCATTAGCAGTCATTTCTTTGCCTCTCTCCCCTTCCCAAGCCCTAAGAAACTTAATCTAAACCTAACTACTAATTGCAATTTAAGTGCTTATTTAGATTTGCCTATTTTGGACAATTAATAGAAATGGAATCACATATTCTTGTGACTGGCATCTTTCCCTTAGCATATTTTCAGGGGACATACATGTAGCATATTATCATTCTTTTTTATTGCCAAATATTTCATTTATCCATTCATCAGTTAATGAGCACTTGGACTGTTTCCAGTTTTTTGCTTTTATGCCTTAATGCTGTGAACATTTTGTACAGATTTTTCTATGGATATATGCTTTCATTTTTGGGGTATATATCCTAGGAGTAGAAAGGCTGTATCATATGGTAACTATTTAACTTTCTGATGAATGGCCGTACTGTTTTCCCAAGTAGCAGCAGCCCCATTTTACATTTTCACTAGCAATGTATAAGAATTTCAACTTCTCCACATCTTCACAGCACTTGTTATTGTCTGTCCTTTGGCTTGTGAAATGGTATCTCGTCTTGATTTGCATTTGCCTTATGATGAATGAGGTTGAACATCTTTTTTGCATATCTTCTTTGGAGAAATGTCTATGTTCATATCTTTGCCCATTTTTTTTTTCAGTCAAATGCTCTCTCCTTGAGCTATATCTCCAAATCTTGGCCTCCCCCCTTTTAAAATGGTTTTTTTTTTTAATATTACTGAATATTATATATTCTGGATACCTAACTTGCCGTTTTTAACTGTAGATTGGTCCTTAATTACTTGCTTTGAGGCATAGAGAACTAACGGATACAAAGATTATATTTAAAAGATTTTGTGAGTTTTCAGTTAGATCTTAGTTGTTCTTATTTTAAGTAATCTCTCCAACTCTTGACGAACCTGGTTCATTTATTAAATATGACTGCTGGCTATATACCAGATTTTGGGGGATATAACAAAATGAAACAAAAGTTCTTGCTTGTGTGGAGCTTGCATTCTTGTGTGTGGGGGGGAGAGAAGAACAGCAAAAGTTGTGTATTAGATGGTGACAAAAACTATGAAGGATACAGTGTGATAAAGGTTCTAACATTCTTCACCTTTCCTCATTATTTAAACTATTTTTTTATTTGACTGTTTGACCTTATTGCCCTTTTCATTTATTTTCATCCTAACCATGTTTTAGCTAAACTTATATTTTCCTCTTACTCCTAATTTTTAACTCCTCTGAAATCTAATTTTTAATCTCACTTAGTCCACGAAAGCCACCCTCTGTAGTATTAATGATCTTCTATTAAAGGCCAGTACACTCTCCTCAGTTTATGATCTATGTGTAACACTGTTGCCTTTCTCCCCATTAAATCTCTTGCTATTTCCATTATGATTTTCTCTAGTTTTAAGAAAACTAGTTCCCTTTCTCCTAAAGTTTCCAAAGTTAAGTTTGGCCTCTCTCCTCCCTTTAATATTCCTGTGGTGAACTTTGATTATTCTCACATGCTTTCAATTGCTTTCTGAGGCCATATGACTCAGACTTCTCACTTCTTAGCTCAGGCCGCACCACTGCTTTCAGGTTTAGCTAGTGAAGCAGAGGTGAACAGCTGATTGCTGCTCAGAATTCTTTTCCTTTTATTCCTTCCTCTGGCAGTTCCTTCTGTTCAGGCCAATTAAGACACAGGGTATTTCCATGACTGCTTTAATGTTTGCCTGTGACTAATCTATAACAATTCTGAATCAGAGGGGTTATTGCTTCATGGATACTGGTGAATTTTATACTTGTAAGTCTTTTGAAAGATAGGGTTGGGTTCAGAACTTAAATGAGAAGGCGTAATGTCTTGACCGTTAGTGCTGTAGCATTTACTTTCAACAAACTTAATTCTTACTTTTGTCTGGTGTTATGTTGGTGCTTTCATTCAAGCTACTGTTAGAGTAACTGAGGCATGAATTTTCCCATTTGTATAGAGGAAATTAAGCCTTAGTTAAATTAACAATATACCCATGGTCACTGTTGAGATTCTCATCCAGTTTTGACTCAGTCTTGAATGCTTTAAGTTGTTTGTAAACTGTAAAAAATTATATCTGTGTGGGTGGGAGAGAGAAGGGCTCATAAGAATTTTTTTTCCAAATACTTAGTCCTATTTTACTTCCTGCTCGCAAATGATGCATTATTATACAACTGTTAGTTTGTTAAATATTGCTTCCTAAATGTGATGGTGTGTAACTCAGTTTAGTATACACTTGAAGACTGCTTATATTAAAAGAAATTCCACACTCTGTTGTTGATGAGATATAATACGGTAGCATCCATTGGTGCATACCCATCAGTGAATGACTGGTTTTGCTACACATATTTTGGTTATTTCATTGTAAACTTTCTTGCATGTTGGTTTCCAAAGAATTTGGAGAAAAAGCTTCTAGGTACCGTTGGCACCAACCTAAACCATGTAAATTATGGATGCAGTTGAGTGAATTAATATAATTTGTTCAGCTGTAGTTGGCTCCAGAGAATGTGGGCTTATAATTTGGAGGACACTGAGATTTTCTTGACTTCACTGTGAACCTTAGTGTTCTCTTGTGAAATTTCCATGCTGCTGGTCGTTTGCCTGGGCAGGGAGAAGATTGGCGTATGTTTATTTTAGTTAACCAACCTGGGGTTCAGAACACCATTTAGGAGCAGCAATGTAGATTAAAATGAAAATGGAAACTAAACCACTGATACTAAAATAGATTGAAAGATATCTAGGAACTAGAGTTCGTAGTGAACGGTAACTAATTGGAGATCCTAAAGGTGTTGGTATTTGGGGGACTCAATATATAAGATCCTTTTTCCTTGCCTGGATTATGAATTGACTGAAGAATAGAAGAACCAACAGATGAAAATTAAATATTACTGTTGGTAAATTAGTTTTTTATTGAGATAAAAATTCACATACCATAAAGTCTTAATGTATACAATTTGGTGGTTTTATAACGAAGTTTTATTTCTACAAGGTCTTGCAGCTGTCACCATTATTTAATACCTGAACATTTTTTATCACTCCAAAAAGAAACCTATTAGCATTCATTTCTCTCACCCATTCCCCATCCCTCTTCCCTCATCTCCTGGCCGCCACTATTCTACTTTCCATTGTTACGATTTGGCTATTCTGAATATTTTATATAAATGGAATCATACACTATGTGGTCTTTTGTTTATTCTTTCATTTTGCATGAGGCTTTCAAGGTTCATCAGTGTTGTAACATGTAATAGTACTTCATTCCTTTTTATGGCTGAATAATACTATATGATATATTATGGATATTGTGTAATATGCCACAATTTGTTTATCCATTTATCAGTTGATGGATATTTGTTTTATTTCTACTTTTTGGCTATTGTGAATAATGGTGTTATGAATATATGCAAGTTTTTTGTGAACGTATGTTTAAATTCTTTTGGGGACACACACACATACATACCCTAGAGAATTATACACACACATGCATATATATGTATTTATATATATACATATAACCATATATGTACTAAGGAATAGAATTGCTGAGTCATAGGCTCACAATTACCTTTATTTCTCATAAGGGTGATATAGAGTATTGTAGAATGTGACTTAGATTTAAAATCCAAATAGACTGGCTAACTCTCTACATTCTCTCGTTCCTACTCAATAGAATCCAGTCTAGACCATGGGTCAGTCCACCTGATGACTCAATTGTTAAGCTCAACAGAGCGGATATGCCCAGATTACTGCCATATAGAGTCCAGGATGCAGAGTTTTCGATTATCTCTAGCCACTAACCAAGTTACTTACCTCTTTGGTGAGGAGTGGGCTAAGAGCCCAGGAGTGTTTAGTGGAGTCATTTCTCATAGTAATCAAGAGTTGGGCCCTGGCCGGTTGGCGCAGTGGTAGAGTGTCGGCCTGGCGTGCAGGAGTCCTGGGTTAGATTCCCGGCCAGGGCACACAAGAGAAGCGCCCATCTGCTTCTTCACCCCTCCCCCTCTCCTTCCTCTCTGTCTCTCTCTTTCCCTTCTGCAGCCAAGGCTCCATTGGAGCAAAGTTGGCCCGGGCGCTGAGGATGGCTCTGTGGCCTCTGCCCCAGGCACTGGAATAGCTCTGGTTGCAACAGAGTGATGCCCCAGATGGGCAGAGCATCACCCCCTGGTGGGCATTCCGGGTGGATCCTGTTCGGGTGCATGCGGGAGTCTGTCTGACTGCCTCCCGTTTCCAACTTCAGGAAAAAAAAAAAAGAGTTGGAAAGAAATGTGCTTACTCTAACAAAGCAAATGAAAGACATTTTAGGCTAGCAACCTGAAAGCCATTTTTGAATAAAAGAGCTATGCCATTTTATTAAAAAAAGAATGAATTCAGCTTTGGATATGGTAAATTAGAGATATCTAGGAGGGAATGTTAGATATTTATGTTTGGAGATCAGGAGATTGATACCTGCCAGAGAGAGATTTGAGGTTCATCTTCATATAGGCAATTGAAATATAGCAGTGGATAAATCACATAAAGTAAAACAGTAAAGTGTCTAGTAATTTCTGTATCTTAAGTCTTTGAGGATTTTAGTCTTTCAGCTGATGTGTCAGCTCTATCTTACTCTGAGTGATTCGTTTCCAAATTTTGTGATTTTTGGTTGTGAATTTACTGATTTTGGAAACTTATCTGTGGGAATTCTTCCAGCTTGAGCTCAAAGGCAGATTCCTCAGAGAGGATGTGCATTTGCTTCTATCGAGATTGAGTGGGGCACACTACCAATCTAGAACTATCCTAAATAATGAAGCTTTTTAAACCGTAATCTAGGTGAGGTTTAATTTGTTGTGAATATCAGGAGAGATACTACTCTGTGCTATCATTGCCCCCCATCCCTTCACCAGCACTCAGTGCCAAAGGTAAGGAGCAATTTTCCTTGCACTTCTCTTGGGTAACACCTGGACTTTGCCTCTTAGACTTTGGAACTGCAAGTTGTAATTCATAGGGTTTGACAAAATGCCCTGAAGGTAAATGAGAGGTATTTTCTTTTCCTCTGCATGCTTTTCTAATTTCCCTTTTTCACTTAGTTTTTGACCTTGATCATACCTTACTTTCTTTCATACTGTTGAGTAATTTATAAAGTTTTAGAAATATTTTACTCAATGTTTGTTATTTTCAATGACATGTTGATCAAACTATTCTGTCATTCTGGCAGAAATAAAAATGTCTCTTTAGTGCATGCAGGGACAATTGGATGCAAGGTATTCACTGAGTCTCTAAATCAAAGGTTATAAATTTTGGACAGAAATTCAATGTTTTGTTTGGCCCATATAGTATTTAGAAAATAAAAAAGTCAGGAGATTTAAAAGAAAAATTTGGATATGTTGTTCTCTTGAAAAATTATAAGACCCTACTCTACTGGGCTTGCAATCCTGTTTAGCAACAAATTGGCTAGAACTGGGAATAGTAGCTGATTCTTCAGGATCTATATGTTTTTTCTAGTTGCTCACAGTTGTCACTTGTGTAGCGTATGTATGTGTATACATATGACCTATTCCAACTTCTCTCATTTATGTTACCTGTAGACATTTATGGAACATCCTTGTGCCAGGTAGAAGTGCTAATAGACAATTTTACATTTGTTTATTGATTAATTCTTACATCAAACCTGCAATTTATTTTTGATGAATAATTAAAGTTATATAGATGGTATTATCCCCAAGTTACAGATGAAGAAACTGAGGTTCAATGAGGTTATATAAATTCTTTAAGGTCATTTAGTGTCAAAACTAGAATTTGAACCTAGAACTGTCTTATTTAAAGTTTGTTTCAAAGTTTGTTCTGTTACAGTGCTATTCTTAACTTTTTTATTTTAAAGCAATGAACTTGTTTTAGATGAAATCTTAGTGAAGTCTAGTATATAAAGCCAAGAAAGATAGTACTGCTTTGATTGAAGACTAGATGGGTGGGAATGGGTAGTATGTGGGAATGGGAACCATCATGCTTGGTCGCCTTTAGGCATCTCTTTGGAATCCCTAGGATTTTGCTAGACAGTTTGGACACTCTCTGTAAGATAAGCATATAACAGATTGTTAAACTTTGAGTTTTCAGCTCCTTTGGATGTTATAGGACATGCCTACAAGTATGTCTGTACTTTTTCAGTGTAATTCCTCTAATTGCATTTTTGATTCATGTGCATATGTGTTTAGAACATGGTGAATCTTTTATTTTTCTATTTCTTTTTTCAGAGTTATAACACTCTGAATTGTAACTTGATTTATAGTTTCATTTACTTTCGAGCATGTGTTAAATAACTCTTCTCTACTTTTCAGATTCTCTTTGTGGCCAGATGGGTTTGTATGGACAGGTTTGTCCATCTGTAACTTCATTAAGGTGAGTGCTCCTCTTTTTCTTTATTGGAACATGTTACGTTTTAAAAGTTATGCTGATCAGGTCACATTGGAATGAATTCCAGGGTGAGTGTCAGAATAAAATATTGTAGTTTGTTTTGTCAACTAGTGCTATTTGGTGGGTTGGCAGTTATTTTTGCTTACAGAGATATTTGTGGCAGGGGGATTTGGATCTCAGTCTCTACTTGGTGAGTTTACATATGTTCTTGTACATGAAATAACATAATTTTGCACTTCTTTGTCATTTCTTTTTTATTTCTTTTTTATTTTAGTGAGAGAAAGGGAGGCACAGACAGACTCCTGCATATGCCCTTACTGGGATCCACCTGCAAGCCCACTAGGGGGTGGTGTTCTACCCATCTGGGGCCCTTGCTCCATTGCAACTGGAGCCATTTGAGCACCTGAGGTGGAGGCCATGGAGCCATCCTCAGCGCTTGGGGCCAACTTGCTCTAATTGAGCCTTTGCTGCAGGAGGGGAGGAGAGGAGAGGAGAGAGAGAGAGAGACAGATAGACAGACAGACAAAGAGAGAGAAGGGAGGGGTAGAGAAGCAGATAGGTGCTTCTCCTGTGTACCCTGACCAGGAATTGAACCCAGGACATCCACACACTGGGCCGACGCTCTACCACTGAGCCAACTGGTCAGGGCCTCCTTTTTCTTTTTTAAACGAATCTCTACTTATTTTAATTAGAAAATACACAGTAAATATTGATTTCCTTTGTAGCAAATTACTAAATAAGAATAGATGCTAATTTTAACCTCTTTCTAAAGGATGATGTAATATACCTAGCTTATCTTCATTTATAATAAGTAAAGTATAAAATGTAACTTAGGAACTAAGTTATATACAACCTGGTAGGTGTAGATTTTTTTTTTAAGTTGCTAAATCCTGTACATACTAAATTTTATGAGAAATCTAATGAATAAAACAGATGAATGTGGGACTTTTTGCTTGCTTAGGTTTCCATTTTTACACTTACACATACCCCTGAGGGATCATTCCAATTCCCAGAGCACAGTTTGATAAAATAACCTAAGTCTAGTCTGTTCATTGAAATGTTTCAGACTAGAACATGAAGTGTTGATGACCATACCTACCAGTTACATGTTATATTGCAGGTAGCGGAATCATTTATTCAGTTCGCATATTGAGTATCTAATAGGTTGTCTGGCACTGTTCTAAATGCTGAGGCTACAGCAGTGAGTATAGCAGATAAAAGTCCTGTAATCATGGAGCTTACATTCTGATGAAGGGACAATTAACGAGTAAGGTAGGTAAGAGGTATCTGTTAGTGACTACGGGTTAGGGCAAAAAATAAAATAGAGAAGGGGAATAGGAAATGTAGGGGTGTTTTTGGTTTGTTTGTTTTTAGATAGGGTAGCCACGGAAAGCTTTACTGCAAAGGTAGCATTTCTGTGAAGAACTGAAAGAGTGATGGAATGAGCCACATCTTGTATATGTGGAAGATATGCATTCCAAGTAGAGGGAATCCAGGAAGTCACAAGGCAGGAGACTGTTTTGTCTTGTATGTTGGAGGAACAATGAAGTCAGTGTGGCTAGAACATGTTGATGAAGAGAGTTGGAATTGCCTACTTTTGGAGTGCAGAAGGAAAGAGAGGAGGGATACAAAATTGTTAGAGCCATGAATGTGAAGCCAAGGAATCCTTAGGCTTGAAAGAAATTCTGTTTGTGATACCACCAATAAATAAATAAATAAATAAATAAAAATGAAGTTGCACTTTCAGAGTTTACACACTTGAATTTTCAGCAGGCCAGTGCTGGCTTTTTCTTCAGTAGAAAACTTTACTCCATACCATATGGCATTTCTTTTCTTGAGACTGTATCTTCCAACTTATAACGGAAATAGATGGAGAGATTGCTTTTCTACTTTGTTAGTCTATGATTCCTGTCCCCCCAATGCCACCAAACAGGTGTCACCTGTATAGCACTGAAAAGATAAAGAGTATCATCTTTTCTATAATCTTCAAAACTGCTGTAGAACTAATCTGACTTAACAGTGATTTCTAACTAGTATGATGAGAGGAGTTATTTTACCATTTTTGGTAATATTTAAAACTTTGGATATGGTCATATCAGGATATTGTACAGACTTTGATCTTTCACTGCTTACACTTCCTTAAAGTGTAATTTAGTTGTGGGATGTGCTGAAACATTCATCTGTTAAGGTCACTGACTGAGATTTTAAATTCCTTTTTTTGAATATTTATGTATAGGTTAAGCTTATATATGACATTGGGTTAGGAAAAATATATATATACCTAACATTTTTTGATAAAATTTAGATTTTGGTAGGGATGATGAAAAAGAAGAGATACCATAAATTATTTTATAATTTGCTCACTGAGTGTAATAATTCTTTGCATTATATTTTAGAATTAAACTTTTTTGAGGATATAGCTATAAATTTAGTATTTAATTAATAAACTGAGAAGCTCTCTGACATCTGAGTTGGGTTATTTTGGATCTTTATGTACACCTTTAGTTTCTGTAATATTCTATGTGGTTCATTTATAAAGCACAGAAGACTGATTTTCTAACTGGAAGCCAGCCAGCATTGGTTTGATACAAGGAAAAAAAGAAAAGAATGTCTATTTTTTGTTAGTTGTGAAGGAAACTGGGTCACTTAAGACCACAAACCTTTTAGTCTACTTTCCCATACATAGTCTTCCTCACATCGGAAAATCTTCCTAGGAATAGAGTCAGACAGAAGAACTCTTAAAGTAGCTAAACTCACTGACAAACATTGCTTGTTTGCCATACCTCGCTCATATATGCTATTTCAGTAATGCTAGAAAGTGGCTAGCCTCAAGATGAAAAGCATGGGTTGGTGGAGAAAACTGGACATATGACTGAGAAAGAGAAAATGGGGAGGCATTAGGGATTTGGAGGCTTAGGTAAGAATGGGAGTGGACAGTTTATGTGTAAGTGAACACAAGGGGTGGAATGAAAATATGTGGTATTTAAAAAATGTGTTGGGTAAGAGACGATAGTAAATGGATTAAAACTCTTCCTTCCCCTCTTAAATATTTAGGATAAAGAAGTTAAATATTATTTTCAATGGATGATATTGGATCCTGGTTTAATTTGAATGTGTTAGGATTACTCTTGATACTGTACTTAACTGTATTTTTATGATTAAAAGATATACAATGAATTATTTCTTGTCATAAAAAAAATAAAATCTTACCATTTGTGACAACATGAATGGACCTAGAGGGTATTATGCTAAATAAAATAGGTCAGTTAGAGAAAGACAAGTACCATATGATTTCACTCTATGTGGAATCTAAAGAGCAAAATAAATGAACAAATGAAACAGAATCAGCTCATAGATACAGAGAACAGACTGATGGTTGCCAGATGGGAGGAGGTTTGGGGGACTGGGTAAAAAGGTAAAGGGATTGAGAAGTACAGATTGGTAGTTAAGAATAGTTATGAGGATGTAAAATACAGCATGGGGAATATAGTCAATAAAAACATAACTATGTATGGTGTCAGTTCGATAATGGAAATATAAGGGGGAACATTTTTTAAAGTACTATATATGATTGTCTAACCACTATGCTGTGCCCCTGAAATGAATATAAAATAATACTGAATGTAAACTAACTTGAAAAAAAATTATTTTAAAATTAAAGAATGAGGTGAGTTTAAATAAAGACTCTTGGCACAAAGTCTGACACACATTAAAAAAATAAAAGGTAATACATGTTTATTTTAGATAATTTGGAAAGACACATATCTCTTGTTAATATTTTCATATCAGGTAACTTTTACTAGTAGATATTATGTGAGCATTAGAAAAAGGCCCACTAAATTTTGTTTAAAAGAATGATTGCAAAAGTTTTTGTACCAATAGCTAAGTATACTCTTTAATTTTAACCAAATTTCTCTGCCCAGAGGGGGCACTAATGATGGACTACAAACCTGGAAAAGGAAAGAGATACTTGTGCCTGCCTGTCTATTCCATGGGCTTCATAAGAACAACTTGTGAAGTAACAATCATGTACTAAAGTACTAACTCCACCAAACGCTTCTCATCCCTACAGCAGAGCCTTGTATATGAACTAGTGGCTAATCAGAAATGTGGTGTGCAGAGTCTCAATTCCAGCATCCTTAAAACAGATATGGAAGAAGGGAGGGGGGGTTAGAGCTGAGTGGCAATAACTTAATAACTTGTTCCAGCAAACTACTAAGAAATATGGTATAAAAAGAGATTTTCTCAGATCTGTTTTGCAGCTAGCATTTATGTAGAATCCTTGCATGTATCTAAAAAACCTTAGTTTTGTAAATCGTGAAGTTACATTAAAAATTTATATAGGATTCACAAGTATGGGTTGCCATCTGAGTCTACTACATTTATATCCTGAATTTGAATAGTAAGTCTGGATGATGAATACTAGGTCATCTGTATCTGTTAAGTTCCTGAGGTTTGGATAACAAGAGTAAGAGTTCAGATAGTGATGGATTCAGTTCTGTAGAACAATAGAATCTTAAAAAGTTTAGCAGCCTCTGTTTGGTTCGTGAGTTTGCATGAGATGGGTTTGAATTCTGAGGTGTACCTCTAATTTATTTCCAAGTACAGATTCAATAAGAGCAAAAGCTTACTGAAAAAGCAAAGGCTGCCCTGGCTGGATGGCTCATTCTGTTGGAGCATTGTCCCAAATTGCAGAGGTTGCCAGTTCTATCCTTGGTCAGGGCTTCATACAGGAACAGCTCAATGTTCCTGGCCCCCCCCCCTCCAATTCCTCTCATGCTAAAATCAACTTAAAACTAAAAAGCAAAAGCTTTCCTTGAACATTTGCTTTATTTAGACAAGTAAACACGTGCATATATGACATATTTCTTTCACATATTGTAGCAGTAGGCTTTTTAATGATTTGGTTTGATCAAAGCAAAATAAAATTTGATGTTTCTTTGAACTTGTTAAAAATGGAACCTTTTCTGGCACTGGCCGGTTGGCTCAGTGGTGCAGCGTCAGCCTGGCAAGCAGGACTCCTGGGTTCGATTCCCGGCCAGGGCACATAGGAGAAGCGCCCATCTGCTTCTCCACCCCTCCCCCTCTCCCTTATCTCTGTCTCTCTCTTCCCCTCCTGAAGCCCAGGCTCCATTGGAGCAGAGTTGGCCCAGGCGCTGAGGATGGCTCCGTGGCCTCTGCCTCAGGCGCTAGAATGGCTCTGGTTGCAACAGAGCAACGCCCCAGATGGGTAGAGCATCACCCCCTGGTGGGCATGCCGGGTAGATCCCGGTCAGGCGCATGCGAGAGTCTGTCTGACTGCCTCCCCGTTTCCAACTTCAGAAAAATACAAAAAAAAAAAAAAAAAAAGGAGCCTTTTCTACATTTCTAAATTGGCTAATATTTATTAGAGGATTTATTTTGTGGTTCAAATGTTAGGTTAGGTAGATAGCTAGATATGAGCCAGGACTGGCAGAGGGGGGAAAAGGATTTACATTTCTTCATGTCTGCAGGGTCTAGATCAGGGGTCTCAAACTCAACTCAGCATGTGGGCCGCAGAGCAAGATCACAGCCATTCGGCGGGCCGCACTAGGTCTACAAAAGGCAACTGTTACGCAACACTTTTCAGTGTCACAAAATGACCAGAAACTGTAGTTTGCATCACAACTGCTGTTAACTAAGCTAATATCTCGCTAGGATGCTAGAGAAATGAAAAATACAAGTAGGTCCCTAGGCTTACTTAATTTTATCCAAAATATTTTGAACTTCGTGGATTAGTCTGCGGGCTGCACAAAATTGTTCGGCGGGCCGCATGTGGCCCGTGGGCCGCGAGTTTGAGACCCCTGGTCTAGATGAATCTTTAAGCTAGAACAGGCTCACCACATCCAGATTGGTGTTTGTGAGTTCTCTGATACGATATCAGCCACATAGCAGTATATAATGAAGGCAGATAAACAAGGGGGAGAAGCTGGAAAAAACGGGAACGGGAGAGTCCAGAGAGTAAAAGCCCATAAGTACCCAAGCCCTATAACTAATCGAGACACTCATTCTTGCCAGTGAGTTGCCCGCCCAGTCCCTTCTGATTGTATTCCTGCATAGCCAGTAAATCATTGGTTTGCTGCTGCACTGTTATCTCTTGATTGAATTCTTACTCAAGAAATCAGGAATCGCCTGACCTGTGTTGGCGCAGTGGATAAAGCGTAGACCTGGAAATGCTGAGGTCGCCGGTTTGAAACCCTGGGCTTGCCTGGTCAAGGCACATATGGGAGTTGATGCTTCCTGCTCCTCCCCCTTCTCTCTCTCTGCCTCTCTCTTCTCTCCCTCTCTCTCTCCTTTCTAAAAATGAATAAATAAATTAAAAAAAAAATCAAGAATCGAGGGCTTCTTGTTATGCTGTTAACATGTATGTTACAGCATGCTGTTAATACATACGTATACAGCCTGGGATACTGGTTTATCAGTAGCACTTCAAGTAGTGTCTGGTGACATTCACTACCTTCTACATGAGAACTTTTTCTCTTTTTCTGTTTTCTTTTTTTATTTTTTTAAATTTTTTTATTTTTCTGAAGCTGGAAACGGGGAGAGACAGTCAGACAGACTCCCGCATGCGCCCACCAGGGGCGACACTCTGCCCACCAGGGGGCAATGCTCTGCCCCTCCATGGCGTCGCTCTGCCGCGACCAGAGCCACTCTAGCGCCTGGGGCAGAGGCCAAGGAGCCATCCCCAGCGCCCGGGCCATCTTTGCTCCAATGGAGCCTTGGCTGCAGGAGGGAAAGAGAGAGACAGAGAGGAAGGGGGGGGGGTGGAGAAGCAAATGGGCGCTTCTCCTATGTGCCCTGGCCGGGAATCGAACCCGGGTCCCCCGCACGCCAGGCCGACGCTCTACCGCTGAGCCAACCGGCCAGGGCCATCTTTTTCTGTTTTCACCCCTTTTTCATACTCATTCCTTTTTTGTTATGTTTCTTCCTTAAATATGCCTTTTATTACTGATCGAGTATATCTGTTCAGGCTATGTCAGGGAACTTGGATATTGTAGCATCAGAGACGTTCATGTGTTAGTGTTCCAGATGAGTTTCCTGTCCATCTGTTTCGTCTCTCTTATTTATTTATTTATTTATTTATTTATTTCTTTCTTTCTTTCTTTCTTTCTTTCTTTCTTTCTTTCTTTCTTTCTTTCTTTCTTTCTTTCTTTCTTTCAGAGACAGAGAGTCAGAGATAGGGACAGACAGACAGGAACAGAGAGAGATGAGAAGCATCAATCATCAGTTTTTCGTTGTGGCACTTTAGTTGTTCATTGATTGCTTTCTCATATGTGCCTTGACTGTGGGGTTACAGCAGACCAAGTAACCCATTGTTCAAGCCAGCAACCTTGGGTCCAAGCTGATGAGCCTTTGCTCAAACCAGATGAGCGACCTCGGGGTCTCGAACCTGGGTCCTCCGCATCCCAGTCCGACGTTCTATCCACTGCGCCACTGCCTGGTGGTTAGGCTGTCCATTTGTTTTCTTAATTTCCTCCTGTTGATATTGATGACTCTGCTATTTAGAATACCAGAGGACGGTAGATTTTTAGGCTTCTTGCTGCCTTGTTTTTAGTAGCAGGCTTGGTGTTGATTAGGCAGCTCTGGTATATAGCCTTAGAGTCAGGTAAATACAGGTAATCATATCTCTGCCTCATATTTTTTATATATGATCTTAGGCAGGTTCTTTCACTTTTCCTAATTTTGCTCTAATAGGGTTGTTAATGCTTACTCACTGGTCTGTTAGGACTCATGGGGTTAAATATATGCATAAGGCATCTAGTGTATTTTTTCTCTTCTCCATTTTCCAATAGTGGAAAGCAAAAGGAATCATCTTTTTTTTTTTTTTTTTTTTTTTTTTTTTTTACAGAGGCAGAGATAGACAGGGACAGACAGACAGGAACGGAGAGAGATGAGAAGTATCAATCATCAGTTTCTCGTTGCGCGTTGCGACTTCTTAGTTGTTCATTGATTGCTTTCTCATATGTGCCTTGACCGCGGGCCTTCAGCAGACCGAGTAACCCCCTGCTGGAGCCAGCGACTTGGGTCTAAGCTGGTGAGCTCTTTGCTCAAGCCAGATGAGCCCGCGCTCAAGCTGGCGACCTCGGGGTCTCGAACCTGGGTCCTTCTGCATCCCAGTCCGACGCTCTATCCACTGCGCCAACACCTGGTCAGGCGGAATCATCATTTTTATATCCTTTCCTGTCAACTGAAGAACATGGGTCACAAGAGGATTACTTTTCTCCTTTTTATTTTTCTTTTACCCAAAATTTTTAGATTCTAGAGTATCTACCAATAGACATTTAATATTATATGTTTATTTTTATACTTAATATAATTTTATACTTTTAAGTCTGTCTGTCCCACATAGTGGCAGAAATAGCTTTTGCATTAACATTGCCATAGTTTATTATTATCCTTATCAAACTTTTTTGGAGTTGATAAAATTTATTATTTTTCATATTTAGTTATGGCTTGTTACAATGAAATGAAAAATAATGAAAAGCACTCTTAATTTTTACCATTATAGAAGCTTTTCCTAAAATGTATTTTGAACTTTTCTGGCTTATTTTCTAAAGCTCTATTGCCTTACTGTGGTAGCCAGTAGCCTCATGTGGCTATTTAAATTAATTAAAAATAAATAAATTTAAATCCGTTCCTCAGGCATACTGGCCACATTTTATGTGCTCAGTAGCCACACATCTTAGGACTATCACCTTGAATAGCACACAAACATTTTCATTTTGTAGAAACTTATTGGACAGTGCTGGTCTCCAAAATGTAATTTAATCTTTGATCTAAGATGACTTAATGCCTTAGGCCTTCCATTTCTGAACATTAGGTATTGAAGAGTACTACTGGCAGTTCATTGACTTAAAGACATTATAAAAGATACTTTTGCGACTAAATATAGGTTTTGATTGCTAGCATTTATGCTGCTTTTAATACTAGACGAGGCATTATTTAAACATTTTAAAGTATATTAATTAAATTCTACCAACAACTCTATGAGGTCTGTACAGTTGTTATCTTTGTTCCCAAATTAGGAAACTGAGGTAAAGTTAAGCAGCTCAAGGACATGCAGCATATGAGGGACAGAGCTGGATTTACATGCAGCTCTTGTTCCAGTGCCCACTCTCTTAATCACTAAATTCTGCCTCTTGATTGTCAGTATCACAATTTGAGGCTTTTTTTTTTTTGTAAATGAGGGATGCTATCACTGAATATACTGGCAAAGCAAAAGAGGCATTAAATATATACAAAATCTGTGCCTACTAACTGCATATGCATATAGTATAAAATAATACTAAAAATAAAAAAGGCATTATATGATTTGATTTAGTAAGCTTATTTTATTCAAGCTTTGTTTGGTTTCAAGTAAAGGAATCCAGCATTGGATATATCAAATGAAACAAAAACAAAACCAAAAAATTTATTTGGTAACTATTGGGGCATTTCACAGAACCCAGGGATAGCTAGATCTCTTGAGGGGACAGAACTTAGGTTCTTGGGAATTTAGGCAATACACTCTTTGTTGCTTTTCTCTGAATGTAATTTATTTCATTTCTGCAAACCAACTTTCTTTGCTTTTCTGGTACATAGCCATTCAATACTATTGAAGTTCATAGCTTCTTCATTCAGGAGAAATAGAAAACCAAATAGTTTCAGCCCTAATTCTAAGTTCTGGAGGGAGAAAATTCAGGTGAACACTTTAGGTCAGGTATCAACCCTGGTTCAAATCCTTTAATTTGTTCTTGTAGTACTACTGGTGCAGACATGGTATAGATAAGACTTTCAGGACCCTAGAGATGGAGACAACTGAGAAAGGGCATGGTTAAGGAGGCAAAACTCTGCGAAAAGTATCTGATACAAAGAAGCATGTTTCCAGTTTTGAATGAGAGGATTTAGGATTTTAAGAGAGGATATTTTTAGAGTTCACATCCTTAAAGTCATGTGTGTAGTGAACGGGAGACTTGATTTCCCCCTTCAAAGCAAAGCAGTATCCTTAGAATTGTAGATTTGAAATTGTTCTCTTGCTTCAATTTTATTCAGTTTCACAGACACATACTGAATATTTATGTGTTTACTAATATTCAAAATTATCATAAAAGCAACAAAAGAAAAAAGTGCCCCATACTAGTGCCCACTTGAAGAATAGGTGCTATGGATAGGTCTCTGTTGAAGATTATAGTGCTGAATAGAAATTTTAAACATAGGAACCCACTTTCTCAGTTATATTAACATTTTTGCTCCTCACACTGCCACATAGCTATGGAGTTTGCAAAGTGATGTACAGTGGTACCTTGAGATTCGAGCAGACCAACATACGAATTTTTAAAGATACAAGCTGTGACTTGGTCCGTATTTTTGTTTGAGATCCGAGCAAAATTCTGAGATACGAGTCGTGATTCAGGAACCTGCCGCTAGTTGGCGCGTTGACGCACAGGTCCAGTATCGGCAGCACAACACCAGCATCTCATTCTTTTTCACGTGTTACCCACAGAATCAAGTAGAATCTCGTGCGCTGTACTCATTCTTGCATCATATTTGCATTTTTTACTAATTTTTTTTGTGTGCTATTGTGGGGCCGAAGAAAGTTAGTGTAAAGGACAGTAATGAGATGAAGAGGAGAATGATGTCAATAGAAGTAAAGCAAGAAATAATAGAGAAACATGAGCGTGGTGTACCAGTGATTGAATTGGCAAGGCTGTACAACTGCAATACATCTACAATTTGTACCATCCTTAAAAGGATGCCATCAAAGGCACAAATCCAGCAAAAGGAACTACAGTTCTGTCCCAATTAAGGACAAATATCCATGAAGAAATGGAGAAGCTTCTGCTGGTATGGGTGAAAGAGAAAGAGCTGGCAGGAGATACAGTGATGGAGACTGTAATATGCGAAAAGGCACGTATTATTTACGGCGACTTGAAGAAGAAAGAACCATCAACCTCAAAAGAGGCAGCAGAAGATACGTTTAAGGCAGGCAAGTCATGGCTGGTTTGAAAATTTCAAGAAGAGATCTGGCATCCACTCAGTGGTGAGGCATGGTGAAGCTGTGAGTGCTGACATTAAGGCAGCTGAGGAGTACATCGCACGTTTTGCTGCGCTTATCCCAAAGGAAGGCTACATCCCCCAACAAGTGTTCAACTGTGATGAAACAGGATTGTTTTGGAAAAAAATGCCCCGGAGGACTTTCATCACCACAGAGGAGAAGAAGCTGCCAGGCAATAAACCCATGAAGGACCTTCTGACCCTTGCATTGTGTGCAGATGGCTAGCAGTGACTGTAAAGTAAAGCCACTGCTAGTGTATCATTCTGAAAATCCTGGAGCCTTTAAGACTCACAAGATTCTTAAAGAAAAACTGCAGGTTATGTGGCGTGCCAATGCTAGGGCATGGGTTATGCGGCAGTTTTTTATTGAATGGGTAAATCTCGTCTTTGGTCCTGCAGTGAAGAAATATCTTCAAGAAAATAAACTCTCTATAAAAGCATTACTAATCCTTGAAAATGCTCCAGCCCACCCACCTGGTCTTGAAGATGACATTCTCGATGAGTTCAAATTTGTAAAAGTCCTCTACCTTCCACCCAACACGACTTCAATCTTGCAACCTATGGATCAGCAAGTCATTTCCAACTCTTAAAAGCTTTACACAAAGCACTTGTTCCGCTGCTGCTTTGAGGTGACTGAGAATACAATTCTAACCCTTCGAGAATTTTGGAAAGATCACTACAACATTGTGATATGTTTACTATCACGTGATATTATTGACTTGGCATGGCAAGAGGTTACAAGAAGAACCTTGAACTCGGCATGGAAAAAGTTATGGCCTGATGTTGTTGCAGACAGGGACTTCAAAGGATTCGAACCAGAGACTGAGACCAAAGTAGAAGCATGGGAGGAGATTGTGTCCCTTGAAAAGTCGATGGTTCTGGAGGTAGATGAGGGTGCTGTAAACAAGCTCGTGAAGGAACATGAGGAGGAACTCTCAACTGAGGAGCTGAAGGAGCTACAGATGGTGCAACATACGGAGCTTCTGCAAGAGATTAGTAGTGAGGAGGTAGAGTCGGAGGTAGTGACTTCTACCAGTGAAATTAAAGACATGCTGGCAATGTGGGAGAAGCTTTCAAGTTTCATTGAAAAGAAACACCCAGAAAAAGTTTCAACTGGTCATGCTTCAGCACTTTTTAATGATACTTTTCACTTTCCATAACATTTTAAAAGGCAGGCAAAAGCAAACCTCTTTGGATAGATTTTTATTCAAAAGTCCTGCAAATGAAAGTGCCGAAAGTGCAGCCAAAAAGGCAAAAACAGGTGATGATTAAATGAAAAATACGTAATGTTAAGCTTAGGTTAAGTTTAAAGTTAAGAAAGTGCATTTTTTTTTACAATTAAGTTGTGGTTTCATTTTAAGTAAAGAAAGTGCAGTTTTAGTTTTGTTTAAAGAAAATCCAGTTTTAGTTTACATTTAGTGTTAAGAAAGTGCAGTTTTAGTTTAGGTGTCTACAGTGCCTGCATCCCTTCCTCCCTCCCTCCTCCTAGCCATTCACCTCCGTTAGCCGCACTTGTCTGTCTCCAAGGTAAGAGTACAGTATTTAATAACACTTTTTTCTTTTCTTTTATATATTTTGTTATGCATTCGTAAAGTATACATGTGTGTTTCTTAATTAAAAACATGTTTTTTCATAATTTAGGATGGGTTGGGGATGTTTCACAGGGCTGAAACGGATTAAATTTATATATTTCAGTTATTTTAAATGGGAGAAATTTGTTTGATATACGAGTTGGCTGACTTACGAGCTTGGTTACAGAATGAATTAAACTCGTATCTCAAGGTACCGCTTTTTTTTTTTTTTTTTGGTCTGGCTTCTTTCAGCATAATTATTTTGAGAGTCATTTGTGTCGCTGCATGCATCAGTAGTTTATTCCTCTTGTTCCATGGAAGTTTGTACAATTTGTGTATTCCATTTACCTGTCCAGTTTTGGCTATTACAGATAAAAAGCAATGAACATTTATGTATATAGCTTTGTGTGGACATTTGGTTTATTTTGGGTAAATATCTAGGAGTGAAATGGTAGGTGCATGTTTAACTTTTTAAGGAATTGTCAAATTGTTTTTTGTTTTTTTTTGTATTTTTCTGAATTTGGAAACGGGAGGCAGTCAGACAGACTCCCGCATGCTGCCCGACCGGGATCCACCCGGTATGCACACCAGGGGGCAGTGTTCTGCCCATCTGGGGCGTTGCTCTGTTGCAACCAGAGCCATTGTAGCGCCTGAGGCAGAGGCCATGGAGCCATCCTCAGCGCCCGGGCCAACTTTGCTCCAGTGGAGCCTTGGCTGCAGGAGGGAAAGAGAGAGACAGAGAGGAAGGAGAGGGGGAGGGGTGGAGAAGCAGATGGGCGCTTCTCCTGTGTGCCCTAGCCGGGAATCAAACCCGGGACTCTCGCACGCCAGGCCAAAGCTCTACCACTGAGCCAACCAGCCAGGGCCTCAAATTGTCTTTGACAGTGGTAGTACCATTTTACATTCCCATCAGAGTGTATGAGGGTTCCAGTTGCTCCATATCTTTTATTTATTTTTATTTTTTTAGCGAGAGATAGGGACAGACAGGAAGGGAGAGAGATGAGAAGCATTAACTCATAGTTGTGGCACCTTAGTTTTTCATTGATTGCTTTCTCATACGTCTCTCAAGTGTCTCGACCTGGGAGGCTTCAGCTAAGCCAGTGACCCCTTGCTCGTCAGCGACTTTGGGCTTCAAGCCAGTGACCTTTGGGCTCAAGTCAGCAACCATGGGGTCACCACCTTGAGGTGGTGCCCTTGCGCTCAAGCTGGTGACATCAGGGTTTTGAACCTGGGCCCTAGGTGTCCCAGGTTGATGATCTGTTCACTGCGCTACCTCCTGGTCAGGCAAATTTAAGCTGTTTTGAGTGACTTCAAAGCCCTTACTCCTTTCTATTATAGTATACTATATTTGAAACAGTAACCTTTAGTCTTTGAGCTAATGACTTATTATAACATGGTTTTTACCTTTGAGGAGTACCAATGTTCATGTACATCCCCATGCCTCCTGACCATCCAGAGTACGATCATACAAAAATTTTTATTTTAAAAATGTTTGAGGCAATATTAAAAAAAGGCAAATGTATGTTCTTCTTGTTTCCATAAATTGGTTATCAAACAAACATGATTTTAAGTTAATAAAACTGTAACTGTAACTAATTTCATTTTTTGAAAAAAAAAAACCAAAACTCACTCCTGGGATCAGCAAGCATGAGAAAAACTCACTATTCAAATAGGGTTAAACTTTATGGTTTCTCAAAACCATAAATGGTTAAACTTTATGGTTTCTCAAAAATTATTTAGTACTCAGAGCTTTTGTTTTTTTTTTGAGTTAGATGTATCAAAATTTATTGTATATGAAATTAAAACTAAGAAAATTAAAATATTGATAACATGTTTTATGAAAAATAACTTTTCCAAAAAAATGTAGTGAGATCTGTATTGTTTACATTTTTGCAAAATTTAAAAATATCTGGCTTAATATAGACAGCTGCATTCTCATCTCAGCCTTTGCATTCAGTCTGTTGTGATATCACCTGTCACATAGCATCTGAAAAGCTCCACTGTACACTTAGGAGAGGACAAGAGTGAAAAAGGCAAATAACGCCTTAATATGAAAATTGTTTCGACCCTTCAGATCCCATGAAAGGGTCTCTGAATCATACTTTGAGGGCTGCTGAACCATAGACATTGCATGTAGAAGCCTAAGTTGTTTCTTCAGTATTTTTTTGTGCATCATACTTAACATGAAAAGACTAAGATGGGATCTTCTTCCACAATGTTAGTGCTTTGCCGGCACTAATGCTATACTACTGGTATAATGGTATGGACACAGAATGTGGGAGAGATAAATTGATGTCTGATACCCAGTAAATGTTGTATGGTGAGTTGAAGCAGTATGGTTGCAAGCAGAGAGGTCAAGATAAATACTTTAATGGAACAGAATGAACCAGTAGACACATGTTACTCAGAGGAAGAAGACTTTTATTAATATGTATGTTTTAAGCTATTATAAGAAGCATTAATAGCAAATTCTGTGTGAGTTTTTAAATAACAGCTGCAATGATGGCTTTGAGTGTTAGGTCAGGGGTACTGTTGTTCACTTTTAACAACTACTCAGATTTCGGTAAGTAGTGAGCTTTATATACAAAATATAGTATTTATTTAATGATGGAATGTCCTTTAGTGGTTAATGCCCCCAAATATCAGTATATTTATTTTTTCTCCCTAAATTGTAGAGCAAAATATTTTTAAGCTGAGAATTACACAAATAATATAAAAATGACTTTTGACCCCATGATCCCTAAGTTTGTACTCTGAATGGAGTTCTAACTATGAGTATGATTTGTATGAGTTTAGAATACAGTTTTATGAATCTGAGACTATATATCTGTGGAATAATTTGGAGAAGAGCAGTAGGTTTATTATGATTTTTAAATCATATCTGGTTGAAGAAATTCTGGACTTTATTATTATTTTATTTTTTATTTTTCTTTTTTTGTATTTTTCTGAAGTTGGAAACGGGGAGGCAGTCAGACAGACTCCCGCATGCCCCTGACCGGGATCCACCTGGCATGCCCACCAGGGGGCGATGCTTTGCCCATCTGGGGCATTGCTTTGTTGCAACCAGAGCCATTCTAGCGACTGAGGCAGAGGCCACAGAGCCATCCTGAGACCCTCCCCCCCCCAACTTTGCTCCAGTGGAGCCTTGGCTGCAGGAGGGGAAGAGAGAGACAGAGAGAAGGAGAGGGGGAGGGGTGGAGAAGCAGATGGGTGCTTCTCCTGTGTGCCCTAACCAGGAATCCTACCCTGGACTCCTGCACGCCAGGCCAACGTTCTACCACTAAGCCAACTGGCCAGGGCAGTTCTGGACTTTAAACTCAGAAGAAAGAACCCAAAACATGACGCATCATTGTAAAGAGAACTCTGATCAGTTCTCATTTTTGAAGATAGAATTTAAAGATATTTTCTTTTCTATAGCAAGGGAGGTATAGATTAGCCTGTTGAACCATTTTTGTTTTGTTTTGTTTTGTTTTAAAGCACAGTGAATATAAACCTTACCGCATATTTTAAGTAAGTTGTGAACTTTTCTTCCTTGGAGATCTTAAAGAATATTCTTGGTCTCCAAATTAAGTAATAACAGGACTTTAAAAAATGAGCTAATAGGCCCTGGCCAGTTGGCTCAGTGGTAGAGCGTTGGCCTGGCGTGCAGGAGTCCTGGGTTCGATTCCTGGCCAGGCCACACAGGAGAAGCGCCCATCTGCTTCTCCACCCCTCTCCCTCTCTTTCCTCTCTGTCTCTCTCTTCCCCTCCCGCAGCTAAGGCTCCATTGGAGCAAAGTTTGCCCGGGTGCTGAGGATGGCTCTGTGGCCTCTGCCTCAGGCGCTAGAATGGCTCTGATTAGGGCAGAGCGATGCCCCAAGTTGGGCAGAGCATCGCCCTCTGGTGGGCGTGCCGGGTGGATCCTGGTCGGGCGCATGGGGGAGTCTGACTGCCTCTCATTTCTGGCTTCTGGAAGGAAAAAAAAACGAGCTAATAAGGTTTTTTTTTTAATCTCTGATTTTATGATAAATATCTCTGAAATCACACTTATGTTTACAAATGAAGTTTTCTCACTACATTCCTTCAATTTTTGTATAAGCTGTATTATGAATACTTTTGGAATATTGGAGGTGAAAGAAAAGTTGCGAAAATTGAGTGTTGAAGAATGAACTATTACTGTGTGTGTTGGGTTCTTTATTCTAAATTTGATTTTCCACCTGTATTTTCACAACATTAAGTATTTTCTCAGCTTATCATTTAAAAAGGTCATTGTTCATAGGAAGTTTAAAGGCTGAGTCAGGTATTCAGACCTTAGTGGAGTCTACTTTCCTTCTAAATGGAGCAGAGATCAACTACTTTGAAAAAATGGGGAGTTTTTACTAGAGAAAAGTAATAATTGTGGAGTTTATAGTAGCAACCCTGGCTTCCAATATTGCCTAGGGCACTGTGAGATGGAGAGAGAGGTCCAAGGATATAGGTAGTTAGAAGTATCCCGATGTATACTCTATTGAAATTTTGTCAGGAACAAGCGGTCATACACCAGGAAAATGAAAAAAAAAATTTTTTTTTCCTTGTTATTATACCTTTGTCTCTCTGCTACCAGATATCCAACTGGGGCTTTTATACTAGTAGAACTGTGAATTTAGAATTGTTTTATAGACTAAATATGCTTTTGTGGGCTGCTTCAGGAGCCATCATTATGTGATCCTGTTTCTTTGGGAAAAGCATGTTCTGAATTTTCATGTAATCTAAGACAAAATTTGAAAACATAATTCTTTCTGGGTCACTTTTTTGGAGTAAATGATGAGGGGCTGATTACCATTGAGGTTGCTAAATCATTATTGAGAGATTTAGGGTATGTTAATCTAAAACCACTGAGTAATCGTGACAACCATTTCAAACTAGAAAATCCTGAAGAGTATGAATGTGATAATATTAATAGCTAACATTATTGAGTGCATGTATTAACTTGTTTACTCCTCACAACGATTATTTGAGGGTGGGTACGGTTTTTATCCTCATCTTACAAATGAGGAAACTAAAGCATTAAGAAGTTAATTTAGTTAGGGTCACATAGCTAAAAGTGGAAGAGCTTGGATTCCAATCCGGGCAGTCTTGCTTTGGAGCCTTTCTTCCTAATAACAGAATCACATCTTTTCCAATGTAGGCCATTCACTGTGTATTTGTTAAAATTAATAGAAGAATATAAACTTTGATTTGACTGGTATCTAATTAAAAAAAACACTAGCTTGCCTTGCTTGGAAATAAAGTATTACTTTATTTATAAATTTAAAATTTGTTTTTTAATATTACATGGTTAAAAAATGTAAAGTCAATCTGTAATAGATTATTTCATTTATTTTTAGGTTTCCGCCACTGTCTGCCCTTTGGAGACCAAAATATCCACACGTACTCTCCTTATATATAGAACACACTTGCCCTTTTCCCAAGGGAGACAACCCAGAGTTTCATCCAGTTAGGTCCAGCTGAAAAGTCCAGATCCCTTTCATCAGATCCCAGAGTGGCTTCTTGCTGTTTAAAGACCTGCAGACCAAATCTGTACTCTGCACACCTAATTCATAGTATTGGAGAAGGAACAGGTTAACAACAGTAAAAGCAGAAAAGGGGATAATGAGAAACACTCAGGAAGTCACTATTTTCTATAGATTATGAAATCCTACAGGGCAGAGATTCCCTGACAGTAGAAAAAATTCTTTGATTCTGCTCTTTGATGGGGCCTCCATTGTCCCCTGTGCCCTCTAGAAGATCTTACTTACCTTGTGCAGTATCCTCCATGGCCATATCTGAGATGGGTATTGGTGAAGATGTCGTTTTTGGGAAATGCATAGCTTTTACAGCTCAGTTCTTGTTGCTGAGCTTGTTGATGAGTATTCTTTTGGAAACTTAGAGGTTTTTTGCAGTCTGGACTCTTTCTCTTTCCCACCCTTTATATGGTTATCTTTAAACATTTAGTTCTAGACTTTCTGCTGCTTTGAGCCAAAAGACCTGCCCAAGCAGAATGTGATGACCCTGCCCTTTGTGCTCTGCTTATCCTGGGGATTTCTACCCTTGTTTTGGTACCCCTTCAACTGTCTAGAGGTGAAACCTGTGGACCATTCTCAAAATAACACCTCAAAATTTATAAAACAAAATACTTAGGATTACAGTGGAAACCAATTAAAAATACTGAAATATGGTTAGCATATTATTTTTGTAACGTAGAATTAGATGTGCCTTTAAATTAACATATTAAATACAGATTTAGGGTCAAGTCTACCACACATAATTTTGAAATAGTTGATGAGTTTAAATAAAAATTTGAGATTCAGCGACTTTATTGCTTGACATGAATATTTTTTGTGATTTTTTTGATAACATTCGCAGGTATTGTTAATGCTACTGTTAAGGATTTGGTGTCTTTCATAATTAAAGGAAATGCTAAATTTCAGTTACAAGTTAGTGGATATAAGAATATATTTTCACCCTGGCCAGTTGGTTCAGTGGTAGAGCATCGGCCTGGCGTGCAGGAGTCCTGAGTTCAATTCCCGGCCAGGGCACACAGGAGAAGCGCCCATCTGCTTCTCTACCCCTCCCCCTCTCCTTCTTTTCTGTCTCTCTCCTCCCCTCCTGCAGCCAAGGCTCCATTGGAGCAAAAAGTTGGCCCGGGCGCTAGAATGGTTCTGTGGCCTCTGCCTCAGGCGCTAGAATGGCTCTGGTTGCAACAGAGCGATGCCCCAGATGGGCAGAGCATCACCCCCTGGTGGGCATGCCGAGTGGATCCCGGTTGGGCACATGCGGGAGTCTGTCTGACTGCCTCCCCGTTTCCAACTTTAGAAAAATACAAAAAAAAAAAAAAAAGGTATTTTCTCCTTCCACTTTTCATTGACCTCTTTTAGCTCCTGAGAGAATTAAGGCCATTTGAAACAATAGTCTTGGTTGTCTTAACAGCCTTGCAACATTGTTTTTGTGTGGCAAAGCACTAGTCTTCTTTACTGCTAAGTCTGCAGTTTTGCAGGTACACTACTCAGTTCAGTTTGCTATTTCAGAAGCAGTTGGTGTTTTTTCAACCACGCAGGGCTTTAAATGATAGGATTTAGCTTAAATTGCAGACCATAGGCTGGGAGTACCTCACTTGATGAATCTACATTTTCTCCACCTCTGTTTGCAACTCTAATTGAAGTTTATTTCTCTTAGGACTTGAAGTGACAAGAAGGAGCCAACATATGCCAACATTCTAAATTTTCCCTGCATTTCTGTCCTTGTTGTAGCCTTGGTTGGCACATGGTTTGCTTGCCAACTTCTGTAGATGACAGTTTGACCAAAGTCTTCATCAGTGTTTAATAAGTGTCATCAGCTTTCCAACTTGCAGTATCAGAATTCTTAATGTTTGCCTTATTGACTCTTCTCCTCTTCCTCCCCCTCCTCCCCCTCCTCCTCCTCCTCCTCCTCCTCCTCCTCCTCCTCCTCCTCCTCCTCCTCCTCCTCCTCCTCCTCCTCCTCCTCCTCCTCTTCTTCTTCTTCTTCTTCTTCTTCTTCTTCTTCTTCTTCTTCTTCTTCTTCTTCTTCAGAGAGAGGGATAGATAGGGACAGACAGACAGGAACGGAGAGATGAGAAGCATCAATCATCAGTTTTTCGTTGCAACACCTTAGTTGTTCATTGATTGCTTTCTCATATGTGCCTTGACCACGGGCCTTCAGCAGACCGAGTAACCCCTTGCTTGAGCCAGCGACCTTGGGTCCAAGCTGGTGAGCCTTGCTCAAACCAGATGAGCCCGCACTCAAGGCTGGTGACCTTGAGGTCTCGAACCTGGGTCCTCTGCATCCCAGTCTGACGCTCTATCCACTGTGCCACCGCCTGGTCAGGCTTGACTCTTCTTTTAAGATAGTATCTTATATTAGGTTCTATCACTTGTCTCACTCCACTTCCATGTTCCAAACTTCATGTTTGTTAGAATTGCATTCACTCACTGGTAGAAATATATAGTAGTTAAACACGTAAACAGCTGGAAGGTAAACAGTTTAGAGCTAGGTTGACAGCTTCATAATTGTTTCACAAAAAAATCAGGGATCAAGATTCTATCTCTCTGCTTCCATAGCTTCCATAGCCTCAGTGTGTGGCTTCTATTCTCAAACGTCACCTTATGATCCAAGATGACCTCTGGAGCAACAGCTATTGTGTCCACATTCCAGAGAGCTAGATGGCAAAGTGCAATGCCATCCAGAATAAAATTGGGGTTGTATTCCTAAGGAAGAGGTAAAAACAGGTTAATAGGCATTTTTAAAAACAGATACTAGGTCTGCAGTTAGTGGTATCTGCCAGAGACATTGCTTCTGTTTGCCTTGAGTGCTGAGATGCTATAATAAAAGTTATATTTTATCTTCAATATCTATATTTAAAAAATATGTTTGCCCTGGCCGGTTGGCTCAGCGGTAGAGCGTCGGCCTAGCGTGCGGAGGACCCGGGTTCGATTCCTGGCCAGGGCACACAGGAGAAGCGCCCATTTGCTTCTCCACCCCTCCGCCGCGCTTTCCTCTCTGTCTCTCTCTTCCCCTCCCGCAGCCAAGGCTCCATTGGAGCAAAAATGGCCCGGGCGCTGGGGATGGCTCTGTGGCCTCTGCCTCAGGCGCTAGAGTGGCTCTGGTCGCAACATGGCGATGCCCAGGATGGGCAGAGCATCGCCCCCTGGTGGGCAGAGCGTCGCCCCCTGGTGGGGGCGTGCCGGGTGGATCCCGGTCGGGCGCATGCGGGAGTCTGTCTGACTGTCTCTCCCCGTTTCCAGCTTCAGAAAAAAATGAAAAAAAAAATAAAATATATATATATGTTTATCTTTTCTGAGATGCATGTGACCGGAATTACTGCTATGTTAATTACAAGGATTTCCTTCGAGTTCTTAGTTGCTCAACTTTTCACATGTTGCCAAGTCTTAAGATGAAATGCCAATTGTCTAGGATGGAGTGGGAGGATTCAGGAATATCTAGGTCAATAACATCATTAGCCTCATTATTCTTATTTTACTTGATGTCTTCCTCTTAACTCCATCTAGGGAACTAACAATATCTCTACTTATTTCCCCATTTTAGAAAACTTTCTTAGTAGTATAAGCCTTGGCTACTCCTTGGGAGTCAGGGAAATTACAGAGGGAGACCAACCAATGTGCTAAAGTAGCTAAAAAGCATATTTGGGGTCATATCAGTGGCAGTGTTTCATAAAGTAGGGATTAGAACCCCTGTCCTACTCCTGTGTCATGACTTAATGTTGAGTTCTTATATCTTGAAGCTCTTTACCTTTTCATTTTATGCAGGAACAATTCCTCATGAAACTTCTTTTAAGCAACGGATACCATGATTTAAGAATTTCAAATATAAGTCCTATGTAGTACCATTTGTCAGTCTGTGCTCTGAATCAAACTTTTTTCCAATTTGTAAAGGTTTTTGATCCTGTGATTATCTTTACTTCATGCTATTGCTTCCTCTTTTCTTTCACCTCCTCCTTTTACCTTTTAAGAAATTTTTTTTGTGTGTGTATTTTTTCTGAAGTCGGAAACAGGGAGGCAGTCAGACAGACTCCCACATGTGCCCGACCGGGATCCACTCGGCACGCCCACCAGGGGCAATGTTCTGCCCATCTGGGGCGTTGCTCTGTTGCAACCAGAGCCATTCTAGCACCTGAGGCAGAGGCCATAGAGCCATCCTCAGCGCCTGGGCCAACTCTGCTCCAACGGAGCCTTGGCTGCAGGAGGGGAAGAGAGAGACAGAGAGGAAGGAGAGAGGAAGGGGTGGAGAAGCAGATGGGTGCTTCTCCTGTGTGCCCTGGCCGGGAATTGAACCTGGGACTCCTGCATGCCAGGTCGACGCTCTACCACTGAGCCAACCGACTAGGGCCTCCTTTTACCTTTTAAATGTGTATGATCTCACTTGTTTGGGGAGGATACCCACACATTCATTGAATAGTCACTATTTCAATTATTTAACCACCATTTATTGACCCTTTACTTTCTATGTTACTAGACATTCGAGAGATAGAAAAGTTATCTTCCAAGGAACTCATGGTCTCATGGGAAAAAGATAAAAATAATTATAATTTTTTATAAGTCTTATGATAAGAGGTATTTATATTTCTACTAAGGGAGCCGGATTTGGTTCAATTTTAGTACACAGAAGATGGGAAGAGTAGATTGACCAGGTTTTCTGATGGGGAGATATTTGGGCTGCGTCTTTGGGGTTAGGGTGGGGCTGAGCTGTGAAGAAGAAATAGAAGCCAACTAAGCAGAGTTAGAGGGAAATGGCATTTTAGAAAGGAAGACTCTTAGTCCTTATCTAAATATTTTGTAGATAACGTGTACCTGCCGTGGTGTTTAGGTTATACCTGAAATTCTAGTGTATGGTCACTATCCTTAATGTGGAGGGTGTGGGAAGAAGAAGTAAGGGTAGAAAGCTTAGGCATATGATATAATCATACACAGAAAACAGCAAGTAAATGCCAAACTGAGGTTATAATGCTCTAGGAATTTAGAGAAGGATTAAAAAGATTAATAAAATTTAAGATAATTGAAAATGAGTTTAGGTTTAGTTCAGTGGTAGTCAACCTGGTCCCTATCGCCCACTAGTGGGTGTTCCAGCTTTCATGGTGGGTGGTAGGCAAGCAACCAAAGTATAAATAAAAAGATAGATTTAATTATATTAAGTTGTTTTATAAAGATTTATTCTGTCAAACTTAGCAAAAATACTACATAAAGTACTTGGTAATTAATTATTATTATTATATGCTTTAACTTGCTGTAACTCTGCTTTATAAATTTTATAAAGTTAAGTTACTTCCCTACTTTATAAATCACCATTACTGTGGGACCAGTGGGCTGTTAGAAAATTTTACTACTAACAGAGATACAAAAGTGGGCGGTAGGTATAAAAAGGTTGACTACCCCTGGTTAGTATAATAGAAACAGGACCATTTAAAGTTTTGGAGCACAATGACATGAAAAACAATGCTGACAGATTCCTCTGGAGCATATGCATGCATGAACTCTGGAGCTCATTAGCAGGGAGGGGTGGTGAGAAATAAGTCTAGGAGGCCACTAAGGAAGCTTTTGGAATGAGGTGAGGTAATGAGGGCCTGACATTTCTTAACCAGATTTCCATAACCAGATTCCTCAGAGCTTCCCATGCTCTTTTAAAATTTATTACCATCTGTTCCTTTAAACAAGTAGACCTTTGTCATCCTCATTTCACTGAGAGGTTTCTTTCTAAAGTTATGATCTGGCCAAATCTAATGATAATTTTTTTTGAGTTCTCATTGCAATGGAGAATCAGTGCAGTGACTAGCCTAAGCACCAACAATGGAAGTATTTTTTTTATTTCCTTACCAAGAATATATAAAATTTAATAAAATGCAAACAAAACAGAAGCCCCACTTTTGCAGAGCTTAAAAGAGATTTTATAGTGTACTTCAAATCTGCTCTAGCAGAACTGATGAAAAATAAGTGTAGCAGTGGAATAATTCTTACTCATGGTATCTTTGATGACTAGAGATCTTCTCAGCTTATTTGGACTTTAACTTCAAGTTTTGGCTGAACTTCCTTCTCTGCCTCTTTTTTCCTCTTCCTTCTTTTCCAAGTGAGAGGGGGGGAGATAGAAAGATTCTTTTTTTTTTTTTTTACATTTTTTTTTGGGGGGGGGTCTTTTTCTGAAGCTGGAAATGGGGAGGCAGTCAGACAGACTCTCGCATGCGCCCGACCGAGATCCATCTGGTACGCCCACCAGGGGGCGATGCTCTGTCCATCCAGGGCGTCGCTCTGTCGCGACCAGAGCGACTCTCGCGCCTGGGGCAGAGGCCAAGGAGCCATCCCCAGCGCCCGGGCCATCTTTTGCTCCAATGGAGCTTTGGCTGCGGAGGGGAAGAGACAGAGAGGAAGGAGAGGGGGAGGGGTGGAGAAGCAGATGGACGCCTCTCCTGTGTGCCCTGGCCGGGAATTGAACCTGGGACTTCTGCACGCCAGGCCGACGCTCTACCACTGAGCCAACCGGCCAGGGCCGAGAAAGATTCTTTTTTTTTTCTTTTATTATTATTATTATTTTTTTTTCATTTTTCTGAAGCTGGAAACAGGGAGAGACAGTCAGACAGACTCCCGCATGCGCCCGACCGGGATCCACCCGGCACGTCCACCATGGGGTGACACTCTGCCCACCAGGGGGCGATGCTCTGCCCATCCTGGGTGTCGCCATGTTGCGACCAGAGCCACTCTAGCGCCTGAGGCAGAGGCCAAGGAGCCATCCCCAGCGCCCGGGCCATCTTTGCTCCAATGGAGCCTTGGCTGCGGGAGGGGAAGAGAGAGACAGAGAGGAAAGCGTGGCGGAGGGGTGGAGAAGCAAATGGGCGCTTCTCCTGTGTGCCCTGGCCGGGAATCGAACCTGGGTCCTCTGCACGCTAGGCCGACGCTGTACCGCTGAGCCAACCGGCCAGGGCGAGAAAGATTCTTGTATGTGCCCGGACTGGGATCCACCCTGCAAACCCTGTCTGGGGCTGATGCTCTGCCCACCTGTGGCCATGCTTGCAACCGATCTATTTTTAGTGCCTAAGGCGGAGGCTTCACCGAGCCATCTTCAGTGCCCTGGGCTGATTGGCTTGAACCAATGGAGCCATGGCTGCAGGAAGAGTAAAGAGAGAGAAAGAGAGAGAGAGAGATAAGAGGTAGGGGTGGAGAAGCAGATGGTCATTTCTCCTGTGTGCCCTGACTGGGAATGGAACTTGGGAAATTCACATGTCAGGCCGACGCTCTACTACTGAGCCAACCAGCTAGGGCCTTTCTCTGCCTCTTAAGGCTCCAGTCCATATTGTCCTCTCCCTTTCCTGAACCATGTAGCACAGAGAGCTCATTCTTGAACTCTTTTTCAGCTCTTGTGCTTGACCTTCATGACTAGACTATGGGGTGTGGAGGACAGAATTTTTATATTTCATGTGTGTATAAAATTTTACTCTATAATAACCATGCATATGTGTAATTATTCTTGTTAAATGTTATAACATATATTAAGTACCTACTTATTCTATGTTTCATTATATTACTTTGATTCATAAAATCTCAAGTAGTGATACTGGTGGGAGGAAAGAAGTTAAAGATGATTTTCAACAGGGGGGCATCTGCATATCAATTATATTCCAATTTGGAATGTACTTTTATATTAACTTTGAAAATGTCTGTGACAGGCTGTTTTGGTAATTTGAACAAAATAAAGCTACTCAGTGGAGACTTAATTGAAGCAAATAGGATGACAGCGTGGTATAATAATATCCAAACTTTATAGAATAAAATGTGAATAATAATAGCAATAACTACTGTTATCACCAACACTACCAGTAGCTAACATTTACTGAATACTTACTATTTGCCAGTCACTGTTCTGAGTATTTTATTTTATTTTATTTTATTATTTTTTTTTTTTTTCATTTTTCTGAAGCTGGAAACAGGGAGAGACAGTCAGACAGACTCCCGCATGCGCCCGACCGGGATCCACCCGGCACGCCCACCAGGGGGCGATGCTCTGCCCATCCTGGGCGTCGCCATGTTGCGACCAGAGCCACTCTAGCGCCTGGGGCAGAGGCCACAGAGCCATCCCCAGCGCCCGGGCCATCTTTGCTCCAATGGAGCCTTGGCTGCGGGAGGGGAAGAGAGAGACAGAGAGGAAGGCGCGGCGGAGGGGTGGAGAAGCAAATGGACGCTTCTCCTATGTGCCCTGGCTGGGAATCGAACCCGGGTCCTCCACACGCTAGGCCGACGCTCTACCGCTGAGCCAACCGGCCAGGGCTGTTCTGAGTATTTTATATTAGTGAAGTTGTTACTGTGCTCATTTTACAAATGAGATATGGTAGATAAACTACTAGATTGGGTACTAGGGGATCTGGGCTCTGGTTTTAGTTCTGTTAACTACTGTGTGAATTTAGGTAAGTTTATTTATTTATTTATTTTTTGTATTTTTCTGAAGTTGGAAACGGGGAGGCAGTCAGACAGACTCCCGCATGTGCCTGACCGGGATCCACCCGGTATGCCCACCAGGGGGCGATGCTCCGCCCATCTGGGCCGTTGCTCTGTTGCAGCCAGAGCCATTCTAGCACCTGAGGCAGAGGCCACAGAGCCATCCTCAGCGCCCGGGCCAACTTTGCTCCAATGGAGCCTTGGCTGCAGGAGGGGAAGAGAGAGACAGAGAAGAAGGAGAGGGGGAGGGGTGGAGAAGCAGATGGGCGCTTCTCCTGTGTGCCCTGGCCGGGAATCGAACCCGGGACTCCTGCACGCCAGGCCGATGCTCTACCACTGAGCCAACCGGCCAGGGTGGGTAAGTCTTTTAACTTCAGTAGACCTTAGTTTTTCATTTTTAGATTAAAGGGAGTGGTCTGTAATCTCTAGAGTAGTTTGCCCATGTCCTGACATTCTGTGATTTCTAAATTATCTTGTTTCTGTGTTCCACAAGTTCTTCTAACTTGTTTCATGCTGGGAGCAAGCATTTCTGGCTGAAATTATAGAGCAGGTTGGTAAGTGGGGTTTTTTGGTTTTTTGTTTTTTTTTAAGATCTCTGAAGGTATATAGAGGAATTTAAAGTTCAGGTTTCAAAGAGATGTATGTAATAGAAATGAAGGCAATTTGAGAAAATGAGAAAGGTAAAACCGGGATCTAAATATATAAAAAACAATACATAATAGGATTCTACTGGCAATGCAGATAGAATCCTCATGGTTGTCTCTTGATTATAATAGCTAGGCTTAATCTGATTTACTTTCTAGTGCATTAGTACCCTCCCAAATTACTCCTAGAGTAACTAACACTTACTGAATGTTTCTTCTGTGCATATGTTATTACATTTAATTCTCAAAGTAATCTTTTAACTGGAGGTATTATTTCATTTTATAGATGAGAAAGCTAGAGTTTAGAGATACTTTAACATTTTCATGGTCCTATAGTGAGTAAACTACACTGCTCATAAAAATTAGGGGTATTTCAAAATGAATATGAAGCTACAAGATATCCCCTAATTTTTGTGAGCAGTATATTAGAGTAACTGGTAGAATCAGTACGTGAACCCTGATCTGCCTGACTCAGGAACCTGTGTTCTTTATCAATTCTACATTCCTCCCGGAAGCACATACCTCAGGTTGCTTTTTATCTGCAGCCATTTGGGATGAGGGACCTAGATGGTATTTTCTTAGCCACATAGTTTTTTCTTTTGACTGAGGTACTTTGTTTCTTATTTTGTTTTCTTTTTCCTTTAGTTTGATATCACTTAGAAGCTTTTCATTCTTTTCTTTATAGTCAGAGTCACTATTCCTGCTTCCTTGATCCCAGGATAGAAAGGTTTGTACCTTCTGCTGAAAGTTAGCAATTCCAGTGTGAAGTGGCATGCTTTATTTCTGTATTGTTAATTCTTAGAGGAGCTTCCTTCCTTCTCCAGAATGTGTTAACCTGGCAGATTGTGTTTTCCTTTTTTCTTTCTTTGGGTGGCAGTGTTCAGAATTTTTCAGCCTTGGAGGGAAATACATTACAGAATCCATATCACTGGATGTTTGCATTAAGCTTTTCCTTGAGCTTTTAGTGCTTCTTTTCTCTCCATTTGTGTGATTTAATGTCTTATACCCAATGCCCCCAGATCTCTAGTTCCTTGACTTTTTAAAAGAAATTGCCTAGTTCTGCTTGTCCCTCTTTTCTCTTGTTTTGTCAGTATCCTTCAGTTTCTCCTTCTTCCTTACTGTCAACTCTTCAGCTATTAATAGTTTGTCTCCTTGATGTTCCTGTCTACTGTTCTCTACTCTTCTTACCCTTTACCTGCTCAGCTGTACCTACTTCTTCCATGCAAATTTCTGTGCCTATTTCTCACTTTTCTGACTTCTTGCCTCCACTTTACTTTTGGTATTCTTTTGTTTGTATGACTCCCCTAAATTTGTGTAAAAGCAGTGCTAGATGTACAGTCTTAAGTTTCAAAGGGCCCTTGGTGTTGGTGAGTAAAGATTGGCAGCAGAATCACTTTGTGGGTATGTATTGTCCTGTTTTTTAAACATTTTAAAACTAAATTTGTTGTATTTTAGAGAGGATAAAAATAAGAAAAAAGATTGGAAATGTTGATCTCTTAAATGTTTGGTTTGGTCATTAACATACTCAATCTTTTCCCTCCAGATTTAACTCAGGCTTTCCCTCACTTTGGAACTCCTAGATTTGTGAATATTGGATATTTTGAGAAGCAGGGGTTCTTTCCTTGTACTGACTAAGGAGTCTATTTACCTTCAGGATGACATCTGAACTGGAGAGCAGTCTAACATCTATGGACTGGTTACCACAGCTCACCATGAGAGCAGCCATCCAAAAATCTGATGCTACACAAAATGCACATGGAACAGGAATTTCCAAGAAGAATGCACTCCTTGATCCAAATACAACCCTGGACCAGGAAGAAGTCCAACAACACAAAGATGGGAAACCTCCATACAGTTATGCCAGCCTCATTACATTTGCAATTAATAGCTCTCCCAAAAAGAAAATGACACTAAGTGAAATTTACCAGTGGATTTGTGATAACTTCCCATATTATAGAGAGGCTGGCAGTGGTTGGAAGGTAAGAATTTATTTAAATTATTATTTAAGCAATAACAAAATTGGCTTCTCTTATAGATAAAGTTCTCTGGAGGCTTATAATTGAAGATGAAATTCTGATTGTCGTTTTTAGAGTGTCACAGGAAATTAAGTGTTTTTAATAAGGTTAATAAGTATTTCTGGTAGAATGTTGGTTTGTTAGAGCTTTATTATATGACTGACCAGCATAAAGAGCAGAGATAATGTAGCATTCACTGGGAAACAATACCACAGTTCAGATAAGTTGATAGTGAGTTTGAGATAAACTGTGTAGTAATGGCAATTAGTACTGTTTTCATCATCCAAGATTTTTCCAAAAGCTTTTTATTTTAAAAGAACTAGAGATTCATAGAAGAGTTAAGTAAGTAATACAAAGAGTTTCCATATATCCTTCATGTACTTCCTCTGTATTAACATTTTATATAACCATAGTACAATGATCAAAACTAAGGAATTAATGTTAGTACAGTACTTTTGCTTAAAATAGTACTGTTAACTACTAAGTAAATTACAGATTTTATTCAGATTTCATTAGTTTTTGTATTAATGTCCTTTTATGTTCTAAGATCTAACATCCAGGATCCTACATTGCATTTAGTTGTTACGTCTCCTTCATCTTCTCCAATCTGTAACATTTCCTCAGTCTTTTCTTGTCTTTTATGACCTTGACACTTTTGAAGAGTACTTATCAGGTACTTTGGAGAATGATCCTCAGTCTGGACATGTCTGATGGTTTCCCATTGTTAGAGGGAGATGTTGTATTTTTGGGAAGAATAATGCAGAGGTGATGTACACTGGTCTGCATATCATGTCGGGGTACTTGATGTCACTGGGTCCTACTATTGGTAATGTTAACCTTGGTCTTTGGTTAATGTGATGTGTGCCAGGTTTCTCCACTATAAAGTACTGTTTCTCAGTTTGTAAATTATGAAATGTTGTGGGGAGATAATTTGAGGGTATTCAAGTACCCTGTTTCTTTTTAAACTTTTGCTCATTGACTTGAGCATTTATTGGTAGACCACAACTACAACAGTTTTTATTGTTTTCTAGTGGCTTTATGTATTTTTTCATTTCTTATATATTTATTAATTGGAATTTTTTCTGCCAGGAAGACTTGCTTTTCTCCTTTTGATTGTTTATTCAACCACTTATTTGTAATATTATATACTCATAGATACTTATTTTATTCTTTGTGCTATTGTTGTTGCTTAAATTGTTACTGCCTTGGCCATTGGTAGCTCTTACAGGTTGACTCCTGTGCCCTTTTGACATGACCCCAGTTTTTTGTTGATTTAGCACTTTTTTTTTTAAGATTTTTTTTTTTAATTTTTAAAAAATTTTTATTTATTCATTTTAGAGAGGAGAGAGAAAGGGAGAGAGAGAGACAGAGAGGGAGATAGAGAGGAGAGAGAGACGGAGAGAGAAGGTGGGGAAGAGCTAGAAGCATCAACTCCCATATGTGCCTTGACCAGGCAAGCCCAGGGTTTTGAACCGGTGACCTCAGCATTTCCAGGTCGATGCTTTATCCACTGCGCCACCACAGGTCAGGCGATTTAGCACTTTTAAACTTTCTGGCATCACAAGATGTTCCAGGCTCATCTTATACCTGCCCTGCTGCAGTCCTAGAATCAACCACATTTTTTTAAAGAATACCTAGTTCCTTATCAAAGTTTTCTGATGTCCCATCAAATTAGTTACCTACCTAATTTATGTTATACAACAAATAGTTAAACTTTCTTTTATATCTGCACCTGTTATGTTCATGTTCTTATATAGCAGTTCCCCAGTTGTATGCTGTGTGGGGCATGTGTGTGTGAGTGTGCACGTGGAAGAAGGGGTTTATAGAGCTTTAGGTCAGTTACCAGATGGTAGTCTTGTTTCTCTTAAACCTTCTTGTCTCAACACCTTTGTCTTTTTTGTTTGACTGTCTTTAGAAAAGACATTTACTGAAGTATTGTGCACCAGTGATGTACTGTGCACCATGCCAGAAAATCTGTTGTTTTAGGGGAAGAGATATTTTTATATCTCTAACTCTATTCATCTATTCCATGCCCTAGTACAGTGCTTTCATGTAGTTTAAGTGAAAACCTGAATTCAGGTCTCAGACTTTTCCCCAAGCTTTATATTTTGTTAGTTCTCTCTTAGTACTGTTTTTTTTTTTTCCTTTTGCCTATTCCAGCTTTCTAGCCATCCCAGGAAATAAACATTTTGCTTTCATTTTTTGTTTTTCTCTTCTTGTCCTTGGATTTTCTCTCCTTTGCCTTTTTTCCCATTGGCATTATCCTGTTTATTCTTTTAGCTCACATGTTAACCTCTCTTCGTTCTACAAAGTTATCTTTCATATGTCAATATGCTTTATTAAAACATTATTAATAGAACTTACAGATTTTGTTCAGAGATCTTGTTTTGTTAGCTTTTGTTTCTGTACTCATACTCAGTGATAGCAGCTTTTATTATTTTCTGTGTGTCAAGCATTATATACTAAAGTACCCTATATCATTGACTACTGAAACCACATAACAGTTTTAGGAATCAAGTACTACTACTATTGTCCAAATATTGAAGGTAAGAAAGCTTAGCGTTACAGAAGTAACTTTCTAGAGTTTCTCAGCTACAGAACGGAGAGCCAAGATTTGGTAACAGACTTGGTAGATTTGGAATTTCAAAGCTCATGTCATTTATTCGTTCATTAATTTCCAAGTGAGAGGAGGGGATATAGACAGACTCCCGCATGTGCCCTTATTGGGGTCCACCCAGCAACTCCTGTCTGGGGGCTGATGCTCTCTGCCTTCTGGGGTCATACTCGCAACCAAGCTATTTTTAGCACCTGAGGTGGAAGCTCCACAGAGCTATCCACAGCACCCGGGGCTGATGCTTTTAAACCAATTGAGCCATGGCTACTGGAGGAGAGGAGTGAGAGAGAAAAGGGGAGAGGAAGGGGTGGAGAAGCAGATGGTCGCTTCTCCTATGTGCCCTGACTGGGAATCTAATTTGGGACATTTACACACTGGGTTGACGCTCTACCACTGAGCCAACCGGCCAAGGCCTATTTATTTCTTTTCAATTACAGTTGCCACATAATATTATATTAGTTTCAGGTGTACAATATAGTGATGAGTAGAAATTTATGTACATTATGAAGTGATTACCCTGATAAGTCTGGTACCCATCTGACACCATATATAGTTACTACAGTATTATTGACTATATTCCCTATGTCTAAGATCATGTCTTAACCATTACATAGGGCCTATAATTTTTCAAACACTGCGTAAATATTTATTTAATTTGATTTGCCAAGATATACTCTTAACTGGCTAACAGTATGATTGTTAACAATATACTCTGAGTAAGAGTCCACTTTAACAATATTTCAGTGGAGGAAATGATAATAAAATTTGACTCATGTATTAAAAAAACATAATTCTAAGCAAGTAGTAGCAATCCATCTAAGCCAGGGGTCTCAAACTTGCGACCCGCGGGCCGCATGCAGCCCGCCGAACAATTTTGTGCGGCCTGCAGACTAATCCACGAAGTTCAAAATATAAGCTGTGTTTTCTGGCTTTACCACTAGGCACTAATATTCAGTAGAATTCTCTTGACAAGATTTGAGATGAGAGAAGGCTAGGAGATTTTGATAAACCTGTTTAGCAGTGGAAAATCATGGTGGTTAGGGAGTAGTAATGCTTAAAATGTGAATAAATGGCTTAGAAATCATCACACCTGCAGGGGCCAGACAGGTAACATAAATGAGTAAAGCAAAGAAAGAACCTAACTGAAGACTGCATGTCTTTACAAAGTATCCCCCACCTCGGTATTTCAGGTACCCACCTGGCACCATACATATTCATTTCAGTATTGTTGACTCTATTCCCTATGCTTTACATCCTTGAGACTACTTTTTAACTACCAGTTAGTGCTCTTAATCCCTTTACCTTTTTAATCCAGTCCCCTAACGCCTCTCCTCTGGCATCCATCAGTTTGTTCTCTGTATTATAAGTCTGTTTCTATTCTTTTTGCTTGTTTGTTTTGTTCTTTGATTACACCTATAAGTATAGTCATATGGTACTTATCTCTCTCTATCTGGCTTATTTTACTTAGCATAGTATCCTCTATATCTTTTCATGCTGTTGCAAATGGTAAGGTTTGCTTTATTTTTTTTCTTTTTTCAGATTGATTTTTTGAGAGAGAGGCATGAGGGTGAAGGGACAGAGAGAGAGAGAGAGAGAGAGAGAAACATCAACTCATTATTTCACTTAGCTGTGCACCCATTGATTGCTTCTCATACATGCCCTGACTCAGGCTTGAATCGGTGATCTCAGGTTGAGCTGGCACCTTTGGGATAGAGCTGGTGTCTTAGGGATTGAGCTGGTGACCCTGGGTTCGAGTCTGTGACCCCAGGATTGAGCCGGTGACCCTGGGATCATACTGATAACCTTAGTGCTCTGGGATGACACTGTATCCACTGTACTATCAACAAGGACAAGATTTCATTTTTCTTAATGGCCAAGTAAAATTCTGTTGTATATATATCACAGCTTTTTTATCCACTTGTCTATTGATGGACATGCTCAGTGAACATAGGGGAATTATTGTTTTGGTTTTTTAAGATATATACCAAGAAGTAGAATGGCTGGATCATAACAAAGTTCTATTTTTAATTTTTTTTTTTTTTTGTATTTTTCTGAAGTTGGAAACGGGGAGGCAGTCAGATAGACTCCCGCATGCGCCCGACTGGGATCCACCCGGCATGCCCACCAGGGGGTGATGCTCTGCCCATCTGGGGCGTTGCTCTGTTGCAACCAGAGCCCTTCTAGTGCCTGAGGCAGAGGCCATGGAGCCATCCTCGGCGCCCGGGCCAACTCTGCTCCAATGGAGCCTTGGCTGCTGAGGGGAAGAGAGAGACAGAGAGGAAGGAGAGGGGGAGGGGTGGAGAAGCAGATGGGCCCCTCTCCTGTGTGCCCTGGCCAGGAATCAAACCTGGGACTCCTGCACGCCAGGCCGACGCTCTATCACTGAGCCAACCGGCCAGGGCCTATTTTTAATTTTTTTGAGGAATCTCCATACTGTTCTCCATAGTGGCTGCACAAATCTGCATTCCTACCAACAGTGCATGAAGATTCCCTTTTCTCCACATCCTCGCCAGCTTGTTCATTGAGGAAGCTTGTAATTTTTATTGGATAAGGGGGGTGGATACATATAAACAAGTAATTATGATGCTATATAAAATGCTCTGTAATAGAAATATAGAATGTTGTGCAATTGAAGAGTTGACTAATTAAGCATGCCTACTGTGTGTAAGCCATAAAAATATTTACTACATATGTGACTTAGTAAAAAGTATTAAACAAAGGGTGTAGTTAATGCTGTGAGAGTTTAGAAGAGCTAATGGGCAATGTGATGAAGTTCTAAAGTGAGTGGTACAAAGATTAAATGCTATGAGAGTACATGGAATGGGGAGGCATTAGAAAACTATTAAGGGAATAGAATTTAGCTGTATTTTGAAGATTAAGATTTAGGGAGGGGTTTTTTTTTGGCTTCTAGGAAATGGTTATAGGGGTTTTTAGTGGAGAGCAGAAGAGTTAGGATGGAGCCAGAATGTAGAGATCTCGTGGATATATGAATGCCAATCCGAAGAGCTTGGTCCAAATTTGGTGGGTAATAGTACCTATAGTTTACTTAAATGTACCTCATTTACCTGTCTGACCTCAGCTTCTGCTGAACTGTAAGTCCACTTGAGAGTGCTAGATCTAGTCTTGAATTTTTTGTTGCTGGCCAGCCCAAGTCATGGTCTGAAACTGGCTTAGAAGTAGAGATAAAATTTTAGGTGTAAGATGCATGATTTAGGTGCAATGAAAAAAGGGGGGTAAAAGAGGAGAAGTGGGAGTAGGTGGATAAAGATTATGTTGCTTTTAGAACTTATCTCGTCCATTCTGTTGCTTTAGGCAGACCTTTAATATTTCCAGAGATAGCTGCTTCATAAGTATTCTTTTTTAAAAAGTTTCTTCCACTTAATTTAAGATGCCTAGAACTTGCCATGATCACTTTTAATTTTATTTTGGTAAACATAGAAATATTTTGACCATTTCAGATGTAGATAAATGGAAACTGGTCTTTTTCCTTTGTTCAAGTCCTGTCTCACTTTTCAGTTCTTAATTCCCTTTTACAGTCCTTAGATTTGTGTAGCATGCTCCTGCAGCCTTCTGCTCACTGTATCTCCTTTAGGCATGGACCTATGTTAGGTTAGGGGAAAGTGGGAGATCATGTAGAACTTGTGAAGTTAGTTTGTATTGGTTGAAGTAGGGGTGCAAGAATGGTTCTAAAGCAGTTGTCAACCACCTTTTCAGAAATGTAGAGCCAACTAAAGTCACCTAGAGGAAGAAATGTCACCATGGTCACTCAAAAGTATTCAAATAGAATTTTAATATTTAGGTAAAACTCCCTTTCATTTTGTTCTAGGACATTGAAGGGAGATTACGTATTAAAAATAATTCTTTGAATATTCCATAAGAGTTTAAAAACACTGAATTTTCTATAATTGAATAATTTTGTAATCTGAACTATATGAAAAGGAATTTAAAATTTTGTGTTATTTACCTTACTAAAGAAAATTGACCTATCATACTACTTGAGTATAGGGCAATAAAAAGAAAAATGCAAAAGAGTGTTATGTATATGTGGGGGTGTATTTTGCTACTTTTTATGTGGGGAAATATATACTGCTTATTGTTGTAAAAAGAAATTTAGAAGTAATAAACTAGAAACATAATAAACATAGTTACCGACAGGATGGATGGAGCCGAGATAGAAGAGATATAGATGGGGAAAAAGATTTAGTTTGTATACCTTTTGTATCGTTTTGAGTTTTGAATCATGTAAGTGTTTTTACACATTAAAAATAAGCCAACAATATATAGAAAAAAAAAAAAGGTTGGGAAAAGAAACCTTAAAACTGAATGTAAGGCCTGACCGGGTGGTGGCGTAATGGATAGAGTGTTGGACTGGGATGTGGAGGACCCAGGTTCAAGACCCCGAGCTCACCAGCTTGAGTGCAGGCTCATCTGGTTTGAGCAAAGCTCACCAGCTTGGACCCAAGGTTGCTGGCTCGAGCCAGTGGTTACTTGGTCTGCTGAAGGCCCACGGTCAAGGCATATATGAGAGGGCAATCAATTAACAACTAAGATGTCACAACAAAAAACTGATGATTGATGCTTCTCATCTCTCTCCATTCCTGTCTGTCCCTCTCTCTGACTCTCTCTGTCTCTAAAAAATAACAAAAACAAACTGAATAAGTAGAAAAAAATATTCTTACTCAAATGGGCAATATAACTACAGAAAAAAATTCAGGAGACTTTTGAAAAGAGCTTTCTGACTATAATATATACCTTCATAGTATACATACTAAGATTGAAAAGAATTGCAAAGAAATCATGAACTTAATCTTAGTAGATTTCTTTGGTAGTGATATTTTCTTCGAATTGGTTTTTACTTCCAATAACTCCAAGAAGAAGTTGGGAACAATTCTGAAACTGTTTTATGTGTTCAATAGGGTAGAACAAATGAGTACATATATTGATGTTTTGGAGAATCAGGACTCTCACAGTAACGAGAAAAGAAATACAGGTAGGAATGTAGCTATTGATTTGAATTGGAGGTGCCAGCTTCAACTTAAGTTTAAAATAAAAATCACTTAGAGAGCTTTTAAGATTTAGATTTCTGGGTCACAGCTCCAGAGAGTTTGAATTAATTCTAGGAATCTGCTTTAAAATATTATATATCTCAAGTGTTTCTTGTGCAAGTAGACTATACTTTTGAGAAACTACTTTTGGGGCTGGCATTTTCAAGGTCAAGCAGTATGCTTTGATAAATTACGGTATTTAACCTGGGCAATTTTTCTCCTGGTTAACCTGGACCATCATATTTGCCTTGTGAAGAGATAACTGCCTGCAGGGTGGAGAGTGGTGGAAAAAAATCCTAAATATTTATTCTTCCCTATTCTTCCAGCTTCTTTTCTTGGGGTTGTGAGAGATAGGGTCTGCCCAAGTTGTGAGATCTGAAGTAATCTCTTTTTCATTGTGTGTATGTACATACATGACTGGGCTTTCGTATCTCAGGATATTTTTACTTTCTAAATACACTTTTGGGTTTTGTTTTGTTTTTAAGTACTGGAGGGGAGATATCAAGACAGACTTTTGCATGCACCCTGACCAGGATCCACTCAGCAACCCTGTAGTTGCTTGCAACTTGCAACCAAGCTATTTTTAAAATAGAAGGATGATGTGCTCAGATCAACCAGCTATCTTCAGCTCCCTGGGCCACACTTGAACCAATTGAGCCACTGGCTGTCGGAGGGGAAGAGGGAGTGAAGGGGGAGAGAAGCAGATGGTCACTTGTGTGCCCTGACTGGGAGTTGAACCTGGGATGTCTGTACACCTGGTCGACACTCTATCTACTCAGCCAGCTGGCCAGGGCCAATTTTGATATTTTCAAAAACAGATTTGTGATTACCATATCTAAAAAAGGTTCCTGTCCTTATGGAGCCTCCTTACATTATGTGATGAGAAATGCAGGGTAATAAGGCAGTTTATTATATTAAGACCTAATGTAATAATGTCTGAAAGTCAGAAATGATTTCCCTGAATAATTAGTGTTTCAACCATGAACAAATTGAAAATTGAGTAGACTCAGATGAAGGGATGGAGTAAGGCTGAGATTACTCAGCAATCTTTGCAAGGGGAGCAACAAGTGGAAAGCCTAGAGATGAGAGAGAACATTGGAGGGGATAAGTATGGACAGTAAGATCAGGAAGAGCCTTTGGAGACTTTATTATTAAGGATTTTGGATTTTATCCTAAGTGTAGTGGGAAGTGATTGAAAGGTTTTAAGTGAAAAGGTAACATCATATTTGCCTTGTGAAGAGATAACTGCCTGCAAGGTGGAGAGTGGTGGAAAAGGAACAGAGAAGAAGGTGAAGGGTGGACATCAACGAGGTAGCTATTGTACTACATTTGGTGAGACTGGTGTCCTGGACTGGGATAGCAACAGAAGGGATAGGATAAAATAGATCAAAGGTAGGTTTAATAAAATTTGATGACATATTTGTTTTAGATGGTGAGAGGAAGGAAGAATTAAGGATGTCTTAGAGGTTTCTCATGGGAACTGTTGTGTGACTAATTGTCTTTAAACTGAGAAGGGAAAACTGGAAGAAGATCACACTGGGAATAAAGATTGGTTTAGTTTTAAAGATGTTGAGTTTGAGATGTTTCTGATGATGTCTAACAGATGGTTGAAAATATGTTAGGAACTTGGGAGAAAGGTCTAGTTTGGAGATTTAGATAGATTTGTGTCATAGATGGTCCTTGAAGCCATGGCTGTGGATGAGATTGCCTAGGCAGCAATGAAGAGATGAAAAAAGGATGTAGGGCAGAGCCTTGAAGAGTTTTTAACATTTCAACTTTTTAGAGATGTGTTCTCCCCCTGAAACCATTTAGAAAATAGGATTGTCATGATTTCCAGTTTGTCTGATTAGTTCTTTCTTTTTCTTGTCTTTTCAATTTTGAGTATTTTTTTTTTTATATTCATTGAATACTTTATTCACATTCTTCTCAAGTTCACATGGAACATTCACCAAGGTAGGCCACAGCCTAGTTAATAAAACACATTTTAACAAATTTATGGCCTTTTTTTTTTTTTTTTTTTTACAGAGGCAGAGATAGACAGGGACAGACAGGAACGAAGAGAGATGAGAAGCATCGATCTTTAGTTTCTCGTTGCGCGTTGCGACTTCTTAGTTGTTCATTGATTGCTCTCTCATATGTGCCTTGACCATGGGCCTTCAGCAGACCGAGTAACCTCTTGCTGGAGCCAGCGACCTTGGGTCCAAGCCGGTGAGCTTTTTGCTCAAACCAAATGAGCCTGCACTCAAGCTGGCGACCTTGGGGTCTCGAACCTGGATCCTTCCGCATCCCAGTTCGACACTTTATCTACTGCGCCAACGCCTGGTCAGGCCATTTTAACAAATTTAAAAGAATAAAAATTATACAGAATATGTTCTTAGATAGCAATAAAATTAATTTAGAAGTCAAAACAAAGATAGCTATAAAATCCCCAGATATTTGGAGATTAAACAACATAATTCTAAACAACTCATGGGTCTAAGAAGAAGTCTTGAGAAATTTAAAAAAATATGTTGAATTAAATGAAAATGAAAATATAACAAAAAATCTGTGGGATGTAGCAAAAGCAGTGCTTAGAGGGATATATAGAGCATTGGATACATATGTTAGAAGAAACATCTAAAATCAATAATCTGAGCTTCTCCCTTAGGAAACTTGAAGGACAAAAGCAAATTAAATCCAAAATAAATAGAAGAAAAATAAAAATCAGAGCAGAAATCAATGAAATTAAAAACAAATTCAATAGAGAATATAAGTGAAACGAGAAGCTAAGTTTTTGAAAAGCCAGTGAAATTTGACAAAATTCAAGCCAAGCTAATCAAGAATAAAGAGTGAAGACACAAATAACTAATGTTAAAAATAAAAGAGGTAACATTACAACTGATTCCATGGAAACTAGAATAATAAAGGAATATAATGAACAACTTCATGCCCATAAATTTGATAACTTCGACAAACTGGACCAATTCTTTAAGAGATACAACCTACTAAAACTCCTATATAAAGAAATTGATAATATGAATTGGACTGTATCTGTTACAGAAATTAAGTAAATAATAATAACCTTCTAAAACAGAAAGTGCCGGGCCTGAATGATTTCACTGGTTAATTCCCCCCCCCCCCCAGATATTGATATTTATTTTATAGTTAAAATAGTTAAGATAAAAGTCATGTTAGAAAGAGATTAAATAAATAAACTATTGAAACAGAATATGAGACTTGACTTATACCCACTCATGTAAGGTTTTGGGTTTTGATACAAGCCTTTATAGTGCATTATAGCTTGGTGATCGTTTAGTGCTTCTTCTCAGTTGGGTAACTGTGTAGGGGGAACTTACACTGTAGACACATTTGATTTTGTAGATTATAGGTGTATGTTTCAAAAGTAAAACAAACTAGAATTAAAGATGGGAACTGATCTTTATGATCTTATGTTAAGCAAGTTTTCTTAATGGACTAGAGGAGGGATTTGCAAGCTCTGGCTTGTAAACCAATTTGAGCTCACTGCTTGTTTTTATTTATTTTATTTATTAAATTATTATTTTCAATTACAGTTGACATACATTATTATATTAGTTTTAGGTGTACAGCCTGGTGATTAGACATTATATAACTTGACAACACACATAGTTATTAGAATATTATTAACTGTATTCCGTATTTATATTCCCATGGCTATATTCTATAAAAACCAATTTGTACTTTGTAATCCCTTCATCTTTTTCAACCATCCACCAACCCTTCTGCCATCTGGCATTTGTAATACATAGTGTTCTCTGTATCTATGAGTTTGCTGCTGTTCTGCTTGTTCATTTATTTATTTTTTTTAGGTTCAGTTGTTAGATAAGGATTTATTGCCATTTTATTGTTCAGATTTTTTACCTTTGCTTCTTCCTCTTCTTTTTTTTTAATTAAAATTTTTTTTTTTTTTTTTTTTTTACAGAGACAGAGAGTCAGAGAGAGGGATAGATAGGGACAGACAGACAGGAATGGAGAGAGATGAGAAGCATCAATCATCAGTTTTTCATTGAGACACCTTAGTTGTTCATTGATTGCTTTTTCATATGTGCCTTGACTGTGGGCCTTCAGCAGACTGAGTAACCGCTTGCTCGAGCCAGCGACCTTGGGTCCAAGTTGATGAGCTTTGCTCAAACCAGATGAGTCCACGCTCAAGCTGGTGACCTCGGGGTCTCGAACCTGGGTTCTCTGCATCCCAGTCTTACGCTCTATCCACTGTGCCACTGCCTGGTCAGGCTTTCCTCCTCTTTTTTTTATTTTTTATTTTTTATTTTTTTTTATTCATTTTTAGAGAGGAGAGGGAGAGAGAGAAAGAGAGAGAGAGAGGAGAGGAGAGACAGAGAGAGAGAAGGGGGGGAGGAGCTGGAAGCATCATCTCCCATATGTGCCTTGAGCAGGCAAGCCCAGGGTTTCGAACCGACGACCTCAGCATTTCCAGGTTGACGCTTTATCCACTGCGCCACCGCAGGTCAGGCTCCTCCTCTTCTTAAAGAAGACCTTCTAACACAGGGGTCCCCAAACTTTTTACACAGAGGGCCAGTTCACTGTCCCTCAGACCGTTGGAGAGCCGGACTATAAAAAAAAAACTATGAACAAATCCCTATGCACACTGCACATATCTTATTTTAAAGTAAAAAAACAAAACAGGAACAAATACAATATTTAAAATAAAGAACAAGTAAATTTAAATCAACAAACTGACCAGTATTTCAATGGGAACTATGCTCCTCTCACTGACCACCAACGAAAGAGGTGCCCCTTCTGGAAGTGCGGCGGGGGTCGGATAAATGGCCTTAGGGGGCCGCATGTGGCCCGCGGGCCGTAGTTTGGGGACCCCTGCTCGAACATTTCATGTAATACTGGTATGGTGGTGATGAACTCCTTCAGCATTTTCTTGTCAGGGAAGCTCTTTACCTGTCCTTCAATTCTAAATGATAGCTTTGCTGGGTAGAGTAATCTTGGTTTTAGGTATTTGCTTTTCATCACTTTGAATGTTTCTTTATTTTTTTTTCGTTGCGCATTGCGACACCTTAGTTGTTCATTGATTGCTTTCTCATATGTGCCTTGCCCACGGGGCTTCAGCAGACTAAGTAACCCCTTGCTTGAGCCAGCGACCTTCGGTCCAAGCCGGTGAGCTTTTTGCTCAAAACAGATGACCCCGTGCTCAAGCTAGCAACCTCAAGGTCTCGAACCTGGGTCCTCAGCATCCCAGTCTGATGCTCTATCCACTGCGCCACCACCTGGTCAGGCTTTTTTTTTTTTTTTTCTCGTGAATGTTTCTTGCCACTCACTTCTAGCCTGCAAAGTTTCTGTTGAGAAATCAGCTAACAGTCTTATAGGAGCTCTCCTGTAGGTAACTAACTGCTTTTCTGTTGCTGCTTTTTAGATTCTTTGTCTTTAACCTTTTGCATTTTAATTATGAAGTGTCTTGGTGTGGGTCTCTTTGGGTTCATCTTGTTTGGGACTCTTTGTGCTTCCTGACTTGTATGGCTATTTCCTTCACCAGGTTAGGTATTTTTTCAAACGGGTTTTCAGTTTCTTGCTTTATCTCTTCTCCTTCTAGCATCCATATGATACGCATATTGGTATGCATGAAGTTGTCCCAATATTGGTATGCAGGAAGTTGTCCCTCAGGCTCCTCAATTTTTGTGTTCCTTTTTCATTTTGTTGTTCTGATTGGGTGTTTTTCCCTTCGTTATATTCCAGATTGCTGATTTGATTCTCAGCTTCATTTACTCTACTGTAGAGTCTTATAAATTATTCTTTATTTCAGTCTGTGTATCCTTCATTTCTGACTGGTGCTTTTTATGCTGTTGAAGTTCTCACTAAATTCATTGAACATGTTTATCACTAGTGTTTTGAACTCTTCATCTAGTACAGGGATTGGGAACCTATGGCTCATGAGCCAGATGTGGCTCTTTTTTTCTTCTTTTTTTGTATTTTTCTGAAGTTGGAAACGGGGAGGCAGTCAGACTCCCGCATGCGCCCGACCAGGATCCACCCAGTACGCCCACCAGGGGGCGATGCTCTGCCCATCTGGGGCGTTGCTCTGTTGCAACCAGAGCCCTTCTAGCGCCTGAGGCAGAGGCCATAGAGCCATCCTGAGCACCTGGGCCAACTTTGCTCCAATGGAGCCTTAGCTGCAGGAGGGGAAGAGAGAGACAGAGAGGAAGGAGAGGGGGAGGGGTGAAGAAGCAGATGGGCGCTTCTCCTGTGTGCCCTGGCCGGGAATCGAACCCGGGACTCCTGCACGCCAGGCCAATGCTCTACCACTGAGCCAACCGGCCGGGGCCGATGTGGCTCTTTTGATGGCTGCATCAGGCTTGCAGACAAATCTTTAATAAAAAAAATGTTAAAAATATAAAACATTCTTATGTATTACAATCCATTCATTTCCTACTGCTCATGTTCATGGTTGTGGGTGGCTGGAGCCAATCACAGCTGTCCTCCGGGGCAACACCAAATTTTTATTGGATAATGCGTAAAGTACACGGGTCGTTGTATGGCTCTCACGGAATTACATTTTAAAATATGTGGTGTTCATGGCTCTCTCAGCCAAAAAGTTTCCTGACTCCTGATCTAGTAGATTGCTTGTCTTTATTTTGTTTCTTTCTTTTCTGGAGTTTGGTTTTATTCTTTCAGTTGGGACACGTTTCTTTGTCTCTTCATTTTGGTGGCTTCCCTGTGTTTGTTTCTATAGATATTAGGTAGAGCTGCTACATCCCCCAGGCTTGATATAATGTAATAGGTGTTCTTTAGGGTCCAGTGGCACAGCCTCCCCCAACATCCAAGCTGGACTCTCAAGGTGTACCCTCTGTGTGGGCTGTGGACACCCTTCCCTTGTAGTTGAACCATGATTGCTGTTGACATGTCAATGAGAGAGACTTACCCCCAGGTCAGTCAGCTGAAAGGACTGGCTGTGATTACTGACAACAGTGTAGAATCAACTGTGCAACTCCAAAGTGCAGGAATTATTTCAGTGGGGCTCTCGTGCTCACTGAATGTGAGTGTGTCGTCTCTGGAGGTGGTTGGGTGGTAGTGCTTAGATGTGGTCTGAAGCTGTCCAGTGGGTGTGCTGTCTCTGGGGCCTCCTGGGAGGTACAGACCAAGGTCAGTCACCACCTGTGTTCTGCCTAGGCCACCCTGCATGAGCTACAAAGTGAGCTGCAGATGGCTGCTGCTTGTGCTGGGCTTGGAGGTGCCCAGGAAAGGCCAAGCTGTGAACCAAGGCTGTTTGCTACTAGTGCTGGGTTTGGGGCCACTTAGCAAGAGGTATGGGGCATGTGGAGGCCCGTTGCTGCTTGTTTGAGAGATTTTAGGAAAAGGTGAAGCCTGAGCCAAGACAGGCCATTTGTATAGAAAACCCACTGGAAACACCTTGGGTGGGCCTGCAAGTTGGGTAGGGAATCACCAGGGTGGAGCCAACAGTGTAAGCCAGGTTGATGGAATCTCCAGATATGGCACCTGTTTGCCAGCTCAGTGAGGGGAGGGCTCAGAAAAGGAAGAACAGTGGCTTCTGCCAACAGTTCTGTCTGAGAGGAAGCTGCCCCCCCCTCCCCCCAGCACTCCTTCTGATGCTGGCAATGCAGTTCCTCTTCATGTGTCCCTGGTGTGTCCCTGGTGTCTTTCAAGCTAACCCCTAAGCATCAAGCTAAGATCAGAGGGGGTGAGTCAGAGTCCATACATGGACCCTTTATAGGAACTGCCTGGGACTCCAGCAGCCCTGTCTCCATCAACCTCAATCCCTGCTAGTTTTTACAGCCCAAAGTTATGGGAACTTCTCTTCCCGGCACTGGAACTGTGGTCCGAGGAGTACAGTGTGAGCTTTGGGCCCTTGTCTTCTTAGGGGAGATTTCTGCAGCTGAGATATCCCTCCTGTATCTCCTCCTTCCACCAGTCTCAGTGTAGCTTCTTTAATTCCCTATCCCTGGTCAGCAAACTGTGGCTCACGAGCCACATGTGGCTCTTTGGCCCCTTGAGTGTGGCTCTTCCACAACATACCATGTTTGAGCGCTACCTCGATAAGGAATGTACCTACCTGTATAGTTGAAGTTTAAAAAATTTGACTCTCAAAAGAAATTTCAATCGTTATTACTGTTGATATTTGGCTCTGTTGACTAATGAGTTTGCCAACCACTGCCCTCGTTGTAGGACTTCCATTCAGCCAGATTTCAGGTGATTCTGAATGATGGTCATTCTACAGTTCTAATTTTTAAAAAATTGATTGATTGATTTGAGAGAGAGAGAGAGAGAGAGAGAGAGAGAGAGAGAGAGAAACATTTATTTGTTGTTTCACTTAGTTATGCATTCATTGGTCACTTTCTGTATGTGCCCTGACCAGGTATCGAACCTGCAACCTTGGTGTTTTGGGACAACACTCCAACCAACTGAACTGGCTGTGGCCTGTAGTTTTGTTGTAATTTTGATGTGGTTGTGGGAGGAGGCAAGTACTGCATTTACCTATGTTGCTATCTTGCTGGACTATTTTTTATTCTATTGTATTTACACTATTATCTAATTTTGTTTTAGTGGTTGCTGTAGGCTTTTCCACACACAGCTTTAACTTATCATACTTTACCTTCAATTACAGCAGTTTTTGTGTAGTGTAGGAACTTTATAAACCTTATAATTTTAATTCATTTGATCCATCCTTTGTGTTACAATGTCATACATTTTACTTCTACATGCTGTAAACCCCATAATAAATTGTTTCTATAGACAGTTATCTTTTAAAGCAGTGGTTCTCAACCTGTGGGTCGTGACCCCGGCGGGGGTCGAACGACCAAAACACAGGGGTTCCCTAAAGCCATCGTGTTTTTTTAAATTTACCTCCATTTTTACAGTTTCTGGAACTCTTCTTCTTCCTTCTTCCTATCTTCCTCCCTTTCCTCCTTTCCCCTTTCTGTCATTGTCGTTGTCATTATCATTGCCATCATCGTCATCGTCATTGTCATCATCCATGTTTCCATATGGTATCAAACCATACTTCCTCCTGAAGAACTTCTTTATAATGTTGCCAGCCACCTACTACTACAAGAAATGAATTCTTTTAGCTTTTGTTTTTCTGGAACTCTTTGTTTTTTTTTACAGAGACAGAGTCAGAGAGAGGGATAGACAGACAGGAACGGAGAGATGAGAAGCATCAATCATTAGTTTTTCGTTGTGCGTTGCGACTCCTTAGTTGTTCATTGATTGCTTTCTCATATGTGCCTTGACCGCGGGCCTTCAGCAGATTGAGTAACCCCTTGCTGGAGCCAGCGATCCTGGGTCCAAGCTGGTAAGCTTTTTTTTTTTTTGCTCAAGTCAGATGAGCCCGTGCTCAAGCTGGTGACCTTGGGATCTCGAACCTGGGTCCTTCCACATCCCAGTCCAACGCTCTATCCACTGCGCTACCGCCTGGTCAGGCTGGAACTCTTTGTTTTGCTTTCATTTTGGGGAAATAGTTTCACTGGGTATAAAATTGGCAATTTATTTTAGTATTTTTAAAATGTCATCTGTTGTCTTCTATCTTGCATGGTTTTTGAGATGTTCACTCTAATCCTTGTTTTTACTTCTCTTTATGTAATTTTTTTTTTCTTCCTACCTTCAAGATGCTCTGTTTGATTTTCAGTATTTTGACTAATGAATGTAGGTATATGGATTTTCATTTCATTCTGCTTGATGTTCTCTGAAATTCTTGTATTATTTTTGGAAGACTTTCTTTTTTTTAAAATTTTTTTACAGAGACAGAGAGAGAGAGGGATAGATAGGGACAGACAGGAATGGAGAGAGATGAGAAGCATCAATCATCAGTTTTTTATTGCAAGACCTTAGTTGTTCATTGATTGCTTTCTTATATGTGCCTTGACCGCGGGCCTTCCGCAGACAGAGAAACCCTTTGCTCGAGCCAGGGGTTACTCGATGGTGAGCTTTTTATTTTTATTTTTTTGCTCAAGCCAGATGAGCCCGCGCTCAAGCTAGTGACCTTGGGGGTCTCGAACCTGGGTCCTTCCGCATTCCAGTCTGATGCTTTATCCACTGCGCCACCGCCTGGTCAGGCTGGAAGACTTTTGACTGTTCAAATTTTTTTCTATTTCATTGCTTTTCTTCTGAGATTCAAATTACTAGTTATTGTTTGACAGTCTTGGATGATGATGGATAATGATGATGATTGTTGTTTCACAGTCTTGGATGATGATGGTGATGATGATTGTTTCACAGTCTTGGATGATGGTGAATGATGATGGATGATGATGATGATGATGATGACGACGATGTGTGTGTGTGTGTGTGTGTGTTATCAGTTTGGATGATTTCTTTTGATCTGTCCTCAAATTATCTGAGCCTTTTCCTAGTTGTGTCCTGTTTGCTGATGAGCCAGCCCATTTAGGGAATTCTTTATCTTTGATTGTGTGTTCTATTGTTGTCATTTACATTTGACTCTTTCTTTTAGTTTACACATCACTTGAAATTCCCCATCTCTTTATGAAGTTGTCCACTTTTTTCTACTTGGTATTAGAACATATTAGTTATAGTTGTTTTAAAGTTCTTGTGTAATAGTTGTAACACCTGAGTCATCTCTCAGTTGGGTTTTGTTGATTATCTCTTGACAATGTCTTTTTTCCCCCCTTGCTTTTCTATGTGTCTAGCAATTTTTGATTGAGTGCCAGATAGATGTGTAGGAGATGGTAGAGACTGAGGTAAATCATATTTATACCTGTAAATGGATAGGCATCTTTTGTCCCAGGTCCTTTTTGTGGGGAGTTGAATCAGTCTATCAATATTTGAGATGGATTTGGGTTTTGTTTTTGGTATCTTTGTCTTCAGTGTACCACAGCAGTAGGCTCTTGTTACCTTATGCTTGGAGTGTAGGGCTTAGGTGCTGTAGACTTTTCTTAGTTTTCCTGCTTTAGTTTTAGATTTTAGTTGTCTCTGTCCACCTTGTTACACATAGGTTCTTTCTCCGTGCTTGTTATTTATTGCTAGGCTTTTAGTAGGGGCTGAGGGTTTTCCTAATTCAGTCTCACTCTTACTCAGGCCCTTGGATTTGTGGTGGTGCTTTTTCCAGTGTTTCTTTTCTTCAACCAAACTAGGCTTGCATCTGTAGTTGCTTCTGGGGTAGTTTCCTGCATCTTCCCTAACTATAACTGATCTTGACTTCACATGGTATGTTGGTGTGTAGGATCTTTGGCCCAAGGTAGTTCTGACACTTGTCCCAGAGGTTAAAAGGATTTTGTTTCTACCCTTCCTCCATCAGCAGTAGATCTTTGCCTGTGTCCTGGGAAGGGGTTTACTTTCTCTCCCTACAGGCAGAAGGGTTAGTTTCCTCATTCTTCTCTCAGAAGTAGTCTTTGTCAGAGTGTTAGGAGAGTTTTCCTGCCCCTAGCTCAGACTTAAGTTTTTTGCTTTAATATCTATAGAAGATGGAAGAGTCTCCCTCTCTGGCTGTCAGGTACCTCTTTCCTGCCTATGCCACAAAGGAGACTTCTTTGGCCTCTTTTTCTACCCCTGTCTTTCTTTGAGCGTATGGTGAAGGCCCATGAAGAAGAGTTTGAGAGTGAGTATGACCTTCCCTTGTAACTGACAGACTAGCTCATGCTCAGCCTTTCAAATTTTAGCTAATTTCTTGGATAGTGACCACTTCCTTCTCCCATGCTCTGCCAAAAGATACTTTGTTCTTTTTCTCATTGAATGGGCTTGTCCCTCTCAGGAATTTTATTTTTTTGGGCTGCCTTGCAACCTCAACTTTCTGTTGTGGCTCAGATAGGTGTGATTTGTGGGGACAGGGGACTCAACCATTATTGTCTCATTATTTGGGAGGGATCATTATTCTTTGTGGCTGTCTACATCCCAAGCAGAAGTAGAACTCCCATTCATAATTTTTAAATTGATATTTTGGTAATAAGATAGGCTTTTATTTTTATTCATCTTTTATAAACTTCTTTAATACCAATATAGTCCCATGAAAGGGAAGTTTTAATATAGGTATTATTGTTAAGAGTTTTGAACTTTATATTAAAAAACATGATAAACACTATGCCAAATATGACCTCCCAAAATTCTAAGTCCGTGATGGCGAGCCTGTTTATAAAAACCGCCCACGTTTGCAGTGCTGGTCAACCTGGTCCCTCCTGCCCATTAGTGGGCGTTCCAGCTTTCATGGTGGGCCAAATGCAGCGCTGTTTGGTTGCTCCGCTGCCGCCCACCATGAAAGCTGGAACGTCCACTAGTGGGCAGGAGGGATCAGGTTGACCAGCACTGCAAAAGTGGGCGGTTTTTATAAAAAGGTTTTCTATTATGGTTCTAAGTAGTGGCTAAATGTAGTTGAAGTCCCTCTCCATCTAGCCATTTTGGAATAAACAAAATTATGGAATGGATCTTTGGAGAAGTGCATTAAGAAGAAATGACATTTGGGTGTTTTCTGTAAAAATTGTTGCATAATCCTCCTATTAGTGAAAGATTTCCTGTTTCACAGATTTTTCCAGGTCTCCAAGTGTATTTACCTGCCATCTAAGTTATTTATTCTTTTCCTGCTACATTGAGGACCGTAGATGTTCTTGCTTGCCCTCTGTAGTCAGCTTCTGCTTTCTGGTTTTCTTTATTACAGATTGCCATGAAAGCCTAATTGGTGTCTGTATGCTCTTGTAATGCAGCAGTGGGATTTTTTTGTTTAAAATTCTTAACTCATTTAAAAGTTATAACACATGTGCTTTATATAGATCATTTGAGTTGTAGAAAAGTAAAAAGGGGAAAATAATCATCACCTATAATTCCATGTAAGAAAGCTCTTAGCATTTTGCATTTGGGCTTGTTTCCAAGAATGAATGAATGAATCAATCAATCAGTCAATCATAATTAAAGACATAGTATGTATATAATTTTGTTTGTCATTTAATATTTTATATTAATCATAGGCATTTTTCTGCATCATTAAAAGGTGTGGGGTGTTTTTTTGTGTGTATTTTTCTGAAGTTGGAAACGGGAGGCAGTCAGACTCCCGCATGCCCCGAGTAGGATCCACGCGGCATGCCCACCAGGGGGCGATGCTTTGCCCATCTGGGGTGCTGCTCTGTCGCAACCAGAGCCATTCTAGCGCATGAGGCAGAGGCCACAGAGCCATTCTCAGCGCCTGGGCCAACTTTGCTCCAGTGGAGCCTTAGCTATGGGAAGGGAAGAGAGACAGAGAGGAAGGAGAAGGAGAGGGGGAGGGGTGGAGAAGCAGATGGGTGCTTCTCCTGTGTGCCCTGGCTGGGAATCAAACCCAGGACTCCTGCACGCCAGGCCGACGCTTTACCACTGAGCCAACCGGCCAGGGCCTAAAAGGTTTAAAAAAATATTTCAAATGGGACATATATATTCCATTATTTGGAATTTTATAACATTCGCCAGAAACTTTTTCAGTAACTGCTTCCCTTTGTATAGCATTCATAATTTGAAAATTAAAAAGGTTTAAGTCTGAAGCTCATTTGAAAAGCTTATTCCATTTGCAATTGTATTCCAGTGCATAGATGTATTTAGATTTCTGATTCTGTTTTTAAAGGTGGGCTTTGCTTTTTGGATTTCAATGACTGTATGGGTTTGCTTCTTTAATTTCAGAATTCCATACGACATAATCTGTCGCTGAACAAATGTTTCCTTAAAGTGCCTCGATCCAAGGATGACCCTGGAAAGGTAAGGTTTTCTTAAAATAATTGGATTCTTTATTATACCTGTTGTCAAATTTGTTTCTAAGCTATATCTGTTATATAAAGAAAAAGAATTGGAATGAGAGCTTTCAAGTTCATTGATCAGGAATATTTGTGAAAATAACAAATCCTTTTTCAGCCCACAGCACCCTACCCCATCCACCCCCATTTTAGTTGGTATGTTTCAAGGACCAGCCAGAGGGAGAGCATGCTTTTTAAGCAGTGGGAAGATAGCTAGATAGGAACTGGTCCTCTGTTATAGTTTGTTGTTTCTAATCTAGTTTTTGTTTGATTATTTTCTTAAGTGAGTGTATTAAATTAAATTTGGTTTTCGAACTGCTCGTTAGGAACCACACTTTATTATTACATAGAAGAGGTGGATTTGTGTGTAATTGATAAGTAGAAGTAATTCTTAGTCTGAAATAAAATTATTTTTCTGTTTATTATTTTTCTTAATTGCTGTTTTTTCCTCTTTATTCCATTTATCTTTTGCCACCATTACATTTTTAGTATTTTATCTACAGAGACTTTTTGTTTGTTTGTCTCAATAACCATGTCAACTCCAGTGCGGCCTGAACCTGGTACTAGTTGCTTGATTTGTGAACTCAGAGTATTTTCTTAGACCATATTTGGCTGTCATGATAAAGTAATAAATTAGAACTTTGAGTGTATCTTTTGGCAAGCATGCCTTCTCATTTGGCTGTTTAGACTTCTTATTGTCCTCTTTAGGCTAAGTGTCTCTGGAAAAACTTTTCTAAAATGTAAGCGTGTTCATGTTATCACCCTGCTTAAAAGTACTCCCCAGTATTCTGGAGATGTTTCTTCTATAAAATATCCTTTACTATATTTTTATAATCTGCCTTTCTAGCTATGCTTCACCCTATTGAAGACCCACTGTGAGGAACTACTAGAAGTTTCCCAAACATACCTTTCATATGGTCTTCTCTTAATGCACAAACTCCATCCCTTTATTTGTCTGGCCTAGTCCTTGTCTTTTAAGATTAAGCTGCAACATAACTTCTTTAAAGCTTCCCCTCCTACCCTCCCTTACTTAAAATGAGTTTGTGTTCCCTCTTTTGAGTTGCTGTTTGTTATCTTTGTAGTAGCTCTTAACTGGTCTCTCTATCCATGGACTTACTATCTCCAATTTATAGTAACTTTCACATAGTAGCCAGTGATCTTTCAAAAAAAAATGTTAACCTAATCACAGGTAGTGTTTGTTTATAATCTTGATTGGTTATTTACTCTCCATAGTTCAAATCTAAATTAGGAGGGTAAGGCTTATGTGTATATTGTTTATTTGTTAGCCTCAGTTGCTTGAACAGTGGCTGGTGGCACAGAAGACCACTCTTGTTGAATGAATGAATATACTATATTATATCCTTTGCTAGATGGTTAACTTCTTAAGGTTAGAAATGGAGAGTTATTTATTTCTATTGTAAAGCAGTCACTCTTAAATGATGAATGTTTTATAGCACCTACTATGATCTGCCTCATTAAATTGGCTCTTAATATAGTTGAATAGATTATTATAATAGTTTTCTTATTTGACCCAATTTATATTTGCTTATGTTCATAACTCTCCAAGGTTGTGACTAGAAATTGCTGAAATTTTTCTTTCCTTTCAGTCGGCTTATTATTAGTAAAAAGATATATAACTTTTTATATTTGCTTCGTTGCAGTTTCCTATGGGCAGTGAATGTATCAGTCGGACTGAAAGGGTCTTAAAGAGTTTAGTGATTATTTTATTAGAGTCCCGCAAAGGCACTAACTGGATTCTGTAAACATGTGGTTCAGATTTAATTTAAAATGTGGTTTAAATTATTAGAAAAACCTATATACATGAATGTATAACTATATTATATACTAAATTTTAACCAATTGGAGACTTGTTTTAAAAAATGTGCTGTCAGATTTTCTTTTGTGCAGAACTTAAAGCTTTTTTCCACCTTAATTAAATAGTATACTGGGGTAAGGAAGATATAGAAAACACGTGTTATTCTCTATTATTCTTTTAGAATCAGGATCGTCTTACTAACGTGCATCCAAAACAAAATACAGAAATAAATTGAATTCTGAGATGTTAATAAAAGCTTTCAATTTTTACCGTTAGTCTCCAATTTTAAACTTGTTTTTATCAAAACACATCATTGTTCTCATTGATTTTGGTTATAATAGTAAATATCATATATTTGATCTTACAAAGTACATTTGTACTGTTATTTAATCTGATCTTTTAAAACATTTATATGAATAAAATAATTTTAATTCTTGATATAAAAATACAGTGTTTTGTTTAAAAAATGTTCCATTGCTTATAAACGTTTTGAAAACCTCAGATCTGGCTTATTTTATCAAAGAGGAAACAAAGGCCAGTAAATGAGGAATGACTTGCCCAGGTTCGTTGTAGAGTTAGAACTCAAGTATATTGGCCAGACTTACTTGCAAGTTACAGAAACCTATTATAGACCAACTTAAGGGAGAAAATAATCTGTAATAAGAACCGGAGCCTGGTTCTTAAATTTTCTCACCAGGAATGCCTCTTGCATCCCTTAGCTTTTCTGATGGCTGCATTTTGAGCCCATTTAGTGGCAGAGATGGCCATTAGCAGCTTCTGGCTTATATTCTGCTAATTTAATAAACGTTAGCTGAAAATGACTGTCTGTTGTTCTCCCCCTAAGTTACCTGGAGTATAGCAAATGTCTTAGAATGAATGCTGAACAAACAGAATACACTTGGTTTCTTGGTTCCTAGACTAGTGCTTTTTCCCACTATACCAATCTTCCTTGAGCGGGAGGCCAAAATGTTAGTTAAGCTTTGGTACTTATGAATTGTTTTTTCTTTTTGTATTACAGTGTTTCCTGGCATTTGAGGAGCTTTTCCAAAACCACCCTCACCACAGTGGGAGAAAACCATTGAGCCAAGGTGGGGTGGGAGTAGTTTTGGTCTTTGGGTATGGGGGGGACTTTTACCCCTTAGGATTTTGCTAGCTGCTGCCATGACCCAGATGGAGCCAAGAGGTAGAGGTCGAAGTAGCTCATATAGCAGCCTCTTCCCTGTACTGTATTTTTATACAATAGTATAGCTTCCTATTCAGTGTATTCCCAGAGAGGTATTATAGGCCAGCCTAAGCTTGAAGAATATTGTTGACTTATAGATATTTTTATATGGCTATTTATTTCTGACTTAATCTTTCATTTTTTAAAAGCCCTTGTCATAAAAGCCTTAATATTTGATATGTGTCTATGTACATTGATGGTCTGAAATAATTTCTCCTCTGTTCCCTGAAACTATTTTCAAACAGCCACATTATTGTTTTCTTTAAAAAGAAACACAAAATTATATTTTACATCGAAAACTGCTTTTGGGAATGGATTTCTATTTTTTCTTGATTATAGCTCTGTTTCCTCACACTGCAGTCTACTTTTTTATTCTTGTCCTTTGTCTCCTCTCGTCTCATTAGCTATACTTTCTGTATTTTTGTTTTCTTAATCTAATTCTTTTGTAAAAGTCTTTTGCAATTCACACACATCTGTTACTTATCTTAGAGAAAGGCAAATATTTTGCTCACGTTATGGAAAAACAAATTCTGTCAGCTAAATTTAGTTTAAAAACATAGAATTCTCTTGCTTTGCTTTCTACTTAATCTTTTCTCAATCTTATTTCCTCTTCCCCAGCTCAGAAAAATGATACTTTGACTTTAAAGAGAATAGAAGATTATAGGAAATCATTTCAACAATTACTTAACATCAGTGGGCTCTAATAAAACTGAGATGATATCTAAGCAGTTTAAAGCAGTTAAAGACAGTGTGAAGGCCACCTGTCCGGGGAGAGAGAACTACAGTGAATTCACAGTAAAAAGATCTTTTTTTTGGTGGAGGGATAACTTTCTCTTGCTTGGCAGTCGGAAGGTTGTCAAGTCTCAGTGGCTGTGAAGATTGGGGTCTCCTGATTTGTGAGGAAACAACAAAGTCACTTGCTAGAGAATTAACTTCTGGAAGTTCTGAGATTGTGATTTTTTTTTTCTATTCTTGTCCTCCACAGTAAAAGGGATCATAACATAGACTGACCTCTTTTTTTAAAGGGTATTTTAGGGGAACATTTTAGTATCGTGTTGTATTGTGAATTGTCTATTATTTGTTGGTATCCTGTTTTGGTCACTTTATTTGTAAAGAGATGTAGAAAAACTGGTGAGGTTTGAGAGAATATTAAGTGATAAAGAATATTGCAGGAATCATAGGTATATACCCTGAAGAAGGAAGATAAGAGTGTAATATTAATTCTAGTCTTTTTTTTAAAACAATGAATAATCAATTTATTAAAAAGGCTGATTTAAGCATCTGCAATGGTGACTTCAACCTCAACTGCCTGCTCAGTACTGATGGAAGTAATCTGTTTAACAGTCTCAGAAGTGCTGTGCAAGTCAATGAGACGTTTGTGGATCCTCATCTGAAACCGATCCCAAGTCTTAGAACCCTCCCTGCAGGGAGTTTTTCTTGTAGTGATTCTCAGAGTCTTGGTAGGCATCCGAACGGGTCCTTTCACTTTGAGATTCTTTTCCTTTGCACCTCTGATCAAGTCAGCACACACCTTCTCCAGAGACTTGACGTTGAGGCTGGTTAGAGTAATTCTAATTTGGTGAATTGCCACCTCTGGTTCCACGGGTGTCTTTCCGGTATCTTTAAAAGCCATGGCTGCGGTGCGGCTTCCAGACCAACTTGTTCCTCAGCGAGAGCGAACAGTGGTGAGTCAAGAGCAGGAGCCGGAGGGACGTGGCTCGCTACAACAGCAGCAGCGTCTTCCTGAAAGACTAATTCTAGTCTTAAATGCATGATTATTGTGAGGAAGGAGTTGATTTAAGTTGACCGCTGAAGTGTCTTTGTATAAAACTAAACATAAAGTAGAATTTAAAGATAAGCAAGAGTTTGGTTGGACAGAAATAAGGACATCATATTTATTGGAGTGAAGGAAAGCATAATAGGGTTTCCTTCCAAGGGAGGCTTTAGAGTTTGCCACTTCTGAAGCACTGAAATTAATAACCTTTGTGGGTTTTTTTTGTTTTTGTTTTTTGAGATACAGAGATAGACAGGAAGGGAGAGAGATGAGAAGCATAAACTCATAGTTGCAGCACCTTAGTTCATTGATTGCTTTCTCATATGTGCCTTGACTGGGGGGCTTCAGCCTCACCAGTGACCCTTTGCTCAAGCTAGTGACGTTGGGCTCAAGCCAGCAACCATAGAGTCATGTTTATGATCCCATGCTCAAGCCAGCGATCCTGTGCTCAAGCCAGATGAGACCATGCTCAAACCAGTGACCTCAGGGTCTTGAACCTAGGTCCTCAGTGTCCCTGGCCAATGCTCTATCCACTGCGCCACTGCCTGGTCAGGCTAATAAACCTTTGTGATTTTTAACTTAAGGTAGGTAAGAACCCCAGTTGAAGGCTAAGAAGAGGACACGATCAAAGTTTAGCTGAGGGTCCAGTGAGAACAAAGTTGAGATAAAGTCAGGAATTAAAGGAATTCATGTAGGTACTATAACATGAGATCCAAGAGTGAAGGGGGAGGGTCAGTGCCAGTGAGTGCATGTTAAGGCAAAGGTGAATTATGAATGTGAGACAGACCATTAGACAAACAAAGATTAGAAAGCCCAGAGTAAGCAGAGACATTCAGAGAGGGTTTGAAATTGAGTTAGAGATGAGGGTCTGATTCAGTGAGAACACTGCAGAAACATAAGGAGATGCCAGCCTAGAGTCCTGACAGTATACGTGGTTTGGCAAAGCAGTTTAGTTAGAGCTGCTTTTTATTCACACATGCAGTATTCTCTGTTCCCTTCCTAAGGGTGGGAGATAACATTTTGTGATTGGCCACTTTTTTTTTTTTTTTTTTTGATCTAAACTACTTTAAAAAAGTATTTTGCCCAGAAATTAATTTTTAAAGTATATATGGTAAAATTCACTTTTTGATGTATAATTCTAGTAGTTTTGACAAATCTATACAGTGTAACCTAATGATCAGGATATAGGACAGTATTGTGCCTTGGTAGTCAGTCCCTTTCCCCACTCCCAGACCTTGGCAACTAGTACTGATCTGGTTTTGGTCCCTATAATGTTGCCTTTCCCAGACATTCAGATAAATGGGACTCATGCAGTAGGTGGCCTTTTGAGTCTGGCTTCTTTTATTTAGCATAATGCATTTGAGATCCATTCATGTCGTTGTATTGGCACTTTCATTTTATTTCATGTATCCGATTATATAGATTTACCACAAACGTCACCATTTGAAGAACAAGTGGGTTGTTGCCAGTCATAAGTTTATTTGACCATCAAGTTCTTTTTTTTTTAAACTGAGACTCAATAATTAATTTACCATATACTGAGATATAAGACAATGAGGAATTAGCCTAAACCAGTGATCAGCAAACCGTGGCTCGTGAGCCACATGCGGCTCTTTGGCCCCTTGAGTGCGGCTCTTTGGCCAGCTTAGGAGTACCCTAATTAAGTTAATAACAACGTACCTACTATATAGTTTAAGTTTAAAAAATTTGGCTCTCAAATTTCAATTGTACTGTTGATATTTGGCTCTGTTGATTAATGAGTTTGCCGACCACTGGCCTAAACTAATAACACATAATGCTCATACTAAATTGCTTTATGAGTTATATTAAATACAGATAAAAACAAAAACAAAAACAAGAATAAATAAATATAGGTGAGCTTTTGGACATTAGTTATGATACAGTAAAGCATTATTTATCTTAGACTTAAAAATAATTTTTTAATTGAATTTATTGGGGTAACACTGGTAAACAAAATTATACAGGTTTCAGGTGCATAATTCTACATCTGTACACTATTTTATTTTTTAAATTCAGTGAGAGGAGGGGAGGCAGAGAGACAGATGCCTGCATGCGCCCTGACCGGGATCCACCCGGTGAGCCCACTAGGGTGTGATGCTCCTTTGCTCAGCAACCGAGCTCTTCTTAGTGCCTGAGTCAGAAGCCATGGAGCCATCCTCAGTGCCTGCGGCCAAGTTGCCCCAGTGAGCGATGGCTGCAGGAGGGGAAGAGAGAGAGAGAGAGAGAAGCGAGAGGGAGAGGGGTAGAAAAGCAGATGGGTGCCTCTCCTGTGTGCCCTGACCAGGAATCAAACTCTGGACATCCACATGCCTGGCCAATGCTCTACCGCTGCGCCAACCAGCTAGGGCTCTATACACTGTATTGTGTGTTTACCTCCCAAAGTCAAGTCTCTGTCCATTGCCATTACGTATATACATTTACCCTCATGCACCTCCCTAAAAAAATAATTTCTGAAAGGATTCAGTTAAGACATTGATTTTTTTTTATGAGGGTGACACTAGTTAACATAGTTATACAGGTTTCAGGTGCCCAATTCTACAACACATCTCTGTACATCTTATTGTGTGTTCACCCCTCCAAGTCAGGTATTTTTAATATTTAGAGGAACCATTTACTAGACTATAATCTAGTAATGATTTAATTTGATGATCAATATATGTAAAAGTAATAAAAGCCAAGAATGTTCCAGGGACCTGAGCTGGCATTAAAATAGTTTTTGTCTGTGTATTTAGCCAGCTAGTCATCCAAGCTTCCTGCCCTTGACTATCTCCTATATGGTTTGACTGTTCATATCCTATTTTTGTAGTCTGAGTAGAGCGACTATCTAACCTTTTGTCCTAACTAGAAACTTCTGGGAATGAATAGGGGTGCTATTCTTTTTTTTTTTTAAGTGAGAGGAGGGGAGATGGTGAGACAGCCTCCCACATGTGCTCTGACCGAGATACACACAGCAACCCGTCTGGGGCTGATGCTTGAATATCCAAAATATCCTCAGCACCTGGGGCCAACGCTCAGACCAATCAAGCCACTGGCTGGGAAAAGACAAGAGAGAGGGAAGGGAAAGAGGGAGGGGAAGAGAAGTAGATGGTTGCTTCTCATGTGTGTCCTGACTGGGGATTGAATCTGGGGCGTACACACACCAGGCCAATGCTCTACCATTGAGCAAACCGGCCAGGGCCAGGGGTTATTCTTTTTTTTGTTTGTTTGTTTGTTTTTACAGAGACAGAGAGTGAGTCAGAGAGAGGGATAGACAGGGACAGACAGACAGGAATGGAGAGAGATGAGAAGCATCAATCATTAGTTTTTCATTGCATGTTGCAACACCTTAGTTGTTCATTGATTGCTTTCTCATATGTGCCTTGACCGTGGGCCTTCAGCAGACCAAGTAACCCCTTGCTTGAGCCAGCGACCTTGGGTCCAAGCTGGTGAGCTTTGCTCAAACCAGATGAGTCTGCATTCAAGCTGGCAACCTCGGGGTCTCGAACCTGGGTCCTTCCACATCCCAGTCCGACACTCGATTTACTGCGCCACCTCCTGGTCAGGCAAGGGGGGTTATTCTTAATTATGTTTAGGTGACAGGTGTAAACTAAGTCCAAAACTGGGAAGTATGTTCACGGTATCCATGGTGCATGCAAATGCTGCGCTTTGGAGCTATGGGCACTTACCTGGAACATGTCCTAAGATGTAGGAGGGTAAAAAAAAAAAAGAAAAAAAAATCATTTAGACTGGATTGCCAAATCTCAACTGGGAGAGTAAATAAAGATTGAGACATGGTAAGGTCAAAAGGGATCCAATATTGTGCCTGAGGCTTCTGAAATGGTGTGCATTGAGAGCTAAGGAAGAAGAGAGAATAGTGTGAGTCACTTTACCAGTGAGTACATACTTGGCAGTAGGGTTAGTTAAAACATAAAATTGACAGATTTAGCCAGTTGTAATGGTATGCTGTATAGGGACTGCTTCCCAGGAATATGAAATTAATACTAGCTTCTTGGGTTTACTTACATTTATTTAGATAATTGCATTTTTACTAGGCTATTTAAAATATATTTTTTAATTTTTAAGTTTTTTATTTAAAAACTTTAAAAAAATTTATTCATTTGAGAGAGGCAGGGGGAGAGAGAAAGAGAGAGAGAGAGAGAGAGAGAGAGAGAGAGAGGGAAACACTGATTTGTTGTTCCACTCATTTATGCATTCATTGGTTGTTTTCGTATGTGCCATGGCATGGGATTGAACCTGCAACTTTGGTGTATTGGGAAGATACTCTAAGCCAGTGATTTTCAACCTTTTTTGAGCTGCGGCACATTTTTTACATTTACAAAATCCTGGGGCACACCACCTACCAAAATGACACAAAATGACACTCTAACAGTACATATTATACATATAGTTAATAATATAGTTTCTAAATGTACTTATACTCACTTAGTGTGAAACCTGGGTCTGTTTCGATGAACACAAAAGGGATATCCTGGTAGCGATGGTAGAAAGACACACACGAAGCTCTTCCTCAACAGTTCTCAGTCTCTCTGTTTTTAGTATTTTATCGCAGTCAAGCTTGAGAAGCTCAGCTCACATAGATATGTGGTTGAAAATGGGAGCAATGTCAAAATAGCTTTGTTGGCCAGAATGGGGAACTCCTTGGCAACAGATAACCAAAAACTGTCCAAAGGAAGATCAGCAAACTTTAGCTTTAAAGTTAGATAACATTGTGATGCATTGTATATCACCCTCTGCGGGGGCCTCTTTTAAAAAGAAAAAGGTCAAATATCTATATACACCATCAGGATAGACATAACCAGCTGAGGCTGAGGCTTCATCTAGTGGTGGCAACATTTACCTCCAGTCCTGACCAGGATTAGAAATCAGGACCATGGGGAAGAGTAGCAGCTTCAACTACTCGCCGTGGCAGTGGCCACACAATGACAAGTGCGCAGCAGCCTGAACGGGGACCTTCCTGGGTGTGGATGAGAGGCGGCCTACTATTGGTTCATCGCTAGTGGTCGGGATGAATCCTAGAAGGTGATTGGTCAGTGAGTGTTCCCTGTGCCTCCACTCTTCCTGTCACTGACAGCTGGAAGGATTGTGAGGGGAATGTTATGTTCGGATGGAGGCGGCTGGCGGTGGGCCAGATAAATAGTCTCCACGGGCTGTACTGGCATGAGGACCATAGTTTGGGGACCCATGTTTAATTTCCCCATGGCACACCTGACCATGTCTCATGGCACACTGGTTGAAAAACACTGCTCTAAGCAACTGAGCTGCAGAGTTGGGCATTACTAGGCTATTTTTAACTTGGGGGCTGTTAAATGTCATATTAGTATGTGATAGAGCAGAGTATTTTATGTTGACATAAATTTCTATCAAAAATTGGAATAATTAAAATGTACTTTATTTGAAGTGATAAATATTTTGTAATGATGACAATAAAGGCATTTAAGGCCATGTTGGTTTTGACACATCTTTAATTCTGATGCGTTTTCTATATTTTGATTATCTTAATTTTTCCAAATACAGGTTTTTAAATACCTATATTAATTTGTTTAATCACTTCTATTTAAGAATGGCGCCTAGTTTTCATTTGGGTTCTACTTTCTTCTCCTCTAGAATTGCCCTATGTTTTAGGATATCTTGGAGTTGGCAGTTGATTCATTTTATGTAATAAGTGTTCAAAGCTGTACAATTTTAGTTATGATTTTTCTTTCAGATTTTGCATTGTCTTTTTTCTCTGGAGAACATTAACTTACTATGCCAGAATTGTCACTGTTATTAAATTATTAATATTAATCTTTTACATTAATTAATATAATACATTTGTATATTGCTTTACAGATTAGGTAGTTATTTGACATGCATTGACTGGTCAGGTCCCAGTTTTAGATAGTGATCATTAAGTCCATAATAGATTAGTTGATATAAACCTCACATACTCAAACTCTTCACCTAAGTGGGAATTGTTAGATATATACTCTATGTCTGGCTTCTTCCACTCAGAGTAGCTGTGATGCTATTACATACATTGTTTGTTTCAAATTATTGCTAAGTAATATTTCATTGTATGAATATACCACAATTTTTTTACCCATTTATCTGTAGGTGAAAATTTAGGTCATTTTCAGTTTTGGGCTATTATGAACAAGCTACTGGGAAATTATTGTACAAGTTCTCTAAGGACATATGCTTTCATTTCTCTTGAATAATACAATTATTGTTTTGTGAAAGGTAGATGGGAGATTATAAGAAATTGCCAAACCTTTATCTAGGTGGTTGTGTATTTTACATTCCTAGTAGCAATGCATAAAAATTCCAGTTGCTCTACATCCTAGCCAACAGGTATTATCTGTCTTTTCATTGTAGTGATTTTAGTACGTGTGAAGTGGCATTTCATTATGGTTTTATTTTGAATTTTCCTGATGACCATTGATATTGAGCATTTTTTGTGTGATTACTGGTCATTTGTGTATCTTCTCTTCTGAAGGTTCTTTTAAAGTTTTTTTTTTTTTTTTTTTTTAATTTGGTTATTTATACCAGTGGTCCCCAACCCCTGGGCTGCGGACTGATATCGATTGGTCCGTGGGTCATTTGGTACTGGTCCGCAGAGAAAGAATAAATAACTTACATTATTTCCGTTTTATTTATATTTAAGTCTGAACGATGTTTTATTTTTAAAAAATGATCAGATTCCCTCTGTTACATCCGTCTAAGACTCTTGACGCTTGTCTCGGTCACATGATACATTTATCCATCCCACCCTAAAGGCCGGTCTGTGAAAATATTTTCTGACATTAAATGGGTTTGTGGACCAAAAAAGGTTGGGGACCACTGATTTATACTACTGAGTTGTAAGAGATTTAAAAAATATATATATTATAGATATGTTTTTTCTTGGATTTATATTGTGTAAATATTTTTTAAACTTTTTGTTTTCTTAATAGTGTCTTAAAAAGAGTAGATGGTTTGGATTTTGAAGTGTAATAGCAATTTTTAATTAGTGATTAGTGACTTGTGTCTGGGAAGTAAACCAAAATCATAAAGATTTTCTCTTTCTCCTGTATGTTTTATAGTTTCATTTTGCATTTAGGTCTGTGATCCATTTCAAATTAATACTAATGGACAGTTTATTTAATCTTCCTGTTGACTTGTTCTTTTATCTTTATAAAATGTTCTGAATTTCTTAAAATACTCTGTCTTAAAGTTTACTTTGTTTGATATTTATATAGCCACCTCAGCTTTTTTATGCAGCTTCATGATATACTAATTTTTTACTAGTGTTTTGCTTTTAGTCTATAAATGCCTTTGAATTTATTTAAAGTATGTCTCTTATAAACAGCATGTAGCCATTGGCTTTTGCTTTTAAATTCAGCTAACAATCTTTGCAATCTAATTGGAGTTTTTAGTCTGTATTTAATACGATTATTGATATGATTGCTATTTTTCTTTGTTCCTGTGTTGCTTCATTTCTGTAGCCTTTGGGGTTAATCAAACAGTATATACATAGTTTTCTATCTCCTTTCATTAATTTTTAGTAGTCATTCTAGAGCTTAACAATATGTACTATTAACTTATGAAAGTCTATTTACAGGTAATATTATACCACCTTTTACTTCATACATCACACTTCATGCCATTTACTGCTTACCTCTTTCTATCAATTTCTTACATTATAAATCTTTCTCTCAAATTATGACAGCATAATTTCATTTATCTACCCATCCCTTTCTTTATGCTATTGTCATATCTTGTACTTCTGCTTACATCATAAATCCCACCTTAAGATTTATTTTGCTTTGAACAGTTAATAGTGGTTTAAGGAAATCATGTTGAAGAAAATATCTCCCTAACGTTTTACCATTTCTGATGTTCTTTTCTGTAAATCCAAGTTTCAATCTGCTATCTTTCTCTTTTAGCCTAACAGTATCTTTTGGCATTTTTTGTAGTGCAAGTAAGTCTGCAGGCAACAAATTTTGTAGACTTTTGTTTATCTGGAAAGATCTTTATTTCATCCTTACAATACCTTTTCTGGATGTGGAATCCTGTTTGCAGGGTTTTCTTTACTTCTCAGAACTTTGTAGATTTTTCTTGATCTTTATTATCTTTGGTAAGAAGTCACCTGTCATATTTCTATTCTCCAGGATATAATGTGAACTCCCCCTACCCTGTCTCTTTGGCAGCTATTATGTCTTTTCTCTTTAGATTTAAACAGTTTGACTATGATGTGCCCCAGTGTAGTTTTCTTTGCTTATTTTCTGTTTGGGCTTTATTTATTTAATTATTTTTAAGGATCAATAAGAGTTTTCATCCAAATTTGGGATATCTTTGGTCATTTTTTTTTTAATTATGGCCCCGTTTTCTTTTAGTATCCAATTAAAATATAACAGACTCTTTTACATTGTTTTTCAGGTAATTGAGGCTTTATTTATTTTTTCTTTTTTTTCTTTAGTTTCTTAAATTGGATAAATCTTTCTTCAAGATCTCTGGCTCTTTGACTATTTCCTGTTGTTATGTGCATCTAGTGAACTTGTTACTCCAGTCATTGGACTTTTTAATTCTAGAATTTTCATTTTATTATTTATTTATTTATTTATTTATTTTTTATGTGCCTTGACTGCGGGCCTTCAGCAGACCAAGTAACTAACCCCTTGCTTGGGCCAGCGACGTTGGGCTCAAGCTGGTGAGCTTTTTGCTCAAACCAGATGAGCCCTCACTCAAGCTGGTGACCTCAGGGTCTCGAACCTGGGTCTTCCGCATCCCAGTCCGACGCTCTATCCACTGCGCCACTGCCTGGTCAGGCATTTTTTAATTTTTTTTTGTTTAGAGAGGTAGTTGGTGAAATGTGTTCATACAATTACTTTGGTATTAGGGCTTCTGTGTTGTCCCCATCTGGTTCCTGGACATAGATATGTAGTAGTGAGCACCTGCTCCACTGGGAGTTTTTATAAGAAGAATATATGGTCCTGATCTATATGGGGTTAGGACCCCATGAAGCTAATTCAGTCTTTCATCTATTTCTTTACATTATCAGTGATATTTTGAGATCCTGAATTTTTATATGAAAACAAAGTAATTAAAAGAAATGAGATTTTTTAAAACAAAATTATTTTAATGATAAATAGCTTGGATTACTTTGTCACCTCCAGTTGGTCCCCTTTCTCTAATCTCTGCTTACCTTTGCTATATTTTCTACATTGTTGCCTGGTACACAAGTGGAAATACCACATTTTTAATTCCAGCCCCCTAGCTTCCTGCCCGAAACTTTAAATACAAACTATATTGCACTGTAGGCAGTCTTCAGGTTATGAATGAGATAGGTACTGTAGATTTGTTCTTAAGTTGAATTTGTATGTAATTTGGAACAGGTACATTTACCTGTTAAATGCAGCTTAGATACTTGTGTTAACATAGTATTTATTCTTACCTTTGTGTATAAATACCTAAATATTTTCAAATACAATCTTTTAACAATCTTGGCTGATGCAGAAGATGATGGACTTGTTGGAGAGGCTGGGACTTATGTTAGTCAGGGTTTGATTCTGCTGCTGGAATCAGTTTCTTGAAGTAGGCATCAAGGGAGGTTTGCACAGAGCTTTTCTTTTTCTCATCATAAAGGCCCTGTAGCTTCTCAGGCCTTCAGTAACCGTATAGTAAACCCTGGTGAACATCTCTGTATCAGGATCTTGCTCCTCTAACTTTGCCATTCCTGTTTCAGTGAGATAGGAAGCATCGGCTAACTTTTGTAGAAAACTTTTTTGGTTCTGGAGTTTCCTAGGTTCCTGTTTCCTTCCTTAAATGCTATCATTCGCTGCTCTAGTTCCATAAGGTCTTCACTGGTTGGTTCTTTGCCAAAGGAGTATAGTAACTCTGTGATATCATTTTCATTGCTGTCCAATTGCAGTTAATTACCAATAGCCCTTTTGGCATTCTGTTCATAAGTACAAGTTGTATGTAAGTCAGATGTTTGTAACTTGTGGATTTACTGAATTTATTTTGCATTTATTGATGCAGTTTTATATTTTTTCAATTAAATTTATTGGGGTGACATTGGTTAATAAGACTATATAGGCTTCAAGAGTAGATTTCTTTTTCTTTTTTTTTTTTTTTTTTTTTTTTTTGTATTTTTCTGTAGCTGGAAACGGGGAGAGACAGACAGACTCCCGCATGCGCCCGACTGGGATCCACCCGGCACGCCCACCAGGGGTGATGCTCTGCCCCTCCGGGGCGTCGCTCTGCCGCGCCTGGGGCAGAGGCCAAGGAGCCATCCCCAGCGCCCGGGCCATCTTTGCTCCAATGGAGCCTTGGCTGCGGGAGGGGAAGAGAGAGACAGAGGAAGGAGGGGTGGGGGTGGAGAAGCAAACGGGCGCTTCTCCTATGTGCCCTGGCCGGGAATCGAACCCGGGTCCCTGCATGCCAGGCTGACGCTCTACCACTGAGCCAACCGGCCAGGGCCCTTTTCTTTTTTTTTTTTTTTACAGAGAGAGAGTCAGAGAGAGGGATAGACAGGGACAGACAGACAGACAGAAAGGGAGAGAGATGAGAAGCATCAATCATCAGTCTTTTGTTGCGCATTGTGACACCTTAGTTGTTCATTGACTGCCCTCTCACATGTGCCCCGACTGCGAGCCTTCAGCAGACCTTGAGTAACGCCTTGCTCGAGCCAGCAACCCTGGGTCCAAACCAGGCTGGTGAGCTTTTGCTCAACCAGATGAGCCCGCGCGAAAGCTGGAGACCTCGGGGTCTTGAACCTGGGTCTTCCGCATCCCAGTCCGACACTCTGTCCACTGTGCCACCTCCTGGTCAGGCAAGAGTAGATTTCTATTATACATGCTCTTCATATTGCAGTGTGCCCACCACCCAAAGTCAAATCATCTCCCATCACCATATATCTTCATATTTTTGCTCATACTCTTTATTGTATCTAAAATAGTATTTCTTTTCAATTTACTCATCCTTTAATGCCCAAATCAAATGTCAGCATTACTCTGAAAAGGAAATAACCTGCCTTTTTCTCCCTCTCACCTTTTCTTACCACTCCCTATTTTTCTCTCTTCTGTTTATTACCATTGCTCTTTGAACATACCACTATTAGTGCTTCTGAATGATGTACTACCTGTATTTTGACCTATTCTACTTAATTGTGAGTTTTTTGTTGACAAGGATTAGGTCTTTGACATTTTCTTGTATCTGGTATATGGAGTAGATGCTTAATTTTTATCACAACAATGATGTTTGTCTCTTCCTAGTTAACTAAGAAGTAGTTCTGTTCTTGCTTGACCTGTGGTAGCGCGGTGGATAAACTGTTGACCTGGAATGCTGAAGTTACCACTAGCTTGAAACTCTGGGCTTGCCTGGTCAAGTCACAGATGAGAAACAACTACTACGAATTAATGCTTCCTGTTTTTCCCCCTGCCTTTCTCTTTATCCTCTCTCTGAAATCAATATATAAAATCTTGGAGGGAAGGCAGACAGACTCTCGCATACGGCCCAACTGGCAAGCCCACTATGGGCGATGCTCTCCCCATCTGGGGCCCTTACTGCGTTGCTCCTGAGGCAAGGCTATAGAGCCATCCTCAGTGCCTGGGGCCAGCTCACTCCAATCAAGCCATGGCTGCAGGATAGGGGTGGGGAGGAGGAAAGAGAGAGAGAGAGAAAGAGAGAAGCAATTGGGGAGAGGGGTGGAAAAGCAGGTGGACTCTTCTTCTGTGTGCCCTGACTGGGAATCAAAACCGGGACATCCACATGGTGGACCAGTGCTCTACTGCTGAGCCAACCAGCCAGGGCCAGTAAATAAAATCTTTAAAAAAACAAAAGCCTGACCAGTGGTGGCGCAGTGGATAGAGTGCCACCTGGGGTGCTGAGGTCCCAGGTTTGAAATCCCGAGTTCACTGGCTTGGGTGCCAGCTCGAATGCAGGTCACCCATTTGAGTGTGGCATCATCATCATCATGATCCCATGATCGCTGACTTGAGCCCAAAGGTTGCTGCCTTAAGCCTGCTGGCTTCAGCAAGGGGTCACTGGCTTGGCTCGACCCTCCACCCCTACCCCCCCGCCTTCCTAGGCAAGGCATATATGACAACGACTAAAGTGAACACAACTATGCATTGATGCTTCTCATCTCTCTCTCTTTCTTCTCTTTCTCCTCCTTGGCCTTCTCCTTTGCTGCCTTCTTCCTTCTCCTTCCTTTTTCCTTCCTCCTCCTCCTCCTTCTTTTCCTTCCTTCCTTCTTTATTCTACTTTCTTTCTCCTTCTCCTCCTCCTCCTCCTCCTCCTCCTCCTCCTTTTCTGTTGACAAAAGGAAATTTTAAGTATTTATCAATTTTCTTTTGGTTGCTTGTGCTTTTGGTGTCATGTCTAAGAAACCATTGCCTAGACCAGGGATAGTCAACCTTTTTATATCTACCGCCCACTTTTGTATCTCTGTTAGTAGTAGAATTTTCTAACCACCCATCGGTTCCACAGTAATGGTGATTTATAAAGTAGGGAAGTAACTTTACTTTATAAAATTTATAAAGCAGAGTTACAGCAAGTTAAAGCATATAATAATAATTACTAAGTACTTTATGTAGGATTTTTGCTAAGTTTGGCAGAATAAAACCACTTACTATAGTTAAATCTTTTTATTTATACTTTGGTTGCTCTACTACCGCCCACTATGAAAGCTGGAACACCCACTAGTGGGTGGTAGGGACCAGGTTGACTACCACTGGCTAGACCCTGGTGGGTATCTTAGTTGGTTAGACTGTTGTCTTGATACGCCAAGGTACCTGGTCAGGGCACATGCAAGAAGCAACCAATGAATGCACAGCTGTGGAACAGCAAGTCAATGTTTCTCTCTCTCTCTCTCTCTCTCTCTCTCTATCTCTCTCTATTTCTCCTCTTCCCCCTAAAATCAATAAATGAATAAAAAAATTAAAAAGAAAACATTGCCTACTCCAAGGTCACGAAGATTTACACTTATTTTTTTCCTTTAGGAGTTTTAGCTCATAAATTTCAGTCTTTGATTCATTTTGAGTTAATTTTAATTTTTATATGAAGTGTGTTTCATTCTTTTTTATGTGGATATCCAGTTTTCCCAGCACCTTTCGCTGAAATGACTGTTCTTTTCTCATTTGTATTTTGGTAGCCTGTGGAAAATCAACTGACCTGAAATATACAGATTTATTTTTATACTCTTAGTTCAAATTACTGTTACAGTATAGTAAGTTTTAAAATCAGAAAGTATGAATTTTCCAATTTGTTCTTTTTCAAGATTGTTTTGACTATTGTAGGTCAAATACATGTGTATTTTAAGATCATTGTGTTCCTACAAATAAGCTGACTGGGATTTTGATTTGAGTTGTATTGAATCTGTAGATCAATTTTGGACATATTGCAATCTTTTTTTATTTTTTTATTTTCAGAGACAGAGAGTCAGAGAGGGATAGATAGGGACAGACAGACAGGAACAGAGAGAGATGAGAAGCATTAATTTTTCGTTGTAGCACCTTAGTTGTTCTTGATTGATTTCTCATATGTGCCTTGACCAGGGGGCTAAAGCAGACCGAGTGACCCCTTGCTTGAGCCAGTGACCTTGGGTCCAAGCTGGTGAGCTTTGCTCAAACCAGATGAGCCCACGCTCAAGCTGGCGACCTTGGGGTCTCAACCCTGGGTTCTCCGCATCCCAGTCTGATGCTCTGTCTACTACGCCACCACCTGGTCAGGTCATATTGCCATCTTAATATTAAATTTTTCCAGCCATGAACTGCAGGATGTCTTTCCATCTTCTATTCCTGTTAACTTAAGGAGTTAAGTGTGGGATTTAAATAAAAAGAAGCAGAGCTGTGGTATCTATAGGCCCATGTATCTCTGGATGTTCTGAATGTTTTAATATTTTCAATTATTTCAATGTGTCTTCAAGTAAGATATTCATTGGAATTAAGATTATTATAACTCTATGGTAGTACTAAGCATGGCTGTGGCGATACAAGGATGAATAAAATGTCACTGCCATTAAAACTTCAGGTCTAGCAAGAAAATCATTTATAAACAGAAAATTTCATATGATATATGATACTAGGTTCAGATATCAAGATTTCTTGAAAGTTTTTGGCTTCTTCTACATTTGTAAAGCTCTTTTCTCCACAATAGATGATTATAAATTGTGTATTAGCATATCTTTCACTGTTGCCTAGTTGTGATTGCTTTGTACAGAAGTTAAAAAAAGTACTGTAAAGGCTCTTAAGACTTTGAACTTTGGATTGCTTAGTATCAACAATACATTTTTAATGAATTTTGAGGATTTATAAATTAATAATGACAAGAAAACTTTAGAATCATCATGCCTTCTAAAGTTTGAAGGAAATAAGTAACATTAAAATAAAGCAAAAAAAAATTTATAAAATTCTCTTTAGCTCTCTGGACTCACCACTTACCATGTCTCTCCTCATTCTCTCTGTTTTTGTTTGTTTGTTGTTGTTTTTTATAGAGACAGAGTCAGAGAGAGGAATAGACAGGGACAGAAAGACAGGAACGGAGAGAGATGAGAAGCATCAATCATCAATTTTTTGTTGTGGTGCTTTAGTTGTTCATTGATTGCTTTCTCATATGTGACTTGACCGTGGGCCTTCAGCAGACCAAGTAACCCCTTGCTCAAGCTAGCGACCTTGGTTCCAAGCTGGAGAGCTTTGCTCAAACCAGGTGAGCCCGCGCTCAAGCTGGTGACCTCGGAGTCTCGAACCTGGGTCCTCTGGTGCTCTATCCACTGCACCACTGCCTGGTCAGGGCTCTCTGTTTTTTTTAACCTAGTCATATGAACAGTTCTCTTAATGTCTTACTCTCAGATGTCTATGACTTTAGCACCAGAATCTTTAGATTTGTTTATGCCATGGCTCTATTTGTCAGTTCTTTTGAAGCCTCTGAACCCCTTCTCAGAATAATATATATTTTTAAAGGCATAAAACAGATTATACAGGATTAAAAAGCAGTTACATTAAAATAATTATAAAAATACTATATCAAGTTTGTGATACAGTAATCTATGCTTCCTTGGTAACATAAAACAACAAAATTTAATATGGTTACTTTAAATAACAAAAGGAGAAATAAGTAATGAGTAGTAATAAGTGACATTTTGAGACAAAACTATTAGTGGAATGGGAAACAAACTGATTTTTAGGTATCACTAAACTGTGGTTTGTTCCTTACATTCATAATGGAAGGAAATACTGAATTTCAGCATTTTCTTCCTTCTCAAGTACAAGCCATTTTCCTCTGCCTAAAATTGTTTTTATTCCCCCTTCCTTCTACTGTATCTGATCATGATCCTCCTCAAAGATTCAGCTCGTCTTAGCACTGTATGGTGATTACTTACTTGCCTGTTATATGCTAGTCACTATTCTAGGCATGTAGACTCCATCAGCAAACAGAATAGATAAAAATCCATGTCTTCAAGGAACTTAGAGCTTTATGGGAGAATGACGATAGACAAAATAAACACTTAAGTTATATAGAATGTGAGACTATTATAAATGCTGTTGAAAAGTTAGTGTTGACTGAAGTCAACAGGTGTAGATTGCAATTTTTGAAAGAGTAAGTAAGGTAAATTTATAGAGAAAGTGAATTTTGAGCAAAGACATGAAGATGGTGAGACTTAACCATGCAGATATCTTTTCTCTCTCTTATCACACTTCAGACTGAGATTTCCTTTTTATTTGTATTATTAGTGCCAACATTGTGACTAAGCACATGGTCAACCCTTGATGAACTGTCATTAAGAAAGGGGCCTTTATGTATCTGGTTAAACTTCTTGACCATAATCTATTACTTAACCCAGCAACTTGGAAAGTGACACATGCTGAATCATTCAAACTGGCTAAACTTCTCACATTTGGGGCAGATACAAGATGGAGAAAAATTGCTGGGTAATGATGAAATAATTCTTAAGGCGATGAAATCATTTCAAGATTTAGGAAAAATAAGATTACTAAAATCCCATAATGCATGTTAGATTTATAGAAGATTCACATGGTAATTGCATGATAGAATAAGTTTATTTCAGTTTTAAAAATAAATTTTCTATTCTTTGGAAGAATTCTAAGAAGGAATATATGTCATAAAATAATCATTTTTACAAATCGGTACTGTTCAACATTGATACTCAAAAACTAAATTGGGCTCAGTGGACCCTGATGGTATACTGAGGGTTACATAAAATATATATGAAATAGTCCCTCCTCCAAAATTTGACCACATATTGTTTTTTGTTATTTTTTTTCCTGATAGAGACAGGAAGGAAGCGAGATGAGATGCATCAACTTGTATTTGTGTCATTTTAATTGTTCATTGATGGCTTCTCATTTGTACCTTGACCCTGGGGTTCCAGCTGAGCCACTGACCTTTTGCTTCAAGCCAGCGACCTTTGGCCTCAAGCCAGTGACCATGGGATCATGTTGATGATCCCAACTCAAGCCAGCAACCCTGCATTCAAGCTTATAAGCCTGCAATCAAGCTGGATAAGCCTGTGTTCAAGCTGGTGACCTTGGGGTTTTGAACCTGGGTCCTCAGCATCCCAAGTGGATGCTCTATCCGCTGCACCACCACTGGTCAGGTACCATCACATATTGTTTTGTATTTATCTTATTTTTTTCACCTCCTACAACTTATATCAAAGAAGAAGCACACAAATATTTGGCAAATCTTAAATTTTATGAAAAATTTAAATCTAGCACACTTTTTTAATTATTGAAGTTATGTCTACTAAAGACAGCTTGATTAATTCTAAAGACTTTATCTTTCACTTAACATTTGCTGAATTCCTACTTTGCACAAGAAAAGGCAAAACTGAATAACAATAGCCAAAATATTTTTAGTGAAGCTTATTATCAAAAATAAAATGCCAGAACATGTTATACCTGAATATAACCTATTATCTACCCAACAACTGGGAAAGTAACACATTCTGAATCAACCAGACTGACTAACCTTCTCACACTTTGGGCAGATATAGATACCCATACATTTTTCCATCTTACTCAAATACTAAAGTAACAAGAATGCAAAAGAATGATTGAGCCTTGCCTGTGGTGGTGCAGCGTGGATACAGCATCAACCTGGAACACTGAGGTCACCTGTTCAAAACCCTGAGCTTGCCTAGTCAAGGCACATAAACAAGCAATGAATGAACAACTAAAGTGAAGCAACTATGAGTTGATACTTCTCTCGTTCCTCCCCCCATTCTAAAATTAATAAAATAAATCTTTAAAAAAAAGTGACTGAGTAACCTAGAAGGATCATGCAGTAATGAAATTATACAATAATCATAACTATTATCCTTCAGTTTTCTTATTATGTTGCCCAAAGTAGTACATCTTTCTTAAATTTTTATTTATTTATTCATTTTAGAGAGGAGAGGGGGGGAGAGAGAGAGAGAGAGAGAGAGAGAGAGAGAGAGAGAGAGAGAAGGGGGGGAGGAGCTGGAAGCATCAACTCCCATATGTGCCTTGACCAGGCAAGCCCAGGGTTTCGAACCGGCAACCTCAGCATTTCCAGGTCGACACTTTATCCACTGCGCCACCACAGGTCAGGCCCAGTAGTACATCTTTCAAGAAGGCATAATAAATGTCTCTAGGTGCCATCTTAAATCTTTTTTCTTTTTAAGTTTTCATTGAACACAGTTGAAAGTTTAGATTATTTCTGCTCATAATGATAAAGAAATGAAAATTGACAGGAAAAGGGCTTACTATTTTCAGTGGAATCAGAAAATGAACATAGAGACAACACTTTAGACTCTAATTATGATGGTTAAATTGAGTTGAGTATAACCTAGAGTAATTTTCCCAAACCAAGGAAATAGTGAGTTAATGATACATTTCTAAGGAGAAAAGACACGTGCTATTCTCATCCATTTAGTCATTCAGCAAGGTCTTCATCATGCAGTATTTTGTGACTAGAATCATCACAATTTTTTCTAGAAAATCATGTGAACAGTATTTTTCATCCTTTAAGATGTTGGTGCACCAAAAGTCACTTGATATGATTTGTAAGTGGACAGATCTTAAAGTCTTATGTGTATACAAAAGTGCTTATAAGGAAACGGGTGCTATAGAAATGAAGAAGTTAATTGGATTGATTCATCATTTCATTTGGTGTTTATAAACCAGATATGAAAATATTTTCCACAATTAGATTGCAAAGATGGCTGACCATTCTTCAACAAGAATTCTGAGACATCAAAAATTTCAGAGGTGACCAGGCGGTTGTGCAGTGGATAGAGCGTTGGACTGGGATGCGGAAGACCCAGGTTCGAGACCCTGAGGTTGCCAGCTTGAGCGCGGGCTCATCTGGTTTGAGCAAAAGCTCACCAGCTTGGACCCAAGGTCACTGGCTTGAGCAAGGGGTTACTCTGTCTGCTGAAGACCCACGGTCAAGGCATATATGAGAAGGCAATCCCAATCAATGAACAACTAAGGTGTTACAACACGCAACGAAAAACTGATGATTGATGCTTCTCATCTCTCTCCGTTCCTGTCTGTCTGTCCCTATCTATCCCTCTCTCTGACTCTTTCTCTGTCTCTATAAAAAAAAAAAAGATTTTTTCAGAAGTATAATTTTTGAAAATAGAAGTACAAGAACCAGAAGTAGTATAATGCTGGAATCTATTAAATATAGATTTGAAATTGGGAATCAGTATTGGCCTTTTGATAATATATAAGAAAAAGAACCAGAATTAGAACATTTTAGAAATTGAAAACCCAGAATCAGTATTTACAAGACAGATGTTTGTTTTAGTTTCATGTATGACAGTTCATAAGAAATTAGTTACATTCAAAAGATCCTGACAGATTTGGTATATGTACCTTCAAAACCAAGAAAATTTGAATTTAGTAGATATGATTTGTATTATATATAAAATATAGAAAATTTGGGTTTGCTATTATTTCCGTGAACCGTGAGTTTTAAACTTGTGAATTGAGTTTTGGTATTTCTTTTTATGATTTATTTTCAACTTTTATGAAAACCAAGTGTAAAACTTTTTCCTATTTTGAAACTCCTAGCTGAATCTAGTCAAGATCATTGTTTTCATTTTTAGTGCTTGATTTCTGTAGCATCTACATTTTACATTGTTCTTGGCAAGTTTATATCCAGCTGGTAGACTCATCAGCTGACATGCAGTGGCCACTTTGAAATGATAATGTGGAAGAATATCCCAGTAGTGGCTGGCTGCTAAGTTCAAGTATCTGAATAAGACTAGGATCTGAAAAGGCCTGCATTATACTCTGATACTCTTGGCAGTTTGTTGAACAACTTTTTTTCTTCCCATTTCAGCAAATATTTATTGAATACTTGCCTCTGTCTGACATTGTGCCTATCACAGTGAATATAGAAGTGAGTTTCTACCCTTAAGGAACTCATCACTTAAGACATACAGACCTTTAAATAATGTTAAGTGCAATCCATGGTCTAAATGTGTGAAATGTATAGAGATCTTGTAGAGGAAGAAAGTGATGAATTCCTGTAAATAACATGTGAGCTAAATTTTGAAGGGGGAATAAGTTTGGGTGGACATTATAGGCAGTGGTATTATAGGCAATGAGATCAACATGTAGGGCAGGCACAGATGTATGAAAGAATGTGGTATGCTTAAGGAACAATAAGCAGATAATTTACATCAGGCACAAAGTGTGAAGATTTTGTAGATGAGAGCTGTATTTTCCCTCATTGATAAATATTGCCTGAAAAAAGTAACCTAGAAAAATTAATGAAATAATAGAGGCAAAGACTAAACTTTAATTCTATCACTGAGGTTATTGTTAAACTAGGGATGTGCATTGTATTTCTGTTTCTGAAATGCATAGCTCCCTCCCTTCTTTCCTTTCTTACCGTGTGTGTGTGTGTGTGTGTGTGTGTGTGTATGTGTATGTGTGTGTGTGTGTATATATATATATATATACTTGTAGACAGGATAACTGAGGAAGAAAGGGACTAAGACCTTGATTCAGGTCCTGGCCTTCATATCCTTGGATAAGCAAACCACTTTTATCTTTCTGAGGTTTGGTCTTCTCATCTGTATAATATGTGCAAACTTGATCTATGGTTGTCAAAATCCTTTTTTCAGGGAGTACGTGCTCTTACGTATTTTTGAATGTGTGGTTTGAGAACTTGTATCAAAAAGTAAGAAAGGATAAATAATTACAATAAATGGTGACAGAATAAGCAATAAGATTTATCTACAGACCATTGCTTCCCAGGATGCAGTTATTTTATCAAATGTGTTCAAGCAGTTTGTCTTTATAAATTGTTTCATTTACCATTTAGAGTTATGAGGTCCCAGGATGCAGAAACTACAGTATCTTTATATGTAAAATTCTATTAGACTTGAATGTTATATGCTGTTGAAATGATCATATGTGTTCAATTAAAAATTAACATATATATAAAAATGTGTTTAGTTGATCATTTCTCTTCTTAATTTGGCCGTGACAGAAGTTCTTGGATTTGGCTTCTTCAGATTATGATTTTTTTCTCTCTAATAATCTAGTTATAAATGGACTTTTTACCTCATATGAACTTTTTTTCAGTTTAAAATTAGTGTTTCTTTCATGCTATTTTTGTTGTATCTGCAAATTGTTTGCTTTGAAGCAGAGGCTTGTAACAATCTATTTTGATATACTATTAATATAACTTATTTCTTTACCTCTAGGGGTCCTACTGGGCAATAGACACCAATCCAAAAGAAGAGGCGCTGCCTACTCGGCCAAAGAAGAGAGCACGATCTGTAGAACGGGTAAATGCTCTTTCTTTATTTAGTTTGTCATGGGGTTATTATGTCAGAAATACAGACTTTAGGAGTTCATTTTTAGTACAGCAAGTATAACCATAATGAAGGTAATATTTTACGTTTATAACATTTTCTATTTTTCCAAAACACTTTTAGATTCATTATTTTATTTGAACTAACAACTCTTTGAGTGAGTGGGCAGTTTAGGAGTTAAGTAAAAGGTTTTTGTTTTGTTTTTGTGATTAGGGCACAGCCGTTGTCTGAGACTTGAATCCAGGTCTCTTGAGTTTTAATTTGGGACTCTTTTCCTCTGGCATCTCCAACATTAAGGACTGGGTTAAGTTAATAACACTATTCCCTTTCACTGCATATAGTCTAATTATATTGAATTTCTCTGATTGCTTTCAAAATGCTTTATCCTGTTTTCAATCATGTTATGATTATTTTATATGAAAAATCTCTTAAGTGTGTGTGTTTTTGTAAGGTGACTCTTACTTATAAATTCATGGTTAAAAATTAATTTGTGGTCCTGGCCGGTTGGCTCAGTGGTAGAGCGTCGACCCAGTGTGTGGAAGTCCTGGGTTCAATTCCCAGCCAGGGCACAGAGGAGACAAGTGCCCATCTGCTTCTCCATCCCTCCCCCTCTCCTTCCTCTCTGTCTTTCTCTTCCCCTCCCGCAGCCAAGGCCCACTGGAGCAAAGTTGGCCTGGGCACTAAGGATGGCTCTGTGGCCTCTGCCTCAGGCACTAGAATGGCTCTCTGGTTGTAACAGTGCAACGCCCCAGATGGGCAGAGCATTGCCCCCTAGTGGGCATGCCCGGTGGATCAGACAGATGCACATGTGGGAGTCTGTCTCTCTGCCTCTCCACTTCTAACTTCAGAAAAATACCCCCCCCCAAATATTAATTTACAAGAATGAAGAAGAAAAAGCAGTTCTAGTTGCTGTCCTATGCTGTTTATTGTAACATAGTTTTAGTCAGCTCTTTGTCCCCAGACATGAACTTACTTTCCTTTTAGCTTTCTCAGTGTACATCTCCAGCATCTCAGCTGTCTCTCCCTCTAACTCTCTCTCCTCCCCTCCCTCCTTTTTTCTCTCTCTTTCTCTCTCTCTCCCTCTCTCTCCCTCCACCCTACTGTTCCTAGAGGCCCACCTCAAATATAAACTACTTTGTGAAACTTTTTCCTCATTTATTCATTTGCATTCTTATGGAAATTTTACTGTGTTCTTTTAGAGGACTTCTCACACTTTGTCGAAATTATTTCCATATTTGTCTTTTTTACTGGGCTGTGATCCCCTAAGAATAGAGAAAATGTATCTCCCGCTTAGTGATTTTTCACTGTTTATAATAAGTATCAGTAAATGTTTGCAGAACGAATCAGGTCAAAGGGAGTAAGATAAAATGCTGAAAACTGCAAACATTTGACTAAATAAATTTGTTCTAGACTCCCTATAATAAAAAGATAGTTAATAGTAGAAAACAAATTTAATTAGATATGTATGTATAGGACTCGGAAGCAGCCAGGCAGTTGAGGATAAGGAAGGGATAAGGGTCTGGGGCTTTTAAAGGGAGGAAGACAGTTCACAGGAAGGTGAGGAGCAAATGTTTGGTAAATAAATGTTTGCTCTGCCATGCAGATAAGTCTCTCAGATATAAAATGTTATTTCTGATGATAATTCTCCAACTGGTGCGGGACACCTTTCTAATTTCTTTTAGGCAGTTAGGAGGAGGTGAAAAACATTCCTGGTTCTGCTAGGTCTTTATTGCCTTCAGCTCAAAAAAATCTACATGCCAAATTGGTACATTCTACATTGACTTGTTCTGAACTCTCAGTGCTGAGTAGATGGAGTTGCAGTAGTCGAGTTTGTGAAAAGGTAATGGCCTGGGCTAGGGATGTATATACCTGAGAAAGTTCTCCAGAAAATTAACATGGTATCAGGTTTCTAAATACCTGTAATTTTGTATAATACTGTCATTTTAACAGTTTGATTTGACAGGTATTTGTTCGATGGATACTATATCAGACATTGTGCTAGGATATTGTGGGGTATACCAAGAAAAAAGAGACATGATTAAGACATATAATTCTAGCATGAGGGCAAAGTATGTATGTATAGAAAGTATTACAAGAAAGATATAAAATACCATTGTGTACAGATTGAGAGTTGTTTTAGTGGGACTATCTGGGAAAGATTCATGGATTATGTGACTTGGCTTTCAAATGGAGACAGGCAGGGCAAGGTAGAGAGAAGAGCATTCACTGAGCACATACTATTTCTTTAGTATTGGCAGGCACAATTCTGGGTGCTGGGGAAATGACAATTAAGAAAACAGACATTTTCTGATCTCATGAAGTTTATATTCTATGAGAGGTGGGGTGGGCAGTAAAGCATGAGATAAGAATCCTTGGTCAAAGATACGATAAAGAGGTGGAAAAATTTACTTCCTTTTGACTGGGTGAGTTTTCCCTCTTTCTCATTAATTTGCATTATTCTTGCCATTCATTGAGAGAGAGAGAAAGAGAGTTTGTGAAAGCATACCTCTTATTTTGTAAGTGTGGAGCTAAGTGTTGGGGGAATAGAGGCAGATCCATACTCGCTCCTTATGAAGCTTTTGCTTAAGCAGGAAAGATAAACTGGTAAGTTGACAGTAATGTTGCTTGTTGCAGTATAATTAATAATTACTCATTTATTCTCAAAATAGCATTTAGATGATAAATTATGTGGTTACCCTAAATATAATGGTAGTCTTTAATTTATTGATTTTTTTAGAGAGAGAAGTATAGATTTTTTGTTCTTATTTATGCATTATTTATGCACTTATTTATGCATTTATTGGTTGATTCTTTTATGTGCCCTGACCTGGGATTAAACCTGTAACCTTGGTGTATTAGGATGATGCTCTAACCAACTGAGCTACCTGGCCAGGGCAAGATGAAGGTCTTGAGAACTATGGGACCATATAGCAGAGAGGTGTAATTTAGTCTATAGAGAGTCAGGAAAGGTTTCCTTGAAGAACTGGTATTTCAGTGAAGTCCTGTTAAATGAACAGAAATATGGCAGATAATGAGGGTGGTTGACAATGTTGTGGAGTACGCAGAACTTATATTTGTTTATTTATTTATTTAAAAATTTTTTTTTGCATTTTTCTGAAGCTGGAAACAGGGAGAGACAGTCAGACAGACTCCCGCATGCGCCCGACCGGGATCCACCCGGCACGCCCACCAGGGGGTGATGCTCTGCCCACCAGGGGCGATGCTCTGCCCATCCTGGGCGTCGCCATGTTGCGACCAGAGCCACTCTAGCGCCTGAGGCAGAGGCCACAGAGCCATCCCCAGCGCCCGGGCCATCTTTGCTCCAATGGAGCCTTGGCTGCGGGAGGGGAAGAGAGAGACAGAGAGGAAGGCGCAGCGGAGGGGTGGAGAAGCAAATGGGCGCTTCTCCTGTGTGCCCTGGCCGGGAATCGAACCCGGGTCCTCCGCACGCTAGGCCGACGCTCTACCACTGAGCCAACAGGCCAGGGCCAGAACTTATATTTGGAAGGCTAGTAGTTAAAAGGAGTACCCAGATTTTCAAGGAACTGACAGGTTAGTATGGCTGGAACATAAAGTCCAAGAAGGACAATAATTTTTTATTTTTACTTTTCCTATCCTATTAGTTTCTATTTTTATATTAACAAATGGCTATTCTTTTTGACCTTTTACATTTTTAATTTGTTTTAAAATTTTTTATTTTTTAATTACAGTAGACATGCAATATTGTATTAGTTTCAGATGTACAACCAAGTGATTGAACATTTATATAATTTACAAAGTGATAACCCTGATAAATCTAGTACTATCTATCTGACACCATACATAGTTATTACAATATTATTGACTATATTTCTGATGCTGTGCTTTACATTCTCATGACTATTCTGTAATTACCAGTTTGTACTTCTTTTTTTTTAACTTCTGTTTTGTTTTATTATTTATTTATTTTATTTTATTTTTTTGTGACAGAGACAGAGAGAGGGACAGATAGAGACAGACAGACAGGAAGGGAGAGAGACCAATTTGTACTTCTTTTTTTTTTTTTTTTTTTAAATAAATTTTTATTAATGGTAATGGGATGACATTAATAAATCAGGGTACATATATTCAAAGAAAACATGTCTAGGTTATTTTGTCATTAAATTATGTTGCATACCCCTCGCCCAAAGTCAGATTGTCCTTCGCCACCCTCTATCTAGTTCTCTGTGCCCCTCCCCCTCCCCCTAACTCTCCCCCTGTCCTCCCTCCCCCCACCCCTGGTAACCACCACACTCTTGTCCATGTCTCTTAGTCTCATTTTTATGTTCCACCAATGTATGGAATCATGTAGTTCTTGTTTTTTTCTGATTTACTTATTTCACTCCTTATAATGTTATCAAGATCCCACCATTTTGCTGTAAATGATCTGATGTCATCGTTTCTTATGGCTGAGTAGTATTCCATAGTGTATATGTGCCACATCTTCTTTATCCAGTCTTCTATTGAAGGGCTTTTTGGTTGTTTCCATGTCTTGGCCACTGTGAACAGTGCTGCAATGAACATGGGGCTACATGTGTCTTCACGTATCAATGTTTCTGAGTTTTGGGGGTATATACCCAGTAGAGGGATTGCTGGGTCATAAGGTAGTTCTATTTGCAGTTTTTTGAGGAACCACCATACTTTCCTCCATAATGGTTGTACTACCTTACAGTCCCACCAACAGTGAATGAGGGTTCCTTTTTCTCCACAGCCTCTCCAACATTTGCTATTACCCGTCTTGTTGATCATAGCTAATCTAACAGGTGTGAGGTGGTATCTCATTGTAGTTTTGATTTGCATTTCCCTAATAACTAATGAAGCTGAGCATTTTTTCATATATCTGTTGGCCATTTGTATCTCTTCCTGGGAGAAGTGTCTATTCATGTCTTCTTCCCATTTTTTTATTGGATTGTTTGTTTGTTTGTTGTTGAGTTTTATGAGTTCTTTGTAAATTTTGGAAATTAGGCCCTTATCTGAGCTGTTGTTTGAAAATATCATTTCCCATTTAGTTGGCTGTCTGTTTATTTTTATATCAGTTTCTCTTGCTGAGCAAAAACTTTTTATTCTGATGTAGTCCCATTCATTTATCTTTGCCTTCACTTCTCTTGCCATTGGAGTCAAGTTCATAAAATGTTCTTTAAAACCTAGGTCCATGAGTTTAGTACCTATGTCTTCTTCTATGTACTTTATTGTTTCAGGTCTTATATTTAGGTCTTTGATCCATTTTGAATTAATTTTAGTACACGGGGACAGGCTGTAGTCGAGTTTCATTCTTTTGCATGTGGCTTTCCAGTTTTCCCAACACCATTTGTTGAAGAGGCTTTCTTTTCTCCATTGTGTGTTGTTGGCCCCTTTATCAAAGATTATTTGACCATATATATGTGGTTTTATTTCTGGGCTTTCTATTCTGTTCCATTGGTCTGAGTGTCTATTTTTCTGCCAATACCATGCTGTTTTGATTATTGTGGCCCTATAATATAGTTTAAAGTCAGGTATTGTAATGCCCCCAGCTTCATTCTTTTTCCTTAGGATTGTTTTGGCTATTCGGGGTTTTTTATAGTTCCATATAAATCTGATGATTTTTTGTTCCATTTCTTTAAAAAATCTCATAGGAATTTTGATGGGAATTGCATTAAATTTGTATATTGCTTTGGGTAATATGGCCATTTTGATTATATTTATTCTTCCTATCCAAGAGCAAGGAATATTTTTCCATCTCATTGTATCTTTTTCGATCTCCCTTAACAATGCTTTGTAATTTTCATTATATAGGTCCTTTACATTCTTTGTTATGTTTATTCCTAGGTATTTTATTTTTTTTGTTGCAATCGTGAAGGGGATTATTTTTTTGAGTTCGTTTTCTAATATTTCATTGTTGGCATAGAGAAAGGCTATGGACTTCTGTATGTTAATTTTGTATCCTGCGACCTTACTGTATTGGTTTATTGTTTCTAATAATCTTTTTGTGGAGTCCTTCGGGTTTTCGATGTATAGGATCATATCATCAGCAAAAAGTGATACCTTTACTTCTTCTTTTCCAATATGGATGCCTTTTATTTCTTTGTCTTGTCTGATTGCTCTGGCCAGAACTTCTAGCACCACGTTAAATAAGAGTGGAGAGAGTGGACAACCCTGTCTTGTTCCTGATTTAAGGGGGAAAGCCTTCAGTTTAGTGCCATTTAATATGATGTTAGCTGATGGTTTATCATATATGGCCTTTATCATGTTGAGATATTTTCCTTCTATACCCATTTTGTTGAGAGTCTTAAACATAAAATTGTGTTGTATTTTATCAAAAGCCTTTTCTGCATCTATTGATAAGATCATGTGGTTTTTGTTCTTTGTTTTGTTGATATGGTGTATTACGTTAACCGTTTTGCGTATGTTGAACCATCCTTGAGATTCTGGGATGAATCCCACTTGATCATGATGTATTATTTTTTTAATATGTTGTTGTATTCGGTTTGCCAGTATTTTGTTTAGAATTTTAGCATCTGTATTCATTAGAGATATTGGTCTGTAGTTTTCTTTCTTTGTGCCATCCTTGCCAGGTTTTGGTATGAGGGTTATGTTGGCCTCATAAAATGTGTTCGGAAGTATTGCTTCTTCTTCAATTTTTTGGAAGACTTTGAGTAGAATAGGAACCAAGTCTTCTTTGAATGTTTGATAGAATTCACTAGTATAACCGTCTGGGCCTGGACTTTTATTTTTGGGGAGGTTTTTAATAGTTTTTTCTATTTCCTCCCTGCTGATTGGTCTGTTTAGGCTTTCTGCTTCTTCATGACTCAGTCTAGGAAGGTTGTATTGTTCTAGGAATTTATCCATTTCTTCTAGATTGTTGTATTTGGTGGCATATAATTTTTCATAGTATTCTACAATAATTCTTTGTATATCTATGATGTCTGTGGTGATCTCTCCTCTTTCATTTTGGATTTTATTTATTTGAGTCCTGTGCCTTTTTTCCTTGGTGAGTCTTGCCAAGGGTTTGTCAATTTTGTTGACCTTTTCAAAGAACCAGCTCCTTGTTTTATTGATTTTTTCTATAGTTTTTCTGTTCTCTATTTCATTTATTTCTGCTCTGATTTTTATTATCTCCTTTCTTCGGCTGGTTTTGGGTTGTCTTTGTTCTTCTTTTTCTAGTTCCTTAAGGTGTGAAGTTAAGTGGTTTACTTCGGCTCTCTCTTGTTTGTTCATATAGGCCTGAAGTGATATGAACTTTCCTCTTATTACTGCTTTTGCTGCATCCCAGAGATTCTGATATGTCGTATTTTCATTTTCATTTGTCTGTATGTATCTTTTGATCTCTGCGCTTATTTCTTCTTTGACCCATTCATTTTTTAGAAGTATGTTGTTTAGTTTCCACATTTTTGTGGGTTTTTCCCCCTCTTTTTTGCAGTTGAATTCTAGTTTCAAGGCTTTATGATCAGAAAATATGCTTGGTACAATTTCAATTTTTCTAAATTTGCTGATATTGTCTTTGTGGCCCAACATATGGTCAATTCTTGAGAATGTTCCATGTACACTAGAGAAAAATGTATACTCTGTCGCTTTGGGATGAAGTGTCCTGTAGATGTCTATCATATCCAGGTGTTCTAGTATTTCGTTCAAGGCCACTATATCTTTATTGATTCTCTGTTTGGATGACCGATCTAGAGCCGTCAGCGGAGTATTGAGGTCTCCAAGTATGATTGTATTTTTGTTAGTTTTTGTTTTAAGGTCAATAAGTAGCTGTCTTATATATTTTGGTGCTCCTTGGTTTGGTGCATATATATTAAGGATTGTTATGTCTTCTTGATTCAGTGTCCCCTTAATCATTATGAAGTGACCATTTTTGTCTCTGAGTACTTTTTCTGTCTTGTAGTCAGCATTATCAGATATGAGTATTGCTACACCTGCTTTTTTTTGGGTGTTGTTTGCTTGGAGTATTGTTTTCCAGCCTTTCACTTTGAATTTGTTTTTATCCTTGTTGCTTAGATGTGTTTCTTGTAGGCAGCATATAGTTGGATTTTCTTTTTTAATCCATTCTGCTACTCTGTGTCTTTTTATTGGTAAGTTTAATCCATTTACATTTAGTGTAATTATTGACACTTGTGGGTTCCCTACTACCATTTTATAAATTGCTTTCTGTTAGTTTTGTATCTAGTTTGATTCTTCTCTTTTGTTTTTCTATCATTTGTTTCTGTTTGTTTGTGTTCCATACTTCTTTCCTCTGTTGCTACCTTTTTTAAGTCATGTGTTTTTGTGGTGGTTTTTTCAAGGGTGGTTACCATTAAGTAATGAAAAGGGTACCTACCATATTCATTGTAGTACCCTATCTTATAAGTATTTCTGCACTTCATCGTCCTTTGCTACTGTTAATCTCCATTCTCTCCCCTCCTTTTTTTTTCCTTTGTTGTCACAGTTTAAGTTTGGTTTTATTGTGTTCTTGGTGGAGCTGTTACTTGTGGTGTTGTTTTCTTTTGTTCTTTGAATCTGGTTGGAAAACCCCCTTTAGTATTTCCTGGAGTGGGGGCTTTCTCGTGATAAATTCTCTCATCTTTTCTGTATTTGTGAATGTTTTTATATCTCCTTCATACTTGAAGGATAGCTTTGATGGGTATAGTATTCTTGGCTGAAAGTTCCTCTCTTTCAGGGCCTTAAATATTGGGGTCCACTCTCTTCTAGCTTGTAGAGTTTCTGCTGAGAAATCTGATGATAATCTAATAGGCCTTCCTTTATATGTTGTACTCTTCTTTTCCCTGGCTGCCTTGAGAATTTTTTCTTTGTCATTGGTTTGTGTCATCTTTATTATGATGTGCCTTGGAGTGGGTTTGTTGGGGTTAAGAAAACTCGGTGTTCTGTTTGCTTCTTGAACTTGAGGCTTTAGTTCTTTCCACAGGCTTGGGAAGTTCTCGTCTATTATTTGTTTGAGTATATTCTCCATTCCATTTTCTTTCTCTTCTCCCTCTGATATACCTATTATTCTTATGTTATTCTTTCTGATGGAGTCAGATAATTCCTGTAGGGCTTTCTCGTTTTTTATTATTTTTGAGTCTCTTTCTTCTTCTCTCTGTTGTGCCTCAAGTTGTTTGTCTTCTATTTCACTAATCCTATCTTCAATCTGGGTTGTTCTGCTAGCTAAGCTTGTTACCTCGTTTTTCAGCTCGTGAATTGAGTTTTTCATTTCTGTTTGATTTGTTTTTATAGTTTCAATTTCCTTGGTAATATATTCTTTGTGTTCATTGAGTTGTTTTCTGATCTCCCTATATTGCCTTTCCGTGTTTTCTTGTATATCTCTGAGTATTTTTAAGATTTCTATTTTAAATTCTCTGTCATTTAGCTCCAAGGCTTCCAATATGTTAAGTCTTTTCTCCATAGATTTTTCCACATCTATTTGTGTTACCTCTCTTTCTTTTGTATCCATAATATTCGATTTCCTCTTTCTTATTGGCATCTGCGGGTGGTCTTGTTGATAGCACTAATTAGAATTAATAAAGAGTAAAAAGTAAAAAACAAAAACAAAAACAAAAGCAAAAACGAAAAAACAAAAAAACAAAAAAAAAACAAAACAAAACAAAACAAAAAAAAAAAACAAAGGGTAAAACACCCCACAAAAAAAAAAGCAGTAATAATTTATTATTTCCCCCTTTTTTTTTTCTTTGTTCTCCTTCCCTCCTCTCCCCTCCTCAGGGAAATATCGTGCCTATAATGGAGGGCCTGGTTTGCGGTGAAGAGTTCAAGGGGGCAAAAAATAAATAAATAAATAAATAAAATAAAAAAAATAAAAAAAAAAAGGGAAGAAAATCTTAGACAAGCATAAGTTGATCTGCCTGCGGGTGACGGTCAACCAAGAGATATAATGAGAGGGACAAGAGGGAACCAGAAAAAAGGACAAAAAAAAGGAATAATCAAGAAGAAAAAATAAAAATAATAAGTAAAAATACGTTGTATTAAGTGGAGCAAAGACCAAATACAATGGAGACCTTGGGTTGGGAGGACCCAAAATGCCACAAAAACAAACCAACCAGAAAAAAACAAAAACAAAACCGAAAAAGAAAAACAAAGCCAAAAAAAACCTTGAGTCCCAAATTAACTAATTTGTTCGTGATTGAGGATTAAATGGGAGGAAAGTAAAACGAGAAAAGAAAAAACGAATAGAAAGGAAAAAATAAGAAAAAGTGAAAAACGAAGGAAGAAATAAAAAAGGAAGAGAAAAAAACAAAATAAGGCAAAAAAAACAAAAGAGGAGAGAGTGAGAATTAAGTGTCCTGGAGTATAACCCCAAAGGAGGTTGAGGATGAAGGAGAGAAATAAAATGTAACACTTATGGGTAGTGTAGTTCAAGAAAAGGGAAGCATAAGATGGGCAGAGAATAGAAGGGCTGAGGTGGAGGAAATAAAGGCAATAAGATAGAAGGAACAAACAACAACAACTACAAAAAAAAAAATAAAACCAACAAACAGTGGAACAAGCTGCAAAGTCTGTGGATTTTTCCTGATTTTGAGATGTCAACCTCTTCCTCCTTCTCCTCTCTCCCTCTTCCCGGTCGGCGACTCTGCACCCCAGGCCCTGCCCCTGCGCCACACCCAGGCAGGGACTTGCAGTTGATGGGGTTCTATGGCAATGTCACACAATTGGCTTTAGTCTTGTTGGTAGTCAAGGCCTGCCGGCGTCTGCAGGGTCTAACGACGAGAGAGTTCGCCTTCGTGGATTCTCTCTCCCAGTCCCCCCCTCCCGAACCAGCAGCCTGGCGATCCAGCCCCAAGGCTGCCACTGCTTCTGCCTGGGGAGTAAGAGGCTCAAAGAGCTGGGAAATCCCCACTCTATCCCCACTCAGTGCAAGGCTCTGGGAAGGGCTCTGACAGTCAGGGCCTCCAGTGTAATCAGGCGGGGGTGGGAGTCAATTGTTGTCAAGGTGATTGTTCAGCGCCTAGCATTCCGTTGGACCTCTCAACCCAGGCTTTCCACACTTTGTAGCCTGTTTTGGCCGGTAAAAAGAGGCACTAGTCTCTGCTTGCGACTAGTGTGGTATAGATCTTATTATCTGCCAAGTCCTTCTTGTTAGCGTTTATCCCTGAATATGGAGGCTCTATCAATCAGAAGTTTCCCCCGCCCCTTTAGCGAGAGGCACCAAAAAATATCACTCCTCTTGTCTTGGGTCGGTGAACTGAGAGAGATCTTATCAATTAGAACCGAGGGTGCGCAGATTTCACGGGTTAAGTTAATTTTAGTAATTGGGTCGCAGCTGTGCTCCCGAAGGTATTTCAGGCTGCCTGCGCACGCCCCTCCCCCAACGCTTGATTGTTAGCTTGAATGGCTGGGTGAGGTGCCCCGCCCGTGGAGAGAATCTCCCAAGTAGGGAATACCGCCCTGGGGCCTCTCCCGCTCCCGTGCGCGGGCCGCTGGGAACGTTAGCGGTGCTCGGTCTGCAATGCTCGGTCTGCAATCAGACCGGGAGCGCGCCAGCGGCTGTTTGCCGCTGGCTCTGCAACCGACCCACTGCTCGCGGCGGCGGCGGCGGCGGCAGTTTCCAAGTGCGGGATGACTTACCACCGGCGCACTTTCTCGCGGCTTGAATGAACGTCCCTGCGGTAGCTTCCTCCACACCCTCGTCTCTCAGATTCGAGTGATAACAGTCCTTTTGCTTTCAGTTTGCTCCGAAGATAAATTTTCCTGTTTCTAGTTGATAAATTTGTTGTGATTTTGGGGAGATCTGTCGGACGCGCTGCTCACGGCGCCATTTCCGTGACGTCACCAATTTGTACTTCTTAATCCTTTTTTTTTTTTTTTTAAAGAGTCAGAAAGAGGGATAGATAGGGACAGACAGACAGGAACGATGAGAGATGAGAAGCATCAATCAGTTTTTCGTTGAGACACCCTTAGTTGTTCATTGATTGCTTTCTCATATGTGCCTTGACCGTGGGCCTTCAGCAGACTGAGTAACCCCTTGCTCGAGCCAGTGACCTTGGGTCCAAGGTGGTGAGTCTTGCTCAAACCAGATGAGCCGGCACTCAAGCTGGCAACCTCGGGGTCTCAAACCTGGGTCCTTCTGCATCCCAGTCTGACACTCTGTACACTGTGCCACCACCTCGTCAGATTTTTATTGCTTTTTTTTTTTGTATTTTTCTGAAGTTGGAAACAGGGAGGCAGTCAGACAGACTCCTGCATGCGCCTGACCGGATCCACCTGGCACGCCCACCGGGGGCAATGCTCTGCCCATCTGGGGCGTTGCTCTGTTGCAACCAGAGCCATTCTAGAGCCTGAAGCAGAGGCCACAGAGCCATCCTCAGCACCCGGGCCAACTTTGCTCCAATGGAGCCTCAGCTGCGGGAGGGGAAGACAGAGACAGAGAGGAAGGAGAGGGGGAGGGGTGGAAAAGCAGATGGGTGCTTCTCCTGTGTGCCCTGGCCAGGAATCGAACCTGGGACTCCTGCATGCCAGGCCGACGTTCTACCACTGAGCCAACCGACCAGGGCCCTTAATCCTTTTACCTTTTTCACGCATCTGCCCAAACACCCCTCTCATCTGGCCACCATCAAAAATGTTCTCTGCATCTATAACTTCGTTTCTGTTCTGCTTGTTTGTTTATTAAGATTCCACATATAAGAAAAATCATAGGACATTTGTCTTTCTCTGACTTGTTTCCCTAAGCACAATACCCTCTAAGTCCATCCATGTTCTAGAAGGCAAGATTTTATTTTATTTTTGTGTATGACTGAGTCATATTCCATTGTATTATATATGCACTACTTCTTTATCCATTTATCTATTGATGGACACTGAGATTATTTTCATATCTTGGCTAGTTTAAATAATGCTGCAATGAAGATATGGATGTTGTATGGCCAGGAGCCGCCATCGTGGCCATTCACATGCAGGTTCCCATTGATTCGGGCAGACGGTAAAGAAATGGCGGAGTCAGAGGATGGTGGGCCATTCTGTTTATTGGTGTCTCACCAAGACAGGCAAGCCACAAGAGAAGACAAAGGAGACATGAAGGGCAGGGGATCAGGGAGGCCCCTGCAATGGTGATAGCAGGAACTGAGAGAGAACAAGCTTCCGGTCTGCCCCACTTTATAGTATAGAAATCAAAACCTTTTAATCCAATATACAAACAAGGAAGTCTCTGATACAAAGTCACTTATCTGAGGCATAATGGGATTCCTCATAAGAGTGCACCACCCACATCATGCAATCAGTCAGGGGTGTGGGGAAAACCTCAGGCTATAACGACCTGGCCTGCTTACAGCCTGTCCCCCACACCCAAAGCAAACTATAAGTGAGTAAACATATATATCAATTTACAAACTTATTTGACCAACAGATGTATATGTCTTTTCGAGTTAGTGTTTTGGGTTTCTTTAGATGAATATCCAGAAGTAGAATTGCTGGGTTCTTCTGTGTCTCTTGTTATATATAGCTCTTGTTTTAAAGTCTGCTTTCTCTGATGTAAGTATTACTATCCTAGCTTTTTTCTTGTTTTAATTTTTATGAGATAACTTTTTCCATCCTTTGATTTTCAATCTGTGTATGTCTTTTGATCTGAACTGAGTCTCTTATAGACAGCATATGTAAGGATCTTATTTTTAAAAACTACTCAGCTGCCATATGTCTTTTGATTGTAGCATTTACTCTATTTGCATTTAAAGTAACTATTGATAGGCATGTATTTATTAACATTTTATTGTTCATATATGTGGTCTTTTTACTTTTTAAAGAAGACCATTTAACATTTCTTAAAATACTGGTAGGGTGGTAATGAACTCCTTTAGCTTTTTCTTGTGAGGGAAGTTCTTTATCTGTCTTTAGATTCTAAATGATAATTGCTGGGTGAAGTAATTGTGGTTGTAGTTCCTTGCTTTTCATTACTTTGAATATTTTTATATTAACCCATTCTGGCCTGCAAAGTTAATGTTGAAATATCAGCCGACAGTCTCATGGATCCCTTGTAAGTAACTAACTGCTTTTCTCTTGCTGCTTTTAAGATTCTTTTTTCTTTAACCTTTTTTGTATTTTAATTATGATGTGTCATGGTGTGAGCCTCTTTGGGTTCATATTGTTTGGGACTTTGTGTGCTTTCTGGACTTGTACATCTATTTCCTTCACCAGATTAGAGAAGTTTTCTTTAACTAGGTTTTCAATTTCTTGCTCTCTGTCTTATCCTTCTGACACCCCCATGATGCAAATGCTGGTACAGTTGAAGTTGGCTCCTTAAATTATCCTCATATTTTTGTATTATTTTCTTTTTGCTGCTCTGATTAGAACTTTTCTGCTTTCATATCTTTCAAATTGCTGATTTGATCCTCTGCTTAATCTACTCTACTGTTGAGTCTGTGTAATGTATTCTTGTTTCAGTTAGTGTATTCTTTATTTCATACTGGTTCTTTTTTTTATGTTTTTTTTTAATCTTCATTTTTATGTTTCCTATCTCTTTGTCGAAGTTCTCACTAAGTTCATCTACTCTTACCTTAAGTGCATTGAGCATTCTTTTCCCAGTGTTTTGAACTCTGCATCTGGTAGATTGCTTGTCTCTGTTTTATTTAGTTCTTTTTCTGGAGTTTTGTTGTGTTATTTCCTTTGAGACATGGTTCTTTGTCTCCTCATTTTGGCAGCCTCCCTGTGTTTGTTTCTATGTATTAGGTACAGCTGCTATGTCTCCCAGACTGGGTAGTGTGGCCTTTTGTGGTAGGTGTTCCGTAGGGTCTCAGTAGCAGTTTCCCTGGTTATCTGAGCTGGGCGCTCCATATGTACCTTTTGTCTGGGCCAGTGGTCCCCAATCCCCGGGCCGCAGACCGATACTGGTCCGTGGGCCATTTGGTACTGGTCTGCAGAGAAAGAATAAATAACTTAAACTCTTTCCGTATTATTTATATTTAAGTCTGAATGATGTTTTATTTTTTAAAAATGACCAGATTCCCTCTGTTACATCCGTCTAAGACTCACTCTTGACGCTTGTCTCGATCACGTGATACATTTATCCATTCCACTCTAAAGACCAGTCCATGAAAATATTTTCTGACATTAAACTGGTCCGTGGCCCAAAAAAGGTTGGGGACCACTGGTTTAGGCTGTGTTCTCTCTCTTGTTATAGTGAGTCTTGCTGTTGGCACATCAATAGGAGGAATTTTCCCCCAGGTCCATCTGTTGCAAGGAGCTGCGGAGAGGCTGAGACCACAGAGCAGGACTTCCGTCAGCAGGGCTGTGATGCCTGATGATCTGCCCCTTGAGGGGTCACTGGTGGAGGTGGTTGGGTGGTGCTCCAGCAAGGCCTGGAGCTGCCCACCAGGTAGGTGTATTAGATCAGGGACCTCCTGGGCAATCCAGATCAGATCTGCTGCCTCCAGTGCCCTATCTGGGGCTACCCAGCATGAGCTACAGAGAGATCTGCAGATGGCTGCCACATGTGCCCTGGAGAGGCGTGTTGCAAACTGAGGCTGGCTGCCACTAGTGCCAGGCTTAGGGCCACGTATGGGGCTCACTGAGGACACATGCTGCTTATTTGGGTTTTGAGAAATTTTAGGAAAATCTATATAGCATGAGTCAAGACAGGCAACTTATATGGATAAGCCACTGGAAAGAGCTTGGGTGGGGGGGTTGTCTGCAAGCTGGAGTCTCAGAATCACTGTGGTAGGGCAAACAGTGTTAGCCAGGTTGATGGAGACTCAGATACGGTGCCCACCTACCGACTCTGTGGCAGGAGGGCACTCAGCAAAGGAACTGTGGCCTCTGTCAGCACTTTTGTTGGGGAGGAGGCTGCCCCTGCAGTTTCCAGCTTGATGCCAAACAGTTCAGTGCCTCCCTGTGTGTCCATGGATCTTTTGAGCTGCTGCCCAGCTCTGGAACTCAGAACAAGTGAATTTGAATAAGTGTGTATACAGACCCTTTAAGAAGAACATCTGGGACTCCAGCAGACCTTCATCGCACTGAGCCACAATCCCCACTGGTTTTCACAGCCAGAAGTTCTGACTTCACAGCATTGGAACCCTGGGCTAGGGATGCCTGATGTGGAGCTGGAACCCTTGACTCTTGGGGGACTTTCACAACCACATGAGTGTGGGACCATCTTGGTTTGTGTGTTTACTACTATGACCAGTCTTGGCTTGTCTTCTTTTTTATATCCTTAGTGGTAAGACTGCTTATATGTATATATTTTTTAAGTGAGAGGAGGGGATATAGACAGACTCCTGTATGCACTGAGATTCACTGAGCAACCCCCATCTTGAGGTGATACTTGAATATCAACTGAGCTATTCTCAGCTCCTGGGGCTGATGCTTGAACCAGTGGAGCCACTGGCTGTGAGAAGGGAAAAGAGAATGAAGGAGAGGGGGAGAGGAAGAAAAGCAGATGATTGCTTCTCCTGTGTACCCTGATTGGGGAGTGAATCCAGAACACCTATCTACATGCTGTGCCGATGCTCTAGCCACTGAGCCAACTTCCAGGGCCAATGAGACTTCTGTTGAGCTACATTTCAGGTGGTTCTGAATGATGATTAGTCCACAGTTTAATTGTAATTTTGATGTGGTTTTAAGAGGCTGCATATATTGCATTTACCTACTCCACCATCTTGACTGGAAACTTGATATTTTGCATTTTGCTTTTTAATTTGGCCTTATCTCTTCAGTTCTACCAAAGGATATATTGCTTATTTGTTAATTAAAAGCACCCTATCCACAGGAAGCTTCTTAGGGTAGAAAAAAAAAGCAAAATTAGCATGATACTGCCCATGTTTTTTTTTTAAAGACTGACAAGCAGGTAATACTATTCCAAGAGAACTGGAAGGAATTTAGGTTTTAGGCAGTTCTTTGTTAAAGAAATGCTTTGAGAGAGTCAGTGCTCCAGATTAGTGTAGTTTATCACTTTTATAATACTGATAATCACAAAACATACTCTTTTTTGTTCATTCTTTGCCTCCCCCCTTTTTTAGAAAACTTAAACTATATGTCTTATTTTGTGTAGTTATTCATTGCCTATAGGAACCTGTTATGCTAAAGTATTGATTCTCAGTGTGTGAATCCCTTTTAGGGGATCCACAAGGTAAAAACTATGTTCATAGTCCTGGCCAGATAGCTCAGTTGGTTAGAGCATTGTCCCGAAGTGCAGAGGTTGCTGGTTCGATCCCTGGTCAGGGCACATGCAGGAACAGATCAGTGATTCTGTCTCTCACTCCCTTTCCTCTCTCTAAAATAAACATTAAAAATAACAACAACCATGTTAATAAGAATGCTAAGATGCTCCTTGTTCTTTTCAGTCATAAATGTTCTTGAGGTTATGTGACCTAAGATTTTGCTATAGATTGAAAGCAGAGGTAGTTTTGAGAATCTAATGGTTTTCTATTAAGCCAAGCATTACAGCAATAATAAAAAAAAAACCACTGTAGAATAATCCTATTATTTTTTTGTTTTGGAGACTATATTTTTCATACAAAACAATATTTATGTTAACATGGAATGCATTTGTTATTGTTGTTTTAAGTGAATTAATGCATTTTGTCTCTATTTTAGTTTCTAAAAGATAAATATCAATAGGTATAACTTATATAAACAAAAGCTCTTTGGGATCTTCTATTATTTTTTAATAGTGTGAAGGGATCTTGAAACCAAAATGTTTGAGAACTGTTGTGTTAAAGGAAGATTTCATTCTATCCTAGGAGACATTTTTTTTTCTTTTTTCTTAGAACAATGAGACATTTCTTTTGAGAAAGGAAAAGATAACTGTCCTGATTTGAGTTCCTCCAGAAGTAGACAAGGATTGAGTGCATTTAGTTTGAGGGGTAATTCTAGGAAAGTATGGCAATTATCAACTCAGTTACCACTGTGAGCACTTGGGGGTCAGTCCCACTGGGATCTCTGGGAGGTAGTTTAGAAGTATAAGGCAACAAGCTGGTGTATTTATTTATCAACTCTTTCCCCCTCATTGAATGAGTGATGCTGCTAGGGATATTAGCTTTTCTATACTTCTGGCTTGCACTGCACAAAGCAAAGCATGCTCCTCAGCCAGAAAATACCCTCAGCCAGAGAGTTGCAGATGTTTGTAAGTACGCAGCCTTCAGAGTAGAGAAATGAATGTGGAGGGAACTTGGTTGTGTCCTGGCAGTGTTTGCTGTATGCCTTGCCTTTTCTGTTGGTAGAGTATGTATGTGGGTAGCCTTGTTTTTTAATTTTTTTTCACAGCCTTCTGCATTTTCATAGTTATGACTTATTTCTTAAATTGGATCCCACCCCCACCACAAACACAGGAAATTTTTTAAAACAACACCTTTTGTTTCTTCAGGGGCACAGCTATTCTTCTTAAATATTAGACTGAAGGGACATCTTTTGGAGTATTTTGTTTCTTATAATTCAAAGACTCTTTTTGGTCATTGCTTAGTATTTGCCTATGTGCCTCACCCAAGTTTTAAAATACAAGTAGACAAATTTAGTACTGTTAAGGAAGTAGTCAAAAAGGCTGTATGTAACTGTTGCTTATGGATTGTGAGGTCATGTTTATTATGTTTCTGTTGTATGCTTAGCACAGGTAAAGTGCTTTGAAAGAATTGTAAATAGGGTAATGCTCTGCTAGTAATACACAATTTCTCAACAGTGGTGAGTGTGAAGTAAAGCTGGTGGTAGGAAAAGGAAATTCTAAAAAAAAACCCCTATAAATTGTATTATATTTTACCAACATTTAGTGATCTTAAGGGGAAATTGTCTAGTCTTTTACCCCAAAGTATGAGAAGCTATATGGCTTTTGTAGATACCCTTTTTCATATTGAGGACATTCTCTAGTAAATCTATACTGCTCACAAAAATTAGGGGATATTTCAAAAATGAATATGAAGCTATAAAATATCCCCTAATATTTGTGAGCAGTATAGTTTGAGATATATCTGAAAAACCAATAAATAAATTAGAATACTAAAAATCTAAAGAATCTAAAAGAAGATAGGAAAGGGTGAAACAAATGATTTAGATCTAAATCTAACAATATCAACAGTTAACATTAATATTAATTGTCTAAACATGTTAACAAAAAGGCAGAGATTGTAGAGATGCTTAAAAAGCCAAGTCTTGGCTAAATCAGCCTACAAGAGTCACAACTTCAAATACACAGGCACAGATGAGTTGAAAGTAATATATGGAAAAAATATGCTGTGAAAACAGTAAGCATATATTAATAAGATAAAACAGACTTTAATATAGTATATCAGAAATTTTAAAAACAATACTAAAAATTTGATAAAGAATACTTAATGAAGGCATAATTTTAAATGCAAGTGGGACTGATAACAGAGTTTTGAAATACATGAAGCAAAGGCTGATAATTAAAAGTCAGTAAAGACCATTGGAATACATTGTCAAATGCCTTGATCTAATTGATATCAGAGAACACTATACCAAACAGCTGTATAATACGTATTCTTTTCTGATACGTAGATATTCACCAAGATATATAGCACATGTTAAGCTATAAAACAAGTCTTATTAAATAGATAAAGGTCGAGTAGTTAGCATGAAATCACACAACGCAGGCTTGCTTCTTTCTGTGAGTAGGATTAATGAGAATTAAATAGTGAAGCAGTAATCTGGACTTCTATGACTGAGTTGAGGTAGAGGAACCTGAGATTTGTAGCTTTCTAAAGTAATCTTGTATTAATTTAGGTATAGCTAAGTTGGCTGGCACCAGATTTGAGGCACAAACTCTGTAGTTCTTCCACTTGTTTTTCTGAAGCCCCTTTCCATTGTCACCCCACTGTCTATGTATATCCAGCACCTAAGGGCTATATTCTGTCTTCCAGAGGCGACCTTGTCTTTTCCTTTTTTCATTTCAGTCAAGATACCTGTTCCCTGCCTTTGTAGATTACCTGATGAAAAATACTTGTGCTGAGGAATTGAGTGATAAATAGATTAATCTTAGAAATTGCTTTTTCTTAGCCAGTACGATCTTTTAAAAATGCATGTTTGATTGGGATCATATGTGGGACAAAATTTTTTTGCAAGAGAGAGAATTGTTCACGTGACTAGAATCATAGCCACAAATTGTTTATATTTGCTCTTAGTTAACTTTCAACATTGAAGTTAAACTCTCTTGAAAGGATACCAAAGCAGTAGAAACTGTCTCTTTAGGAGAGAGAAAGAGAGAGAGAGGGAGGAGTTGTCACAATATCCAAAATTCTAAATTTAGAAAACCATCTATATTTATTCTGACATTCATGCTGGCTTTATAAACAGTTCATATGAAGTTGCGTATTTAGGATATTGTTCAGTTTCAGTAACAAAGGAAGTGAAAACCCGAGAGGCCTAAATCAGAGAGATTTATTTCTCTCATGTAAAAGTCTGAGCTGATAGTGGATCAGATGGACAACCAGCTCTGTTCCACAAGGTTGTTCAGATGTTCATGTTCCTTCTAAGCTTGTCTTCCCAGTGTTTCCCAGTGATTTAAGTTCATTTTCAGAAACAAAGTACAAAACTAGGTGTTAGAGAATTTGATGAAATACCTTCAAATTGTGTTAAAGTTGCTGGATATATGAGCTAATAATTATTTATTTTGTTCTTGTATTTTAGGCCTCAACTCCATATAGCATAGATTCAGATTCTTTGGGAATGGAGTGTATTATTTCGGGAAGTGCCTCTCCAACTCTGGCAATCAACACTGTGACTAATAAAGTAATTACATTTTTTAAAACACTTTTGAAATGTCATTGAGTAATACATACATTTACTTTGCCTTTATAGTAATAATAGAGTTCTAATGGTTGAGTTTAAAGATGATATAGATTTGGCTAGCCCCATAGGTAGCAGCTTGAACCAGTCTTCCAAGGTATACACAAGTTAGGAGAAATGATTTTTCTGGAGAAATTGGAAGGTGCTTATTAGGAAGTTATATAGTAAATCCTTGACACTGTCAGTTCTCATCGATAGAACTTTTCTATCACCATTTTATTGCAGCACTTTGTTCAAAATCATTGATTGCCTCTCTAAATGTATGATTGAAGAAAAGTGTGATTTGGAAATTGTCAAATTCCCAGGGAATCAGCAAAATCAAAATGGACAAACTCATAGAGTTCATTTGAATGGTGGTCATCCTGTTTCAAGATATTCAAGTCTAGTGACATATGCAGATGTAGTATGTGGTAGTTTACTGCATTTTTCTTTTCTTTCTTTTTTTTAAAGCAAGAGTCAAAACTTTGTACTGACTTGCTAGATACCTAGTGGGATGCAAATGTCTATTCTTTATAGAGTAATTTTTAATCTCCTATCTCAAAACCCTGAAAAGCCTCTGGGAATTTCATGAGGCAGTTCAGTCCATTTCATCTGTTTCTTCCTGTACTACACCACAGCACCTTGAAGCTGGATGTTTCTCACACTTCGCTCTTACTTTCTCTCTTTGTTGCTCTCACCTTCTCCTCTCCTCCTTGCTTTTACCCTCTCTTCTCTTGTTCTTTCACTTGTTCTTGCCTCAGCTCTGTCTCTTACTCTTCTACTTTATCATGACACATAAACAAACGTGCACACACACACATATATATGTATATACAATTGCACTAATATAGTATGCATAGGGATTTTTATTTGTAGAAAGACAGTGAATAAACAGAAGACTGACTATAAATCATAGTGACTAATCAAATTTCCAATTTAGAAAGGAAACTGGCAGCTGAGGTATAAAGTACTGATTTCTTTCTAAATATCAATTTGTGGAATGATTTCATCAGAATCACTTAGGGGAGGTGTGAGGTGTGTGTGTGGGAGGGAGGTGTGGTGGTAATTCCCAGATTCCACTATAAGCCTATCAAATAAGTTACTTTATCCTTATGGATAAGACCCAGGAATTATCTTTTATGTATGTATGTATTTATGTATGTATTGAGAGAGAGAGAGACAGAAAGGAAGGGAGAGAGATGAGAAGCATCAACTCATAGTTGTGACACTTTAGTTGTTCATTGATTGCTTCTCATATGTGCCCTGATTGGGGGGGGCTCCTGCCAAGCTAGTGACCCCTTGCTCAAGCCATTGACCTTGTGCTTAAGCCAGGGACCATGGGGTCATGCTGATGATCCCAGGCTCAAGCTGGCGACCTCAGGGTTTTGAACCTGGGTCCTCAGCATCCCAGGTTGACGCTCTATTCACTGAGCCACCATTAGTCAGGCAGGAATTCGTACTTTTAAAAATCATTGTTAATGGTGCCCAGCCATACTTGAGAATTTCTGGTGAAGCAGATGGGTTGGGAATCAGAAATATCCAATATTAGTTTTTGCAGTAGTCTAAGTAAGAGGCTGGGACCTAAATATAGATAGTTGTGGCTATTAGGAAATAGTAATGCTAGGACTTCATGACTAAATAATTTGGGAGTCAAAGGCACTGGAGTTTTTGGGCTTCTGCTTCTATATATGATGAAATAGCTAGGATCAGCTTAACTCTTCTATCTGTATAAAATGCCACTCCTATCACCAATAAAAAAAGAGAATGAAGGCAGTAGAGAACTAAACCAAGACTTCATCATCTGTGATCCCAATAAAAAGGGAAACACATTGAAATAAGCCATGCAGATTTTCCTTTGGGAAGTTTCCCAATTCTCAGTGCATGGCAGAGAGGCTGAATAGAAAGCAGCTGTCTAGAGTAGTCACTGAGCTGAAGACGGAAACTGGAGTTCGGGACTACTGAACAGTCAGGGCTTGAGGACTAAGACCCTGAGAAATCTCAAAAGTGAGTTCAACCTTTTGAAAGCAGTATCCACTTAAGGCATTTGCTAACACCTACCCTGCATGTGCTTGGGCTTAAACATAACAAATCAAATAGATTCTTTCACTAGCCAGAATTCAGCAGTATTACAGAGAAGGGAAAGACACAAATTGTAGTTTGTGGATCATTAAGGTATAGGGAGCCATGATAAACAGCCAGGCTTTTAAATTGATGCCTCAGAAGGGTTATATAAATCAAAACAGTCTGGTCTTCAGTTGTTCTTAGGGTGGAACGCTAACATTATTCTACTTGCCAAAAGAAAGTGAAATCTTTTCTGTGAGAAGGTAACATCATCCTGAGCTTTTGCAAGTTTTCCTGAATAAGGTCTCACCTTCAGTCAAAATTTTTAGACATTCCAGGTAATAGACCAAATAGTTAAATACAAAAAGGAGGAAAAGTGTAAACATCCACAAGTGATCATAACTGACTAATATGTTGAAGAAAATAGATGAATTATAGAAAGTTTATTAGAGAATTGTAATTTGTATGGGTGAATTAAGAGGAAACAGTAGAACTTAAAAATAATAAATGAAGAATTCAGTAGATGGGGTTAACAGGTTAGACACATAGATGAGAGGATTAATTAACTGGAAGATAGAGCAATAGAAAACATACAGATTGAAACAAAGAAAAAAATGATGGAATATTCAGAAGAGCTTAAGAGAGAAAAAAGCTTAAGAGAGAAATGGGATGTGGGAAAGTTCCAACAAACTTTGCAGGGAAAGGGAATAGAGAAGAAGCAATATTTTAATTTTTAAAACAGAAAAGAATAATGATACAGATTCAAGAAAGTTTTGAGAAAGCAGGATTAATGAAAAGAAAACCTTCTTAGGCAAATAAAAATTAAACTGTTAATAAAGATAAAGAAAAACTTAAAATCAGAGGGAAAAAACCAGGCAACTTTAAAGAGCAACAATAAATCTTACACCAGAATGAAATTTTTATAGTGTTGAAAGGAAATACCTGCCAATCCAGAAGTCTAGTTAACATTTCTGTGAAAAATGAAGGTTAAAATAAGTAGGTGGGGTTTTTTGTTTGTTTGTTTTTTGACAGAGACAGAGAATCAGAGAGAGGGACAGACGGGAAGAGAGAGAGAAGAGAAGCATCAATTCCTCATTGCTGCTCCTTAGTTCATTGACTGCTTTCTCATATGTGCCTTGACTGGTGTGGGGGGTAACAGTAGAGCGAGTAACCTTGGGCTCAAGCCAGTGACCTTGGTCTTCAAGCCAGCGACCATAGGGTCATGTCTATAATTCCATGCTCAAGCCAGTGTCCCCAAGCCCAAGTTGGTGAGCCTGTGCTCAAGCCATCGACCTCTGGGTTTCAAACCTGGGTTCTCCTTGTCCCAGTTTGAAGCTCTATCCACTGTACCACCACCTGGTCAGGCTAAATAAGTAGATTTTTACAAAAACAGAATCTGAGAGAATACATTACTAGTACACTAGTAGTAAAAGATTAAAGGGAGAGTTAATTTTTCTTACACAAGAAAAATTATCTTGTGCAGGAAAGAATGAAGAACACAGAACGAGTATGTATGCCAATAAATATGTATTGAGTGTTTAAAACAGTAAAAGTGCCGTTATATAACACAATGCTTTTGAGTCTAAAATACTGTAGAAGTTAAAATATATGACAGTACGTGTATAAGGCAGGAAAAAATATATAGTTAATGTGTTTGCATTGCATGGGAAGTGGTAAAAAAAAGACTTTTTTTTTGTATATAAGTTTAGGACATGTTGTAAAATCTAGGGCAGTGTTTTTTTTTCCTTTAATTCTTTTTTTCTTTTTTTCAGAGAGAGGGATAGACAGGGACAGACAGACAGGAATAGAGAGAGATGAGAAGCATCAATCATCAGTTTCTCGTTGCGCGTTGCACCATCTTAGTTGTTCATTGATTGCTTTCTCATATGTGCCTTGACCATGGGCCTTCAGCAGACAGAGTAACCCCTTGCTCAAGCCAACGACTTTGGGTCCAAGCTGGTGAGCTTTGCTCAAACCAGATGAGCCCGTGCTCAAGCTGGTGACCTCGGGTCTCGAACCTGGGTCCTCCACATCCCAGTCCGACGCTCTATCCACTGCGCCACCACCTGGTCAGGCAAGGGCAGTGGTTCTTAATGCTTCGTCATACATCTGAATTACTGTGAGGGCTGTTAAAACCCATATTACTGTTCGTCCCAGTCTCCCCACTCCTTACCTTGAGATGTCTAATTTAGTGGGTCTGTATTGGGTTCTTAAAATTTGTATTTTTAACCAGATTTCAGATACTGGTTATGTTATCGGTCCTACTTTCATACCTTATGAACTACTGCTGTAGTTTACTACAGGAATAATAAAAGAATATATAGCAAGTAAGGAAAAATAATAAATCCTTGGCTAATTCAAAGCAATCAAGAGAGGTTAAAAAAAATAAATGAATTAAGAGGAGGTGAAAATATCAGAAAAACAATATTTAAATCAAATTACATTAGGAAATACATTAAATGCAAATGAACTAAATATTTAACTTAAAAGCCAGTTTTCAGACTGTTTGAAAAAATTAAAATCCAACTATGTGCTGCTTATAAGAAACATATTTAAATTAGAGGTAAACATACCATATTTCCCCATGTATAAGATGCAGCTTAATTTTGGGGCCCGAAATTTTTGTTTGTTTTTTTTTTTTTTCAGTTTTCTGAAGCTGGAAACAGGGAGAGACAGTCAGACAGACTCCCGCATGCGCCCGACCGGGATCCACCCGGCACGCCCACCAGGGGCGACGCTCTGCCCACCAGGGGGCGATGCTCTGCCCATCCTGGGCGTCGCCATGTTGCGACCAGAGCCACTCTAGCGCCTGAGGCAGAGGCCCCAGAGCCATCCCCAGCGCCCGGGCCATTTTTGCTCCAATGGAGCCTCGGCTGCGGAAGGGAAAGAGAGAGACAGAGAGGAAAGCGCGGCGGAGGGGTGGAGAAGCAAATGGGCGCTTCTCCTGTGTGCCCTGGCCGGGAATCGAACCCGGGTCCTCCGCACGCTAGGCCGACGCTCTACCGCTGAGCCAACCAGCCAGGGCGGGGCCCGAAATTTGAAAATAAATGTATTATATAAAGTTATTGAACTCAAGTTTTATTCATCATTAAATTCATACAACTCCTCATCACTGTCAAAACTCCCATCCATTAGCTTGTCCTCATCTGTGTCTGATGACAAATCACTGTCTTCATATATTGCCTCATCCTCAGTTCCAACAATGAGTGCAAAAACAAATGCAAAAAAGCGGGAAATACAATTTAAAAAATCTATAACCACTGTATAAGATGCACCCAGTTTTAGACCCCAATTTTTTCAAAAATTGCATTTTATACATGGGGAAATATGGCATATTATACAAAACATATTTTTATCATGAAAAGGCATCATTTCAATAAGAAATTGTAACAATGCTAAATTTGTATATGCTTAATAACAGCCCCAGAAGCTGACAGAACTAAAAGGAGAAATGTACAAAGCTTTCACCAGTGAGGTAGTTTTTAACCTCTCTCTCTACAGTTGATAGAAGAAGCAGATCAAAATCAAAACACAACGCATCAAACAGATCTCATTAAAGATAAAGAAGATTTGAACCACAAAATTAGAGAATTTGATCTAATTGATACATATAGAATGTTGTACCCGATAGTACAATATACACATTTTAAATGCACATGGAATTTTTACCAAAATTGAGCATGTGATAACTGGTTTATGCTAGACCATCAAGGAAGTCTCAGTAAATTTCAGATGGCCCCCATCAAACAGTGTATATTTCCCAACAAAGTAGAATTAAGGTAGAAATAATAGCAAACACAAAATACACCAAGTTTCCATATTTAGCAATATAGTTATCAATAATCCAAGGGTCCTGGAAGAATTATAATAGAAGTTGGACAATATTTTGAATTGATTAAAAGCAGGAATATGAAATATCAAAGCCTGTTAGATGCAATTAAAGTATTAGTCTTAAATGCATGTATATAATAGACTAAAGAGTGAACATTGACAATTTAAGCATCTAGAAAAAGAACAAAATAAATCTGAAGGAGTGAATAAAAGTAAGAGAAGTCAAGAAAATAGAAAGCACATATTGTAGCAAAAGTCAATAAACAAGAGGTTGGTTCTTTGTAAGGATTAACAAAGTTGATAAGGGACTTCTGTTTCTAGCCAAGGTAGAATAACAACAGTGTCTAGATTTACTCTGCTGTTAGAATCAACTGAAAAAAAAATTACATCAAAAAATGGTTTTTAAGAGATTGGACTTTAAGGACAGTGATCTCTGAGAAATGGTGAAAAAGCAAGGTGAGCCCTGTGATTGTCCTAGTTTACTAACTGGATAAAGTTTCCAGGGCACAGAGGTGTCTCCTTGAATTTAGGAGGCAGAACTGGAAGGTAATGAAATTCAAGGTGGCTAGAGTTTACAGGGCAGCATATCAGAGAGGAGAGAGCTGTAACAATTCCAGAGATACAGAGAAGGTGCCCCTTGCAGCTGGGTACTTTAGTGCATGAGTAAGGAAGCTACCAGAGTCTAGGGCAGAGGTCGGGAGCCAATAGCTCGTGAGCCAGATGTGGCTCTTTTGACAACTGCGTCTGGCTCGCAGACAGATCTTTAATAAAAAAAATAATGTTAAAAATGTAAAACATTCTGCCTGACCTGTGGTGGCGCAGTGGATAAAGCGTTGACCTGGAAATGCTGAGGTCGCCGGTTCGAAACCTGGGCTTGCCTGGTCAAGGCACATATGGGAGTTGATGCTTCCAGCTCCTCCCCCCCTTCTCTCTCTCTCGCTCTCTGTCTCTCCTCCCTCTCTCTCTCTCTCTCTGTCTCTCTCTCTCTCCCTCTCCTCTCTAAAATGAATAAATAAATAAATAAATAAATAAAATTAAAAAAAATGTAAAACATTCTCATGTATTACAATCCATTCATTTCCTACAGCTCATGTTCATAGTTGTGGGTGGCTGGAGCCAATTATAGCTGTCCTCTGGAACAACACCAAATTTTTATTGGATAATGCGTAACGTACACGGGTTGTTGTATGGCTCTCATGGAATTACATTTTAAAATATGTGGCGTTCATGGCTTTCAGCCAAAGAGGTTCCCAACCCCTGGTCTAGGGAAAGAAATACCTAAAGGATTAGTGTGGACAACATTGAGACTCCTATAAGACCAGGCGTGGTTATTGTTCCCATCAGAATGAGATATTTTATAATTCTCAGGCCATTAGGTAAAGCACTCAGGCATTTGCCTCAGTAGTGGAACAAAATTAGCTATAGGCTAAAATGCTGTATTACCTTACCCTATCTACACACCTTAAAAGCAGAACCCAAAAGGATCAAACTTGTTAAGTAATTAGATTTTTAAAATTAAATTTTTTTCAGTTGTCTTTCAGAGACCACATAAAATTCATCCCAAAAGTTTATAGTTTGGTGGTTTTTAGTGTGATTACAAAGTTTTGTGACCATTAATCACCATCTAATTCCAGAATGTTTTCATTACCCTCCAAAAAACCATGTACCTATTAACATTCCCCATTCCATTCAACCTTTGATAATAGTTCATTTCTTCCCTTCCCTTCCCTCCCCCTCCTCCTCCCCTCCCTTTTCCCTCCTTTTCCCTCCTTTTCCCATCTCCCCTCCTCTCTCCTCCCCTCCCCTTTTCATTTCCCCCTTTCCTTTTTTTTAGTGAGAGGAGGGGAGGCAGAGAGAGAGACAGACTCTCACCTATTCTCCAACTGGGGGTCCACCCATCAAGCCCACTAGGGGGCGATGCTCTGCCCATCTGGGGCCATTGCTCTGTTGCTTGGCAACCTTATTTTCTAACTATGGATTTGCCTATTCTGGACATTTCATATAAATGGAATCATATAATATGTGACCTTGTATGTCCAGCTTCTTTCATGAAACACATCTTCAAGCTTGATCCATATTGTGTCAGGTATCAGTACTTCATTCCTATTTTCAAATAATTGAATTGTGTCCCAGAATGAAACTCTAGAACTTTTCTAGGAATGCAAAAATGTTTAGTACTTAACAGTGTAAAATTCACAGTAGTCTGGCATCCAGTAAAATATTACCAGGCAGACTTTTTCTTTCAGCTTTTGGCTTGGACAAAGCTTGGGTGCAACTTTCTCTGGTTGTCCCAAATCCAGGTTTATCTGACACCAGCCAACTCGACCATGCCACTGAAGTTTGACCCCAACGAGATCAAAGTTGTGTCTGAGGTGCACTTGTGGGGAAGTTGGTGCCACATCTGTCCTGGCCCCCAAGATCAGCCCCCTAGGCCTGTCTCCAAAAAAGGTTAAGAATGACATCCCCAAAGCAACTGGTGATTGGTTGGAGGATTACAGTAAAACTGACCATTTAGAACAGACAGGCCTAGATTGAGGTAGTGCCTTCTGCCTCTGCCCTGATCATCAAAGCCCTCAAAGAACCACCATGAGACAGAAAGAAGCAAAAACAAAACCTTAACCACAATGGAATTACCACTTATGAAGATATTGTCAACGTTGCCCGACAGATGTGGCACTAATTTTTAGTTAGAGAACTCTCTAGAACCATTAATGAGATCCTGGGGACTGTCCAGGCTGCGGGTTGCAACATTGGTGGCTGCCACCCTCATGACATAGATGACATCAGCAGTGGTGCAGTGGAATGCACAGCTAGTTAAGAACCACAAAGGAAAATGTTTCACTTTAAACATCATTTGACCACCACCACCAACTACATATTCCTAGGCAGACAAATAAGTAGTAAAAAGCAACCCCTAGTGAGAAGAAAATTAATCAATTCAGTACTCATGCAAAATGGCAGAGATGATAAAATTAGTAGGAAAGTACAATAAAGCAGTTATCATAAGCCAAGATATGGAAATATACTGCTCACAAAATGAGGAAATATTTTATAGCTTCATATTCATTTTGAAATATCCCCTCATTTTTGTGAGCAGTATAATTTGTGTCCATCAGTGGATGAAGGGATAAAAGTGTGTGTATATACAATGGACTATTATTTAGCCATGAGACAGAAGGAAATCCTACCATTTGTGATAACATGGATGGATCTTGATGGCATTATGCTGTGACATAAGTCAAACAGAGGAAGACAGGTATTGTATGATATGTATTGTACTTATATGTGGAATATTAAAAGGTTGAACTCATAGGCCCTGGCCGGTTGGCTCAGTGGTAGAGCGTCGGCCTGGCGTGCAGAAGTCCCAGGTTCGATTCCCGGCCAGGGCACACAGGAGAAGCGCCCATTTGCTTCTCCACCCCTCCCCCTCTCCTTCTTCTCTGTCTCTCTCTTCCCCTCCCGCAGCGAGGCTCCATTGGAGCAAAGATGACCCAGGTGCTGGGGATGGTTCCTTGGCCTCTGCCCCAGGCGCTGGAGTGGCTCTGGTCGCAACAGAGTGACGCCCCGGAGGGGCAGAGCGTTGCCCCCTGGTGGGCAGAGCATTGCCCCCTGGTGGGCAGAGCATTGCCCCCTGGTGGGCGTGCCGGGTGGATCCTGGTTGGGTGCATGCGGGAGTCTGTCTGACTGCCTCTCCCCGTTTCCAGCTTCAGAAAAATACAAAAAAAAAAAAAAAAAAAAAGGTTGAACTCATAGAAACAGAGTAGTGTGATGGTTGCCAGGGGTTAGGCAGTGGGGGAAATAGGCAGATGTTGGTCAGAGGATACAGACTTTCAGTTATCAGATGATTTAGGTTTGGGTATCTAATGTACAGCATGGTGATTGTAGTTAATAGTATTGTATTATATAAATGAAAGTTGCTAGGAGAGTAGATGTTAAACATTCTGACCACAAAAAAAAAAGTAATTTTGTGAGGTGATGGAGATAATAGCTAATGCTATAGTGGTAATCATTTCTCAATATATAAGTATCAAATGAAATACACTTTAAACTTACACAGTGTTATATGTCAATTATATCAATAAGGCTGGGAATAAAAAGTTATTATAACTGTATACCATGCAGAAGCTAATGGATGAGTTGAACGTGTGTAGATACATGGGAGATAATGTAGATGCACGAAAAACTCAAACTCCATAGAAATAAAAATTAAGTCTGAGTTGAAAAATAAACTTGATGGGATTAACAGCTTAGAAATTATAGAATGAAAGATTAGTGAATTTTAAGATACAGCAATTAAAATTATTAAAAATGAAACACATAGCAAAGGCTGTAAAAACAAGTAAATAGAGCATTAGTGAATTGTGGGGATAACTTCAAGCAACCTAATATATTTGTAATTGAAGTTCCTAATGGAAATTTGAATCTACGCAGAGGAATAACTACATGGGTGTATATAAACATAAAAAATTTAAATCTCTTTAAAAGGTTGTTTAAAGCAAAAATAACATACTGTGAGTTTATAATGTGTAGAAGTGAAATACAGGGTGGTGCAAAAATAGGTTTAAAAATAGTAGGTTTGGGCCTGACCTGTGGTGGTGCAGTAGATAAAGCGTCGACCTGGAAATGCTAAGATCCCCGGTTTGAAACCCTGGGCTTGCCTGGTCAAGGCACATATGGGAGTTGATGCTTCCAGCTCCTCCCCCCTTCTCTCTCTCTGTCTCTCTCTCCTCTCTCTCCCTAAAAAAAAAAAAAAAAGAAAAAAGAAAAGAAAAATAGTAGGTTTGGCCCTGGCAGCTTGGCTCAGTAATAAAGCATCAGCCTGGTATGTGGAAGTCCTGGGTTCGATTCCTGGTCAGGGTGCACAGAAGAAGCAACCATCTGATTCTCAACCCCCTCCCCTTCTCCCTTCTCTCCCTCTATCTCTTCCACTCCCACAACCATGGCTTGGTTAGAGCAAGTTGGCCCTGGGCTCTGAAGATGGTTCAATGGCCTGGCCTCGGGTGCTAAAATAGCTCGTTTGCTGAGCAGTGGAGTAATGGCCCCAGATAGGCAGAGCCCCAGTAGGGGACTTGCTGGGTGTATCCCATGTATGGGAGTCATTCTCTCTAATTCCTCACTTCTCACTTAAGAAAAACTAAAAGGGGGTGGGGGTAGGGGAGGGGCACAAAGAAAACCACATAGAAGGTGACGGAAGACAGTTTGACTTTGGGTGATGGGTATGCAACATAATCAAATGTCAAAATAACCTGGAGATGTTTTCTCTGAACATATGTACCCTGATTTATCGATGTCACCCCATTAAAATTAATAATAAAAAAAAACCCCACACACCAAGGATTAAATAAAACATAAACTCTACAGTGAAAACTATAAAAATTACTGAGGCAAAACCAAGGAAGTATATTGCAAAGAAATCAAATACATAGAATTGATATTTAATATGATCCCAACCAAATTTTACAATACTTTTTTGGAGAAAGGTAAGGGAATAGAAAATGACCAGCTGATTGTAAAATATAAATGGGAATCCAATGGCAAACTAGTTGAAGAAAATACTAAAGATAAAAGGATTTGTACTTCCAAATATCAAAAGTAAACCTGCAGTAACTGAAATTGTAGTATTGGCATAAGAATAGACAGACTTATGGACTGGAATTCATGATATTTTTCAATAAATGTTACTGGATTAATGGAAAATCAGATTTTCCATTCACGAAAGTCAATCCCAGGCATAAACATTAATGTTAAAACAAAGTTCTCAATTTTATGAAAAAAAGAATAAAATAAAAAAGAACGAAGTAATCAAGATTTAGAACTGATAGCAACGCAATAATGAACAATTTGTTGTAATCTATATTTATTGCAGAAGGAGAGAAAAGGATGTATACATTGTATGATTTCATTTATACTTAGTTAAAAAATAGGAAAACCAATAGTACTAGAAGTCCATATAATGGTTACCTGTGACAGAAGAATGGAGATGGATAATGACTAGTTGATGAATGATGATTAGGAGGGTACATGAGTGGGCCTTCTGGAGTGCTGGTAATGGCTTGTATTAGTGGTTCTGTGGTCTGGACACTTGGATAAGCAAGACCTTCTTTGGGATTCTTTGAGATCAAAATTTTTTTACAGTAATATTTAAATATGATTTGCATTCTATTTTCACTAATGGAGCAAAAGCAATAATATGTAAATGTTAGCACAAATTAAAGTAGTGCTTTCTGACTACTGGGTAGTCTTCACTGCCACACACTGGATCTAAAAAATTTTTTTGGGGGGGTTTTACATAAGAATATCTTTTTTTTTTTTTTTTTGTATTTTTTTGAAGTGAGAAGTGGGGAGGCAGTTGGACAGACTTCCGCATGTGCCCGACCGGGATCCACCTGGCATGCCCACCAGGGGGCGATGCTCTGCCCATCTGGGGTGTTGCTCCTCTGTGGCCTGACCATTCTAGCGCCTGAGGCAGAGGCCATGGAGCTGTCCTCAGCACACGGGCCAACTTTGCTCAAATGGAGCCTTGGCTTCAGGTTCAGGTGTGGGGGGGGGATAAAGAGGAGGAAGGAGGGGGAAGGGTGGAGAAGCAGATGGGCACTTCTATTATGTGCCATGGCCAGGAATCAAACCTGGGACTTCCACACGCCAGGCCGACGCTCTACCACTGAGCCAACTGGCCAGGGCCAAGAATATCTTTGAAGTAGGAAAAATTATTTTTTAAGTTGTGACCTTTAGCTGTAGATCTTTTTAAATATTCTGTGTGATGAAATGGGCAGTATGTACAGTGTGTCTGTAAAGTCATGGTGCACCAAATAAAAGGAAAACCCTCCCAATTTCTGTTGATGTGGCAGCATGTGCGCATGCGCAGATGATGATGTAAACAGGAAAGCAACAAAAGATGATAGAAATGTGAAATCTGCACGAAATAAAAGTAAAACTCTCCCAGTTTCATATTTATTCAGTGCATTTCGATGTGGGCTCACACACAGATTTTTTAGGGCTCCTTAGGTAGCTATCCCGTATAGCCTCTATAGACTCGTCACTGACTGATGGCCTACCAGAACGGGGTTTCTCCACCAAACTGCCGGTTTCCTTCAACTGCTTATCCTACCGAGTAATGTTATTCCTATGTGGTGGCACTTTGTTATAAACGTGCTGATATTCATGTTGCACTTTGGTCACAGATTTGAATTTAGCGAGCCACAGAACACACTGAACTTTCCTCTGTACCATCCACATCTTGACTGGCATGGCCGTGGGCTGCTCCGCTGTTTACATCATCATCTGCGCATGCGCACATGCTGCCACATCAACAGAAATTGGGAGGGTTTTCCTTTTATTTGGTACAGATTTCACATTTCTATCGTCTTTTGTTGTTTTCCTGTGACTTGTCAAAAGTGCACCATGACTTTATGGACACACTGAATACTTTCACCATGTATTGAAATACAAAGGTTGCTTTAAGGAAGAGCATTTGTGTAATTGAGTTGGATGTTAAACTAGCTGCTTTGTTCACAGATCATTGTTTTTACTTGAAGAACAACTGAAGCTGGTTATTTAGATTTGGGTGTTCGGCAGAATTTTTCTTGAAAGTATACAAAGTGAATCTGTCACTTCAGAAAAAACAGTTGACAATATTTCTTGCCAATGATAAAATGTAGCTTTTTAAGCAAAAAAATAGAAGTTTGAAAACTTATTTACCACAGCGAGTCTGATAGTTACCTAGTCTTTACAGACTTTTTTTTACTCAATTATTAGTAATGTTAATGTGATGTTTTAATGTTGTGTAATTGTAAGGCCAGTATACATAGCCAGCATCACAACTGCCTGGCCCATGCAGGTTTGCATTGGATTCGGACAGACGGTAAAGAAACAATGGAGTCAAAAACTGGTGGGCCATCATCTTTAATCCCAGCTTGCACCCGGCGGGCAAGTAAAAACACACACTGGGCTCCAAAACCCACTCATTTAGTGCTCACAAAGCTACTGACTTATCCGAGTTTCCTAGAATCAAAGGTTTCTAGCTCACCAGACTTATTCACCTCTGTTCCCCATCTCCTTCCTTCTCCCTGCACAAACTGCACAAACTGGCTTCTCACTCAGCACTCCACCATCTTGGCTGCTTCTCCTGGCCTTCTCCACGTGGCCTTTTTCTGCTCTCCTCTCTGCTCTCTCCTCTAATGCTAATCTCAGGAACAGAGAGAGAGCAAACTCCCGGTCTGCCCCCATTTTATAATGCAGAAATCAAAACCTTTGATCCAATATACAAATAGGGAAGTCTCTAATACAAAGTCACTTATCTGAGGCATGATAGGATTGTACCACCCCACATCAAAAAGAGTGGGAAAGGCTTAGTCCTAAAACGCAGCCCCAGGCTACCAGGATCCTGCCTGCCCACAGCCCGCCCCCAACACACATTAATATCACCTGGGCGATGGGCTTCCATGTGGGCACTGCCATCTTTAATAAAGTGAGCATAATCTATTTTATCTGCCCAACAGTAATGAAATATTTCAATACTTGAAAGATCTCCATAACTTAATGACCCATTATTTTCCATATACTGTAATCAATGCATAACATTACAAAGTCAGGTATGGATAAATGATTTAGAGAACAAAGTAGAACAGTGTATTTTAATGTAACAGTATGAAAAATTTATTGATACGGTTTCAGATTCCACATTATAACTAATCTTTAAAAAATTGTCACATCATGTTTTGATATAGTATCAAAAACTTTCTGCAATTATCTGAAAAGTGTGGGTGTATGTATCTATATAGATACAGATACTGGGTTTTCTTTCTATACTTCTAAGGAAACAACTGATGGAATACAGAACCAGATAAGAGAATCTAGCTATTTCCCATTAAACCAGGCATTGAGATTTTTACAATATAGCACTCTTGATTTTCTAATTTTACTTATTTATTGGGAGAAAAAAATATATATATATATTTTTCATTTTTCCGAAGCTGGAAACGGGGAGGCAGTCAGACTCCCGCCTGTGCCCGACCGGGATCCACCCGGCATGCCCACCAGGGGGCGATGTTCTGCCCTTCTGGGGCGTCGCTCTGTTGCATCCAGAGCCATTCTAGCGCCTGAGGCAGAGGCCACAGAGCCATCCCCAGCGCCTGGGCCATCTTTGCTCCAATGGAGTCTCGGCTGTGGGAGGGGAAGAGAGAGACAGAGAGGAAGGAGAAGGGGAGGGGTGGAGAAGCAGATGGGCACTTCTCCTGTGTGCCCTGGCCGGGAATCAAACCCGGGACTCCTGCACGCCAGGCCGACGCTCTACCGCTGAGCCAAACGGCCAGGGCCAGAAAATATTTTTGTTAAGATATAGTTGGGTTTATAATTGTTATTTTAAAATTGATTAATACATTTAACATTTTTTGAGTTTTAATTATTAATATGCCAATTTTTGACATAATCAACATATATAAAAGATACTTGACTTCTCAATTTTTAGAGCTATAAGAGAGTTTTAAGATCATAGCTTAGAACTGCTGGTCTATACTTCGATCTAGATGGTTATATGAATGTACCCATTTTGTAATAAATATACTAGTAATTTGTATACTTCACTTTCTCTCTGGTACATTTTTTTTTTCAAAGAGAGAGAGAGGGATAGACAGGGACAGACAGACAGGAACGGCGAGAGATGAGAAGCATCAATCATTAGTTTTTCATTGCGCGTTGCAACTCCTTAGTTGTTCATTGATTGCTTTCTCATATGTGCTTTGACTGCGGGCCTTCAGCAGATCGAGTAACCCCTTGCTGGAGCCAGCGACCTTGGGTTCAAGCTGGTGGGCTTTTTGCTTAAACCAGATGAGCCTGCTCTCAATCTGGCGACCTCGGGGTCTCAAACCTGGGTCCTCTGCATCCCAGTCCGACGCTCTATACACTGCGCCACCACCTGGTCAGGCTCTCTCTGTTACATTTTAATAAAAATGTTTATCCTCCTTCCAAATAAAATAAACTGTTAGGATTTTCCCAGTGACAATGCAGCGAGTATTTCTGCCCTGAGTGATAGGTAACTGAGCATGGACAGAAGAGAATGAGCAGTCAAGAAAATGACCATAGGATGCTTGTAATTTGTTGGTATTGTTTTATAGCTTTCTGATTATTCCTATGAGGCCATAGGTTGATTTAAAAAAAAATAAAATTTACATTGGAAGTATGTATCAGAAAAAAAATCTTTGCCAGTTTTCTTTATTCTCATTTTTTTAAACTGCAGGAGTACCTACCTCCCCCTTATCCAGGGCCCCCCAATGGATATGTGAAACCCCTGAGATTACCAAACCCTATATGTACTATGTTTTTTCCTATACATACATACTATGATGAATTTAATTTATAAATTAGGCACAGTAAGAGATTAACAACAACAATAATAGAATAGAAATTATAACAATATACTGGAATAAAGTTAGGTGAATGTGGTCTTAAAATAGTTTGCTGTACTGTTTGTATAGTATGTATAGTGTGGATATGTTGGACAAAGGGATGATTCACATCTCAGGTGGGACAGTGTGAATTCATCATGCTTCTCAGAACAGCATGCAATTTAAAATGTATGAATTGTTTATTTCTGGAATTTTTCATTTTATATTTTTGGACTGTGGTTGACCGTGGGTGTCTGAACCTAGGTAAGGGGGGTATTACTTTACTCTCTTCTCTTATTCCTAAACACATAATTATTCCTAGGTGATGTGAGTTTGACTGTGGGACAGTTTTGTTTTGTCTTAAGTATAGAAAGAAGCATATATAAGCCTAGTTTTTAGCATATTCATTCTCTTTGAGCAAATGTTTGTGGGCATTGAGCATACTACATTTTAGCACAGACAGAAGGGTGGTGATAGCTCAGGTGATTATTAAAGTCAGTGAATATTTATTAGTTGTATATTGAGCAGAAAGCACTATGCTGTTTATGATTACTCACTGGTGACTCAAGGAGCCAACAGTCTAGTATTGGGTAAAAATTTGATAAAACCTAGTTTTTTCCACAGAAGTAAGAGCATAGAAAGCAAAGTTGCTTTTAGCATCTGAAAAGAATCTTGAAGGATAGTTAGGCTAGTTTTAGAAATATCTCTGTTGTTTGTTTCTAATTAAAAATGATGCTTATTATAAACAAACTCTAAGCATTGTAAAAATACGTACTATCAGGGATGAATGTCTCCTGAAATATTCTGCCCTTGCTAGTTAACCATTGTTAACAGTGTATGCATAGCCCTTCATGTCTAATGCATATACATATTAACATATTACTGTTATTTTAAAAAATTAGATCACTTTTTGCAAATGCGTTACATAGAAAACTTTTCAGTTTTCAGTGTTTTTAAATTCTATTTTTGTGTACTTTTTTGATGCCTAAGATTTTAATAGAGAACAGTTTTGCTTAAAGCTTGAATAAAAATAAATTTATGCATTGTAAAAATATTTAAAATCTATAATCCCCTCTTACCAAATATTGAACTAATTTTACCTGATACTAAATTGAATTTTTTAATCTCTGGATAGGATATGTCCTGTAGTCTGAGAGTAAATTATTTCATGGTGAACATGGCTTTAGCAGTGAAGGGAAGGGAATTGGGGTAGGTAGGCACCAAAGGAAAGACCACAAAGTATTTGCCTTCTTTCATATCCCAGCTAGTTGTACTTTTGTAGAGTTGCTTAAAATGTACTTTTATAGTAGGAACTACCTACAGTATTCAATGTTGCTTTTCTTTTCAATCTAGGTAACATTGTACAACACTGATCAGGATGGTAGTGATAGTCCACGCAGTAGCCTTAACAACAGTCTCTCAGACCAGAGTTTGGCATCTGTTAATTTGAACAGCGTTGGAAGTGTGCATAGTTACACGCCGGTAAGTTTTGATGAAGTTAATTTGCTTGTTGAGTACTCATTTAATGCTTAAAACTAAACCTAACATAATTGAAATGCAAATAAAAAGTGAAGAGGAGTATTTGTCACTATCAGATCATTAGCTTAGATAAGTAATGATGTTAGATAAGTAGAGCAGATTTCTACCTTGATAGTGTTTTAATTGGGTACTTATATTTTACCATGTTAGGTACAAATATATGGTTGTACTATGTTATATATTTTGGTTTACTTTATTTCATGTGCTTTGTGTCCAAGTGATATGCAATTGGAATAGGAAAGAGATACCTCAGTTTAAAAAAGCTATATGTGATGACATTTTATAGCCATCAGTAAAGGAGACTAGAGGATGCATGTGTATATCCTTTTATTTTCTGGCTGTAAGTATTCAGAAGGGGATTCCACAGACCTCAAGGTTAGGATGACCTGGTATCCAGTTGTTAACCAGTCTTGTATTTGTAGTTTTTGTCTGGAAAACGAAGTTATGCTGTAAAGGGCCCTGTGTGAGTACGCTTGCTACTGTGCTGATTTGGTTGCTAGTTATAAGAAAATGACCATTGGGTTATCTGATACTTTTCACATCTTGCAACTCTTCTCCCCAGTGGACAGAACAGAGCCAAGAGCCACACACCACACTGTTAATTGGTATAAATTTGATGTCACCAGGTCACTCACCAGGATGAATAAATAGGTAAAAACTTATACAGGACAAAGATACAGAGTTGCGGGGTTGGGGGTGCTGATACAAGAAAATAATACAAAGGAAGCAAAAACTCAGAGAGCAGAATTAAAGGTTTCATTAAATGTAGGTAAAAAGAAAAGTGACTCTGCAAAACTGTTATCAGTGCTCTGGGGAAGAGGGAATTAAAATATGCTCCCAGAATGCAGAAGAAACAGATAAATAACAGTTACATAAAAGAAGAGAGCACATGTGGAACACTGAGAGAGGTGTCCTTGAAGTAGGAACTAGAATAGCTGGTTCCAGAGGCCGTCTTCAGGAAGAATACAATTTAAAAGGGATACTGAATTCTTGGAAAAGTTAATGGGAGAAAAACCTATATCTGAATATGTCATGACATTTTAAAAATTCATGAAGTAATCATATAAATACTGTAGGAGAAGAATAAGATACATTTAGAGCAGTGGTTCTCAACCTGTGGGTCGCGACCCCGGCGGGGGTTGAACGACCAAAACACAGGGGTCGCCTATGTATTTCCGCCGGGGTCGCGACCCACAGGTTGAGGACCGCTGATTTAGAGAAACACAAATCATACTACTCTTCCATAATACTAAATGCTAGAAGATAATGGAATACCTTACTCAAAATTTTAGGGAATAGGTTTGGAATTCCCAGCCAAATTCTCATTCATATGTGAAGCCAGAGAACTTTGTCCTGACCGGTGGTGGCATAGATAGAGCAGGGGTTGGGAACCTATGGCTCGCGAGCCAGATGTGGCTCTTTTGATGGCTGCATCTGGCTTGCAGACAAATCTTTAATTTAAAAAAAACATTAAAAATGTAAAACATTTTTATGTATTAAAATCCATTCATTTCCTACCGTTCATGTTCATGGTTGCAGGTGGCTGGAGCCAATCACAGCTGTCCTCCGGGACAACATCAAATTTTTATTGGATAATGTGTAACGTACATGGGTCATTGTATGGCTCTCACGGAATTACATTTTAAAATATGTGGCATTCCTGACTCTCTCAGCCAAAACGTTTCCCAACTCCTGGGATAAAGCATCGACTCAGAATGCTGAGGTTGCCGGTGCGAAACCCCAAGGTCACTGACTCTGAGTGCAGGCAGGTTCATCAGTGTGGGGTTGCTGGCTTGAGTGGGGGAATCTTCCACACGATCCCAAAGCTCACCAGCTTGAGCCCAAAGGTCACTGGCATGAAAAGCCCGAGGTTGCTGGCTTGAGCAAGGGGACACTGGCATGGCCCCAGTCAAGACACGTACGAGAAGCAATCTGCACAACTAAACTAGTACAACTAAAGTGAAAGCAGCTACGAATTGATGCTTCTCACCCTCTCTCTCCTTTCTTTCTTATTTCTCTCTCTCTCTCTCTCTCTTTCTTTCTTTCCTTTCTTAGAAATAAGCCTGTTTGTTTGTTTATTTATTTATTTATTTTTTGTGGCAGAGATAAAGAGTCAGAGATAGGGACAGACAGACAGGAAGGGAGAGAGATGAGAAGCATCAATTCTTTGTTGCGGTTCCTTAGTTGTTCATTGATTGATTTCTCAAATGTGTTCTGCCCAGGGGGCTACAGCAGACCTAGTGACCCCTTGCTTGAGCCAGCGACCTTGGGTCCAAGCTGGTGAGTTTTGCTCAAACCAGATGAGCCTGCGCTCAAGCTGGTGACCTTGGGATCTCGAACCTGGGTCCTCCAAATCCCAGTCCGATGCTCTATCCACTGTGCCACCACCTGGTCAGACTCTCCCTTCTTTCTTGACTCTCAAAAAAGAAAAAAAGCATTATACACTTGTTTTCATGTACTCTTACTGAAAATAATTACATAGCTGATCAAGAGATGATCAAAAGCACTCACTAATGAGAAAGTCATGATATAAAAGGACCAGCGGAGCATCAAAACAAACTGAAGATTTAATGATTTTGTTGCTTTTAAAATAATTTGAATGTAGAAAATATTGAAACCAAAAGAAATTAAAGAACATGGAGTCCTTATATTATATCACAATATATAATAAGAGGAAATAATTTAAAAACATTTATAAAACTAGGTAACAGAGGTAAGAACAAACATGTCTGTTACTCCAGTACACGTGGAAGGGTTGAACTCCTTTTAAAAGCTAGACATTGTAAACTGCTTTTCCCCTCCATTTAACAACAGATATCCAGCTGGTCATTGGGCACTCCTTAAATAACAGTGTGTTGACTGTTAGTTGGGCTTATCACATGTCCATAGGTTGAGCCTGTAAGGGGACAGTGAGCTCAGATGCAATGAGACACTTTTATTACTTATACAGACAGTATAAACTACATCAGTACGGTATCATATCCCACAGGACAACCCCAAGTCAGAGGAGCCAGATGACAGACCCCACATGTGGTGAGTCACTGTAGTAGAGGAACAGATTCCACACTGCAGCTGTACCCTGCAGGAATAAGCTAGGCAGGCCCCTGCCTCAGTGAAAAGGGTGATGCAGATGAGAAACTGTCTCTAAGCAATTTCCTGCAAGATGGAGAGGTGAACAGGAAACTGCCCCTTGGCTGCCTCCTGCAAGATGAAGTGGTGGATGAGAATTTGCTCCCTTATAAGACCAGTCATCAGCCCATGTTTCAGGATAACCACAGTATTCCACCAAAGCTTAGGTTGTCCTGCCATTGAGTCTTGCCTATGTGGCCTGTGTGTAGACATGCATCGTTACCAGAGTGCCAGTGGTAGAGCCATTCTCCTACACAGAATTCATATTTTTCCATGTTTTTACAAACTCCCTGTGAACATTGTTTTGAGTGGCTGCATAAATTTACAGTGAGTGTTTGTATGTTAATTTTTAAAGCATGAAACAGATGGTAGTTGACTACTCCATTGATACAATCTGTGTGTGTGTGTGTGTGTGTGTGTGTGTGTGTGTGTGTATTTTTCTGAAGTTAGAAGCAGGGAGGCAGTCAGATTCCCGAATGTGTCTGACCAGGATCCACCCGGCATGCCCACCAGGGGGCGATGCTCTGCCCATCTGGGGTGCTGTTCTGTTGCGGTCAGAGCCATTCTAGCTCCTGAGGTGGAGGCCATGGAGCCGTTCTCAGCACCCGGGCCAACTTTGCTCCAGTGGAGCCTTGGCTGCAGGAGGGGAAAAGAGAGAGTAGGGAGAGGGAGAGGGGGAGGGGTGGAGAAGCAGATGGGCGCTTCTCTGATGTGCCTTGGTTGGGAATTGACCATGGGATTTCCACACGCTGGGCTGATGCTCTACCAGTGAGCAAACCGGCCAGGGCTGATACAATTTTTAAGAGATAAGTTGATCTTTTTTATTTTTATTTTTAGCTTTGCTACCTTCAAAGATAATTATTATCTTGTAGAGATGTTTATGGTGCTTTTCTCTCCTTAACATTCCTCAAACTCTTCATCTATAGGGTGAGGCAAAAGTAGATTTACAGTTGTGAGTTTATTCTTGTATTATTATTTATCAAGTATTATATTATTTTCCATATGAACAACTGTAAACCTATTTTTGCCTGTTTGTATTTTGTTTTCCTCAGAATCTCCTTTGTCTTTTACTCTTCATTTCTCATTTCTCCTCAGTTTCATTTAGTTAAAAATTTTCCCTAGAAATGGTGTATTGAAGTTCCTTGCTGCTCTGGGCAGTGCCACTCAAACTGATCACAGTACTTACAGTATTTGAATTTAAATACATAAAGATTAATTGAATATATGAATGAGAAATGTTAGTAGTTTCATAATATAGTGGCGTTTGAGATGAAATTGCTTATATAGAAATCAAGATGAATATTTTACAGAAACTGGAAGGGTTTCAGGCCTAGCTCATCACCTATTTGTATGATCTTGGGAAAGTCATTTACCTTCTTTGAACTATTTCTCCTCTTCTGTGGAGGTTGGATTAGATTTCTGTGGTTTTTCAAGACCCAAGTTAACAATTTTGTGGTGTACTTGATGTGTGCCCAGTTTAAACAGAGGATGGGAAAACCGTGGACAGGAAAGTAAATAGTTCCTTTGGATACTAGAAACTATTTTAATATTTTCAGTTATATATTTTGTGTAACAAACCAATTCTGATATAGAGCTACTAAATTAGTAGTATTTTCTTTTAATGTTAGGTGACAAACCATCCAGAACCAGTCTCTCAGTCATTAACTCCTCAGCAGCAGCCACAGTACAACCTTCCAGAACGAGACAAACAACTACTTTTCTCAGAATATAATTTTGAAGATCTCAGTGCCTCATTTCGGAGCCTTTATAAGTCAGTTTTTGAGCAGTCACTTAGTCAACAAGGTGAGGTTTGGTTTTTTTTTTAATACTTTTGCTAAAGTAAATTTTATTGTAAAATGTTCTTTTAAGAATTGTTTTCTCTTAGCTGTTATATTTCCTTGATCTTGGAACATTATCTTGATGATCAGTATTGAATGCTCATTGTGCCTTTACTATGCTCTGTATATTTGTATCACAGCACAAGAATGGCAGATGAATTTAATCTTGCATGCCTATTTCACTGATTGCTAGTGGTGTCTTGGCACTATGTTGAAGAATTCTGATCTGTGCCATGTGGGAAAGGCTACCAGGATTAAGGATGTCTGGCATGTGAAGCGTTTTAGTGGTAAATGTTAGACCACAAGGATAGATGTGCCTAGCCTTTCTATTCTGACTGGTATTAGCAAACAGATAAAACTATGGAATATGGTAGCACCAAATTTGTAACTTCATGTATGGTACTCATAAGTGAACACATTGGTTAGTAGTATGCTCTGGGTCCTTGTTTTATACAACATATTTAAGTCAGATTTTAATTCTAAAAGTGATTTTGGTTGAGGTACAGTATTATGTAAACCAAATGCTAGTTAGTTGCTATTTCGTGTTACTGGGCAATTAGCTGCTGGTTTAATTTTAGTCAGATTCATATGATAGCATCAAGGTGTCACATTGTTTTTCCCCCAAAGAACACTGGTCACACATTGTTGGGAACACTACTGTTGAAGTTTTTCCTAGTTTCTTTGTTTGAGAGATGAAACATTTATACCACAACTCAGAGAGTTTACACAGCAGTAAACAAAATATTTTAGACAAAAATCTTTCTAGAGTCTACAATTTAATACTTGTGATTGTTAGAGATTATGAGAGTTAATGTTATATACAAGTGTTATATATTAATGGTTATCAATAGTTTGCATAGGAAGTTGGTTTTTCTGGTTAAAGAAAGATTCATGTATTTTTTTCATATTTTATCTTAAATTTTCTATCTATAAAAGTACAAAAAGAACTAATATAAGACTTTGCTAAGCAAACCCAACCTTGGTGCTCATATTAAAAAGAATACTGGCTCTGAAATAAGAGTAGTGAGGATTTCTGAGGCCCATCATCAAACTAAAAAAAGAGAAAGAGAGCATTGATAGGGATTCTGGAGAGAGAAAGAGAGCATTGATAGGAATTCTGGGTTCTAGTCCTGGTTAAAGTCAGCTGAGTTAACACCATCCCTCTAGAACTCAGCATCCCCCTTTGTACAATAAAGATGATTAGATTAGATTATTGGCTTTCAGAGTTTTCTCTTAGGAGTTCTTAGGTCTCGGGGAATAGAAGTATGCAGTTAAGGAGGGGGACCTAGCAGGCTTCCTTCCCCGACTTCAAATATAACAACTTTACATTTATTTATCAGTTTTACATATTGGGTTTCTGAAAGATACTTTGTTTTATTTTATTTTAAAATAATTTGGGATTGGAAATGTTGGTATGGATCATATTTGAATTTCCTCTTAAAATGTTAGGACTTTATTGGAAATAGATAATGAAATAACTGCTTTCTTTCATCTTACTATAATAACTCTATAGATACTCTATCAGTGACAGTTTTCCGGGGCCAATGAAAGAACTTTTATTACCTCTTGTACCTGTGAAACCTTAACTTACCAAGTTTTAAGATTATTTTACAATGTATTCAAATATAATTTTACTATTAATAACAAGTATGAGAATAATTTTATTTTGTTTTAAAAGTTTGATTCTTTTATAAACTGATACTATGCCACAGGATTTTATTTTTCATATAGTAAAATTTTGGGGTATTTTTTCAGCAAAATATGGTATGAACCATCCTTGAGGATATGAAAATAATTTAGTTAAAGAATCAAATGTGGCTATAGATTTATTAAAATGTCTACCTCCAAACCAAACATACATTATGTTTAATATTAGGCCAGAAATGCCATAATGTGTGTTTAATAAGTCTACTCATGATCATGATCATCATAACAGCTTACATTTACTGAACTCATCCTATAGCCTGCACTTGCATCATGACATTTTTATCTTCAACTCTGTGATGTAGATACTATCACACACATTTCTAGTTGAGGTAATTGTGGCTTGGAGAGGTTAATAATTTCCCAGAGTTTCCAAGGTCAGCGCAGAGACTTTAATTCCTACTTTCTGGTGCTGTAAAGTGTGCAGTCTTAACCCCTAAACTGTATCTCAAGAACGTCCCACAAGAGTAATGAAAAAGAATAGTGGAGGTAGCCCTTTTGTTTTGCTTAGTCTTGACTCATCTTTTGAGACTCAACTCAGATACTGCCTTTTCAGGGAAGGCTTCTCTATATCTCCAGCCCCTTCTTTCCTGAACAGGCTGGAAGCAGAGTCTGTGTGTCTCCACTGTGTACTCTTGCCTTAGTACTTAATGTTGGACATAATCTCTTTAAGTGTCTCTCTCCCACTACACCATAAGCTACTCGAGGGCAGGGAGTGATGGTCTTATTGTTTTCAGTTACAGAGCCCAGTGTATGGTGGATGTTTTATTAGCACTTGTTAAACTAAACCAAAGTTGCTTTTGACAACATAGACCTTTGCTGTCTGAATAATTTTGCAAATGCTTGTCATAAAATACAACAGATCTGACCATAAATGATCTTGCTTTTTCTGTTTTTAGGTTTGATGAACATCCCTTCTGAAACTTCCCAACAGTCCCATACTTCGTGTTCCTATCAGCATTCTCCTGGCAGTACAGTGAGCGCTCACCCACACGGCAACCAAAGCAGCCTGTCCAACAGTCACGGCAGTGGCCTCAACACCACGGGCAGTAACTCAGTTGCACAGGTCTCACTGTCTCACCCGCAGATGCACACGCAGCCGTCTCCGCACCCGCCCCATCGACCACACGGTTTACCACAGCATCCGCAGCGTCCCCAGCACCCAGTCCCACACCCACAGCCACACAGCCAGCTCCAGTCCCCTCACCCCCAACACCCCTCTCCACATCAACACATGCAGCATCATTCGAACCATCAGCATCAGGCGTTAACACATCAGGCACCCCCACCCCCACAGCAGGTATCCTGTAATTCTGGTAAGTCTTTGTCTCCTGACTGTTTGGCTAACTGTGAATTAAGATCTGTTCTTTGTTATCTGGGGGCTTATCTGTATTTACAACCAACCCTCTTTTATCTTTCTGCTTTTATGTTTCCTTGCTCTACTGCTATAGTTGTAACTCATTTAGTCCATGGATTGACCTGGAGACATTTTTGATTAAAATTTATTATGGCAATGCAGGCAAACTCAGCAACCCTTGTAGGTTTTGGTTTTAACTCTTGTTTTGTCCTTCTGGAAAGCAAGTGTTTTGTGAGTACTGTTGATTCTTGAACAATGCAGATGTTAGAGGCTCCAGACCATCCTCCCCAGTTGAAAATCTTTGGTTTTTGACTCCCAGTCATACCCCAGGATCCATGGGAGATGGTTCCAGGATCCCCTCAGATACCAGAATCCATAGATGCTTAAGTTCTTCATGTAAAACGGCATAAAACAAGGCACCACATCTGTGGATTCCCAACTAGAGATTGAAAATACTATTAGTTCCTGACCTGTGGTGGCTCAGTGGATAAAGTCCGACCTGGAACACTGAGGTTGCTTGTTTGAGAAACCCTGGGCTTGCCTGGTCAAGGCACATACAGGAGCAACTATGATTTGATGCTTCCCCCACCACTTCTCTCTCTCTCTCTCTCTCTCTCTCTCTCTCTCTCTCTCTCTCTCTCTCCCTCTCCCTCTCCCTCTCCCTCTCCCTCTCCCTCTCCCTCTCTCTCCCTCTCTCTCTCTCTCTCTCTCTCTTTCCTTTCTAAAATGTATAAATTAAAAAAAATCTTATAAAAGAAAATACTATTTACTGTATATTTATTGAAAATAATATGCATGTAAGTGGTCCCACACAGTACAAACCTATGTTGTTCAAGGATCAGCTGTCCTTGGAAGGAGAATGAAGTACACAGTCTGTCTGTAGTCTATTATGATTCAGTGGTATAGAAGAAAGAGCATTGATTTGAATCTCATTATGGCTCTTATGACTTTTGATGTATAACTTATCTTTTTTTAGTCTTGTTATTTTCTTTAAAAATGAAAGTACACTGGTATACAGTGTTGTTATAAGGGTCCTAGTGAGAATACAAATATGAAATGCCTAGTCTGGTACCTTGTATTTAAGTATTCAGTGAATGTTCCCACTCTTTCATTTTTTGCTTAATTTGTGCCAGGTATCTTATTCTATGATGGTATTTTGCAAAGAAGAAGGCGTTTTTCTTATCCTGATGTTTTGAAAATCTGTTGCTCTTCAGATAGGTCTTGGTGCTTTATGGTGAGATGCTTAATTGACATTGCTTACAAACCAAGCAGTCTTTGTATTGCAGAGCTCCAAGGGGTGCACAGACACAGACTGCAAAATGAATGGAGTAGTGCAAAGCTGGTTCCTTCTCTCAGCTGGCCTGGCTGACCACTTACCAGCCATGTCACTTGATGAGGTTTTTATCCTAAAGAAACAGTTGCTAAGTGCTAGACAGTACTAATTCTTACCATAAAAAATTGACCATTGTTTCAGGCAGTTAAACTATTTTCAGGGAAATGAGCTTTAGTTAGTGCATATTGTCTCTTATATTCTGATTTTACTTTAATTCTTAAACTTTTCTAAAACTGTTTTCTTATTTACAACATGGAAAAAATAAGGTTTTTTGGGGGAGTATTAAATGAGATAAAGTACAAAGATGCATAGCAGGGTATTTGGATTTGGTGACTTTCTTTTAACAATTAATTTTGTTTTCCATTACTAATTCTTTTTTTTAAATGTGAGGAATTATTATTAGTATTAAAGATTTTATTTATTGATTTTAGAGAGAGGAGAGAGAGAGAGAGAGAGAAGAGGGGGAGGAGTGGGAAGCATCAACTTGTAGTAGTTGCTTGTCGTATGTGCCTTGACCAGGCAAGCCCAGGGTTTCAAACTAGCGACCTCAGCATTCCAGGTCATTTCCACTGTGCCACCACAGGCAAGTCAGGGCGTTACTAATTCTTAAGTACAATAAAATCTAGAATAAAATTGAAAAGTGGGTGTAGTTCCTGCCTTGATGGCTCTCTCTCCGAAAACATCCTGAAGTTATTTTTAGATCTATGCCCAGAAGAAAAGATACACATATATTATAGCCCCCTTTTATAATTCTTAGTTCAATTACTATTGCCTGCCTTTTATTTTTTTTTTATTTTTTTTTTTTTTATTTTTTTTTTTAAATAAATTTTTATTAATGGTAATGGGATGACATTAATAAATCAGGGTACATATATTCAAAGAAAACATGTCTAGGTTATTTTGTCATTAAATTATGTTGCATACCCCTCGCCCAAAGTCAGATTGTCCTTCGCCACCCTCTATCTAGTTCTCTGTGCCCCTCCCCCTCCCCCTAACTCTCCCCCTGTCCTCCCTCCCCCCACCCCTGGTAACCACCACACTCTTGTCCATGTCTCTTAGTCTCATTTTTATGTTCCACCAATGTATGGAATCATGTAGTTCTTGTTTTTTTCTGATTTACTTATTTCACTCCTTATAATGTTATCAAGATCCCACCATTTTGCTGTAAATGATCTGATGTCATCGTTTCTTATGGCTGAGTAGTATTCCATAGTGTATATGTGCCACATCTTCTTTATCCAGTCTTCTATTGAAGGGCTTTTTGGTTGTTTCCATGTCTTGGCCACTGTGAACAGTGCTGCAATGAACATGGTATTGCCTGCCTTTTAATGTCTAGACATTCTTCAGGTATTTAAGCTTGTTTTTAATATGATTTTGAGGATTTACTAATGAGCATAGAGACTAGTATCAGTAGAAGGCTGTGATGCTGTGGTCATACCTTTCTTTTTAAGTCTAATGATTGCCAAGAGAGAAAAAAGTACAATTACAGTTGAAAATAATCCACAATGTGCCCTTAATGGCCTGCTGTCCCAGTGGCAGCTTGCCAAAGGATGAAGATAGATTTTCACCTTGGGAGTTAGGGAAAATTGTTAGTATGATAATAATTCGTCTCCTTGAATTATAAATTTGATTTATAAGATGAAACTAATAAGTAGGTTGTCTTTAAAAGGGAAGGAATAGAGGGAGCTCACAGGTTTGAGTACCCATTTTGTGCAAGATAATTTAGATATATTATCTCACATTATTCTCTTAAATCATTTATGTCCTGACCTATCAGAGTTTAGAGCCTGTAGCACCAGTTATTCTAAAAGGACTAAAATTAGCAAACATTTACTGAGTGGGTAGGGGTTTGCTTAGCCATTCTCTGCAGAGATGGCTTTCTTTTGTGTTCCTAAGTCAGCAGTTATTGTAGGATCAGAAAGTCTAATAGACTTGAATGTTTATGGCTCACTTGAGGCATTTAATTTTTTCCTCCAACAAATTTCTTGTTGTCTCTGGTTCAGTATTTAAATTTTAAAAATTTATATATATATATATTTTTTTTTTTTTTTTCATTTTTCTGAAGCTGGAAACGGGGAGAGACAGTCAGACAGACTCCCGCATGCGCCCGACCGGGATCCACCCGGCACGCCCACCATGGGGCGACGCTCTGCCCACCAGGGGGCGATGCTCTGCCCATCCTGGGCGTCGCCATATTGCGACCAGAGCCACTCTAGCGCCTGGGGCAGAGGCCACAGAGCCATCCCCAGCGCCCGGGCCATCTTTGCTCCAATGGAGCCTTGGCTGCAGGAGGGGAAGAGAGAGACAGAGAGGAAAGTGCGGCGGAGGGGTGGAGAAGCAAATGGGCGCTTCTCCTGTGTGCCCTGGCCGGGAATCGAACCCGGGTCCTCCGCACGCTAGGCCGACGCTCTACCGCTGAGCCAACCGGCCAGGGCGCTTAAAAATTTATAATTGGCGAATTTTGTAAATCAAGTAGCTAGTAGTTGATAGGGTTACTTGTGATGTAGCAAAAAATCCTTTTTATTAGTTCTTATTTTCATCCATCCAGGAGTGATCCTGAAGACAGAGTAGTCTGGGCAGTAGTCACTGAATGGAGGACATTCTTTATCTACTTGGCCCTCTCTCATTGAGTGCAGCAGCTCTTGACCCATGCCTCTGGGTGGTGACCGCTCTGCTGACATAGGGACTGTGGAGCCTTAGTGCTTCTGATGATGTCACATCAGAGAGTTCTGTTCCTGACTAGAAATGCCCTGGTTTGGGCTCAACATTGTTTCTTATAGAAGTTGCGGCTCTATCCCTTGCTACCTTCACGGGAGAACTGTGTTAAGGCATTTCTCATTCTTGAGGTTGCTTTGTAAGAAATACCTCTTGCCCTACAATTTAATTTACCTCCCTTAAGTCAGTGCTTTAAGTTATACTGCACATTGCTTCTAAAGGTGTACTTGCCTTTAAGTTACAAAGAACATATCTCTGAAGGTCACATCAAGACAAGAAAAGGAACTTTATATGGCAGGAAATACTGACTTGTGTGACTTGAACTGCCCGGTCATTTATTTTTACTGTAATTAAATTTGACAATTTTCAGGTACTAGATTACAGTTTGGAATCCCTGGGTTCAAGTCTTAGATTCATTATAGTAACCTTGTTAAGTTGTACCACCATTCTGGGTTCAGGGTTTTTTTCATTTTATTTTGTTTTGTTTCATTTGTGAAATGGAGGGAAATAACAGCCTTCCTACCTGTCTCAGAGCAGATTACTCCAACACATGAAATAATGGGTGTGCATCCATTTGTAAAACGAGATAGGAATCTGCCAGTTTCAGGAATGAGGTCAGCTCATTGTCTTCCCGTACCATATACTTCAGACTTACACTATCCAAGATTTATAGTGTCAATATTATTTTTATAGGTGTTTCAAATGATTGGTATGCAACACTTGATATGCTAAAAGAAAGCTGTCGAATTGCTAGCAGTGTTAATTGGTCAGATGTAGACCTTTCACAGTTTCAAGGTGAGTATTAGTTCTATTTGACAAGTAACCAAATACACATCCTGTTTTCTCTGGTAGATTATAAATTTCTTTGTAATAGAAATAAACATCTTCTTAAGTGTCTTATTTGTTATTGGTAGTATGCTTAAAAGCAGCACTTTGCAAAATTCATAATTAAATCTTTTGGACAGTTGAAGCAAAGGGTCAGAGACAGTTCTGAAAACAGTTTGGCCACATTTAAGAGAATCATACTTTGAATAATTTTATAATGTCATTCTTTATTGTGTGGACAAATCACTACCAGTGGAAATTTTGAAGGCTGAAAGAAAAGAAAATTGTCTTGCTATTTTTCTTGCAATATTTACAGAACTGTGCTAACTGTGTATTTCTGATGTTTTTTCTCATAGGTTTGATGGAGAGTATGAGACAGGCAGATCTCAAGAACTGGTCTTTAGATCAGGTTCAATTTGCTGATCTCTGTTCTTCTCTTAATCAGTTCTTTACCCAAACTGGCCTTATCCATTCACAGAGTAATGTTCAGCAAAATGTCTGTCATGGTGCCATGCATCCAACAAAACCTTCCCAACACATTGGAACAGGTATGACTTTAATTATCTTCTTGATCTTCTCTTTTCTTCATTCATACGAAATTTAGTTACTGTCTGAGGCAACTTGGTACATTGTTATTGGTGACAGTGATCCATTTATATTGTTTAAGTTCTAAGAAACGAATGAAATCAAATTATGTATTTAAGGTACTATATCTTAGAAAAATTGAGAGAAAGAAATTATTTTTTGTCATGATGTATGTGATTATTGTTTACAATTGACTTTGTGACCTCTTAAGTTGTCAGACAAGAATTAAATGTCTTCAGGATACATACATTTTAATAAGAACATAGTTATGAAGTTAGATCAGTTTAAATTTGTATATACTGATAATGAAAATCTTATTTTTATATATCTTCTAAGAATGTTAAAATTAAAGTGGAAAGTTTACTTGAAGAGTGAACACTATGGTATGTAGTCTCTTTGATGTTTTACTTTGAACTCAAAATTTGTGCTCTGTATTTAAAAAAAAGTTTTTTAAGATTTTTTATTTATTGATTTTTAGAGAGAAGAGAGAGAGAACGAGGGGTGGGAAGGAACAGAAAGCATCAAGTTGTAGTTACTTCCCATATGTACCTTGACTGGGCAAGCCAGGGGTTTCAAACCAGTACAGTGTTCCAGGTCAATGCTCTGGGTCACCACAGGCCAGGCAGTCCACCTACATTTAAAGTAGTTTCTTTTCTGTATGACTTATAGCTTCTTTTGTCCCCAGTTTCCTGCATTATATTGTCTTTTGTGTTTAGTTGATATTTTTATAATTAAATGTTTAAGCTTTCAAATTTCCTTTTGTGTACATTCTATAGCTCTTTTCTTTGTGGTTACCATGAGATTTAATTTAATATTTTAAAATTATAACACTAATTTGAATTTATATCAATGTAAATTTTATAACACATAAAAGCTCTGCTCCTTTATAGTCCCATCCCTACCCCTGTGGTTGCTGGTGTCACATCTTTATACTTCATGTACCCCTAGAACATACACTAATAATTCTTTTGAATATCCCAGTCTCCTAAAGTAGAAAACAGTACAAGGGTTTACAAACCAAAATTATAATTATACTAACTTTTAGAAATTATATTAGTCTCTTAAATCATGTATAAAACAAAAGGTAGAGTTACAAATTGTTATACTAATACAAGCTCTTATAATTACCCATGTATTTACTTTTACTGAGATTTTTTTTTCCATATGGGTTTTTTTTTGTTTTTGTTTTTTTTTACAGAAACAGAGAGAGTCAGAGTAGGGATAGACAGGGACAGACAGACAGGAACGGAGAGATGAGAAGTATCAATCATTAGTTTTTCGTTGCGCATTGTGACACCTTAGTTGTTCATTGATTGCTTCCTCATATGTGCCTTGACCGTGGGCCTTCAGCAGACCAAGTAACCCCTTGCTTGAGTCAGTGACCTTCGGTCCAAGCTGGTGAGGTTTTTTTTGTTTTTTTGGCTTTTTTTTGTATTTTTCTGAAGCTGGAAACGGGGAGAGACAGTCAGACAGACTCCCGCATGCGCCCAACCGGGATCCACCCGGCACGCCCACCAGGGGGCGATGCTCTGCCCACCAGGGGGCGATGCTCTGCTCATCCGGGGCATCGCTATATTGCGACCAGAGCCACTCTAGTGCCTGAGGCAGAGGCCACAGAGCCATCCCCAGCGCCCGGGCCATCTTTGCTCCAATGGAGCCTTGGCTGCAGGAGGGGAAGAGAGAGACAGAGAGGAAGGAGAGGGGCAGGGGTGGAGAAGCAGATGGGCGCCTCTCCTGTGTGACCTGGCCGGGAATTGAACCCGGGACCCCTGCATGCCAGGCCGATGCTCTACCACTGAGTCAACCGGCCAGGGCCAGCTGGTGAGTTTTTGCTCAAACCAGATGAGCTCACGCTCAAGCTGGCGACCTCAGGGTCTCGAACCTGGGTCCTTGGCATCCTCGTCCAATGCTCTATCCACTGTGCCACTGCCTGGTCAGGCTCCATATGGTTTTGAGTTACTGTCTAATGTCCTTTTTTACTTTTACTATGCAGGACTCTCTGGAGCATTTCTTTCAGGGCAGGCCTTATGGTAATGAACTTCCTTAGCTTTTGTTTATCTGGGAATGTTTTAATTTCTTCCTCACTCTTGAAATGACAGGTTTGCTGGTTATAGGGCTCTTGGTTGGCACTATATTTTCTTTTAGCACTTTCAATAGATTTGCCCACATCTTTTGGCTGCTAAAGTTTATCTTTGGCTTTTTGAAAATTTGATTATAATGTGTCTGGTGTGGGTCTCTTTGGCTTCAACTTACTTGGAGTTCATTGAGCATCTTAGATGTTTATGTTCTTGTCTTTCATCAAATTTGGGAAGTTTTCAGACATTATTTTATATTCTCTCTGCCCCTTTTTCTCTTCTTCTTCTGGGACTCCCACATGCATAGCTGGTCTCATTGATAGTGTCCTACAGGTCCTTGGACTCTGCTTTTCTTTTTTTTCTGTTACTCAGTCTTGATAATTTTTGTTGTCCAATCTTCAAGTTTGCTGATTCTTCTACCTATTCAAATATTTCTTTGAATTCTTCTAGTGAATTTTTCATTTTAGTTATTGTGATTTTTTTAATTCCAGAATTTCTTTTGGTTTCTTTTTAAGTTTTCTTTTTATGGTACTTTCATTTTGTTCATTTATTATTATTATTATTATTATTATTATCATCATCATCATTATTTTCTTTCCATTATCCTTTAGTCTTTAAGCATCCGTAGGCAGTTGTTTTAAAGTTTTTGTGTAGATCTGCCCTCAGGTGTTTTTCAAGGAAGGTTGCTATTAATTTGGTTTTGCTTTTGCTTTGAGTAGGCCATACTTTCCTGCTTATTTGTATGCCTTTTGATTTTTTTGGCGTAAAGAAAGCTCTTGAATCTAATAACGTGGTACCTATGGAAACCAGATCCTCTCCCTTCTGCAGGGGTTTGCTGGTTTTGTTACTGGTTTTGGTTTTTTCCTTTTTTTTTTTTGATTGCTATAGGCTGTTCTTATGTCAGGTTTCAACCTAAGGTTTAAACTTATGGTCTCTCTCTCTCTCTCTCTCTCTCTTTTTTTAATTAAGAGAAGGGGAGATAGTGAGACAGACTCCCACATGTGCCCCAACTGGGATCTACCTTGCAAAACCTGTCTAGGGCTGGTACTGGAATCAATCTACCATCTCAGGTCTATGTTCAAAACAGCCAAGCTTTTCTTATCACCTGGAGCAGACACTCATACCAGTGGAGCCACTGGCTGTGAAAGGGGAAGAGACAGAGAAAGGGGAGAAGGAAGGGAGGAGAAACAGATGGTCACTTCTCATGTGTGTCCTGACTAGGAGTCGAACCTGGGATTGTCTGCATGGGCCAACACTCTATCTAACCATCTGGGGCCAACTTAAGGTCTTCTGAGGTCATCTCTGAGCCTGTGCTTTTCTCCTGGCATAGGTGGTCACTTTTTAATTTCCCCTTAATATGCAGTTGTTTTTCAGTGTTCTAGACTTTAATGTCTGACTCCCAAAAGGGGAAGAAAGAGAAAAATGAAAGGCAAAAGAGGCACCAGTCCTTAAACTCTGCTGGAAATCAGTTCAGCCAGAGAAGAGGGGCTTGCAGCATGGAGGGGAGATGCAACAGCCATTGATGCGAGTACAGATCCCCAGTGTTTGGGAGACATTGTCCTTGCCTTGCCTGCTGTGTGTAAACTGTTTCAGGAACATGTGCATAGCTGTCTGTTACGGGGGTGCTGGGATGATAGGTAGCTCCTGCTGTGCTCAGAGCTGAAATTGATCAAAATTAACTGCAATTTACTATCCAAACCTTCTGCAGACTCCAGATTTCCAGAGTAATTATATCATATTATTCCTCCAGTACAGTTTTGTCTAGGTTAGGAGACAGATTCTTGGTCTTCCTATTCTGCCATTTTCTCAGATTCTACCCTGTATTCATTTTTAAATAGTTAGATCTATATAAGTCAACATATATTTTCACTTCTTTGCCTTTTTCCATTTTATCTTTTTATCATGGATAGCTTATCTTTTTTGATCCTCTGATAGGGTCTAAGCTCATAGTTTGTGCCTTTTTGGATATATCACTTTCACTTTTTCAACTTGCTTTAAGTCCTAGACCAAGTGCACCATTCCTTCTGCCCTTTGTCCCTTGGTTTCCCTTTTCTATTTTTTCTTTTTTCTTTCCCTGTTAAAGCAAAATTGTATTTTCTCATCTGACATTATGTTAGTCAGCCTTAAAAGTGCTAAGTGAATCTGAATGGTTAATATATAATCAGTATACATTTATGTTGAGTGGTGGGCATCTTTGTGGCTCCCAGATTGTTGCCATCAGCAGCTCAGGGAGTTCTAGGAAGACAAGTGGAAGACAGTGTGGGTCAATCTTAAAACCATTTCAAAAGGTCATTATACCTGTTAGCCAGTAGCTCCTTTCTGAAATTGTAAAATTATGTGGTGAAACAAGACTTTCTTCAATTTTGTGACCTAAATCTCTAAGAAAGGTTCAAGTATACCTTTTGGTTTTGGAACTTAGTATCCTCAGCACTAGAAAAGCATTGTCCACCTACTGCTGTTCTCTGTCATAGTGGCCAAGAACCTCTTCTGGATTCTCTTCAGAGATCCTGGGTTATTTTCCTAAAGCCCTTTGCAGTCATCTCTTCTTGATCCCTGACCTTGATTATTTGGTTCTAGTCTATGATTTTCTTAATTTTTTTCTGTCATCTTTTCTTTTTATTGCTAACACCTTTATATTTTCTAGGTTCTTACAAGTCTTTATTGCTTCTTAGTACTGCTCCATTCACAGTTTGTTCAAAGCAGAACTAGAAGAGTTTTTCCTCAGTTGGGTTTCCTCTCCCAACCCCCTCCCCCTTTAGTCTTTTCCTGCTGAAGCAAAAGAACTTTAGCCAACCCTGTCCTGCCAAGCCTGCTTGGCCTCTGCAATACTTTCTCTGATCAGCTTTGGTCATCTAAGTGTCCATCACCTCATCCCCACTGATGTCTGTTCATGAATATTCAGATCATTTTTTTTCTTTTATTCCTCGTCTGCTTCTTTTAAGTCCTATACCTTCTTTTTGTCATTCTTTTATTTTCTTCTTGTATTCCTTTATCAGATTCATTTATACATCTCACTTCCCTCACCCCCTAATAATTCATTGCCACATTTGTTTAGAAATGTAGTGTAAAAAAGGGACTTCAGAAAGCTCTTAATTTTATTCTTTTATTTAATAGGTAAGAAAACTAACCCAGATAAAGTTGCTTGATTAAAATTACAAAGTTCATTTAGCTATAGGTCTTGAGTCCTTGAATATAGTCTTTCTATAATCTTCAAACTTTCTCTGTCATTTCTGTCTTCAGGACTTTCCTTTTGTTAAATACTCTTTTGGGCTCCTAGAGACACCAGACATCAGTGTTGTTTGTAATGTGTTAGTATGGAAGGGGTAAGGAGAAAAAGATGATATAGCACCGTATATTATCTCTTCTTCCTAAGTTATTTTACCTGTATTTACAATTTGCGTTGCCCAGTAATGTTTAAGTCCTCTAGCTCTGCTGTTCTTAATTTGATGCTCTGCTTAAAGGATATTTTTATAAGGGCAGGGGTACATTCATTTAGCAAACATGTTATTCTGTTTCTTTATCTGACGAGGTATTGTGCACTAAGAATAAAGAGGTGACTTTAAAATAGTTCCTAATCTCAAGGAGCTCACAGCCTGATAGGTGAGACAGGTCTATTAAGAAATAGTGTGATGAGGACTGTACTTCTACCATAGGGCAGTGGGCACAAGACAAAGGGGCTTGCTTATGGTCTTGGGCAGATGGAAAAGCTTTATGGAAGAAGCTGCATTTAAGCTGGACTTTGCAGGATAAATGGGATTTTATAGAACAGAGGAGTTTGATCACCCATCTTTTCTGCTCAGAACCCTCCATTGGTACCCATTTTTCTCAGTAAAAACCGGAAGTCCTTACTGTGGCCTACATGGCCCTATAAACTCTGATCCCCCATTACTCTGACCGTCCCCCACTCTTCTGTCCTCCAACTCCCCCCCTTTCCCTCTGGCTTCCTTGCTGTTCTTTGAACATACCATGCACAGTTGACCTACTTCCGGGGCTTTGTACTTTCTTCTTCTGTCTAGAGTGGTCTTCCCTCAGTAGACCCAGGAGACATAGCTTCATCTTAAACTTTTTCCTTAAAAAAAGCATCTATTCAAGTGATATCTTTCTTTTCTTGACCATCCTGTTTACATGACACCTACTGTCCAGCAGTCCTTGTCCCTTCTCCATGTTTTATTTCTCTCTATTGTATGTCTAACATACTGTTTACTTTACTGTGTTTGCCTTACCCTTCCCCCCGAGATGGAGTTTGTTTTTCATTTCTATATCCCTAGCGGCTAGAGCAGGGCTTGGTACATGATATTTCTGGAATGAATTGTCATTCAACAAATGTCTGCTTTCAATAAATATATTGTGTGATTAGATTTTTAAATTCTCATAAATACATTCTAAATGTTATAGGATCTTAAAAATCTATGGAAACTGCATTGAAAGTTAATTTCTTGCTTAGAAAGTTTAGGTAAACGCTCATTGTACCAACTGTAATGAGAACATGGGGAAAATGAGGAGTAATGAAAATTTATATCTGAAAGTAAAAGTGTTAGGAATATGACAGTTTCAAAAAGTTAAGGCTGTTTGTTTAATGTGGGTGTCTATTTATTCCTATAATCCTTATTTATTCCCATGATTATTCTCTGATTCCTATCCCCCCCTTTATTTTAAGCAAGAATGGGGGGGGGGACAGAAAGACAGGAAGGGAGAGAGATGGGAAGCATCAACTCATAGTTGTGGCACTTTAGTTGTTTATTGATTGCTTTCTTATATGTGCCTTGACCTGGGGCTCCAGCTGAGCCAGTGATCCTTTGCTCAAGCCAGCGACCATGGCGCCATGTCTGTGAGCCCATGCTCAAGACAGCAACATTGGGGTTTCGAACCGGAGTCCTCAGCATCCCAGGCCAACACTCTATCCACTGTGCCACCGCCTGACCAGGCACCTCTCCCATTTTAAAGTAAGAATTACTAAGCCAAAAAAGAGAAATGAAGAGAAGTAATGTAAAAGGATTGATTTTTTTTTTTCAATAAAAATCAGATTTTGTCTTTTAATTGTGATTTGAGCTCCTAAGGAAAAGTAAAAGAGAGCTAAGATTTTTCAGGATAGAGGCTGAGAAATCACTGGTAAATAAGTGACCATATTACTCAGAGTGGTGTGGCCCTCTCCAGCCGGGCAGCCTGGCGCACCCTTTAGAAGCACTGCCATGCACGTGAAGGTTGATCAGCCATCCCTCCCCCCGCCACGTAAGAATAACTAGAGCTGTGTGAAACATAGTTTAACTTTCTCTTCTTTTTCTTCATAAATCGTCATGACAAATGATCAAAGAATTGAATTTTGACTCTAAACTTGACTATAAAAAATCATGTTTTAGGAGGCAGTGGCTAGAAGTCAAGTCTTGTGTTCTGTTACTGGTTCTGTTGCACTTTCTCTGATCTCATTCCCTCATCTGCATGAACAGAGAGATAGGGCTGGGTTAGATTGTCTCTAAGGCTGCCACCTCAAGCTTGGATAGTCTGATGTTCCAGTGGTGGGAAGAACTGTGAGCAGCAAAACTTTTTTTTCTTTATAGTTTCCTCAGAGACAGTGGTTGTTGTTGTTTTTTCCAGCTAGATTACAGTGTTGCTAGAATGCACATGTAATTTGTGTGAAACACTGGAATACCTTAGCAAAACAGCTTCCAGCACTCCAGATGCTCTGTAGAATGTGAGCCATGTTGCAGTGTTTCTTTCCTGGAGTTACTGGGGGAGGGCACATGATGCTTGCTCCCTCCCTTTCTATTTTGCATTAGAATACAACATAATTGACATTTTGGAGCTATTACACTTGTTGGCTCCAATCAACAAAAATATATTAAGAACCTTCTGAAATGCCACTTAAATGAGATCTATGTTTCTCATTTCTACACTCTTAATAAATACATTTTTAATTACTCTTGCTTGGTGTAGCACTTTTTTTTTTTAAGTGAGAGGAGGGGAGATAGACAGACTTCCACATGCACCCAGACTGGGATCCACCTGGCAATCCCCGTCTGGGGCTGATGCTGTAGTACAGGGGTCAGGAACCTATGGCTCGCGAGCCAGATGTGGCTCTTTTGATGGCTGCATCTGGCTCGCAGACAAATCTTTAATTAAAAAAAAATAACGTTAAAAATATAAAACATTCTCATGTATTACAATCCATTCATTTCCTACCGCTCATGTTCATGGTTGCGGGTGGCTGGAGCCAATCACAGCTGTCCTCCGGGACAGCACCAAATTTTTATTGGATAATGCGTAAGGTACATGTGTCGTTGTATGGCTCTCATAGAATTACATTTTAAAATATGTGGCGTTCATGGCTCTCTCAGCCAAAAAGGTTCTTGACCCCTGCTGTAGTACCAAGCTATTTTTAGCATCTGAGGTTGATGCACTCCAAAGGAGGTATCTTCAGCACATGCTTGATCCAGTCGAGCCACTGGTTGTAGGAGGGGAAGAGGGAGAGAAGCAGATGGTTGCTTCTGCTATGTGTCCTGACTGGGAATTGAACCCAGGACATTCATATACTGGGCCAACGCTCTACCACTGAGCCACTGTCCAGGGCCAGTGTAGCTCTTTTACCTTGTGCAAATCTTTCCTATCACATTGTTAAGCAGCTAGGGCACACATAAGTCCAGTTTTTTGTTGGTTGTTTTTGTATTTTTTCAAAGTTAAAAGTGGGGAGGCAGTCAGACTCTCGCATGCATCCAACCGGGATCCACCCAACATGCCCACCCAGGGGCAATGCTCTGCCCATTTGGGGCATTGCTCCATTTTGGCCAGAGCCATTCTAGCACCTGAGGCGGAGGCCATGGAGCTATCCTCAGCACCTGGGCCAACTTTGCTCCATTGGAGCCTTGGCTGCGGGAGGGGAAGAGAAAGACAGAGAGGAAGGAGAGGGGGAAGGATGGAGAAGCAGATGGGTGCTTCTCCTGTGTGCCCTGGTCGGGAATTGAACCCAGGTCTTTCCATAAGTCCACTTTGACGGTGAAAAGAACAGGGCAATATAGAGACAGCCATTAGTAGAAGGAGCCCATGAGTTATAAGAACTGGATCCCAGCCCTAACCATGTCAAACTGATGTATCTCTGGGCAAGTCAGCTTAGCCTTTCTGAGCCTCAGTTGCCTCATCTGTGAAATGAGGATAATTCCTGTCTTGCCCTCATGTGGGTTTAGTGGGAGACTCTGATGAAGTGAAGAAAATGCTTTTGAACTGTAATGAGGTACATGACAACAGTAATGGGCGTGACTTGCCTGCATGTTACAGAGAGTTAGAGGGAGTGCCAGAGTTAGCACCAGTGTACTCACACCCAGCCTGCACTGTGCAAAAGCCAGCGCCATCTCGGCGGAGTTTTAGCATCTGAAATGAATAATTTTTCCTTCTGTTTTCTTCCTTGCCTTATCTCCTTACTTTAGTTTTAGGTAACAATTCTATTAAAATTTTAATTCTTGATTTGTTTTACTTATGGTAATATGTTTTCCTTCATTCTGTTTTTTAATCTGATTAGGAAATTTGTACATAGACTCCAGGCAAAATCTCCCTCCTTCAGTGATGCCACCCCCTGGTTATCCTCATATCCCGCAGGCACTCAGCACTCCAGGAACACCGATCACAGGTAATTTGGGGTGTGATGTGTTCCAGTTAGTACTCAGAACTTAACACTGAGAAGCTTTAGCTGTCCAGCAGTGAAGGAGGCTGGCTCAGGAGGGAGGGGCTCTCTGTGCAGGCAGGTAGGGTGCAGAAGACTGGAGAGCTGCTTGACTCCGGTGCTGGTGAAGGGATTTAAGTGTCATTTGGTGTTTGGACTGTAACCTGAAGCCTCTTTTAGCCTGTGAGGCTATCTGTGATTCTCATTATTGTCCTATCCGTCTTAAGAGGTTGTAGGCGTATAGCTTGCCCTGGGGTCTTAGGTATTTTCAAGGCTATTTGACTTTGATAGACTTCAGCAGGTTTCAAGAACCTACTTTGATTAGCTCCTGAGTATTCATTCTGATGGTGTTCCCCTGCTATAGTTTGCAAGGAAGTATCTTAGACATAAGTTTCAGGAGTTACTAGTTCATAAGTTATTTTTCTAGATTCCTGAATGTGGGCTCTTACATTTAGCAGGGCAGTAGAGGCACATTGTTAGAGGTGGAAGGAGTCATAAGGATCATCTACATGAGGAACTGGAGGCTCAAAGGGAAAATAACTTGCCCAGTTTGGTAAATGGCCAAACCAAGATTCAAGCCTGATGCCTGGATTCAGAGTTCATTATTTTTCTCATACATCACACCACCCTTTACTTAGGCTGGTGGTTTTCAACAATTTTACACTTTGGGGTCAGTGAAAATAGAATTATTTCAGGGATTATTAAGGCAGAAATCACCCTGAGCATAAGTGAATTCAACTAAGATCATTCGATCTATAATCTTCAAATAACATCATGGTGGTTAACTCTACCATGGACCAGCAATTGAAAAACACCGACTTAGGCTACTTGAGGAAAAGACAGATGGTAATATGAAGGAGTAGATTTAAAATCTCAACCCTGGTCAGTGCACATGCATAAATCAACCAATGAATGCAGTGTTTTTTAATTAAAAGAAAAATTTAAAAAGCTGGTCAGGCAGTGGGAGCTCAGTTGGTTAGCACGTCATCTCAGTATAGCAAGGTTGCAGGTTTGATCCCAGGTCAGGGCACATACAGCAATCAACCAATGACTCATAAATAAGTGAAGCAACAAATCAATGTTCTCTCTCTTTATATCCCTTCTCTCTCTCTCAAATCAAAAACTAAATATTAAAAAAGAAAGGACTTGTGTGCCAGGCAGTAGTGAAAGAGTTGGGGCCAAGTGACATGTGTTCTTCATTCTTATTGCTCACCAGTAACTTGTAGATGGCAAGACGTAATAGTTAAGACTCTGGAGCTAGAGTCCCTGGGATTGAATCCTGGTGCTTTGACACTTGACAGCTACCTAGCTCTCCTGTCTCAGCTTCTCTGTCTGTGAAAGGGGGCTAATAACACAACCTAGCTCCGAGGGTTAAGAGAATTAAGTGAGAATTGTATGTAAATCACATTAGTGCTCCACACATAGTAAGTAAGGAATCTATACATTAAAAATAAATATAGGCATGTCTGCTATCCTGATATACTGAAAACTTTAGTATTTTGTAAAATTGCACATTAAAAATTACAGAGCTATGAGAAAAATAAAATTAGCCACAGATTTCTTGAAACTTTGTATTCAGAGTACTAACAGAAACTCAGTAAAAGTTCTACAGCATTAAAAGGACATGTATAAGACCAATAAAATAATACATTTTACAAGTAAATAAACATTACTATATATCTGGTATGGAAGGGGTTTGTTAAAGCTATGGAGATAAAGGCAGAATGCACCAGAATTGGGGAGCACAAACTGCACAGCCACAGACCCAAGGAGAGGAGCGCGGGGAGAGGGGCACGTGCTCCGCTGTGTCCTCCATGGCCTGAACACTCCACTGTGCACATGTCCTCTGTGTTCCCCTGCTGTTATTTGGTGGCACAGAAATGAATTTGCTGAGGATATGCACTTGTCCCTCTGTGGCTTCAGCAGTGCACTAACATCATTTCCTATTTACCTTTCTCATGTGAGCCAACTCATGTTCCTGAAACACGTGTCGAAACAGAACGGACTATCAGAGAAATGGTTACGTCAGCACTCAGTCACTACCACCTTTTTTATGCCTTTTGGGCTGCAGCCTGCTGTAATGAATGGGGAGAGTGTTGATTTTGAAGTCAAGTGAATTGAGTTCAAATTCTGTCTCTTCCTCTTACTAGTTGTGTGACTTTGGGTAACTTGCTCGTTCTCTTAAACCCATTGTCTTTTATCTATAAGATGAAAATAAGAGACCCCACGCTGAAGTCTTCTGGGTGTATTAGTGAAATCTGTGTGCTGAGCACCTGACACAGGGAAGTGCCCAGTAGGCTTCTGTGTCTTTTTATTGCTTCTGTACCAAGTCAGCACTGATGTTCCTGCTTCCTTCCAGGCCATCACGGAGCCATGAACCAGCAGCACATGATGCCTTCCCAAGCCTTCCCAATGCGGCGCTCTCTGCCTCCAGATGACATCCAGGACGACTTTGATTGGGATTCAATTGTATAGAGCTTGTTTCTGCAAGGCCCAAACCCCGTGGCACCTTTCTGTGCAGTGAAGGGAAAGGTTTAAGAAAATCCAGTTGAGAAAATTGCTAATCATTTTACCAATGTTATCAAAATTTCTTTTGAAAGACAATCAGAAAGATTTTAGCTGGATAACTTACTGCTTTTATCTGACCCAAACAAGTACTATGTTTGTCTCCCTGCCAGCTGCCCTATGTAGCTCTTAACTGTTGTGTGATTTAAACAGCTTTTGCATATTTGTGTCAATTTGATGTTGACCACAAGTGCCAGACTGATTTTTCAGACAGAGTCTATTTTGCTGCAATCAGTTTATAGATACATATGTGTAAATATATGTACAAAATTACTGAAAGGCTTCCATTTTTCTAATTGGATTATTAGATCTTGAAAAGAAAGTTACTGTGAGTTTTTATTCCTTATTAGGCTGTTTTCTGCAGGATGCTTTTAACTGATGGGGACAACTGAAAGGAAATAGATTTTTTCAAAGCCCACTTCCCCTTATGCAGTCTTTTCAGAAATGTGGGTAGGAAGTTCTACTCAGTAAGTCAAGGAACCCAGAGTTTGATACTCTCCAAATAATCTTTATAAAGGGGCTATTGTTCCCTAGCAGCATAAAGAACTGACCAAAATTTTCTTAATGCTTCGGGGATTGTAGAGTTTATGTTGTTCCTTGTCAATGTCTGTTTTTCTAAATCTGCATTATAACAGCTCTAAAATTTATTTGATTGATTAGAAGCTGGGCATTGCTTGGCTCTTTAAAACAAATCAATGTCTCCACTTATTTATTATTCAGAAGTGTTATTTTAATATTTATTGGTACCTTCTGTGAATGCTCAGCTCTAATTGGGTTCATTAAGGAGAAATGGGGTGTCTGAAAGCACAGAGCTGTTTTTCTTGATAAGAGTTTACAGACAAGACAATCAGAGAGATTATTTATTCTCTTTGTCATCAGTCCTCATACCATGTGAGTATATTTCTCTATCTTAGCATTCCTGCTTGATTGAGGTTTATTAGCTAAATAGGATATTTTCTGGAATTTGAGTCAGAGTTCATTTGGGCAACAGAACGGCAGGGCATTGTTCATAAAGCAAGTTTCCTTACTCGTTTTCTTTGCATTTAGGAAACACTGAGGGGGATAGAGCCACACACAGATTTGCCACAGACCTCGGTGCACTTACTGTTCCGTGGCCTGCTGTTTCTGTTGTCCTGTGCTTCTGAGATTGCATGGCATTTGGTTACTTTCTTTGAAATGCAGCCTGCCTCTTAGAGGTTTTTATTAGTTGTTGTTTGTTTGTTGTTTTGTTTCATATCATATCACAGTTACTTTGCATAGATTATCTTAGTTTTATAATAAAACTAAAAAAATGAGATTATTAAAAATAGATTTTGAGTTGGTTATTTAGACCAAAAACAAAAACATAATTTCTTTTGGTTCTAATGGGGAAATATGTTCCATCCAATCAAGGCGTTAATAGCTGCTCACTGGTTACTTTTTAGCCTCTCTGTCAGCCATGCTTAAATCACTTAAGGTAGCCTTAGTGGTTCTGTGGTTGAGTAATGTCTACTTGAACTAAGCAAACATCTTTGTTTCTGTACGTGTGTATGTGAGTGTTTGAACATGTGTGGGTATTTTTTGTTTTTTTAATGGAGAATTGCCTTGAATGAATCACTGGGAAGCCAGCCATGGTAAGGCTGGTGAGGATGGGGAGAAAGGAAGGGCTTTGTGTTCCTGTTATTCACACTCTACTTGGCATGGAAAAGGAAGCTCAGTCCCAGTCCCTTGATCAGTCAAAGCCAGAGGGCTCAGGAGAGACAGCCAGCAAACCCCTCTTCCTGAAAGCAAGATGAGATAGCCCCCTGCAGAGGAAAAGCTTGGGAAAAGGGGTGGTTTTCAATTGTCTGCTCAAGTCACTGTTTTCTGGATACCACCACAATGACCGTTTGAAACCTAACTGCTTGGGGAGCAGTGTGCACTTTAGACAATTTGGGTATTGGAATGCAGTCTCATATTGAATGGTGTGAGTAGAAACCACTGATGGAGATTTTTCAAGTTGTGTGAAGCTAATTCCCTGTTGGGCAATCATTTACTGATTTGCAGTGATCAATATTTTTATGAGAATCCAAACTTACCAAGAATGGCCCTGGAGACAGAGCCTCCATCCCGACCATCCCACTGTTGTGATCAGGCGGCCCGGGGCCGAGGCGGCAGACGGGGCTGCTGGCAGTGCAGTCCCCCAGCGGCTGTCTCGCTCGGGAGTTGCTAATGCAGAGTAAGCTCTGTCTTGGGCCTAAATTGACTGGAGACTCTTGGGGAAAAGAATAATAAATGCATATAATCAAACAGGAGTACTCTGTCTAGGAGAATAATCCGACTGGCATTTGTGGCAGTTTTCAAAATGTAAATGTATTCATGTGTGTACTTGTAAATACATGTCTCTCAGATGTCCTTTGAAGCGGGAGGGAATCAACCTGGGGTTATTTCAAATGGAATAGAGTATTTTGATATTGTTCACTCAGAGGTCGATGTGTACATATCTATATTGTATATATGTGATGAAAATGCATTGGCTTTTTGTGCAAACACAATCTGCTCTCTGTACTGCTGTTGGACAGTCAGTGTTTTAATGTTTCTACAGTTTTGCTATTGCACGATTTCATATTCTGCCTCTCTAATGAATGGCACCCATTCTTTGTAACTGTTTAGTGCTGTAAAGAAATATTCCAAGTGTCATTAGGATTGTTGCTGCCAGAATTGATATGCATGAATGGCACTTAAAATAAATATGTTAACTCTATTTATAACACTGATTTGTCTGTGTCATTTGCTGCAATGGAGGGAGTACGATTGGAGCTGGTCCAGAGGCAGACAACCCTCAGTCAGTCCTGACAGGGCTTGGAGACTGTCCGTGTACTGCTGCCTCGGAACAGTCAGTGCTGCATTGATTAAATGGCTCACTAGCTCTGTGAACTTGAAGTCACTTAATTTCTCTGAGCCTCACTTCATTTTCTTCACTTACTCTGCCTACAAATGAGGATAATAAAACCTACCTCCTGGAGTTGTAGTGAGATTAAATTAATGCATTTAAATATTTAGAACCACACCTGGGACATAAAGCACTGGTCTGTGCCAGGTGCTGTGCTAAGTAGAGGGGTTATCCTCGTCCTGCAGTGGGGGACAGCTCAGACAGAGGTGGAGTGGCTCACCCAGGTTCTTTGTTGGCAGTAGCAGAGCTGAAACTTGACTCCCAACTCATTTGACTCCATTGTCATGTTCTACACCATTCTCTATTCCTTCCAAGGGAATTTCTCATTCCTAGCTCTGCCCTTGACCTCGGTTTTGCCCCCAGCCTGCCTTTCCAGAGATCTATTTCCAAAAGGCGGAAGTGGGGCTGCACTATACCAGGCCTTCCCAAGGGAAGTCCAGAGATGAGAAAACCAGGTCCTGTCTTTGGGGAATACAGACCCACCCAGTACAGGTAGCAGATGTTAGCCGGGGAGACGGCCCCGGGAGCTAGGCTGAAGGTATGCTGTAACAAGGCAAGATTTTGGCGGTGAGGAGTTAGGTCGTGCGGTGGCTGGGGCAGGGGTTTAGGAAAGCCCCAAGGTGGGCGTGGGCAATTAAGATGAACTTTCAAAGGGTCCCAGACAGGAGAAGGTATTTTCATTAATACCACGGCTCTGAGCCAGGCATGGAAGCTAGATGAGCATGGCGGTGGGGATTGAAGCAGAAGAGATGGGTTGCCCGCAAAGAATCACACACAGGGATCCCATGAGATAAGTGGTGGTGTCCCGACGACTGATAAGGAACTGGCTAAGCCATGAGGAGACCCACAACACAGGAGATGTGGACTTGAAGCTGTGGTCTGTCTCACTTATGAGTGTTTCCCACCTATCCATAATCCTACCCAAGGCCTCCAGTTACTTCTGACAACCCGTACAGTGCTGCCAGGAAAAGGATCAGCAGTGTTACAGATGGGGAAACTAGCTGAGTTGGGGCCTGACTCAAGGTCATTTCCTTTTATTCTATTGCTCTACAAAAAGGACTTTTCCCAGAGCCAGGGATAGTGCCTATCTGCCCTGTGTGTGTCGCTGGCAGGGGGAAGCTCAGTTTTCCTCCTATCGCAAGTGAATCTTGGCCATCAGCAGTGCCTCAGAAGGACTGAAGCAGGGGCTACAGTTAAAGGAGGGCACCAAGGGCTGATTCGGGCACAGGTGAAGTACACCCGTGTGCCGACCAAATGAAAAAAGTAAACAAGGTCATTAAGATGCACATTTAATTCTCAGGGCTTCAGCATGTTACAGTGTGCAAAGGGCTGCTATGTATAGATGTACACTTACCCACTGGACAAAGCGGTCCTGGAAAACATGTAAGCCTCAGCATTCATAAAAAGGTTGGCAGCCATCTAAATGCCTTAGAAACACAGAACTAATGTTTCAAGCTAGAAGAGGCCTTTGAAATTGTCTGATACCACCCCTGTGCTGTTGAGATCATTGAGTCTCAGAGAGGGAAATGACTTGCTCAAAGTCATACAACTAGTTAGGGGGAAATTGAGAAAGGGGAGAGTGGAGAGCGTCATTTACCTGACAGGCATTTAAAATTCCTACACACATGGTCTTACTTGATCTACACAAGAGCTCGATGCTGTAGGACATTGTTACTGCCCCATTTTACAGATGGGGGGACTGCTTCAGGAGGTAGGGTACAATACAGCTGTGTCTGTATTGAGTGCATTCACTCAAAGCATACAAGTTCAATTATACACACTTGGCCACAAAGAATGAGAATGGAAATCTTTTTTTTCTTGCTTTTTTTTTTTTTTTTGGTATTTTTCTGAAGTTGGAAATGGGGAGGCAGTCAGACAGACTCCCACATGCTCCCGACTGGGATCCACCCGGCACGCCCACCAGGGGGCGATGCTCTGCCCATCTGGGGCATCGCTCTGTTGCAACCAGAGCCATTCTAGCGCCTGAGGCAGAGGCCACCGAGCCATCCTCAGCGCCCAGGCCAACTTTGCTCCAATGGAGCCTTGGCTGCGGGAGGGGAAGAGAGAGACAGAGAGGAAGGAGAGGGGGAGGGGTGGAGAAGCAGATGGGTGCTTCTCCTGTGTGCCCTGGCCAGAAATCAAACCCGGGACTCCTGCACGCCAGGCCGACACTCTACCACTGAGCCAACCGACCAGGGCTGTGAGAATGGAAATCTTAAGTGATCTTGTGACTATCTGCCTGTGATGAACATGAGCCCCTCAGTGTGTGAGATGGAAAATTCAAACCCGGGACCCTAACAGGTACCCTGTGCAAGCATCTCACCTCTGAGGATGATTCCAGTGGTTAAGGATGCACGTGATCTGTGCATCATGGCCCTTGCATGCAAGCCAGCTTGATAGACTGTAAACAAGAATTAGAAAAACTGGCCATGTTGGGCTTTTGAAACAAGGCATGTTTATCCCCAACATGGTGCCTTCCTAAAAGGTTTTCAAGAGTGATTTTGAACTTACCTCCTGGTGTCTCTCCCTCTATATGACATGTAAAGAACAAAATTGCTAAGGGGCTGCATCAGAGCCAGAATTCAGTTTCAACCTCAGGCCAGGGATGTCTCTGACACCCAACTCTCAATCAGTGCCCCGAAGCCACACTGACCCCAGAAGTACAGAATAGGACAGCTAGCTGCGTTTTATTACTTGTTACTTAATTTACTTATTCCAAGCACTTGATGTGGATTATCATATTTACTCTTCAAAACAACTTGTGGTAGATGCTACTGTTATCAACCTTGCAAATGAAACAGCCACAAAGAGATGAAGTCCCTTGCCCAGGGTCACCCAGCTCATAAGTGGTAGAATTAGTAATAATAATAATAATAGTAATTGCAGCAGCAGTAGAGCTGGGATATCAAATCTTGGCCTTCCAGCCCCATGGTCTACACCAGGGGTCCCCAAACTATGGCCCGTGGGCTGCATGCGGCCCCCTGAGGCCATTTATCTGGCCCCTGCCGCACTTCTGGAAGGGGCACCTCTTTCATTGGTGGTCAGTGAGAGGAACATAGTTCCCATTGAAATACTGAACAGTTTGTTGATTTAAATTTACTTGTTTTTTATTTTAAATATTGTATTTGTTCCTGTTTTGTTTTTTTACTTTAAAATAAGATATGTGCAGTGTGCATAGGGATTTGTTCATAGTTTTTTTTTATAGTCCGGCCCTCCAACAGTCTGAGGGACAGTGAACTGGCCCCCTGTGTAAAAAGTTTGGGGACCCCTGGTCTACACTGTTCACCATGCTATGTTGTCAGTTCTTTGGCTCTATTACCTGAGCTACTGGCCCGAACAGAGGTGTTGGACCAAAGCAAGGAGGCTGCAGTGAGCACTGGAGGCCACAAGAGGGCGGAGGGCTGCCAGCTGTGTGCCTTCCCTCTATTGGAAGTTTTCCTTTACCCCTGGGGCTGTGCTCCTTTTCTCTGCAGCCCTGAGTTGGGTGCTCCTAAAAGACTGGTAGGGATCCCTACAGCTGGCCCTCAGAAACTTCTTCCGAATCAGAGATTGCTGAAGAGAGCCAAGGCACCCTTCTAGTTCTCAGCAATAAATCTACTGGTGGGGCACACTTCAGAGCTGTCTCTGAGCCTGTTGCCCCCCTCCTGCAAGATGAGCACGGAGAAGGCCATCCCGGCATCAGCCCCAATCCCATGAGGCGCTGCTTCCTGGGGCCAGTCGATGCTGGGACGGGCACTGTGCACCCTTGCCCTCCCAGCCCTGCGCCCAGCCTCGCAGGCTCGGTATCCTCACACCCCCCCCCCAACGCCTGCGGCCATCACAGACATTGTGGTGGTTGCCACTATTTGCTAGGCCCTCTGCCCAGTACTTGACAGCCATTATCTCAGTTATCACTCCTGTTTTGTGAGATTGATGTTGTTGTCTCCCTTTTACTGCTGGACATGGCCACTCAGGTAAAGTCATCTGCCCAAGGTCACAGCCAGTGAGAGGCTGACAAGAGGACAGGCACCCAGGTCTGCCTTACGCCGGCCTGCTCTTCCCACTGAGGCATTCTGCTTCTTCCACAACATTCCCCGGTTGTCCTGACCTCATCCGCCCGCCCCGCCCCGCCCCGGGCTGGGCCCACGTCACTGTGGGTGAATGGTGCCCCTCACAGTGCAGCCCTAAAGAGGTCAGAGAGGCAAGTTCCTCTCCCAGATATGGCAATAAAGACAACTGAGGACACTTCCCACCCTTCCCATGCCTGAGTGACGCTCATAGGCAGAGGCCTTCCTGGGAACAGTCCTCTGGTTCCGTGTGAGACTGTGTGAGTGCATAAGCTGTGTGACTGGTGTGTGTTCTTCTGGTCAGTGCTGTACCCGAGTGACCGTAAAGGTCACTGCCGGTAGTTGTGTGACTGTGCCCATGAGGCCTGGTGTATGTGTGAGTACATGTGAGTCTATGGCTGGGTATTGTGTAGCCTCTGTGATTGTGGCTCTGTGCCTTGGTGTGTATGTGCTCATAAGCTGCAGACAGGAGAGAAAGCATGCTGCCCAGAGGGAAGGGGATGGCTCTTCACTCAAGTTCTGGCTCCCTCCTCCCTTCTATGCTGTATTAGCCATCCCAGCCTCCGCCAGGGCCCAGGACCCCTGAGGCACTTGCTGGGCTAGAGCTGATTTCTAGGCTCTGTCAAGGGTAGGCCCTGTGAGTACCATACAAACGAGTTCTTCCCCTTTCCCATCCCTGCCTTGCCTCTGTTGCTGCTGCTGTATCCCTGTGAGCTGGATTCCTGAGGTAGGAAACTGGCTGCGAGATTAAACTGCAGCCTTGAGACAAAT